>NC_142436.1:10393750-11040000 GCF_059453495.1 Arachis ipaensis
GAATTCTAAATGTTCGAACTTACGATGTTGTTTCAGTTGGTTATCGTTACGAGAATGACTTTAATCTATATGTGTCTAAGGACTATAATATATTAAATATTATTTAAGTAATTTATTTCTAATACTGGTATTTGATTAAATTAGTTTTAGAGAAATTTAAGTTGTTGACTCAATTTATATATTACGACTATTTTTTTTAATATATTATTTTTATATTTTTTAATATAAAATTTATTTTTTTTTATTTTTAAGTTTTTTTTTTTTCGATATATGTATCACCTTTTTTTTTCATTTTATATTTCAGATTAGTAATGTAATTATTAAGAAAAATATATTTAAAAAAGAAAAAAAAATTAAAATATGACTATTTAAAAAAAAAGAAATATACTTGAGAAAAGAAAAACGAAAAATTAAAACATCACTATTAAAAAAAATGTTAATATGCGTATGAATGGGCCGGAATTGAGGAATATATATGGATATAAAAAATAAACAATTATTGCACGATTGTAAAATAAAAAATAATCATATATAAAAAACGAAATAATTATAACAAAAAAATAATTAATATATATGATTTAAATACTTTTAATAACCGGTAACATAGAATTTAACAAAATATAATTCATATATATAGAGAGAGAGAAGACTTACATAAAAATGGTTCTCATGGATAATAAGGTAAGTTGATTATTTTCTATTATTCTTTTAAGTGATGTTAGGTCCATTTTATAAATATTTTTTGTTCATATTTTAAGTTTATTTGATAAGTAAATCCTTACACGAATTAAAGATAGTGCGATTTCATAGATTTATAAGTGCTAATAGCCTTTATATTTAATTTATTTTATAGTGTGATAATAGCCAATATATTTGTTAGTGGATTTAACTATTACTATATTTTTTATGATCACATTAAGTATATATATCTGATTTATTAAAAAAAATTATTAAAATCGATTAATAACTATTTTAGTGTTAATCCAATTAACACTAGATTAAAAAAATAAACAATGCATAACACGATACTTTTTTATTAATCAAATTATTATAATTCACAATAATTTTAAAAAAATAATTTAAAATTAGAATTTTAATCTTATCACGTGCATGACACGGGTAATTACACTTGTTTTACTTTTAAAAAAAAATAAATTTAACTTATTTGATTAAATTGATATACTTTCAATTTATGTATCTAAATTTTATGTTTATCTTTACCATTCTTTCAAATTTTTTATCCTATCCTATTTGACATAACAAATAGCATATCTTTAAATTAATAACAAAAAATATATCTTTAAATCAACATTACAAATTAAATATCATTATAAAATTAACACTAAATTATATTTAGCTTCTCATATAGTTTCATGCACTATTTTATTTTTAGAATAATAAAAATTATAATATAACTAGTAGTAATATCAGTTATTAATAAAAAATTATTATTTTATTTTTAAATCAACTTTACAAATTTAATGCCATTATAGTATAACACTATTTACATTAATAAATTTTAATATTTTTATTTTATTAAAAATTTAAGACTTTATTTTTTGTATTATGTTATTTAATTTGTAATAAAAATAATAATAAAAATAATTAATCTTAAAACTTTTGAGAGATAAATATTATTAAAAGTAAAATTAATTTTTTAAAATATTAAAAAATAATTTATAAGTTATAATTGATTTTATATAATTTAAATAAAAAATCAATTTTTTTTAAAAAAAAAGTTTTTAGATAAAAAAAATAGTTTTATAAATAAAAATAGATTTTTATGTAGAGAAATTAATTTTTTTCATGTAAAAACTGGTTTTTTTAAAATTAATTTTTTATTTAAAATCAAATTGGCTTATTAATCTAAACAATTTTTTTTATTAATCAAAACTAAAATTGTTTTCTATTAATCTTAACTATATATAATTCTATATATTAATAAATTTAAAAATAAAATAATTATATTTATAAATTTTATTTTAATATAAATATTATTATATAATTTTATATTAAAATTTCTGGCCCTGCAAAAAAATTTTTCGAGCTCCGCCACTGAGTATATAAATGACAAGTGTCTCGTGAAGGAGACAAAGACTCCACTAAATGCAGAATGTGCAAACAGGATTCACTGCTAAAGAGTAAAGAGGTCAAGTGCTTCCCATATAAGGATTGTTAATTAAAATTACGATGATTAATTAGCTGGTTAGTTTTTTTTTTTTTTTTTTTGGTTAGATTTTTCTCATTAATGTCTATTTTTGGAACCAAATGGTTAAATGGGCTTAGAGATGTTTTTTTTGTAATAAACGTTTCTTAAATAAAAAATTTATTCCCTGACAAAAAAAAAAAAAAGAAAGGCTGATCTAGTACTGATCTACCACTACTATCACTACTCCATAGTTAATTATTCTCAATAGCTGATAGAGTTCAAAAAAAGAGAAGTACCGAGAGAGTGAAGACCCTCCACTATAGTTACAAGCTATTGGTGACTGCTATTATGCGAGTTTGGGAGGAGAATATACAACTTAATAGAATAATAAGAGCTTCTCTTTTTCTTTAAATACTATTTATATATAATTTTTCTGTTTTATATTTTTTTTTATCTCAATTCAGTTCCTAAAAAATAATTAATCGAATAACTTAATGTTGAACAAATTTTAATCACTAAAATAATCTATAAATTTAAATCTCTAAATTTACCATAATTTATTTTTTTAAGATAATTATTAAGATAAAAAAATATTAAATCGTAATGTTAATAATATAAATAACATTATTTATCTCATCATTATCATCACTGTCGTTCTTATGAATTTTGTTATTTGTACGGTTATTAATTTTGTTCTATGAATTTTGTTATTTGTACCGTTATTAATTTTGTTCTATATTAATATTAATATTATAACTACTAGTAATAAGTGTACTTAAGTGTTATTGTTTTTTGGTAAACCAAAGAATGCTTAGTAAGGATATTCCGGAATGGAATTTGATAAAGTATATACCGGAGGTTATGAATTGGAATTTGAGAGTCTCTATTCTTTTAATTTATAGAAATGCAAATAGTGTTGCAGATTGTATGGCTAAAGCAGCTGCTTCTGGCGCGAACATTTACTCGAATTGGAGCCAACCATGAAGTAAGATTCAACATCTAATAGATTTAGATATGAATCTAGCCAATTAATTTGGCTTTGTCTCTATTTTTTTCCCTTTCTTTTTTATTTAGTCACAAAAAAAAGGTGTTATTATTGCTGTGGATATAATTACTAATGAATCTCATTAGGGAGCCAATAAAAAATTTTGACAATGTGTACAATAGACTAATTATTTAGTCCAATAAAAATAAATGATAAAAATTACTTCACAAATTATCTAAATTTAAAATCTCTCATTTAGTTATTTCATATCAAATTTCAAATTTCAAATTTCAAAAAAAAATAACCATATGAAATCCTAATTTACTAAAGCATTTCACTCTAATACGGTCTTCTTTTTCAACCGGCGGCCACGCCATCCCACCTTTATCAATAATCATCACATTTCACCGTCGCTGCTTGGCTTGCCACATGCCACTCACCCTTAGTAAAAATAACCATCCACTTAAGGATAAAAATAATTATCCACATACCTAATGAATTGAACATTTTAATTATATATAACTAAATCTAATCCAATCAAAATAATCATCTACATAAAAATTAAAATAACCATCCGCATACCGACTAAAATGACCATCCTAAATTGACCATTAAAATAGAAGAAGATGATGAATAAACAGAAAAAATAACTATAATCATCCAACAACTTAATTTTAATTACAAAAAAAATATATAATTTGACACACGAGTCTTATGATTTGTTGTAACCATAAAACTGGAGAAACAAAAAAAAAACTTGAACAGATAAGGAGACATGAGTGAGAATCAAAAGTAAGCAATTGAGTGTTTGATTTGATATTGTCTTCAAGCATGTATACATTACATCTACCATACTCACACGGTTAATTCAAACAGCGACATCAGCTGGAGTTTACGGCAGTACGGTTACGTGAGGGGAAGGAAAATGTTATATTCACGGTGAGGCTCCGACAACGGAGGGGGCGGCGCGGCATTGCTCCGGAAGAGCGGGATGTCGCTGACCGCAAAAAGGGGACGGTATTACTTCGGGAGGAGGACGGCGGTGCTGGGATTTGGGTTACCTGATCGGCGGATGGTTGCCATCGACTATGAGGAGAGTGGGGGACTATGAGGCGCAGAGTGGGTGTAGGTAGCAGATAGAGGGTGACGATTCTGTTAAAATTTGGATGTAAGGACCATATGTAGTGTAATTAAATTTAACTATTAATCCTAAATTTTTAAATTTCAAAATTTAAATTTAAATAATTATTAAATAATTAATTAAAATCTAATTTTTAATTTTTAAAATATCTTCCTTTTTAAGTCTATTATAAACATGGTACACTAAAATCATTGACTCCCTATACTTTTTCGTTAAATTATTATTTAAAAGTTGTGCCATTAGCCATCAGTTGAGCACAATTATATTTTATTGGGTTGAACATTCTATGGGTCTTATTAACACCCTAGAACAATGTAAAATTTTTTGTAAATGGAATTACATATTATTTTTTGTAACAACTATGAAACGATAATCCAATTATAATTACTAGGGCTACTAATTATTTTTTGTATCACCTTAGAATGAAACGATAATTTTCAATTATAACTACTAGCTAAGATTACTAATTTTTAAAATATTTTTTTAGTTTATTATACACATTGTATACTAAAATTATCGGCTTTGTATACTTTCTCATAATTTAATCAACCTCTTTTAAATTCAAAAGTCACGCCATTATCCACTAACTCCTATTGACACTGGTACGACTGTTGTTGAATGATTCTCAAAACTTGTCCCTTTAAATGGACACTTCTTAATCAGATGCTCCTCTAACACAAATTTACATGTATAAATTTATCCATGCATCTATATCCAATAATTGGCCAAAGAATAACGATGTTGAATCTAATAAAAAGTTTACGTGTTATAGATAAATTTTTAACCATGTTTCGTTTAAAAATTAACTACTTCTATTAATACACAATTAAATATTGTGTAAAATTATTTTGTATGCAAATATTGTACAAATTAAATTTATTTTAAAATATAAAATTAATATAAATTAAATTAGAAATCTTAACTTATTTTTAATTATATTTTTAATTATAAATAATAAAAGATTTGAATTTTTTTATTTTTTTATATTTTTAAAAGCTAACATATATATTTAAAATTTTATTTTTTCAAGTAAAATAATTAAGATAATAAATGGTCAAATTAGTTCTCGAAATATCACTTATTCTTCAAAAAATAAATAGTCATTTTTAACTATAAAAGATTCGGACCCTAACAAAATTGACAATAAAAAATTGAAACTAAAATTATACTCATACAAGATAATCGACACTCTCTCCGCAGGGACGAGCAACGACCTACACGAGATCGCATGAGACATAGTGGACGGAGGGTTTGGAAAATAGTGCTCTCATGTGTACAGTAGTTGCAGGAGGGAGTTATTGGAGGAGAGTCTCTCAAGATTAGGGTTACAGAAGAAGAAGCTGAGCATCGAGGAGATTCACAAGATGCCATGGTAGGTGAAATAGATTAATCCCTTGCCCATTTCATAAGAAGAATCCGTTTATGTACACCAAATACAAGAGTATAATTAGGCTATAATTAGAAAACCTAATCAGGCTATAAATCAAGAAACTAAGGTTATAAATCAGGAAACTAAATATACACTTAACAAAGATAATATACAAAATTTGTGAGAATATATTTGTCATATATTCTAACAGTAAGACCTTGAGGACGAGATCGAGAAAAGGATTAAGGCATCAAAGTGCTTTTGGTTATTGCCGTATGACTCGTGGAGAAGGCAATCGAATGGACCCAGCCCAGCTCCAACAATGGTAGGTTTGTGTCAACCTGTATGAGGTGCTACTATGCGAGCTAGCGAAGAAAACGAGCGAGTGGCAGATAAAGCTCTACTGCTTTTTGGTGCGAGTACGTAACCTATACGAAATCTCTTCTTTTCTCTTTCTCGTTCTTCTTCTTCCACCATTGAAATTCTTTTTAGTGGTGGTGGTGATTCTTAAGAAAGACAAGAACACAAACAAGGCTCATGCGAGCCAAAGAAAGAATCGCCATTCGCAAGACAACGAGAGGAGATAGCGCAAGATTTTGGAGACTTGGGGTGAGAGAGGGCTAGGATTTTCTCTTTTGTTTCTTTTGAGTCTCTTGATTTTTCAACTTCGTTTCTGATGTAGTTATCTGGAAGAGGTGCGAGTAAAGGAGTAAATTTGATGGGATGGTAGATTTTGTAGTGGAGGTGGCGGGGGTTATGGAAGGAAGACGAGGAAGGAAGAGGAAAGGAGAGGGTATTTACGAAATTATGAACAAAAATTTAACAATTAGTCATTTTTATCGAACAAAATTTATCTTGTATGAATATAACTTTAGTTTCAATTTGTCATGGTCTGTTTTGTTAGTATTCGAATCTTTCATGGTCTGAAATGACTATTTACTCTTCTCTAAATTAGTCTTTGAAAGATTTTTTAAATCAAATCCGTCATTCAAAGATTTTAAATTAGTCATTTTAGTTCTTTTGTTACTTCCGTTGCTAATGGCATCAAAATTTGTTGATGTGACACATTAAGTGACACCACAATATACAACTAATAGTCTTAATTGGTGGCTAACATGATAAGTTTATGAAATTATATCAAATCAATCTCAAATTGAGGGATTCCAATGTATCAAGTTCTTTCCTCAATTAGGTTTTTATTCTAATTTTATAAATTTATCATGCTAATAGTCAATTAAGATTCCTATGTGTATTGTAATATCACTTAACGTGCCACATTAACAAATTTTGGCGTCGTCAACAAAGAAAATGAAGACTAATGCGATTAATTTAAAATTTTTAAAGTCAAATTTGATTAAAAAAATTTTGGAAAAGAATTTAAAAATATAAGTGATATCTCATAAATAAAATTAACTATTTACCCATAATTAAGAATATAAATTAAGACCCTAATCATTACTTAGTAAAGTAATTTTAAAACTTACTTAAAAAAACAAAGAAAAGTCACGCAGCGTTTAGCGAATTTGTTGTCTCTATGGGTGACAACGGGGTGGTTAAGGGCGGATTTTTGTTCTACCCGATCTCGTCCCACCCTACAATAATCTGCATAGAACCCGCTCTACTCCTATGAGCGAGTAGTAAAAGGTTGAACCTTAACCCACCCTGCGAGTACCCGTTTCGCTCCTATAATTATTAAAATCTAATAAATAAAATAAAATTTCAAAATTTATATAACTGTTCGGTACGTCATGTTACCGGACGGTTCGGGTTGTAGGTTGATGTGAAGATGGGTCTCCGCCTCGGTTTGGATTCAGGGAACAGTTTGCGCTGGCTGCCGGTCTGCTGAGCTCTTGATGGGTTGAGGGGGGCATCACCTGCAATGACACTCCGACGCCCAAGTCAGTAGAGTGTATAGGTGATGTGAGAATTTTGAGTAGGGTGACGTACCTTGGGGGAGGGGTAAGACCCTCCCCATATATACTGTGTCAGGAGTGGGCCCCACGTGGGTAAACCCACCTTCCTCGAAGCTTCCCAATACAGCTGTAGCAGTGAGCTGTAAAGGACGCATGTCTGGGTCGGTTGTGGGGCGTATCGTGCCCGTCCGTTCACGTCGGGTGGTCTATGGATCGGGTCGGCCAGCATGACGTTTGGGCTGGGCCGTAACAGTGCCCCAACGCGCCAGCAATGGCCGTGAGCGTCGTTGGTGACGCGTTACATTCTCTCTTGTGCGTTGTCGTCTGGTCGGTCGCTCGTGGAGAGGACGTGCCTCTTACGCGCGTGTCTGTTCGTTGCTGGGGATAACCTTTTGCCGCCTCGTTCTTCGCGTTAAGCATTTAATGCTCATAATGGGTTATTTCAAAATCCTGCGAGCAAAGACTGTTTTGCCCTTGCCTTTCACGCTTTTTGAGTTAGTTTCCTAACTCCCTCCCCAGCCTCACGTTTCATTTCCTCTTCAGCGTTTGGTTCCTTCTGCTTCCACTTCTTCCCTCTGGAATTTTCCCACTGCGATTCCTGCGTCTTTGTGCTTCCTTTCAAATAGCTGCAATTATCCTGGTAAGCATTCATTCCTTCTCCATGCTTGTTTTAATTTCATTGCCTATCTCCATATACCCATGCGGTTCCTCTGATTTAACTTGCAAGCTGGATGACATTAGTGTTAGGTAGGTGTATAGGGGGGTTACCATTCTAGTGCACTAGTTTTTAGGCTTTACTTAGGATTTGCTCCAGCCATGCTTGGTTGTAGTTATTTGAGATAGGCGAAATGTAGTTTCTGGATTTTTCCAAACTCCCGACCTTGTAGACTAACCTGGGTGGTGCCCCACTGTAGGTATGGCCTCACGTCACGTTACACGAGCTTCCGCCTCAAGCGCGGCTTAAGACCGGTACGCCTGGGTGACTTCCGACGTGAAGGATTCTCCAAACCAAATGGGTGAGGAGGAGCTGACCGAGTTTCGTCAAGCCGAGTACTTGTGCGGCGGGACTGACGAGGAATATAATTACGATGTTTTCATCTCCGCCCCTCATGAATGGATATACGAACTCAACCCCCACTCCCCCCGAATTGCCGACTGGATCTGGTTCTATAAGGCAATGTTTACCCAATTGGGGGTTCGCCTTCCTTTCTCCTCTTTCCAAATGGCGCTCCTTAACCAGTGTTTCGTGGCGTCATCGCAGTTGCATCTGAATAGTTGGGCTTCCATCCGCTGTTTCGAGATGGTGTATGAATATTTAGATCTGCCGGTGTCCGTCAACGTGTTTCTTTACCTCTTTACCCTTACGAATCCTTCCAAAGAAGGAAAAGCAAGAAAAGGGTTTATGTCCTTCCGGTCTGCCCAGGGTCGGAGGATTTTTGGCTTGTTTGAGGACTCCTACCACGGGTTCAAGGATAAGTACTTCAAGGTGCGCCCCGCCAAAGGTCGCCATCCCTTTTGGTTGTTGTTGGAAGGGTAGCGCCTCATCCCGACATATTGGAGTTTCAGAGCGGGGTCCAATGCCTTTATTAAGGTAACATACAAAGGGATGTCCCCTGTAGACAAAAAGATTGCCGACGTGTTGTTGGCTGTTTTTGGAAAAACCCATGTGAACCCCCATCTCCTTATGGGTGACCGAGAAGTTGCTAGAAATTATATTTGTGAGTAGCTTTAACTTGCGTTTCTTGCGCTACTGTTGCTTTGATTTGCTACGCCGATTTCATGACTAACGGGTTTTACTATTTTGTTGTAGTGGGAATGTCTGCCGAAGTGAGAAGCCTTGAGAGTTTATATAACACCTTCTTGGCCGGTAGTGATGATGATTCCGCTACCCCTGATCAGGGGACCCCGGGTAACGACGTCAATGAGCCTGAGGCCCAGTCCCAGTCCGATCAGGGGGAGGGACCCGAGGTCAATGCCTCTACGGGTCCTCGGCTGGAGGCGGGGGATGGCTCGGGCTCGCGACCTGACGGGGCTGAGGAGGAAGGCGACAATCCTAAGAAAAGGAAATCATCTTCTAGCCCTAAATTCGAGATAATCGAGGAGCCAAAGCAAAAGAGACCGTCTTCTAGCACGGAGGGGGTTCTTACCGTTATGGAGAAAAACTTTGATGCCAGGAATTTCATTGACTCCCAGTTACTTCCTGGCACGGAGAATTTCTTCTACGGCGGGAACCTTGCTTCGCAGGCGAGATGGATGTATCGTTGCCTGCTCAGAGGTGCCGCGATAGCGAGGAAAGCTGAATTCACTCTGGCGGGAGCACGGTCTCTGGTGATGAAGCTTGAGTCCTCAGTTAAGGCCAACTTGAAGTATAGGGATGAAGTGAAACTACTTCGGGAGCAATTGGTTGCTGCCGAGGAGAGGGCCGTGGTGGCCGAGGAGAAGGCTAAGGCCGCAGAGGAGGAAATCAAGACTGCTGAAGAAAAGGTAAAGACTGCCGATGCAACCGTGGCACGACTTACCGAGCGAGAGCTCACTTTGGAAAGTCAGCTTAACGCCGCTCAAGGTCGGGTGGTCGCGCTAGGGAAAGAGCGTGATGAGGCTCTCTCTTCAGTCACGATTGCCAAGGATGAAGCTGCTGAATTCAAGAAGAAGTATAAAGACACCGTTAAGTAGGGGAAGAATGCTATCTTGATGACTGATGAGGCTCTGAAGGCACAAGTAAAGCTCCTGGCTCCCGACTTTGACACCTCCGCCGTTGGCGTCTTTAAGACCATCAAGGATGGCAAAATTGTTGATATCCCAAAGAAGTGACTTGTATATCTGTAATGTGTATTTTGTGACTTGTAATCCTTCCTTACAACCTTTTTAGACTTGCGTATTTTATGCCTTTGATGACAATGTTTGTTTGCCGTTTTGTCGGTGTTTACTCTTTCTTGTTTTCTTTACCGTTTGTTGGTATTAACTCGTTTGTTCGTGAACGCCTTGTTGTTTAGTTGGCAATTGGCGAAGCCGGGACAAGGCTTTTACCGTTTTAATAGCTGCGTTGTGGCGTTTGTTGTTTTTGTGGTCCTTGGGGTGATTAGCCCCGAGTCCGTTTACTCGTTACCGCGCCTTACTTAATAACACGCAACGCGAAGAGAAAAATAATAACAAAAGATGACGAGTAATAATGGTAACAAGCTTAACTGAGATATGAAAAAGGATGACAAGTAAAAGATGACAAGTAATTCGTCGTAAGGCGTTCTTACTAAATCAGCGGGTCTACTCTATGAGTAGAATCTTCTCAGGTTACTCGAGTTCCACGTTCTCGGGACCTCCTTGCCATCTAGTCGTTCCAACTTGTAGGCGCCGTTGCCGATGACTTCTTTCACCCTGTATGGGCCTTCCCAGTTGGCTGTCAGCTTTCCTTCCCCGGGCATCGGGGCTCCAATATCATTGTGCCTTAGGACCAGGTCATCTCGCTTGAACTCTCTCATGAGTACCTTGGCATTGTAGCGTAAGGCCATTCTTTGCTTTAGCGCTGTCTCTGATAAGTGGGCCATCTCCTTGGCCTCATCCACCAAGTCCTTTTCAAATGCCTCATCGATTCCTCCTAAGAGTAGTCACGGGCTTGGCTCGCCGATTTCCACGGGTATTATTGCGTCTACCCCGTAGGTGAGTCGGAAGGGTGTTTCCCCGATGGCCGATTATTGAGTTGTGCGGTAAGACCAGAGGATCGAGGCCAGTTCATCCGCCCATGCTCCTTTCCTCTGGTCGAGTCACCTTTTGAGGCCCTGCAGGATGATTTTGTTTGTGGCCTCCACTTGTCCATTGGTCTGGGGGTGCTCTACTGACGAAAACTTTTGTTTTATCCCCAAACCGGCAAGGAATTCTCCAAATTTTTTATCGGTGAACTGCGTCCCATTGTCCGAGATGACGACTTCTGTGATGCCAAATCTGGCTGTTATCTGTCTCCATACGAACTTTCAATAATTTGCTGAGGATATGCTGGCCAACGGCTCTGCCTCTATCCACTTTGTATAGTAGTCGATTGCCACTATTAGGTACTTGAATTGTCCTGGTCCAACCGGGAAGGGTCCTAATAGGTCAATTCCCCATTGCGAGAAAGGTCGAGAAGTCATGAGGAAGTGAAGCTCGGTTGCTGGCGCTTTGTGGAAGTTGGAGTTTTTCTGGCATCTCTTGAACCTTCTCACGAACTCCTTAGAGTCCGCCATCAGGGAGAGCCAGTAGTATCCGGCTCTGATGAGCTTCCTAGCTAGGGCCTTCCCTCCGATGTGGTGACCGCAACATCCTTCATGGACTTCCCGGAGGACGTACTCCATTTGATCGGGGTGCAGGCATTTCAGCAGTGGTTGGCTAAGTCCTTTCTTAAACAATTGGCCCTGTATGATTGCATACTTGGCCGCCTCTCGTCTTACTGTTTTGGCTGCCTGCTCGTCGCTGGGGAGCTTGGCCTTTTCCAAAAATTTGGTGATCGGGTCCATCCAACAAGGCTCTGACTGGGTTAGCTGTAACACCACTGCTGGTTCTTTCATCAGGCCTTGAATGAGGGACCGTGACGAGCAAAACTCTCGCGCGGTCTAGAATTTTCACAAATATAATCGCGTTGGTAGTATAGCTTCTAGACCGACAAGAATTCTTTTCCTACAAAAGTTTGGTTGTCACAAGTAACAAAACCCAATAAAATTTATAATCAAAGTATTTAAACCTCGGGTCGTCTTCTCAAGGAATTGCAGGGCAGTATGATTTATTATTGGTTATGGGAAAGGTAGAATTTTTGGGTTTTTGAAATAAGGAGCAAGTAAATTAAATGATGAGGAAAATAAATTAATAATAATAAAATCTCTTGGCAAGGTATGAGAATTGGAATTTTTATCCTAGTTGTCCTTATCAAGTGTGATGAGAATTGGGTTTTAATCCCACTTAGTTAACCCTTACTAAAGCAAAGGAAAGTCAAGCGGACTAATTAATTTGATCCTCAAGTCATAGTCAACTCTTATGGGAAGACTAGTTTCAGAGCGATTCAAATCAATTAGCAAATCCAAATTCAATCAACAGCTGAGTTTGATAACTCAAGTGTTACCAATCACTTAACCAAAACCAAAAAGGAAAATAAATCTAAATTAAATTGAAAGCATCATAAATAGAATAAGACAATCATTAGTCTGAAATACCTCAAATAATATTAAATAGAATATTCAAATCTTGACATGAAAAGGTTCATAAGCTAAATTGGAACATTAACAAGTAAAAGCATTGGAATAAATAAAAATAGAAGAGAAACATAAATTAAAGGAAATATTGAACCTGGCATTGGAGTAAAAATAAAAGGAATCCTAATCCTAAAACTTAAGAGAGAGGAGAGAACCTCTCTCTGTAAAAGCTACATCAAATCCTAAAATTATGAATTATGAATGTATGGTGAGTTGTTCTCAGTTGTTGTTTGATTCCCCCATTCTCTGGCTTATATTCTGTATTTCTGGATTTAGAATTGGGCCGCAAAAGGGTCCAGAAATCGCTGGGGGCGTTTTCTGCAGATTCTTGTACGTGGCGTCTGTCACTCGTTCGCGTGGGTCATGCGTACGCGTCATTTGTGTTCTACTCAAGGCACGCGTCCGTGTCAGTCACGCGTTTGCGTCGATGCCATTTCGCGCTAGGCACGCGTTCGCGTCGTCCATGCGTTCGCGTCGCTGCATTTTCTTCAAAACTCCATTTTGTACTTTCCTTCCATTTTTGTATGTTTCCTTTCTGTCCTTTAAGCCATTCCTGCCCTATGAGACCTGAAAATACTTAACACACAAATCACGGCATCGAATGGTAATAAAGGATAATTAAAATTAATATTTTTAAAGCATAGAAAACATGTTTTCATACTTATCACATAATAAGGAAGGAAAAGTAAAACCATGCAATTCATATGAATAAGTGGGTGAAGAATTGATAAAAACATTCAATTTGAGCACAAGATGAATCATAAAATATGGGTTTATCAGACCGGTTGCCAGTCCCTGGCTTTGTGCTTCCTAGCTTGGACAGGAGGTCTGCCCGTGTGTTCCTTTCTCTCGGAACGTGTTGGATCGTGATCTCCTCAAACTACTTGCTCAATTCCTTGACTTTCTCCAGGTACTTCTGTAACAGTGAATCTCTGGCTTGGTAGGTCCCATTGATCTGAGAAGTAACGACCTACGAGTCACTACACATTTCCAATCTTGTGGCTCCGACTTCCCTTGCTAAAGCTAGGCCGCCCAGTAGGGCCTCATATTCCGCTTGGTTGTTTGACACCTGGAAGTCGAATTTGATTGACCGCTCGTATATATCTCCAGTGGAGTTTTCCAGGATGATTCCTGCTCCTCCGAACATTTGGTTAGATGCTCCGTCAACATGGAGCTTCCACCGTATGCTCGGTGCCCCGTCTGGGTCCCCTGTTACTTTTACCAAGAAACCAGCCATGGCTTGAGCCTTGATCGCATGCCTGGGTTCATATTGTAAGTCATACTGGGAGAGTTCGACAGCCTAAGTCATCATTCTTCCTGCCAAGTTGGGTTTTTGGAGTACTTGTCGGATTGCCTGATCCGTCCTGACGATTACTTGGTGTCCTTGGAAGTACTGCTGCAGTCTGCGCGACGATGTCAAGAGTGCATATGCCACTTTCTCGAGCTTGCTATACCTTAGCTCTACTCCTTGTAGTGCCTTACTCACAAAATATATCAGTTGTTGGGCCTTCCCCTCTTCTCGCACTAAGACCGCCTGATAAACCCCGATTTTGTGGTTTATCTTGTGCTTATTTTGGGAGATTTTATCACCTTTTCTCACATTTATTCAATGAAATAGCATGGTTTTGCAATTCTCCCTTGATTTGTGCTTAAAAGTGAAAACATGCTTTTTAGGCCCTAAAATTGATGATTTTAATTCACTTTAATTCCATTCAATGCCTTGATGTGTTTGTTGAGAGATTTCAGGTCCATAGGGCAACTATTGGATAGAAGAAGTGAAGAGAAAAGCATGCAAAGTGGGAGAATTCATGAAGAAATGAAGGAACCGTAAAGCTGTCAAGTCCGACCTCTTCTCACTCAATCGACCATAACTTGAGCTACAGAGATCTATATGAGACGGTTCCAGTTGCGTTGGAAAGCTAACATCCGGGGCTTCGAAATGATATAAAATTTGCTATATGTTGCTTTGCGTTAAGGGGCGGGCACGCACCATGTACACGTGCGTGCCGATTCTGCCCGTGGGTCCACTTTAATGAAATCGGCCCCAGCAATTTTGCAGCTCATTTTGGGCCCAATCCAACCCATTTCTAATGCTATTGAACCCAAGGATTGAGAGGGAAATGAACAAAGTAGTCATAGTTTAGTTTTCATCATGCTTTAGGATAGAATTCTAGAGAGAGACTCTCTCCTCTCTCTAGAATTTAGGGTAGTTTAGGTTTAATTTTCTTGAATCTCACTTTTAATTCTTGTTTTGATTTAGTTTTCCTTTTAATTTCTTGTTGTTACATCTTAATCTTCTTAGTTTCTCTTGTTCATTTCCTTTATTTTGTTACTTTTATGTTGATGAACTCTTGTTGGATTTGGATCTTTACTTTTAATACAATTTAATGTTTCCATGTTCTTTTAATTGATGATTTGAGTTGTGATTTACTTTCCTTGCAATTAATAGTTGGTAGACTTATATTTCTTGTACATTTTACTATGCTTTTCATGTATGCCTTCCAAGTGTTTGACAAAATTCTTGGTTGGACTTTAGAGTAGATTTTGAGCATTCTTGGCTTGGAAAGAGTGATTGAGCAATCTTGAGTCATGAAAACCCAACTTATGTTGGTGATCTAGAGTTGTTAGCTAATATTGTTTTCATTGACGCTAATCTTTTACTAATTTAATTAGTGAGTTGATTAGGACTTATGGAATATTGTTTCTATTGACGCTAATCTTTTGCTAATTTTTAGTAAGTTGATTAGGACTTTTGGATTGAGATTAGCTAGTCTTATTAGACTTTCTCTCATGGAAGATAATATGATACCTTCTTCCAATGTTGGAGATGACGTAATAAGATAAATTCTTGTCTATTATTGTGATATGATTGATTAGTCTTGTTTGACATTCTCCCTATTTGTTGGAGTTGACTAAATAAGATGAATTAATCATTGCATGACTAGGATAGAAAGCCTATGATCTCAACACTTGCCATGAATGTCTCTCTTTATTACTTTCTTTCTTTAATTGCTCTCTTTATTTTTCTTGTCATTTATTTTATTGCCCCTCTTATCAACCAAACCCCCTCTTGACCTTCATAGCCAATAATTGAGCACTTCATTGCAATTCCTTGTGAGACGACCCGGAGTCCAAATACTCCGGTTAATTTTCATTTGGGGTTTGTACATGTGACAACTCAAAATTTTTGCATTTGAGGACTCTTTGTTGATGTAGAACTATACTTGCAACGAGAATTCATCCAATTGAGGAAATTCTATATCAACAAAAGTTCGCGCATCAAAATGGCGCCGTTGCCGGAGAGTTGCAATGGTGTTATATTATTGGCTATTGTGAATATTATGAATATGTTTGCCTTTTGCTTATTTGTTAGTTTTTGTTAGCTTTAGGACTTTGTTGCTTATATTTGTTAGCTTTTGTTTTTGTTTGCTACTATGAATTCTCAACACTTTGGCTATGAGTTTTGCTCAAATTATGTTGTAGGGAATGGGAACTATAATGACAATATGCATCAAGAATGGAGCAATCAAGGATGGGAGGAGCCTCAAGGAATTGATCAACCTTATTGGCAACAACCCCCTCCGGATTCTTATGGGTATAATTCTAATCCTAATGCATATCAATCTAATGGATGTGGTGACCCTTATTATGATTGTCAACAACCACCACCATATGCCTATGAACCACCTCCTCAACATGATTTTGAACCACCTTACTCACAAGCCCTATACCACCAAACACCTCATTATGACCCTAATCCTTATCCACCATACCAACCACCTTATGAACCATATGAACCACACATGGAACCACCACAATTCTAACACAACTACTCTCAAGAACCACCTCAATATACACCAACTCCATACCCTTACCAAGATGAACCACCTTCCAATTATGAAACTTTCCTCCCAAATAATGAACCTTCTCTTCCACCATCACCTCCCGATGAAGCCCCCACGCATGAATTGAGAGATCTTGAATCTCATATCTTAAGGCGACAAGAGGAGGATGAAAAGAAGTTTAAAGAGCTAGGAGCCAAGATGGCTATCCTAGTGGAAGCCGTTAGCAATATGGCCTCCTCCCGACTAAGCCTAAGCAACCAAGGCACTCCCATTGACGAATGTGGAGAAGAAACCAAGGAGCATAGTGAGGGAGTGAGTTTAGAGCTTCAAGATGAATAAGAGAAGTTGAAGAAAGAATTGCCACTAGGGGAGGAAGATGAGACAATTGAGCCGGAAGGAGTGGTTGAAGACCTAGGAGATGTTGGAAGTCCATGTGAATGTATCATTATAGAACCCTCTTTCAAGAAGCTTGATATTGATGTTGAGGATGGTGTACAACCTCCAAGGCATATCATGGTGGAAAACTTTGAAGAGGTTGATCAAGAGATGGATTCAATCATTGAGGAGTTCCTATCTACAATTGAATCCTCTCCCATTGGACTTGAAATTGAGATCAAAGAAGAAGATGCACAACCTCCCATGTCCTTGGTAAGCAATGAAGAAGAGATTGAATTGGAAGAGAGCTACCAAGAGGAAGAGGTTGAATTTGAAGAAGCTTGTGAAGAGGTGGAAGTAGTCAAAGAAGAGCACAAGGGAGTGGAACTTGCAAGATCATTAGGACCACCCCTTCCTAAGTCACCATCCAATACAACATTCAAGTGGGTAAAATTCTTATCCCTAAGCTTTAATTTCTCACTTGAATATGGTTTGATTAAGACGGATGGGCAACTTAGAGCTCTTTATTGAGTCAAGAGTAGGAGAGAGTTGTGTAGTGGTTGAAAACATCACTCTAAGTTTATAATGGTTGCATGCCCAAAGTTGAATGGCAATGGTTGGTGTAAAACCAAATTGCATGGGTCTAGGAGAATGTTTGGATGCTCAATTGAGAATTCTAAGGCTAAACCACCCAATTGGAATCATGATGATCAATTTGAAGATGAGTGTCAAAACAAAGTGTGGGATCCCGGATCGCACAATGAGGATCAATTTTGGGAGCTCATATCTTGGGAAGAATCTCACCCAAGCTTGGTGGAAATGGTTGGAAATTCTGACAACCAATTGAGGAGCAAGCATTCTTGGAAGATCAAGGATGAATACAAGCATAAGCCACCATGACAAGGAGCTCCCCATAAGTCCAACTTAAGGACAATAAACAAAAGTGCTAGGTGGGAGACACCCCACCATGGTAAACTCTTTTCATTTTTCCCTTTTGTACATATTGGTAATTAGTTTAATTTCATATTTTGTTTTGTTTGTTGAGTTCATTTGGTAGTATAGTAGGTTAAATAAGGTTTTATGGTGTTTGGGTAGCTGTTTGGAGGTTTGGAATGCTTGGTTTGGTGCAAGAACTTGGAAAATTTTGAAAAACAGAGCACCAACCCGCGCGTGTGCGCACTTGGCGCGTGCGCGCGCCTCAAGCATTTTCGACCATCCACGCGGACGCGTCATGTACACAGACGCGTGGATGCAAAAATCTCACCCCTCCATACATTGACCCGAGAGTTGCGCCTACACTGCGCCAGCACCATGCCTGAGGCACAAAACCACCCACGCGTGCGCGCACCTGGCGCGTACGTGCCCTTGAAGCTAATCGTGCAATGCGCGTGCGCACCGATAGCGCCACCTGCCCTCCTGGTACATGTTCCAGAGAGTTATGCCCAGTTTGTGCCTATTTTGTGCCCGCAACCCACGCGTGCGCGCACCTGGCGCGTACGCGTCCTTTAGCCAAACTGTGCATCGGTGCGGAAACGTGCATGACGCGTCCGCGCCGGTAAAAAAAAAAAGATTTTTTTTCTTTTCTTCCATTTTCTTTTATTGCATTTGCCTATTTTCATTCATTGCATTTTAATTTTGTTTTTATAGCTTAGTCTTATTTTCTTTTCTAAGTTTCTTATTTTAATAATGGTGTTGAATTCTCTTACTCAATTGTTGAGAATTTCTTGGTTAATCTTGGTGCTTCTTGACTTGTTTGATATTGATGGATAATGAAATTTCTAATTCAATGCTTAATCTTGTTTGATCCTTATATCCTTTGTGCATTGATATGAGCTTACATGTCTTTCATGACCCACTCTTTTTAGTTGAACTTGATGCTCTTGAGTGCTCTTCATGCTTTGACTTTACTCTTGCATCAAGTATTAGTTAATATGCCTTAGCTTATATTATTTTCTCACTTACATGCGTAGCTAACATGTGGTGAGAACCTTACTCTTATTTGGCATTAGCCCCGCCTATGTTCTACTTGCTTTGATATCTTTGATGTAGGCTTAATTATCCTTCTTTCTCTTTTCTTTTAGGTTGGCCACCAAGAAGGAAAGGATGGGAAAGGCTTCTAAATGGGGCAACAAACAAGTTCATCCGCACAACCTTTTGAAGGAGTTCATCAATTGTAGCAACCCGTCCACCTTGCTCTTCTTTGCATGCATCGAGGACGGTGCAAATTTTTAAGTGTGGGGAGGTCGTTCGACCGATCTCCATGGGTAGCAATTTCCTTTTTCAACACCAATTCTTGATTTTCTTTGTTAGATTAGTTGTTGCATTGCATGATAGGTTGCATGTTAGTTAGAATTTGTATATATTTTATTACTTCTTTTTATTTTAGGACTACTTGGTTAGGGTGATGATTTCTTTTCCAAGAAAACTGTTTTTAGGGTACCCTACCGATTCGAAAAATTTTTTTTCTTGTTGAACTTGCTTGAAGAATTTATTTTAGAAGATGGTTTTTGAGCTAAGAACACAAGCATGTGAGTTTTGAGCCCAATGGTGTGGTTACATCTTATAACCACTTATTTTCATTCTTGTGTATATTATTCTCTCTCTATGATTGTAATCTTTGATTTGTTTGATTCTTTATGTCCATTGTTCCATGTATACATGCATTTATATGATTGAGGCCATCATTTCATTTAGCTCACTTACCCAAATAGCCTACCCTTCATCAACAATTGTTAGCCAAATTTGAGCCTATTTAATCCCTTTTGTTCTTAATTATAGCACATCACTACCCCTAAGTGAAAAACATTAAATGTCCTTAATTTGGATCTTTGATTAGCTTAGGCTAGTGAGGGTGTGTATCATTTGGGTATGGAAAACTTGGGACATTGGTTGAGAGAAAAAAAATGTGTTTTTGTATTTTGTTGAATATTTTTGGGAGTTGGGTACATGCTTATGCATTAAATATGTAAAACCATATGCATTGATACGTTTGTATATACTTTAGAAAAAAAATAAAAAAATGAAAAAAAATGAAAAAGAACATATATATATATATATATATATATATATATATATATATATATATATATATATATATAAAAGAAAAAAATAGAAAAAGAAAAAAAGAAAAAGAAATAAAAAGGGGACAAAAATGCCCCAAAGTAAAGTTCAATAAAAAAATCAATGCATATGGAATGTGAATTAAAGAGAATGTATGAGTATGTGGAAAAAGTGGGAATCATTGGTAGCTAGGCATTGTATTAGAGTTGTATAGGTTGTTATATGTGTTAGGTGAGAGCTTAGGCTAATCAAAGATTCAAATTTCAAGCTCACTTGACCATATGCATCCTACCTTGACCCTAGCCCAATTACAACCTATAAATAAGCCCTTATGATGAATGTATGCATGCATTGAATAATTGTTGATTGTTAGATGAAAAATAAATCATGGAAAGCATGAGTAGAAGAGAATTGAGTGAATCGACCCTATACACTTGAGCGATTAGAGCGGATACACTTCCGGTGAGGGTTCGATGCTCAATTCCTTGTTCCCAGCTTTCATGAGCGTTCTTCTTGTAAGTCTCTTTAAACTTTATTTTGATATTCAAATTGGTAGGATTCATGAGTTATCATACTACTTAGCCCTACTTGATATATATTCTTGGGGATTGATTTACTTTTGACCAAGTAGGTAGAATCATCTTGCATTTAGTGCATTCATGTAGATAGGTTTATATAGTTTCTTTGCATTGAATAAATGTTCATATCCCTTTCTTGTCCTTCTTTATTCTTAGCATGAGGACATGCTCGGTTTAAGTGTGGGGAGATTTGATAAACCCCGATTTTGTGGTTTATCTTGTGCTTATTTTGGGGGATTTTATCACCTTTTCTCACATTTATTCAATGAAATAGCATGGTTTTGCAATTCTCCCTTGATTTGTGCTTAAAAGTGAAAACATGCTTTTTAGGCCCTAAAATTGATGATTTTAATTCACTTTAATTCCATTCGATGTCTTGATGTATTTGTTGAGTGATTTTAGGTTCATAGGGCAAGTATTGGATGGAAGAAGTGAAGAGAAAAGCATGCAAAGTGGGAGAATTCATGAAGAAATGAAGGAACCGTAAAGCTGTCAAGTCCGACCTCTTCGCACTCAATTGACCATAACTTGAGCTACAAAAGTCCAAATGAGGCGGTTCTAGTTGCGGTGGAAAGCTAACATCCGGGGCTTCGAAATGATATAAAATTTGCTATATGTTGCTTCACGTTAAGGGGCGTGCACGCGCCATATACGCGTGCGTGCCGATTCTGCCCGTGGGTCCACTTTAATGAAATCGCCCCCAGCGATTTTGCAGCTCATTTTGGGCCCAATCCAACCCATTTCTGATGCTATTGAATCCAAGGATTGAGAGGGAAATGAACAAAGTAGTCATAGTTTAGTTTTCATCATGTTTTAGGGTAGAATTCTAGAGAGAGAGGCTCTCTCCTCTCTCTAAAATTTAGGGTAGTTTAGGTTTAATTTTCTTGAATCTCACTTTTAATTCTTGTTTTGATTTAGTTTTCCTTTTAATTTTTTGTTGTTACATCTTAATCTTCTTAGTTTCTCTTGTTCATTTCCTTTATTTTGTTACTTTTATGTTGATGAACTCTTGTTAGATTTGGATCTTTACTTTTAATGCAATTTAATGTTTCCATGTTCTTTTAATTGATGATTTGAGTTGTGATTTACTTTCCTTGCAATTGATAGTTGGTAGACTTATATTTCTTGCACATTTTACTATGCTTTCCATGTATGCCTTCCAAGTATTTGACAAAATGCTTGGTTGGGGTTTAGAGTAGATTTTGAGCATTCTTGGCTTGGAAAGAGTGATTGGGCAATCTTGAGTCATGAAAACCCAACTTATGTTGGTGATCTAGAGTTGTTAGCTAATATTGTTTCCATTGACGCTAATCTTTTACTAATTTAATTAGTGAGTTGATTAGGACTTATGGAATATTGTTTCCATTGACGCTAATCTTTTGCTAATTTAATTAGTAAGTTGATTAGGACTTTTGGATTGAGATTAGCTAGTCTTATTAGACTTTCTCTCATGGAAGATAATATGATACCTTCTTCCAATGTTGGAGATGACGTAATAAGATAAATTCTTATCTATTATTGTGATATGATTGATTAGTCTTGTTTGACATTCTCCCTATTTATTGGAGTTGACTAAATAAGATGCATTAATCATCGCATGACTAGGATAGAAAGCCTATGATCTCAACACTTGCCATGAATGTCTCTATTTATTACTTGCTTTCTTTAATTGCTCTCTTTATTTTTCTTGTCATTTATTTTATTGCCCCTCTTATCAACCAAACCCCCTCTTGACCTTCATAGCCAATAATTGAGCACTTCATTGCAATTCCTTGTGAGACGACCCGGAGTCCAAATACTCCGGTTAATTTTCATTTGGGGTTTGTACATGTGACAACTCAAAATTTTTGCATGTGAGGACTCTTTGTTGGTGTAGAACTATACTTGTAACGAGAATTCATCCAATTGAGGAAATTCTATATCAACAAAAGTTCGCACATCACCGCCGCCAGGGCCTCGTTGGTCACTGACAAGTACAAGTATAGCGTTTCTCCCTTCTTAGGTCTTGCGAGGACAGGTGGTGCCGAGACTATGTTTGAATTGCTTGAAAGCTTCTTCACATGCCGGGGTCCACTCGAACGCGATTTCCTTCTTCATTAGGTTAAAGAAAGGTAGAGCCTTGGCCGCCGACGCGCCAAGGAAATTGGATAGTGCTGTGAGTCTGCCCGCCAACCTTTGGACATCTTTTACGCTTCCCGGGCTCTTCATCTGAAGGATTGCGTTGCATTTTTCCGAGTTGGCCTTCACCCCTCGTTGGGTTATCATAAACCCCAAGAACTTACCGGCTTCGACAGCGAAGGCACACTTCAGCGGATTGAGCCTCATTCCGTGCTGACGAATAGACGCGAAGACGCTTTCCAGGTCACTTAAAAGGGCCTCGGGCCTGGCGGTCTTGACCATGATGTCGTCTACGTATACCTCTACCGTCTTGCCGATGAGGTCCTTGAAGACCTTGTTTATCAGCCTTTGGTATGTGGCTCCCGCGTTCTTCAGTCCGAACGGCATGACTCTGTAGCAATATGTCCCTCCCGGCGTTATGAATGTCGTTATCTCTTCGTCTGGCGGGTGCATCGGTATCTGATTATACCCAGAATAGGCATCCATGAAGCTCAGATATCGATAGCCCGCCACCGCGTCGACAAGTGCATCAATGTTCGGCAGAGGGAAGGAATCTTTGGGACATGCTTTGTTAAGGTCGGAGTAATCCACGCACATTCTCCATTTCCCGCTAGGTTTTTTAACCAGAACCACGTTTGCAAGCCAAGTCGAGTAATTGAGTTCCCGAATGAAGCCCGCTTCTAATAGGCTGGCCGTCTGCTTGGCCACCTCTTTTGCCTTTTCTTGGGACATTTTTCTCCTCCTTTGGGCCACTGGCTTTGCCTCCGGTCTCACGGCCAGCTGGTGTGACATGAACTGGGGGTCTATACCCGGCATGTCAGCCGGCGTCCAGGCAAACAAGTCGCCATTGGCTCTGATAATCTCTATGAGGGGTTCTTTTAGGTTATGGGGTAGATTCCTATTTACAAAGGTAAAATTCTCGTCTGAATCACCGACCTTGAACTTTTCAAGATCTCCCTCTGGTTCCGGCCTGGGTTTGTCATCAACCCTGGCGTCTAGGTCAGCGAGAAAGACACCGGATGCTTCCTTAGATTTCTTTCTCAGGGAGAGGCTGGCGTTGTCGCATGCGACTGCCGTCTCTACTCTCTAGGTCTCCCCTGATGATCCCAACTGACCCATCATCAGCTATGAACTTCATTAGCAATAGCTTGGTGGAGATCACCACCCCAAATTCGTTAATGGTCTTCCTCCCCAGGATGAGGTTGTAGGCCGTCGAGTCTCTTAAGACCACGAACTCCACCATTAGCGACCTCTTCCCCCTGCCTCTGTCCATGGAGACCGGGAGGGAAATTACGCCGTCTGGCTTGATAAAGTTATCACCTAGGTCTACCACGTCGTGCTGGTGACCTCTGAGGTCGGCGTCTCATAGGCCCAAGGCGTCAAAAACATTGCGAAACATGATATTGGAATCAGCTCATGTGTCCACCAAGATCCGCTTTACTAGGCCGGTGCCCACCCTAGCCGTGATCACCATCGGCGGACTGATGAGCGGATAATTTATACGCTTTTTGGCATTGTTTTTACATAGTTTTTAGTATGATTTGATTAGTTTTTAGTATATTTTTATTAGTTTTTAAATAAAATTCACATTTCTGGACTTTACTATGAGTTTGTGTGTTTTTCCGTGATTTTAGGTATTTTCTGGCTGAAATTGAGGGACTTGAGCAAAAATCAGATTCAGAGGTTGAAGAAGGACTGCAGATGCTGTTGGATTCTGACCTCCCTGCACTCAAAGTGAATTTTCTGGAGCTACAGAAGTCCAAATGGCGCGCTCTCAATTGCGTTGGAAAGTAGACATCCAGGGCTTTCCAGCAATATATAATAGTTCAACTTTACCCGAGTTTAGATGACGCAAACTGGCGTTCAACACCAGCTCTCTGCCCTATTCTAGAGTTAAACGCCAGAAACAGGTTGCAAAGCAGAGTTAAACGCCAGAAACAGGTTACAAACTGGCGTTTAACTCCAAGGAAGACCTCTACACGTGAAAGCTTCAATGCTCAGCCCAAGCACACACCAAGTGGGCCCGAAAGTGGATTTCTGCATCATTTACTCATTTCTGTAACCCTAGTAACTAGTTTAGTATAAATAGAACTTTTTACTATCATGTTAAGAGCTGATCTTTGATTAGTTTTATGCTATCTTAGAGAGGCTGACCATTCTGCCATGCCTAGACCATTATCACTTATGTATTTTCAACGGTAGAGTTTCTACACACCATAGAGTAAGGTGTGGAGCTCTGCTGTTTCTCATGAATTAATGCAAAGTACTATTGTTTTTCTATTCAATTCAAGCCTATTTCTTCTCTAAGATATTCATTCGCACACAAGAACATGATGAATGTGATGATTATGTGACGCTCATCATCATTCTCACTTATGAACGCGTGCCTGACAAACACTTCCGTTCTACATGCAAACAAGCTTGAATGTGTATCTCTTAG
The DNA here is from genome assembly GCF_059453495.1 of Arachis ipaensis. NCBI lineage: Eukaryota > Viridiplantae > Streptophyta > Magnoliopsida > Fabales > Fabaceae > Arachis > Arachis ipaensis. The sequence goes on from NC_142436.1 coordinate 10,418,937, forward strand.
CCTTCTGATCGTGAGATCAGAGTCTTCGTGGTATAGGCTAGAACTATTGGCGGCCATTCTTGAGATCCAGAAAGTCTAAACCTTGTATGTGGTATTCCGAGTAGGATCCGGGAAGAGATGGCTGTGACGAGCTTCAAACTCGCGAGTGCTGGACGTAGTGACAGACGCAAAAGGATTACTGAATCCTATTCCAGTATGATCGAGAACCGACAGATGAATAGCCGTGCAGTGATAGCGCATCTTGGACCATTTTCACTAAGAGGATGGAAAGTAGCCATTGACAACGGTGATGCCCTACACAAAGCTTGCCATAGAAAGGAGTGAGAATGATTGGATGAAGACAACAGGAAAGCAGAGGTTCAAGAGGAACAAAAGCATCTCTATACGCTTATCTGAAATTCTCACCAATGAATTACATAAGTATCTCTATCCCACTTTACGTTTTATTTATCTTTTAATTATTAAAACTCTATAACCATTTGAATCCGCTTGACTGAGATTTACAAGGTGACCATAGCTTGCTTCAAGCCGACAATCTCCGTGGGATCGACCCTTACTCACGTAAGGTTTATTACTTGGACGACCCAGTACACTTGCTGGTTAGTTGTGCGAAGTTGTGACAAAGAATTGAGATTACGATTGTGCGTACCAAGTTGTTGGCACCATTGAGATCACAATTTCGTGCACCACGGACTCTCCGCAACCTCATCGAACCACTGATCCTCGGGGCCGAAAGACATCGAGGGCAACCTGCGAGAGGTCGGTACGGGGCCAGAGGACATAGCCAGAACCTTGGCGTCCTTATTACTGGCCGACTTCGACCTAGGAGGGACATCCCTTCCTATCACCACATTCACCACGGTGAGCGCACGCTCCGTGTCCTCCTCGGGTTCCCGTCTCTGCTTTACGGCACGGCTTTTGTCCTCGGTTGACTGGTCCCTCCTCCTAGGTTCCCTTATTTGATGGGCGAACTCGGCCAGCTTCCCTTCTCAGATGGCCTGCTCCAGGGCGTCCTTCGGGTCGAAGCAGTCTTGGGTTTTGTGGCCATATCCCTTGTGATAATCACAATAGAGGTTCTTGTTTCCTCTCGTCCTGTCCCTGAGTTGTCAGGGCTTCGACAAGATGCCCTTGTCGGCAATTTGCTGATAAACCTCGACAATTGGAGCTGCTAAGAGGGTGTAGTTGGTGAACTTCCCAACACGGGAAAAGGGTTTGAAAGCCTTGGCCGTTCCTCCGTCTCTAGAGTGTTCCTTGGACCTCTCTCCGCCACCGGATGGGCGGGCACTAGGGTACGCGGGCTACTGTTTATTGGCTGCCATGACCTGACTTACCTCTTCATCTTTAATGTATTCCCTAGCTACGTTCTGGATTTCTTGCATTGTCTAGATGGGCTTGGTGGTGAGGTGTTTTCGGAAATCCTCATTTAGCAAACCGTTGGTCAAGCATAAGCTTGCCACTGAGTCAGTTAAGCTGTCTATCTCGAGGCACTCATCGTTGAATCTGTCCAGGTATTTTCGGGTCGGCTCGCTGTTTCGCTGCGTCACCCCTAGCAGGTTAATCAGGTGTTTCGCTTTGGCGATGCGTGTGGTGAACTGGGCCAAGAAAGAACGACTGATGTCGGCAAACGTGGTGATGGAGCCCTGGAGGAGTGCATTAAACCAACGAATCGCCGGCCCGGCTAAGGTTACCGGAAAAGCCCGGCATCTCACTTCGTCGCCTACCCCTTCCAGGTTCATTCTGGCCTCGAAGGCCGTTAGATGTTCCTGGGGATCTTGGGTACCGTCGTACCTCATATCTATCGGCTTGTCAAAGTGCTTTGGTAGTCGCACTCCAAGGATTGAGTGGTGGAAAGGGGTTGCCCCCATGACCACCGGTTGCCTTTCCCTACCGGGTTCTCTGTTAGGCCGGCCTCTCCTCGTCCTTTCTCGGCGGTGAACTTGATGTGGCCGGCCTCTTCTTCTCCGTCTTCTGTCACTTTCCCAGTCTTCTTCTTCGGTGTCTCTCATTGGCGATCGGTTGTAGACCAGCGGGTCTCACCTTCTCCTTGGCACCTCTCTGCTCTCCTGGCTTTCTGATTCTGTCCGGGGGCTCGAGGTGCGCCTGGAGCGACTCCTCCGGAGACTCCTTTCTCCCTTTTGAGTGGATCGGGAAGGCTCCTGGCTAGGAGTGGGCTGACGACTTTCACGGTTGGCTACTTCTCGCTCCAAGTTCTGCACCCTGTGGTGCAGCTCTTGTATTATCCTGGCGCTGTCGCTGCCTGTCCCTCCAAAGGGTCTTCCCTTTGTGTGTCGCGGGGGAGATCTACTGCCTTCGCGAACGGGGGCTCCGGTGGCTACCCCGCTGCCTCGGGGATCTACCCCCTTCCCGCAGGTCCCGGCCCCGCCGTCAGCCACACCAGAAACCAAAACAAAATCTATGTTGGGGGGAGAATCCCCACAGACGGCGCCAATGTTCGGTACGTCGTGTTACCGGACGGTTCGGGTTGTAGGTTGGTGTGAAGATGGGTCTCCGCCTCGGTCTGGATTCTGGGAACGATTTGCGCTGGCTGCCGGTCTGCCGAGCTCTTGATAGGTTGAGGGGGGTGCGTCACCTGCAATGACACTCCGACGCCCAAGTCAGTAGAGTGTATAGGTGATGTGAGAATTTTGAGTAGGGTGACGTACCTTGGGGGAGGGGTAGGACCCTCCCCATATATACCCTGTCAGGAGTGGACCCCACGTGGGTAAACCCACCTTCCTCGAAGCTTCCCAATACAACTGTAGCAGTGAGCTGTAAAAGACGCGTGTCCGGGTCGGTTGTGGGGCGTATCGTGCCCATCCGTTCACGTCGGGTGGTCTATGGATCGGGTCGGCCAGCATGACGTTTGGGCTGGGCCGTAACAATAACATCATCACATACATAATATAAATTAAAGTAAAAATTTAAATATGATACAATATTATTAATCATTTTATTAATTATTTTAATTTATTACACATATTATATATTAAAATTATATATATACCGGACGGGTATCATCTAAACCCGCCCACGCCCATGTCCAAGAACCCGTCCCACTAAAAACTCGCCCCAATGCGGTTACCCGCCCTGAGCAGGTAGAGGCGGGATGGGTACCCGCGTATTCGGGGGTGTTGCCATCCCTAGCGGTCTCATACTCTTGTTCAAGGTTTTGAAAATCGGACCGGACTGACCAGTTCGATTGGATTAACTAGAAACCGGTCATTTATCCGATCCGGTTAACTTTCAAAACCTTTCTACAAAGAACCGGTTTTAAACCGGATGAACCGGTGGTAAACCGGCGATCCAGTCAAACCGGCCGGGTTTTTTCAAGTATCGGTTCGCTAATCCAACAACGAAAACGGCGCGTTTTGATTCCAGAGAAGAAAAGTGCCATTTCCCCTTTCTTTCTCTCACAAACGCACCCTCACCAACCCTTGATTCTCCTGAACCCTATCAGAGCCACCATCCTTGTCGTGCGTCGTTTCCGCTTCTCCCCTCCTCGCCGTTAAATTCAATTGATTAAATTCAGTTATTCTCTGGTTTAGGTTTTCAGTAATTAAACTTTCCGGGTTTAAAAAACGTACAATGGCGTCTTCGGATGATGAGCCAGAGTCTCAGCCACTATCTGTCTCGAATTACCACTTTGAAGATGACAGGGATGCCCCTGTATCGTTTTCTGTGATGCCAATTCAATGGAGTGGGTCGGAGAGTCCTCAAGGCAAGAAAACAGAGTTGTTCCTCCACGGTGTGGCGGATAATGGGCTGCAGAAGATTATGATGCCGGTCATGGCGTGGCGGTTCGAGCTTTCCTCTGTGAAGCCTGAGATATCTGTGCTGTCATCCAAGGATAGGAGATGGATCAAACTTGAGAAGCCAAGAAAGAGCTATGAGGACATTGTAAGGGGTATTTTAGTAACTGTTTACTTCCTGAGTTTTGCAAAGAAGAATCCTGATGCAACCGCGAAAGCTGCGTGGGATAGCTTGAGTAAGAATAAGGAGTTTAGGCATGTCTCAATTGTTCTTGACTGTTTTGTTTTCCCGTAGTTATTACTGTGGCAGCACATTTTAAGATATTCATTTTATGATACTTTTACAGCTCTTACGAGGTTATGCCTTCGGCAAATGATTTAGTAAATCAGAAGGCTTTGATGAGTGAAGCAGCCAAGAGGGATGCTTTGTTGGCTAAGTCCAAGGTTTGTACTTTGTATTTAGGGTTTGTTTGGGTGAGTTTTTAGAAAAAAATCTTTTTTTGAGTTATTTTTTTTAAAAGATCTTATGAAAAATTAGAAATAATTTTATGTCTAGGTATCTCATGCAATAAGATTTTTTTTATCTATCAATTATGTTTGGGTATAAAAGTACTTTTTGTTTATTTATTACATGAAAACATCTTTTTTTAGGAAAAAAGATCTTTTAAAAAAAAGATGTAAATTACAGCTTCTCAAAAAAGATGTTTTTTTTTTCCTAGTGCTTTTATTTTTACTACTAGAAATTTGCTAAACATAAAAAAAAAATCTTTTTTCATAATTTTTTTTATCAAAATAATGGCGCCCAATCAAACACTTACTTCATAAAAAATATTTGCTGTGCTAGGAATTTTTTTTTTTGACATTTTGGGGGAGGGGTTGTGATTAGTATCTTCCTTAAATATAAATCAAGACTACTCAATGTTGGACTTTGGGCATCCCTCTACGGTAGAGAGTTCATATATGAACCCTAACAGATGCATAAGATTTCTACTTCAAGAATTAGTCCCAGTTGATCCATCATTTGTCTCTCTAATATCTTGCCAATCGTCTCCTGTTTTGCTGTCTCCCAGTCTACATTTTACCAGTTAAATATGTGCTCCGTCATAACATGTGGTCGATATTGAATGATGTCTCACCTTGGTTAAAAATGAATTAGTGGTGCCTTTTGATAAAAGATTTAATTTCTTCTGTTGGAAAAGGAATGAACTTATATTCTTCCTATTGTTATTAATTATTTTTGTTTTCCCCGGGCATATGGGACTAACATCATCTACTTGATTTGAGCAGCTTTTACCCATGGCTCTGGAGGGTAACCTGGGGGCTAAGAAACTTTTTGATGAGGTTGGTTTGAATTTTTTTTCCCTTCCTATAGAGAATCATTCTTTGGCATTTTTTAGTTATGTACTTTATTTTATTTATTTATTTCATATTTATTGATTATAAAGCTTTTATAATATTTTTTAATGCCTTGGTTTCAGGAGCTAAAAGATTTGGCACGGCCTGGATTTATAATTGATGATGATGTTGATGATGACATGACTGATGTAAATGATGAAGAGTCAGATGAAGAAGATGAATTGTTTGATTCTCTTTGTTCTATTTGTGACGATGGTGGTAATCTTTTGTGGTATGAAATTTTTCTCTATTTGTTCAATCTCTATGTGGTATCTATCCTTTTTATGTTTATATAGCTGAAGGTAGTTCCTCTTTCATATAAGTTATTAAAATAATATCTTACTTGCCACTTTATAGTTCCTGGTTTTCTTTTTCTTATAATTTAAAAAGTTATTCATGATAAATGAAGCTGTGATGGAAAGTGCATGAGATCATTTCATGCTAATAAGGAGGATGGCGTCAACTCTTCTTGTGTCTCTCTTGGTTTTAGCCAGAAGGAAGTTGAAGTATGTTATTTTGTTTTTTTCTTTACTTTTATATCACCTTTTTTTGTTTGCATCTTGTTTTTTTCCCAGTTCCTTTTTGTTGTATGATATAGAAATCTGCTTTGCTTCTGAAAAAATTCGCAGGACATCCCAAATTTTTATTGCAAGAATTGTGAACATAATCAGCATCAGTGCTTTGCATGTGGCAAACTAGGCTGTTCCGATAAATTCTCTGGTGCTGAGGTATAGCTATGTGAAGTGTTATCTTGATGATGATTAGTTTATTTATAAGTTGACATATAATCGCGTGTATATGCATGTTACAGGTTATTTTGATTTTTAAGTAAGCACACTACACAAGATACGGGTAAAGGAGTGCATTATATAGAAAGTTGTGGTAACACCTAATTGTATAAGATTGTAGAAGACTAGAATATTGACTTTGATGGTTTGGACATGTGTGGAGAAAACATGTAGTGGCTGCAATGAGGATAATGGATCAAATGGAGTTTAGTCAAATAGCTGGAACCATAAGTACAAGAGAGGGAGACCTAGAAAGATCATAATAAAAATACTAAAAGAGATCTTAGATATTAATGGCTTAAATATGATTTCTGATACAATGCTATGATGCTATCTCTTCCATGTAGACAAACCCATTTTGTCAGATAAGGCTTGGTAATTTGAGTGGAAATAGCTTTTGGCATATTGCACTTACTCACACTTTTGTGAAAAGCTTTGATGTTTGTGGTGCCATTTGATAACTTGGGACATAAAAGTTCTAGATTGTGTTGTGCACTTTATTATCTCAAATCCTTTCTGTCGTAGTTATTTTTTAGAGTTTGGAGTTAACTGCCTCATTGACAATTTGACATAGTTGTTGCCCGGCTGGAATGAATGAGCAAATCACCAAATTCTCCAAATATTTTAGCTTTGGGTTGTAGCAGCTCTGATGATGGGCCAGAATCATGTTGTCTTGGCTCAATCTGGGAATCATGGGCTTAATTTGTTACTTGTGCTAGACTTCATTTGAAGAACATGTTCTTTATGTACTATATCTATACAGTTGTTTTCTTGAAACAATATGATTCTTACTTTATTTGAGGTTACACATTTTTATAAAAAAATTAAATTTTTATTTAAATTTTCTGTATAATCCTTGTAGTCCAAGTGGGTTGGATGACAAATTAGATGCTTAGGATCTCCAAAAGGATTGCTACCAATTCTTTCATTTGGATAGCACGTATTCTATAACCAGCTAAAGCCTTTTTCATGTACAAAACATAACCTTGCAATTTTAACTATTTATTTAGTATTTCAATTTGTAAACAAGTGATGTGCATAGTGCTGTTTAAGCTTCAAAGCTTTTAATTCACATGTAAAGTAGCATATCCGTTCTTGTTAACTACGGAAATTGTTATTCTTTATTGTTTTTATTGGTTCAAACTTAGCTCTGCTGTAATTTCTGATTTATCTTCTGTAGTTTTGATTGATTAGTTAAGATAATGCTTTTCGCTTGAGAAACAGGATTATTTTCTCACAGAATCTTTCTCTTGTATGGAACTAAAAGGCATGTGAAATTTCTCCTTCAGGTCTTCCAATGTGCCTCTGCAACCTGCGGCTACTTTTATCATCCTCAATGTGTTGTGAAGTTACTTCATCGATTTAATGAGAATGCTTCAAGGGAACTTGAGACAAATATTAGTCGGGGAGAACCTTTTACTTGTCCATCCCATTACTGCTATGTTTGTAAAGAAACGGAGAACAAAAAGGAACATGAGTTGCAGCTTGCTGTTTGTAGGCGTTGTCCCAAGTCATATCATCGCAAATGTTTGCCAAGGTCATTTTACTGCTTTTACCTATGTTTTTCTTTGGTTCATTAAATAATTTTTAAGTGATAGTGTTTAGAGAGTTCATTTTCAACTTGTTTTTATCAGAGCAATTGCTTTTGAAGACATAGAAGATGAGGGTATAATAACGAGGGCCTGGGACAATCTAATACCCAATCGTGTTCTTATATATTGCTTGTAAGTGCTGAGAGTTGAAGTTAAAGTATTTCCTGAATCTTGTTTATCCTCTTAGCCTTCTATTTAATATTTTTACGGTTTCTATTTAATATTTTTACGGTTCCTTGGACCAGAAAACATGATATCGATAAAGATCTTGGGACTCCTAAACGAGATCACATAAAATTCCCCAATGATAAATCTAATGTTCAAGAAGCAAGTACAGAGCAGAAGAGAAAACCTGCAACTGAAGAGAGAGTTATGTTGAAGAATAATGTTAACCTGGATAATTCAGTCAACAAAAGAAGCATTGCTGATGTACCTAAACTGTCTACTAAAGTACCTAAACTTGCTGGAAAAAAGTCTTCTGGACCAGTTGGTATCAAGAAGTTTAATAAGGTTTCAGGATCAAATATCCAAAGGAAACCAATAGATATTGAATCATCTAGAAAACGTTTGTGTGAAAGTAAGAGACCATTCTCAAAGGAAACTGAAAGGCCTGATTGTGAGGAAAATGAGCCCTCAATTGGTGTGCAATTATATGCAATCTGGGAGAAGGGTTCTGGACAAACTGGCTTGGGCAATCAGGTTGATAACAAAGCCAGTGCCCAATCTGTTATGCCTACTAGAAAACCAAGCAGCCCATTATGTACATTAGATGCTGATTCGAAGAGGAGGTGATCAAATGTTTATAATTATGATCGAATTCTTTTTAAAACTTATACAATGTCTTGATCTTATGCAGTTATGATATGTTATTTTTAATTTTTTTTTCTTGTGATTTAGACTGTTGGATCTGTTTAATGAAGCTACATCATCAGTTACTCTTAAGGATGTTGTAAAAGAACATAAATTTGCTTCTCATTCTCACTCATTGAAAAATTTTATGGAGAAGACTACAGTTGGGAAGTTGGAGCGCTCTGTTGAGGTACATAGCTATCTATAATTAGTGCAATGTGGTGTCATGTGGATCTTATTTTAAGATTATGTTATGTCTTGTGTGCATTCAGGCTGTTCGAACAGCTTTAAAGATGCTAGAGGATGGGCGCAGCATTCGTGATGCAGAAGCTGTTTGTGGCCCTGATGTTCTTAACCAGATATATAAGTGGAAGGTAGTTGGCAATTTTTAAATGATTTTCCATAGACGTGTTTTGGGTGTTTAAATGTTCAGTTCTATCTTCTAGTATATTTCATAGCATGTTATTCTAACTTCTTTTAGCATGTTTCATCCATTTTCTCTGTACATATTTAATTATCTGCCATAAACTTGTGTGTAACATGGTTTTCATATATAAAACACCTATATGCACTTCTCTATTGTACTGGATATTATCGGGTTTAGCTATGTTAACCATATTGACTGAAATTTCTGCAGGACAAGTTGAAAGTATATCTAGCACCTGTTCTGTATGGTAACCGCTATACGTCATTTGGTCGCCATTTTACACAAGTGGAAAAGCTAGAAGGGGTATTCATAATTTCAGTCTACATTTTTTCTTAATATCTTAGTTAATTGTACTGCTGTATGATGTGCTTTCTTTTTTATATTATCTTATCTTTTGCTTCTGTGGATATTCTTGTGAACCTCAGTTTAAAATAATTTGTTCCATCTGGTTTAAGTGATAACTAAATTATTTAAATGTGTTTAGAAAACAGTTACTGTTAGGTTTTATTATAACAGCTTGAATGGTTGTGTTAGGTCCGAGCATAAATAAGTTTACCCTAATACACTTGCTGACAATTGAGTTGCATCCTTACTTATTTGATCATTTGAAATTTGGAAGGGCATATGAAGTGGAGTATTGATGATGCTCATCACATTTGATGCAAATAAATTTTTCCTGTATATATAAAAAACAGAATAAAAAACTTTTTGTTGCAGTAAACTAGTAACTTAATCAATGAAACTGTTATCTAATTGCAATTTAGTCCTAAATGTACGAGTCAGTTTTAATTTATAACAGTTGTACCAGCGAAGCCCTTTTTTGCATCTTTCTCATTCTGATCCATGAGGACCAAATTATTTTGAACTTTGTAAGGCTTGGTTTATAAAGCTTATTGGAGAGGTACTTGCACTTATCAAAACCCTGTGTTTGGTAAATTAAAAAATTATGTACTTATGCTTGCAACTTTTAAAAGTTTGGGCTATTTTAAAAGCACCTAAGAAGGTGTTTTTCAAGGCTAGCTTGTACTTATCAAAAGTAAAATGTTTAATATAACTTCATATATTAATAAATATCCAAATTTACTCTTATATTTATGTCTATTATGATTTTTTAAATTTAAAAAATTATTTTACCAAACATAATTGTTGTTGTTTGTGCTTATTGAAAGCCATTTTTAGTTCAATTTACCAAACATATGTGCTACAATTTTTGGAAAGCTATCTTTCAAAAGCCATGTCTGATAACCTACTTTCGAATAGCAAAAGCTTTACCAAACGACCCTAACTATAACACACTATTTTAAATCTTGGGACTTACGTTCTATTTGACCTTTTTTGTTGCGTTGGAATGAATTTCTTTATTGGTTGTCCCACTGCAATTACATCCACGTCAAGCCTTGGTCTAATTTTTTCTATTTTCTAATTTTTTTTATTGCAGATTGTTGATAGACTCCACTGGTATGTTCAGAATGGTGATACGGTAAGCGCTGATACTAAGTACAATTATTAGCCTTATCATTCTCATTTGCATTTATTTGTTGTATTAATTTTCCAACTTCATATTCACCTCAAGCTGATTAACATCTGTCCAAAGGATTTTGCATAACTAAGATTGTTTGGTAACTTTACTCAAACGTTGGAACAAATCCAGCATCCATATGCTTTTGTTTTAAAGCTAGTTGTTTCATGTGCCACAAGTCTGGTGTGTAGTGCACCATTTAAAATTTCGTGCTGCATTATGGACTAGAAGATTAGTTCTAGACTAGAACTAGTCCAAGCCATTTTCCAGGTGAGGGTAATATTCTATGGTGGGGATTACAAACTTGTGATCAGCAAAATTTCATCTCTTCCCTCCTTTGCCGGCCAACTCTACCCCCTTCTCTCTTCCAACTCCCCCTGGTCACTTCCCTTTGTTCTCATTAATCATACTGTGTGGCAGTCATTTGGGTGCAAAATTTTTCAATGATTGCTACTCATGTTAGAGACGAGTTTTGGTGGACTCTTCTCCAATTCTTCGCTCCAGAATACCATGATTTTTGTTTATTTAATTTTCTATACTCCTCTCAACGTCAGTGCTGTTAGGATAGTATGAGATGGTTACCATTAGTAAGACTGCAAGATTAAGTTAAGTAAGAGTGTGTAAGTTTATTAGTAGTTGGGATTGATTAGGGGGAATAGTATGTAAATAGAGTATAAGCTTGAAAGGTATCTTTGATCATTCGGTGAGAGTAGAGGAGCTCTAACTCTTCTTCAAATTAGCGAGTCCTGCTGTGGTTCTTGTTTGCCATTGATCTTATGGAAGAGCTACATGTGCCAATGGAAATCATTGCTGCAAAGACACATTGCGAAGAAAAAATAATTTCTAATGAAGAAGAAATCTTCTAGCCTATGTAATTTAAGATTTGGGACCCTGTCTTATTGTCTAGCACAAGGATCCCATTAGTATATGAGTTAGTTAACCTTATTAAGAGTTAATCAAGAGTGAGTGAGTTAGTTAGTTAGAACTTAGGATTAATTAGGAAGGAAAAACTAGTATAAATAGAGATTAAGGTAGAAAGAAGGTATCTGTGATCATTCGGCGAGTCTTGAAAGTTGAGGAGCTCTAACCCTTCCTCAAATTATTGTAATCCTTCTAGGGTTTTTGGTTTGTTGACATTGATCCTAAAACAACTATACAAATTACCTCTGGTTCTTGATACCAGTTTTAACAGGTTGGCACAGAATTTCTGCTTTGAAAGGTTCTTCTCATTCAATCACATCTTTTCATCTACTTCAAAGTTTCCTTTCGGTAGTTTCGTGGTCATCCACTTTTGTGGTTTGACTAATCTTTACTGTTCAACAAGTCTAGGAAAGAGCCAAAGAGGTTTTTATGTTTCTGGTTTCTTTTTGTTTCTTTTGTTTTCTTTTTTAACATGTCAACTTCATGGAAGATACTTAAAATATTTGTTTTTGTATTCCTTCTGTTTTAACCAAGGTTCTGAAAACCGGTCCGGTCATCAAATCGCTCTAGTAACTGGTTTACTGGTTCACTGGTCTAATTGGATCAACCGTGATTCAACCAGAAAAACCGTTTTATAATAAAGTAATGAATAAATTATAAATAAACATCTTAAAACATACTTGTACTATAGTACAAACTTTAAAATACCTTCCAAATTTAAAGCACTGCATAAAATGTTATCAACCAAGGTCTTACAATCTTATCAAAGTACAAATTCAAAAGTTAAATAACAAAAGAAAATATCCAAATATGAAATGGCAACATGAAAATTTGTTATCAATCATCAAAATTCCAGAATAAGCTTGGAATTAGAATGATTAGGATTAGCAACATCATTCGAAACGGGAGAATTAGTAGCCAAATTATTATCTACAGATGTATTATTATCGCCAAATATTTCTTAATTGATACCATCATCCATAACTAAAATCAATAAATCACCAAAGCACAATTAAATCACAAAACAGTAAAACACAACACAGCAAAACCAGTAGCACATCACTCATTATAATCAATAATCAAAAGAGGAAGAATTATAACTAGCAGTAGGAATGTATTTAGCATGAGATAGAGGAATTTCACATTGTATACAGCCAACCAGGGATGAATTCCCCTGCACATTCAGAAACACACACGAAATTTAACAGTGTATGTCATCAAAACCATGGTCTTATTCACTAGTCTTTAAGTTGATTATGTCACCAATACTAAGTAATTTCTGATCACGGGATGCCAAGTTTCTAAACTGAACATACATTTATAATATCTTTAATTGGTTCCAAATCCAGTACAACAAATGCGCCAAAAACATTTGCATTGAATCAAGATGAGTAAAGTTGTTACCTAATCCCAAACTTGAAATTTAATGTTGTTATATTGGACAATTTCAACATTAAACCCGATTGCTGCATCAAATTGTCAAATAAAAAAAAATCCATGAGTAATGACACAGAAAGCGTGTATAAGCAATTTGAGCAGAGAATGATGGAAAGAGGACCCGCACGACAGACGACAGCGACCAGGCGACGAGAACGACGAGGGACGGCGCGCGAAGCTCGACTGAGCAGGATGAGGGGTTGGAGCATGATGACTCAACGAGCACGACGACGAAGTTGGCGATTGGCGAATAGGGGCTGGATCACGACAAACAGACGAAGATCTTGAGCGCGACGGACGGCGGTAGTGAGAAGAATGGTGGTGGTGATGGAGGAGGCTAGGGTTTCTTTTGAGGGAAGAGCTCTGAAGGTTCTTTATTTTGAAGGTGAGGTGAGATTGTGAACGAAGAGAGGGGAACGAGAACCTGTGTTGCCTAAACGATGTAGTTTTCTGAAAACCGGCTGGGTCCCGGTTCAGTGGTTCTCCGACGGTTTGCGAATTAGCGATTTTGTTCATTAAACCGAGCTGCAAAAGCTTCCGGTTCCCGGTTGGGCCGGTTGGACCAGTCGGTCCAGTTTTCAGAACCATGGTTTTAACAATTAGATGGTTATAAATGTGTGTTCTCTCTGTAATTTCGGTACTATGGAAGATCAGATTTTCTTGAAATGATTATATTTTCTAGAGGATCAGCATTATTTACATTATGAACCTACTGCTAATTTTAAATTTTGAATGCCTGACTGGAGGTGTTACTCATGACCAGATTGTGGACTTCTGTTGTGGTGCTAACGACTTTAGCATACTTATGAAAAAAAAGCTTGAAGAAACTGGGAAGAGATGCTCATATAAGAACTATGATTTACTTCCAACAAAGGTGAATATACTGTTACAGGTTTATTAGTTCCTAATCTTGTCACCTTAATTTTTGTAGAAAGTTTTTGCTCATGTCACAATATCCTTGCGTTATATGTTTGCTGATTTTATTTTAAATTGACAGATTTGTTCATATTTCAGTGTTCAAAGCGTTTTTTTTCTTCTATTACGTTCACATCATTAGTGGCATCTTTGGCAAGTTAGCAGAGGTTTCAATATGCTCGTATTTGTGACGCTTATGATTAAACAGTGTTGTTCAAATGTATGGTATTTTGGTACCTCGACTTACATTGATGATAGTTGTCTTCTCATCAAGTGTCTGGAAAAGAAATGACCTATTGCTTGTAAACTAATGAGCTAACTTTTCTTTCAAGTGTCACTTTGACGTGTATGACCTGTTCTTGGTACAGAGTTGGCCCTTGTTTGCTAAAATACCTTGACCACATTAATTCTTTGCATATCATCTGATTTTTCCATTCCTTCTAAATGGTAGATGGTGAAGATTAGAAACTGATGTACTTGTATTACAGAAATCTTAGGATTAACAGAACAGCAAATCAATAAGGAACTCCATTCTTAATGGATTGAGGAAACAAGAACGAAAAATAGGTGACTAACAGAACCAATCATATGATATATTCTTTGATACTATATATAGATTCCATAGGATATTTTCTTTACTTCTAACAGCTGCATTTGATTTTTTTTTTTAAAATGAGTAAAATTTGTAAGCCAAGGCAGAATTATTAAAGCACTCTTCATCATAGTTAGTTAAACTATTTGGCTTTGAAATATATGCAAGTATTTTATTATGAAATTACAATTTAGGAATTATATATTGTAATTTAAGATGTGAAAATTCGGATTCCAATAATTGTTTTGGGAAGAGTAGTAGTTTTTGTGAGTGGAAGATCTTTAAAGGAATTTCTGAATTATTTTATTTTAAATAACAATAAAATTGAATATAGTGAATAAAGGTGTCCTAAAATTATAGATAAAAGAAAAGACTAACTTGTCTGTAGCTTTGTGTGCATTGTTCCTTTTATATATATTTTTTAAATATTCTCCTAATATTTTTAATATTATTATTTGAAATATTTATAAAAATTGTTGCTGTCTTTCAAAAAATTATTATGATATAGCTAAAATTATGAGTGTTCTTTAGGTTGCATTTGGATTCTATCTTTGTGGGGAGATACAGAGACATATTGATATTTTTTGTTCCCACTTTTAGGAAGGACAGAAAATAGAAAGAATTTTCTCTCTGAGACAGAAAATTGTCTCTGTCCCCGTCCCTGTCTCTGCAACTAAACAAGTTTGTCTCCATTGAATTTTGTCCTGCAGACAATACCAAACGCAGTCTTACCGTTTGTCAAAAGCAAAATTTTATGATATTGTTTTTGCTAGAACCAAACAAGAAAACGACTCTGGAGTTCCATACCAAACACTTCTTAAACAGAGTTTTGTAGACTAGTTTGTTTTTAGCATATTGTTTTGTAAATGATATGTTTGGCCTTTCAGCTAAGCTGATTTTTGGGTGTATGGGGACAAATACAGGGTTATGGGTCTAGTCATGATGATCTTCCATCCCTCAAATGAAAAGGATCCTTCCTCCCTTTCCTCTTACTAATTACCACAATGTTGCTTTATTTTGTTGACAGCACGATTTTTGTTTTGAGATGAGAGATTGGATGACTGTCCAGCCAAAGGAGTTGCCTACAGGGTCACAGTTGGTAAGAAGTGGTCAATTGCAATGCCCATGCATATTTCAATTCCAATTACCTTTTTCTCATTATTTAATTTATTTTGTTTCTTGTCTGCTTCCGGAACAGATCATGGGTCTTAATCCGCCCTTTGGGCTAAAAGCAGCTTTGGCTAACAAGTTTATAGATAAGGCTCTTGAGTTTAGACCAAAGCTCCTCATTCTTATAGTTCCACCGGAAACAGAGAGGTAGTGTCTTTTATCTTTTTTCTATATTATTAAGGATAAGATTAAATAATCTCTCCCTTCACACGAGGCCATCAAAACTAGGCTGAAGTAGTTACTTCGTTTATTTTAAGAAACAGATATTTATTATTTTCTGTTTGGTTGTGTTTCCATGTTTCTTTCTTTGTTACAGGCTAGACAAAAAAAGGTCACGTTATGATCTTGTCTGGGAGGATCGAAATTTTCTATCAGGAAAGGTAAAGAGACAACATACATATGGCAAGTTATATTTTGATTACTTTTGGTATTCTGACTGCTCTAATTTTTCCTCCCTGTTATGGTCTTGTTTCATGGCCAGTCATTTTATCTACCTGGATCAATTAATACTAGTGACAGACAAATGGAACAATGGAATCTGACATCTCCCCCACTCTCCCTTTGGAGTCGACCTGACTGGACTGATAAGCATATGGAAGTAGCCCAAAAGCACGGTCATCTGTTAAGCCTGCATGAAGTATCACGGATGGAAAGTTTTAATAATCAAAATTCACGTGCTAGCCATTCTATGGATGGTAATTTTGCCGACGACGATATGCTGGTTGATGATCTGTTGGTGTCAACTGATGATCTTGAAGTTCAGGGGCTTATTAATGACGATCAGCAAGAAATATCAATGGTTGGAAATGTTGAACGAGAGAGTCAAGAGAGACATGAATCTTGGACGGAAAGGACTCCAAATGAAAATGTTGGATGTGAGAGTCAAGAGAGACATGATTATCTAATGCGAAAGACTCCACATGGAAATGTTGAACAAGAGAGACATGAGGATCATACTAGAAGGAGTCCGCATGAATATGTTGAACGTGAGAGTCAAGAGCGACATGATTACCGGCTGGGAAAGTCTCCTCATGGAATTGTTGAACGAGAGAGTCAGGAGAGACATGAGGATCAGATAGGAAAGAGTCCACATGGAAATGTTGAATGTGAGAGTCAAGAGCGACATGATCACAGGATGGGAAAGACTCCTCATGGAATTGTTGAACGAGAGTGTCAAGAGGGACATGATTACAGGATGGGAAAGACTCCTCAAGGAATTGTTGAACTAGAGAGTCAAGAGAGACACGAGGATCAGATAGGAAAGACTCCACATGGAAATGTTGAATGCGAGAGTCAAGAGCGACATGATTACAGGATGGGAAAGACTCCTCATGGAATTGTTGAACGAGAGAGTCAAGAGCAACATGATTACAGGATGGGAAAGACTAAGACCTCATGGAACAGGAAACACACTGAGGAAAACAACAGAGGAGGTCCGCATGCGAGCTCACCTGCCAAAAGTAATGCCAAAAATCAAACTAAGGGATTACCTCACCGTAGTCAATCTAATCCGAAAGATGGGAGATCCTCAGTTGGGGGTCTTCAGCCAAAGTCTAGTGTGTCATCTGCCTATGGTTATGGTCATCTGGAACCCATGCGATTTGTAGCAGCTAGTGATTATATGGCTTCCAATTTCGAGGAGCACCATAGCAGCCTTTTGATAGATGGCACCAATACCCTAGGATATAACCCCTATGTTGGGGAGGATGACAGTTATCTGAGGGAACCAAGGCAACAACCTCGCCTTTATGGGCTTCAGGATCCAGATTCTCATTATCCGACGAGTAATTTTTTATCTGGTCATGATTCTGTGTATGGTCGTATGGGATCCGGTTATGGAGTACTTGGTTCGGGATCCGAGTCAGCTTACATGATGAGCACTCCAGCTATGCAACGGTACGCTTCGCGCTTGGATCCTAGGCTGGATTCTTTTGGATCTGTACCCCCTATGGTTGGTAGAAATGCCGGCTTTGAACACGGTGTTCCCCAACCTGAATATGGAAGTGGGACGCCGAGTGGTATGCCAGGTTTTGCACCTCAACCTCAGGATCCCTATCGCTATCCCAATTCGCGCTCGAATTCAGGAAGTTGGTTCAATGGGTAATTAGGATACTCATTCACTTCTGCATAAAGATGCTATATATTGTACATAACATAGATGACAAGATGCAATGTTCTGTACATATACAGATTGTTAATTTGGTTCTCAGATCTTAGGTTCTCCAGACAAACAAGGTTATTTTCTTCCAGAAACGCACTTGTGGTTTTTGGCTACTTGTAACGGATCTTCTCAGACAGATATCAGTTGTGTAGCATACTAATGTTTAGTTGGCTACTTCGGGAATTGTTTTTTTAACTTACAGTCTCCATTTATTAAGGTTACTAACATAAAAATTGTTAAGAATATTTACTTAAATTCGTCCTCAAAAAATTTTAAAGTGGACGATTTACTTAAAAATATTTTCTGGGATGTGTCACGTGACACCGGTGACTCAACTGTTAAGCGTCATGTGTTAAATAAGAACAAATTGGTCCTCCACGTGTTAAGTGCGACGTCGTTTCATGAAGTGAGAGTTTCTGATAAGGAGGTCCCTGTCTCTTTTCCCCACCGACCGCGGCCTCATTTCCTCGAGAATCTCAAACTGAACCCACGAAAAGTCTTCCACTCTTCACCGTCAAATCCGTCGAGCAATGCCTCTCTTCCATGGGAAGAATGTCAACATGCTCCCGAAGCTTCTCAACTGAGACCCCGCCACGGACCTCTATCCAATCCTCGATTTCCTCCGCAACGATGTCGGAATCCCTTACCCCGACATTCACAAATTGATCTCGCGGTGCCCTAGGCTCTTGATCTGGAGCGTGGAGGGAACGCTCGTTTCAAAGATCGAGTTCTTGAAAAGCTTGGGACTTTCGGAATCAGAGGTTAATTGAATGGTTGTGAGGTCCCCTGCTTTGTTAACCTATAATGTAGAGAAGAATTTGAAGCCTAAAATTGAGTAGTTTTTGAATCAAATCGCATACTAGAATTGATAGATTTAATTGAAGCCACCTTAGTTTATTAGGATCTTCTGCTTCATTTATTTGATCTCAAAATTCAACAACTGGAGCTGGTTTGTATTGTCTACTTCATCCCCTAATGGCACATAGAGAATTATGGAATTCTAAGGGATGAACCAGACCTTAATCTTATGAAGCATGAGCCACATGTTCAAAGGTTATGAAACACAATTAGTTTAAAATGGCAAAGATTTAAGAGGTGGCTGTACTGTTTTAAAAAATTAGAAAAATGTAGATCCAAACTTGTTCATGTCAAGCGAAATGATTATGGTAGTGTTGTCAAAATCTAGTTTAGATTTCTCTAGAAAGCATTAGTGTATGTTTGGGAGAGTGAAGGATTTTAAGGTTCGCGTTAGACCAATTTGTGGTGACATAACTTTTAGAATTTCGGGAGAATATAATTTTATTTTATTGAAAATATATCAAAAAAATTCTAGAAGGCCAATGAATTTTGGCCAATAGTTGTTTACATTTTATTAATTTCGATGCAAATTAATATAATTTGGATTCATATTACAGAGTTTGCTCATATATTGACAGAAAATATGCACAAAAATTAAAGGCTAATAAAACTGACGGGAAAAAACCTATTTTTTTTTTGGTGACTGGAAAAAAAAAAAAAACCTATTGATACTTAGCAAATCTTCCTTAACAAGTATTCTTAAAAAGAATAATAAATGTGAGGGTAAAGTATTATTTTAGTCTTTTTAAATTGAATTTTAATTTGATTTTTAATGTTTTAAATGTTCTATTTTAGTCCTAAAAATTTTTAAACATCCTATTTCAATCTAATTTTTTTTAAGCAAGTTTAATATTGTTCCACTATTAAATTTGACACAAACAATTCACATATTGAAGAACCAATAACATTTGATTTCAGTATAAGTAAAATCGATCTACTAACGATTACTAATATAAAAGTTTTTTCTTTGATTTTAAAGTTTGATGATTGATGGTTAGAATTTGGAGTTTTGTATAAAAAAAAATTAAGGAGAAGTGTTACAAGAAAGTTTTTGTTGCTTTTCTACCTCATAGAAGAACATATGACTTATCTAGTAATGTTATAAATGTCAAAGTCATTCATTTTGTTAACTATTAGTGTCAAATTTAACCATGATCTAACTTAATATATTACTGCACTTCAGAGGTAAACTCTAGCGCAGCTTCTCTCTCTCTCCCGTTGAAGTAAACCGCAAAGCTCTCTTGAGGGCCACCGCCGCCGCCTCAATCTAGGCTGCGGTGGCCCTCATATACTCCTGTCTCCTTTAACCTTTTCTCTCTTTTCGTCTCCCTGTCTCCCCTTCTTTCTCCTCCTTTCTCCTTCTCCTCTATTTCCCTGTTCTCCTTTGCCTCCGCCTCTGTCTCCGCCCACATTGTTCTGCCACCTCTTTATCTTCTTCTCTCTTATCTCCTTGCTTCCTGTTTCTTGGTTTGTTTCTATTTTTTTTGTTTTTCTTTTAGAGATTTAGATTTGAGATCCAGATCTAGATCTAAAATAACATTCCTTCAGACCTGAGCTTAGCTCTATATTCTTGATTTATAACCCATATGTGGTTTTCTCCCCTTATTTGTGGTGGCTTTTGGTTCTTTTTATGGTTGTCGGTGGTGTTCTTATGATACAAATCTTTTCAGATCTTGAAGGAAAACTCTATGAAAAAATAGTTTTGTTTATAGAAAAACTTTTAGAATCAGAAAATATTCAGATCTATATGGAAAAGAAGAAGATGTACCTTATTGGCTTGCAGCACATGTGTGTAGATTTAGAAACTAAAGAGATTCTATTTGGTCTCTATTTCTTCTTGTTAAAATTTTTGGTAATCGAATGTTGGACTTGTTATTAGATTTTAGTTCAATACATGGGATATCTATTTTCTTATTATCTATGTAGAATTGATATTTCTTTGATATTTGTAAGTGCCGTTTAGCTTTTTTATGATTGAAAAACGTTTCTTCTTGTAAAAAAAAAGTGTCAAATTTAATGGTAGGACATAAACATGTTTAAATCTTTTCAGGACAGAAATGGATGTAGAGCTAGTAATATGTACCTTACCCGTGTCAAATTTAATGATAGAACAATGTTGAACATGTTTAAATCCTCTTTCTTGTAAAAACTCAAAGTAATCACTAAGTTAATTAATTTAATTACTAATTTAGTACGTTTATAATGTTGAAAGAATTTAGAGTTAAAAGAAAAGTAACAAGATATTTATTTTTATTTGTTATTTTAATTTTATTAAGAATTTAATAATTATGCTATTTATAATTTTATATTAGATTTTTTTAAAGATTTTATTGTTTTTAATTTTGATTTAGATTTAGTCTTTTATTTTTTATTTTATTAATATGTATGAAAGAAATGATTGAATTTTATATTTACTTTAAAAATTTGATTTATGCGAATAAGAATGAATAGGATTAAAAATGTTAGAGTACGAATGGAGTTAGAATTAAGAGATTTTTAACTCGTAGATTAGACAATAGAGTTAAATTTTAAAAAAAAAAATTAATTTATGAATAGAATTAGAATAAAGTACAAACATTAGTCTGTTCTACTTATTATCAGTTCTATTATAAACATTTAAAATGTGAAGAACTAAATTAGGATTTTGTCCAAAGGTGAAATATCAAAATATTACTTGGTAACTAAGATCATGATGTTTGTGAACATGGTAACTAACCCTTGGTAGCTTGTAAGCATTTTAATGGATCTGACAACTCACCAAATTAAAGGAAGAGGTAACCCAGCATATTTACGTTTAGAGAAGTATTTAGTATAGAAAAAAATTATAAAAAATATTAAAACTTTGACTAATGTCCCTCCTTAACAAAATCCAAAAATAAATTCAAGTTAATTACCCCCCTCTCTCCCCCCCCCCCTCTTCTCTTCTTTCTTTCTCTCTCTCTCTCTCTCTCTCTAAGTAGATAAGGCCGTAAATTGCGATGTTGTGTCCTTGAGAAAAATATTTATTTTTGGTTAGCCTTGTGTAAGATCTTCTCTCCTTTATACGCGGCAGAACCAAAACCAAGATTCAAGGGAGGGAAGTTAATAACCCACACAAACAACAAAACAAGGACAAAGATAGTGAAAGAGAGAACAAAAAAAATAGTCAACAGAGGGAAGAACAAAAAAAAATGGATGATGAGATTCAAAATTTCTTCAAGGTATGGATGATAGCCACAATATGTCTCTGCTATTGCTACTACATCTCTTCAAGAATACCAAAAGGCTTCTTCAGACTCCTTTCCATTCTTCCTGTTCTCTTCATCTTCCTCACCCTTCCCTTCTCTCTCCACTCCTTCCACCTCGGTGGGCCCACCACCTTCTTCCTCGTTTGGCTCTCATCTTTCAAACTCATTCTTTTCTCCTTCAACCAACCCCCTCTTTCCCTCTCCCCAAACATCTTCCATTTCATTTCCATAGCTTCCCTTCCCATAAAACTCAAACAACAACCAACCAAAACCAATAATCCAAAATTAGATAACCATAAAAAACCGATTTTGCTTCCCCTAAAAGTGGTTCTCTTGGCCGCAATAATCCGTGCCTATGATTACAGAGAATCCATGCATTCTTACATGATCTTGATCCTCTACTGCTGCCACATGTACCTAGGTATAGAGCTTGTGCTAGCCATAGCTGCAGCACCGGTTCGAACCGTTTTCGGCTTCGAGATCGAGCCGCAGTTCAACGAGCCGTACCTAAGCACTTCACTTCAAGACTTCTGGGGTCGTAGGTGGAACCTCATGGTTACAAGTATTCTACGCCCTACCGTATACGATCCGGTTAGAAGTGTTTCTAACGGTGTTTTTGGAATCACGTGCGCGGCACGTGCTGCCATCCTGGCCACGTTCCTTGTGTCGGGGTTAATGCATGAGTTGATATATTACTATCTTTCACGTGTTTCTCCCACGTGGGAGGTCACGTGGTTTTTTGTGCTCCATGGAGTGTGTACGGCGGTGGAGGTGGCGGTGAAGAAAGTGATGATCCGCCGTGGGTGGAGGTTACACCCTGTGGTGTCGGGGTTGCTGACGTTGACGTTCTTGGCTGTGAGTGGGAACTGGCTGTTTTTTCCTCAGCTGGTGAGGAATGGTGTGGATAAGAAGGCTATAAGGGAGTATGCTATATTGGTAAATTTTGTGAGGTCTAAGTTACCGGTAAATTTGGTTAAGTCTCTATGATGTGTTCATTACTCTATATATTGAATTTTAATGTGTAGAAAATTGATCAATTAATTTTATGGGTAGAAATTGTTTCATCATGTTTACCGCAGATTTGTCGTGTTGAGACTTAAGAAGAGGTTTGTAGTGTAAGCAATTAATAATGTAAGTTTTTCTTTATATGAAAATTAAGTTGATAATTGAGAAGGATTAGATAATAATTTTAGTTAGATAATAATTTAATTATATTTATTAAATTATTTAACAGTTTTTAATTATCAATTTTACATCAAAATAATTATATGTGAGTATTTACTGTTTACTCTTTTTTTTTTCCCTTCAAAACTTAAACTCACAACCAAACTTTACTTTGGATATTAAAAAAAAAAAATTACACACACATTGCTTTCGATGTACTTTATTTTATTAAACAAGATATGTTTCTTTTTATCAATTCTCCGTAACAACTTCATTAAGAAAAATATTAGATGATTCAAATAACTTTGAGTTATGATCAAGGAACCCATATAATATTCAGAATCTTAACTTGGACACCTTTTAAATGTTCCAATTGTGATTTGGAACTTTCAATTTAATAAATATATAAATTAATTTATTTTGAAAGGTGCAAAGACTAAATAGGTACAGTCAACTTTAACTTCATGTGAAGTTAATAACTGAAAACTATTAAATAAAAATTTAGTCAAATCAGTTAAATCATTTAACGGCTCTCAATTTTCAATTTCACATAAAATTAACTTCACCTGAATTTTCACCAGTTACAATTACATGATAGTTAAATTGACAAGAGATTTTCTGATTTTTCAGTATATTTTTCTTAATATATATACATATATTAATAATTATAGATATTTTAATATTTATTATGCACAATACACTTTTATATATTATTATTCTTATTATTAATTTAAAATAGATTTGAATCATTACTTAGAAATAATAATTATAATATGAAGATTCCAATTTTTAAATATAAGTTTACCTGCAACCCTAAAGTCCATGACTACATGGTGATAATCGTTTAAGGTACTACATTATCATGCTCTATTAAATGTCAACTATTAAATTTATTGGAAAAAAAAATATTTAAAATTACTAGAATACTGATATTGCCATTTTAACTGGAAAATTTTTTAAAATCCCAAGGATGATCCCTGTATAAAGTGTGCTTTGAAGTAAAAGCTCCTGACTTGTAAGGTGTTCCAATGTGGAATAAGAATACTAAAGGGGAATACCATATATGATTCAACTATCAATACAATGATTTATCAATCAATTAATTTTAATAGCATAGTGACCAGATCTTAGTTCATTCCTACAGAATTGTACATAGAACGCCCAAATGCGGCAAAAACTTCTCACTCGACCCTTTCCATCTGTTTTTCTTCCTTTTTTTTTTCCCGAGGCATCATCATTTTCTTTAATAAGCTTATTTTTCACGAAAATACATAATATCACTGTCTATTAACTCCTGAAATGAATGAGGGCTAAATTCAACAATTGTAACACCTGACATGGTATTGTCCAACAAGAAATACACCCACCCTTATGAAATACTGAATGATTTATAAGAGCCGAAATCAAATCCCTCCAGCAGGCACAATTTGATCCATAAACTTACAAGGAGATACATCTGTGTACACAAAATTATTCGCCCTCATTCAGTATTGGTACTATGAGCGGTTTCATCTGCGCGAGATATACAATCGCCCACCTGAGAGCAATCGAATGACCAAAGTGTTATTGACGACAAAAACTTTCATGAATACAAACATTGAAAATTTGGAACTGCATTTATAAATTAACATTAGTTTATTACTCCAGGGAGGAAGATTTGGATATTTGAAAATTAAGTAACTGAAAGAGCAAAAAAAATGTGTAGCATCAATAAAAAAGTAGAGAAGATTTGGAATAAAAAGTAAACATTGGGGACAGTTTGATGTGATGCGCTACACATTATTCTCTCCACTCATGTAAATAAAATTTTATTACAAAATCCCTGTGGGATGGTAAAATACACGTAATGATGAATAGAAACTCAATCATTACATCAATTATTTTGTTCTAGTAAAGGATTTAGAATGCAGAAACAACGGATAAAAAAATAAATTAGTAGTTATAAGAAAGATTGATAATACACAAAGTAACAGCAATTCACAATTTAGTCATAGTAATGAAAATAGTGGTAAATCAACTACTTTTAATCTAAGTATCTAACCTGTAAATACAAGGTGAATTCTAGTATGTCTATGTTTATGGTGGTTAAGGTAGCTATGTAAGTGGTGTTAAAATTAAAGTCACACTTTTCTTAGCAACACTTTAAAAAGCACTAAAATAATAAAAAAATGTTGCTTTAATTTTACCAACACTTTTTGAAACACCATAGCCACCATAACCACTTTAACATAGGTATACTAGAATGACTCTAAATACAATGCCCTAGTTCAAGTCTTAAACAGAAGTATATATTACAAGTTATCAAGGCACTTCAATTACAGAGATTAGCCATTTTGTTTCAATCTTTCAGTTTAGTCATAGTAGTGAAACACGCTGGTACTACAACCTTTTATTCCTATCCTGATTATATAATAGAACTACATATTATTGGACACTTCAATTACACAGTTTGACATTTCATCTCAACTACTTTTACTTTATTGAAGGCTGCTATATAAGACACGTATTTGGAGAAAATCACACAGTAACATTCTAATGCCACTATCATGGACAATGTGCGTCAAAGAACAGTAATAGAAACAAGCAGATTCATAACCATTTAGTTACAGGAACATCTCATCCCGTGAGTGTAAAACTGGCATCATTTAACAATTTCCTCACCCAATTGATACACAAATACTGAAAGCTATGATTTCTAATTCTGACATACTGCATACTACCAAAAAATGCCAACAAACAGAACTTACATCATCCAGCAGCATATTGTTGCAGTAATGACCAAAGTTAGGTGAAAGCTGCAAAATAATAACAAGTGATTAGAAACATGTACTAGCTGGTGTCAGTCTAGATTTAGCTAACAAAATTGAATAACTTATTATTAGAAAATTTGCTTTAACCCATTCTTAGACTAAAGCCCATTCTTCCAAATCATGTTTATATAAATTTTATATTACTCCCCAGTTTTTTATTACATATTTTACTTATGTCAAAAATAATATTATAAACTTTTAAACTATATAAAATAAATACTTTTAACTACATTATTATATTGATACTGAAAATGTGTTTAATTTTGTTTCAAAAAAATCGACACACGTGATCACTATCTGGATTAATAAAAATTTTAATCCATAGCGGTAAAGGGTGCAAAGTCTTACATCAATGTTTAAAAAAGGGATTCATATAGAAGATGACAACAAATACTTGAAAAGCCGATCATACACTGTCTTAGCAACATTATATTCGATTAAGTCCTACTCCTACACAGCTTTTCCCATGAATGGATCCATTTGTTTTGCTGTGAGCCCTAATCATTAGCTATTCTGTATTACAGGGTGGCAATCACTGTGTAGAAGATTGATATAGATTTTTTTTCCCCCAAAATGAAGAGAGATTAGGCTGATAAATAGGCTGTTAAATAAAAAATTTCTAACTAGCTTGTAATCCTAGAACAATAGGTGGAAAAAGCAAGTGGGGTGAATCCATTGATGATACTTCCTTTTTTCCTAGCTATCTATTCATATTTGTTCTAATTCAAATATCTACAAAGATGACAGTTTTGCACCATGTGATGCGATGGCAATCAAATAAATCTTCAATCCTTTGATGAATTGGATTTTAAAAATTAAACATCCTCAAAAACACCAGACATTTCATACTCCTCCGAGTCCATCAGTTATGCGGAGTATAACTTCCAAGTCCACACACACACTACTACTATCATGTGCACAAATGAACTCATTCTAAAGTCAAAACCCGTGATGAAATAACTCAAATTCAAGCATATTTCAGTTGAGACGGCCATAATAAAATCCTCTTCAACATTATCCATACTCAATTAAGCTGCAGAATAGTTCAGAAACGTAAAACTAAAATCCAATTTCGTGCACAGCATCCTAGTTCTACAAATGTAGCAGTTATCAATGTTGCACAAATTGATAAAACTGGGGGAATAAAACCCTATCAAAAACAAAGAAATGAAAGATTAGGAGCAGCATATTACATATTAGTGGAAGGCCCTCTGTTGCAGCAAATTCTGGTGAAAAGGCACGCAATTATACCAACAACTAAAAAGATTAGCGACGTTACCAAGAAACCCATGCCGATTCGATTACGGATCCTGATCAGAGAAAATGGATTCCTGACACGAAGAGAAATCGAAAAATTTTGATGAAGTTGAAAATCTTTTCGGATAAAAAGGAAAACCCTAATTTTTGGGGTGGTTCTGTGTTTGGTTTCCGAGAAAAAAAAAAAGAAAATTAAAATTGAAGGAATAAAAAGAGAAATCCAAGCGTTACGAATGAGTGTTACTATGTTACCTCGGAGGTTTGTGAAGCTTGGTGATGACAGTGTAGAGATCTCATGGTGCCCGCTGCTTCGTCACATTTCGCATATACTGAAACGCGTCGACATTCCTCTGATTCAGAGAAACTGGGCCTGGGCCTTCCTAGGCCCAAACAACGGCCTCTCTCTCCCAGTGGCTTCCATTCCCGGTGACTACAAAGATTTTGAAGTCCAAATTCAAGTGACATTCATACTCTCTTAGGTAGCTTTTGGTGGAGACATCAACGGATGAGACTGAGAGACAGAGATTAAAATAAATTTTAGTATTTTGTTTGATATAAAGTGGGAGGCAGAAATTAAAATAAAAATAAAATTTTAATTTAATTTGTACAAAAGGTAAAATTGGAATTAATTAATTGAAATGAAGGTATTTTAGATATAAAATGTTATTAAAGTTTCGGTCTCCATCTCTAAAAATTTTAGTCTCCTGTATCCTCACTTTTTGGAGGTATTGAAATACTGAAATTTTGGAGACAGAGACAGAAATTTTAATACTAATCTATGAACCAACAAACATGATACTTAATCTCAGTCTCCCAGTCTCTGTCTAAGTACCTCAAAACAAACGCTACCTTAGTTACTCTCTTCCACTCTCTTCCACTCGAAAGTAGATTTTAGCTCGCACTTGTCCAATTGAGGCTAATAGAACGCCTCATATAGTTTGTGTTCGTGTCAGTCCAAATAGTCGACAAGTGTATTGGTGACTAACGATGTGTAACATTACCGTGATAATTCTGACCTTTAGACAGGTTTATCTAGTTTTTTAGTAATTATATTTTTCGATGTTGTTTTTAGAGTTGATGCGTGATATACATATTTTGCAGATCTAATGCATAAATATGTTATTGTTACAAGTTGGACCATTCTATTGGGTTTGCGAACGTTTTTTTCAAAAAAATTAGTAATTTGTGTTTGTTAAATGAGTAAAATTAGAGTTGAACTTTCTTGATAAGTTAAATGAGTTGGACACTTGGACTTGGCACCGGATTCGATCTCAGAACGTTTGGACCATTAAATGGTCTCATAATAAAATATGTTTTTAAAGTCTTTTTAACAACTGCTACATAGTCCTTTAACTAATTTTAATTACAAATTGACTCCATATATTTTATTTAATTATAAAAATAGTTTTTTATTTTATATATTATTATTTTATCAATCATCTATTATGTTTATTAACAATCAAAAACAAAAATAATAACGAATTAGATCTTCCATTGATCGTAATAAAGCTTTTGACAATTCCAATGGATTAAAAGTTTATATTTGATCGGTGACGTGATGAACCGTAAAATCGTATTTCATTGAAAACTAATCGATTGAAATTTCAAAACAATCGATTGAATTATAACTCAATCGATTGGATTACAGTTTATCACAAAACAATCGATTGAAAATTGCAAGGCAGACGCATAAATCAATCGATTGGTTATATGACCCAATCGATTGAACGATGAATAAAAATTGGATTTTTGTAATTCAATCGATTGTTTATAATTCAATCAATCAATTTGCCGTGTCTTTGTTGCTGTTTTGTTGAATTTGTTGCTACGTTGTTGAGTTTTTGTTGTTATTGATGATAAACTTTGATGTTGGGCAAAGTATTACATTGCATTGGATGCCTCTCCAAAAGCAATATAATTCAAACCTGAAACCTGCCTCCAAGATGTGTATATTCAACAATGACACCTGAAAAAAGTAAAAATTTATTATTTTTACCACCACATTCAAGATACAACTCTTGCTTCCTTAAGTAGCAAAATGCATAGAACTCTCTGCAACTCCTTGGCATCAATCAACCCTTCTTTGTTCTCATCATAGACATCAAAATCTTGTTTCGCCTCATCATTGCTTTGTTATCTTTATCCTGTCAAATTAAAATTGTTATCTTACTAGTATATGTGCCTGCGCATAGTGCTATGCACGGGGAAGTGCTAAATCAAACAAGTTTAGATGAAATTCTTTTATATATCATTTAGAAAAACATTGGACCATGGACTATGCAGACTATATATTGATAGACTAGATTGGTCATATAGCAATAAAAACTTTGGACTATGCAGGCTATATGTTAGTAGAATTGACATTCTATAGCTGTTTAATAGTACTCAAACTATATATCTGCCAAAGTCATTGGTTATCTTTTCTAAATACGAGGCACATATTAGATTGATATTTTTTATAACAAGGATACAACTATTTTCATGTAAAACTCTCCATGCTTCAAAGATGTTTCTGTAATATTTGCTAATTTACCACAAAAAGATTAGAATAAAAACACTAAATTAATATACATTCAAATGATTAAATCGGAGGAAGAATAGATATCACATAAACAGTCACAATGTCAATCTGTTACCGAGGATAGCATCTAAAGGTCCCATACAAATATGCTCTTATATCTCTTGCACATCCACAAGTCTAGGAATTAGAAATTCTTTAACTGACTTACAGAGAAATTCTTTAATGGTAGATTGATGGTGGTCTATGCCTCTATGTCTGCATCACCTCTGTGCATGTTAAAATTAAGTTGTGTTCATTCTGTTAACTAAATTATACTTCCTCAAATATATTAGATTCTCCAAGTCCGGCCACTATATTTGGTATTTACCCATTAAGAATCACTGTTTCATTCACCTCAAAATAACAGAACACAAATAAGTTCCTCATTTAGTTAAAGGATAAAACCAAATCAGCCTTGTAGCTTTTCAGCTCCTGCAGATTCCAGTAGCACTTAACCTTGCATTGACAAATTCTAAGAGTAAGTGATCAGAGGACTAAATTAGAATATAGCACAAAAGATAAGATTTATAATTTTTTTTAAAAGCTAAAGGGAAAAATTTTAAATAATAAAAAAATGAAAGAAAAATGAAAGACAAGAAACCAAAATAATCCATTTACAACTAATTAGGAGGTTTTCTTCTTCTTTTTTCTTTTCTTGTTAACTTTTATTTTGATTATCTAACTACTTGGATACTCAAGCAATCGATTGTTTTGGTGAGACCCCAGATTGTTTTCAAGCATTCAATCGATTGGAGGATATAAACAATCGATTGAATTACAAAAATCCAATTTTTATTCATCGTTCAATCGATTGGGTCATATAACCAATCGATTGATTTATGCGAAAACATGCTGCCTTGCAATTTTCAATCGATTGTTTTGTGATAAACTATAATCCAATCGATTGAGTTATAATTCAATCGATTGTTTTGAAATTCCAATCGATTGGTTTTCAATGAAACACGATTTTACGGTTCATCACGAACGTCACCGATCAAATATAAACTTTTAATCAATTTGAATGGCCAAAAGCTTTATTACGATCAATGGAAGATCTAATTCGTTATTATTTTTGTTTTTGATTGTTAATAAACATAATAGATGATTGATAAAATAATAATATATAAAATAAAAAACTGTTTTTATAATTAAATAAAATATATAGGGTCAATTTGTAATTAAAATTAGTTAAAGGACTATGTAACAATTGTTAAAAAAAACTTAAAAAACATGTTTTGTTATGGGACCATTTAATGGTCCAAACGTTCTGGACCATCGAATCCTTAGCCCTTGGACTTTAAGATTAAATTTAAAAAACACTTTTGAAAAGGTTAACAAAAACATTATAAAATAATATAAAAAAATATTATAACTAATGTTATGATTTGGTGGAGTATTTATTGGTGTTATTGTTGCATAGCATATTATTGACTTGTTCTAATTGATCTCCAATAGAACATACCTCAACTAGAAAATCATATATAACAAAACATTAAATGAGTACTTCATTCTTCATTCTTTTAAAATAGCAAAAATTGCAGAACACAAACAAAATGTACTTACCGTCAACACTCAATAAAAAATACAGACGTGTTGAAACTTGAAAGTCTTCAAAATGTTTATATTTCAAAGTGTAGGTTCGCTTGTCTATGTTTCCATGGTTGTCACCAGCATCTCAGACTGAATGCATAACTACAGCTCTTTTAAGATGTTGGCATACTAAAATTTCCTGTTGCGGATGTTTTTTGTTTTTTTAATCAAGGGTATGAACTATGAATAAATTTTGTTTTTTATTTTCTCTTTTTTATTTTACATATTGTTAAAGAATTTTCTTTCTCATTTTCGCTTTTTTTTTTTACCGATGAAATTTTTTAAAGATTACCATCCATTAAATATTTTTATTTTTAATTTTTCACTTGCTTTTTTTTTTTTTCCACTTTTTCTCATTCATAGGATTCCATTTTTCTTTTGTATGGTCATGAATTAAAAAAAGGTTTAACATTCTAGCCTAATCACGAATTGGACCGGCCCTCGTGATAAAAGATACGTATTCAGCTCAATAAAACAATTTGGGCCAAATTATGTCTGGAGTAGAGTCCAACAATTTATTAAATCTTATGGGTTACCTTTGAAAATACTATGCTGTGCCTTTTTTAAAACCTAAATCTTTAGGGGTCAAACGCAATTCCATGATAAATCTGAAAACCCAGATTAAAATGTCCCCACTCGAAAGGCCAAATCAAAACCAAACAGCAATGTAAAAAAAAAAAAAACTCTTCGAATCCAAATTCAATTGCCATTCACAGTGGTCTTCCAGTGGCTGCCATTAAGCAGAACCTAACAGCATCCCTTGAGGTTCAAGATGGAGAGGATTGAAAAAAGAAAAATGGACAGGTTTAGTGCCCTACCGGACTCCCTCATCGGCCACATTCTGTCCTTCCTCCCCACCAAAACCGCCGTTTCCACCAGCCTCCTCTCTCGCAGGTGGCGCTACCTCTGGCAGCATCTCCAAGTCTTCAACTTCCAACTCGAGGAAGAGGAAGAGGAAGAGGAAGAGGACGAGCAATACGACTGGTCCTTCATGCACTTTTCTGCTTTCGTAAACGGAGTTCTTGCGCAGCGTAGGAATCGAGACATCCGCAAGTTCCGCCTCTCAAGCAGCTACACAGGTGAAGCCTCGTTCCATGCACGTTCTTTCAATTACTGGTCACTTGCTGCCATTGGACCTCAACTCCAGGACCTTAATCTTTCTTTGTATGCTCCGTATTTAAAGAAACACTTCGTGTGGTTTCCTTCTTCCAGCGTCCTACGTGGCATCTTCAGTTGTACTTCTCTCATTTCACTCACTTTGGATGGTTTGATATGCGTCAATAAGATATCGTCTGTTCATTTGCCAGCCCTCAGGACTATGAGACTCTCCATGGATACACCGTATCCCTTAGACGTGAAGATTTTTTCTGGCTGCCCGGTCCTTGAAGATCTTTATCTCCAGTTTAACCAAATAAATGCTCCCAAGATAATTTTTCCTAATTCCTTGAAGAGGCTGGAAGTTCATAATCGCAAGTCATCTACACGTAGAGAAGTTGAAGTTGAAATAGAAGCTCCGGCACTTGAATATCTTACTTTCTTCTTATATATTGGACTAAGCCAGTTGACTGTCAACAATTTGCACAATGTGAAAGTAGCAGATCTTGATCTCAGGGAAGACGATCCTGATTATATACATATGCTTCTAAATGCACTCAACCGAATAAAAAAGCTCCACTTGCATATTTCGATATTAGAGGTTGGTTATTCAAATCTTATTAACATTCTTGTGGATTTGCAATTGTTAATTGTAGCTTTGATCCTATCAATATTATGCTTAATATATGCTTGTCTTCCGCTTCAGTGCATACTTGGTGCCCCAGCTTTTGATTTTCCGGAATTCAGTTGTTTACTTCATTTAGAGCTAAAATGTTTCAATCCGACTCTAATCATAAACCTGCTTTACAAGTGTCCTATGCTTCAAGTTTTCAAGATTTGTAATTATGAGCAGGTTTGTCACTTATTATTTTGTTTGATTTTTGATTCATGATCTGGTATTTCCTTGCATCCTCTTAGCCTTCTTGTACCTTGTTTTCAGATTTGGATTGAGCCAACCGGCAATTCTAGCAGCTGGACACCCCCTACTTGTGTTCCTGATTGTCTTGCATCACACTTGACAAAAATTGAATTCAAAGGATATAAAGGTTCTAATGATGAGCTGGGATTCATTGCCTATATCTTAAAAAGTGGGATTGTTTTGCAAACAGTTACTGTTAATCTTGATTCGCTTAAGAATGAAAAGGGCAAGAGCAAGAAAAAATACAATATCACTAAAGAATTGTGTGCCATCCCAAGGGGATCCAACATGTGCCGAATTGAAATTAAAGACTAAGACATATTCCCTTCAGGTATGTATACGCACCATCCCTGTCTTTTCTTTATTATTTTTTACTTTGATAAAAACCATCTCTGTCATTTGTGTGAATGTGTCTGACTAAATTAAAGCTGTTATGAATTATTTCTTACTTGTTTCCATGGTGTTCTTCAAGAATAGGATATATTATGAAAAAAATTGATAGATGTGTTCTCATGTGAGAGTCTTATCAAATACTTGTGTAGAAGCTTTGGATAACATTATTTGATTGATTCTAATTTGCAATATTGAGTGACACTGTGAACATACTAGAATTAAATACCAAGAACACACTTATTCGATTCCTTATTGCTGTCCTTGTATGTACCGAGATTCAATTTCATTGTTAAGCTTCCAAAGTTCATCCTTAAAGTGAATGTTGGAATTTTAACTTTGTTTGTTTTCACTTTTCTGTACTCAAATTACATCCATGCTTAATATGTATTCATTCTAATTCAGGATTTTTATTTAGCTAATAGCTATTCAAGTTAGTGATGGATGGACTTTCTTTTGTGAAATTTTTGTTGTAGAAGCATTGTTGTTTCATAGAGAAAACTTGCCTTTGCTTTCTTTTTTATTCCCCGTCTTAAATCTTGTGTGGTCGAAGAAGAAATTCTTTTGTCCATTCTATAATCTTTTTCAGGTTAATTTATTTAATGACTTGTGATTAAGGTAAATAGGTTATTCTAATCTTATTAAACTTTCTAGTTGACTTAAGGGCTTGTGAGTGAAGGTTCTGTTTGTAAAGAGCCTTCAACTGGTACATAGATGTGATTGCTTGATTTCATCTCCCTTAGGATAATTAAGAATTTTACCTTCGATACGAAAACGTTTTAAGAGTGTAAAATCTAAGGCAGTTGGAGTTTACATGGTGGCACATGCTTGTTTAGAGACAATTTTTTGTTTATCTTTTAGTAGTTTTATTTATATTTTGCTGATTGTTGTAATATTTATTTGTAAACAATTTTATAATTTTTTAATGTATTTGACATTTTTGCTATTTCTTGCGATGTCATGGGTATGACGTCATAGTGATTTTTTACCGTTCTACTTTTATATCAACATCACCATCATCCACCATCTTTAGATGTAGTAAACAACTGAATTCCGGAAAATCAAAAGTTGGGGAACAAAGTATGCGCTGCGAAATTAATAAATAATTAGTTAATAAATTAATTATTATTCAAAGAAATTAAAAAAATTAAATTTATAATTTAAAAAAGTAGAAATATTTAAAATACGAATTTTGACACTAATGTTAAAGATTTTAGTCTAAAACCGAACCAACAAATCAAACCAGTTAAACCGGATCTAAACCAGACCCAAAACCCAACTTATAAACCACCGAAAATGAGCTTTCTCCCTTCTCTTATATGAAATACGCTGAGAAGAGAGAGATTCACCTAAAGAGGAAAGAACCATAATTCAATCGTCCGTAACTTTTAATCTGGAATTCCGATTGACAAGCCGTCAGCGGCCACGTGTTCGTCTTGGAATTCTCTTCAATTCTATCTAAACAAAGTGGTAAGAAATTTGCATTTCTCACCCAGTTCATTCTCCTCAATTTCGTGATTTTAGAGTTTGGGTATTGAAGAATTGAATAATTTTGATGGTTTAGGTGAACTCTAGTAGCAGATAATCACTAGATTTTTGTTCAATTAATCTGTGGGTAAAGTAAGAAACTATTAAACCCTTGTGAGTCATTGAATAAGTGAACCCCATGATGATTATAATGATATTGTGTGAAATAGATTGTGTTTTGGTTGACTTGAAGTTCAATTGGGCGATTTGAAACGAAATCCGGGTGATTAAATTTGAGGAATTGACGTTTGGAAACTTGAGACTTATGAAAAGAGAGGTTTTTGATGTGTTCCGAGCTTAGGGAGGAATCAGCCAAAGTATGGTTTTGGTTTCTCGTAGTTAATGTTTAATATCATGTGAAAACTTAGGCTAGAAGACCTTAAGATAGGAATGAACTGAATGAATTTTTGGAATTGTGTATATGGTATGTGATGGGTGATTCAATTTTAAATACGGTTCGCTATTAGAGTTGATTGTTTTTTTGAAAAAGATTTAATATTGGAATTGGTTTGATTTGGAAATAATTTGATACTAGGAATGATTTGAATGACTGAGAGGTGTTTGATTTGGTGGTTGGGACCCTTGAAGGGTAGCAAAAGTTCAAGTTTTAGAGGAAATACGGTCGAAATTTTTATGAAAATTGGAGGTTTTGTTTGAAGTGATTATTTAGAAAGATTTAGGTTTAATGATTTTATGATTTGATTTTGAGTTATTAAGAAAATGATTACGCTTTAAGATTGATTTATTTAGAAAAGAATGAATTAAGTTTTGAGTATGAATTTTTGACCGGGTACTTTAACTCCTCGAGTTCCTCCATGGGCATATATATATATATATATATATATATATATATATATATATATATATATATATATATATATATATATATATTTGAGCTTGGGGATGTGCGCACAGAGGGATTGTCCAATAGTTAGCCACCAGGACATGTCAGATTGACTATA
Organism: Arachis ipaensis; assembly: GCF_059453495.1. Lineage (NCBI taxonomy): Eukaryota > Viridiplantae > Streptophyta > Magnoliopsida > Fabales > Fabaceae > Arachis > Arachis ipaensis. Next base: position 10,454,811 of record NC_142436.1, read on the forward strand.
TAACTGACATGAGATTCATCAGCCATATGACAGACATATATCATACGCATTTTGTATGTTTTGTTTGAGTATGCATTGTTTTAGTTTGCTTAATTGCTTAACCCTGCTTATCTTTTACTTGTTCTACTTGCTGTAATTGCACCTCTATCTGTGATTTCCTTACTTGACTTGCATGTGTATATTTTCTGAGAGACCCCTCTTGGCAGAGGTGTGAAGGGGGTTGTTCCACCGGTGATTTGGAGAAATGGAGGAGACAGAAAGTGAAGTGTTAAGTTAAAGTTAGATTTAGAACTTGAATATCTTAGATAACTTAATTTCTGGTTTAGTCGGATCTTTAAGCTGAAATCTGAGTGTCGAAATTCTAGAAATGCCTCTAACTTTTCTAAGACCTTTTATATTAACTATGTGGGCACCTTTACCATGCTGAGAACTTCTGGTTCTCATTCCATATATATTCTGTTGTTTTTCAGATGCAAGTCGAGAGGCACATCGTTGAGCGTCTGAAGCCCTCCTTACAAGCAAAGAACTATCTTTTGGGCTGTTATATTTTGTTTTAGGTTATGTATATATGTATATAGAATTTCTGCATGTTATATTTTGTATTTTGCCCTTTTAGAGGTTACTTTTGGAGAAACAGGTGTTTTATTTATTTTTTTGGGAAAAACTTTGGGTTATGTATATATATGTATATTCTGGCTGACCTTAGCTTCACAATTCACAGGTCGAGTTTAGAGCTTAATATCTGTGTTTTGAAATTCTGATTTGTATATTATGTTTTTAGCCTTCTTTTGATCTCACTTATCCGTTTTACGATTAACCTTGCGATTGTGACACGATTTTCTGTTTTCGCTTTTGTTTAGCTTATTCTTTAAGACTCCTAGATATGAATTCTTTCAATTATATTTATGTACGTAGTTTACTTTTAGAGGTCGTAATATCTCGCCACCTCTGCTTTATGACTTAAGCATAAGGTTCTGTGTGGTAGGGTGTTACAATGCGCTTGTTTTGGTTCAATTCAACAGGTTGTATGGGCAAACGTCCTTCACGTAACCCGTGATTCTGACAACTAGCCGCTGGTAGAAGTTTTGAAAAAACTGGGTCTGCCAAGAAGGGAGACCCACCCAATCGTATAAAAATAAGAGAGAGGGACCTACCAATGGCAAATCTTAAAAAAAATGTTAGTGGAGTCAAATATATAATTAATTATATATACATATTATATAAGAAGATTTATATTTAAATTAAATACATTAACTTTTATTTTTAATCATTATAAATTTATAATTACAGTACTAAATAATTAAAAAAATTAAGAAATCACAATTAACATGATAGCATCCAAATTTATAATAATATATATTGTCCAAATCAATTTTTTTTAAAATATTGAAGTTCAATAAAAAATATAAAATGATAAATTTAAAATATAATAATTTTTTTTATTTGATATTATGATACCAATTACTATATTGTACAACATATTTTGATGATAGTGATATAAAAAATTAAAATATTAGACTTATTTTAATATATATATATATATATATATATATATATATATATATATATATATTGTTTATCTATTTTATAATTTATTTGAAAAATAATTTTGTTTTAAAAAATATAAAAATTAATAAAATATATAAAATTATTTGTTTGTATTATTTATTATTTTATAGTTAGATTTTATTTAGTTCATTATACTTTAAAATAATACGATTATCTTTTTTTATTATAAACTTAAAAAATAAAAATGAAAAAGTGAAAATTTGTTGACATTAAAAAAGGGTATATATATATATATAAAGAAGAGAATGTGTTTGTAGTAAATTTTGAATCCAGATTAAAAGCTTGTGGAAGACTTACAACAAAAATAAAAACCAATTAAATAACTTGTATCAAATAAGATAAGTGGTCACAATTTTTAGTTTTATAAAATATTTGGAGGGCCATGGTCTCCTACCTCTTTTCGAGTATGTCATCGTTATCTTAATACTAGTTGTATCATTGTACGGACACTAATTTAAACGTTGAAGTATCTTTATAGATGATTCTACCCACCGACCAACCGACGACCCACTGAAGGCCCTCTGTTGCAGCAAATTCTGGTGAAAAGGCACGCGATTATACCAACAACTAAAAAGATTAGCGACGTTACCAAGAACCCATGCCGATTCGATTACGGATCCTGATAAGAGAAAATGGACTCCTGACACGAAGAGAAATCGAAAATTTTTTATGAAGTTGAAAATCTTTTCGGATAAAAAGGAAAACCCTAATGTTTGGGGTGTTTTTGTGTTTGGTTTCCAGAAAAAAAAACTAAAATTAAAATTGAAGGAAAAATAGAAAAAGAAATCCAAGCGTTACGAATGAGTGTTACTATGTTACCTCAGAGGCTTGTGAAGCTTGGTGATGACGGTGTAGAGATCTCATGGTGCCCGCTGCTCCATCACATTTCGCATATACTGAAACGCGTCGACATTCTTCTGATTCAGAGAAACTGGGCCTGGGCCTTCCTAGGCCCAAACAATGGCCTCTCTCCTCCAGTGGCCCCCATTCCCGGTAAGGCGGTAACTACTTTAAAATCTAAGTGGCATTCATAGTCTCTTACTCAGTTACTGTTATTGGGTGGCTGTTACAATACTGGGCCTGGGCTGATACAATACTCCTCTAATGTTGAGAGAGTTAAAATTCCGTGAAATTTAAATAAAAAAATTTGGATTTATCTAAATTTTTTAATTTTATTTTTTTAATTTTATTTTAAAAAAATTACTTTCGTCTCTTCCTCTTCTTGTTAAGAGTGATTGCTATCCTACCCTCTCTAAAGTAATACGTATTACGTAAGTTACCTTTATCACATTTTAATTGGGTGTTTATTTTAACATGAGTTATTTTAATCTTATGAGAGTTGGAAAAGTATAGGATACCAATATATTATCTGCCAACTTATTGCCAACAATAATTAATTATTATATTTTAAGAATAAATAACCATTTGTACTCTTGAAAGATGAATACGCTGACATTTGTACCCATCGTAGCCTAAAACTAAACTTGTACCCACGATAGATGCCCTCCGTGTGACAAAAGTGTCCCGCCTTGGATCTGCACTTGGTTTGTGGTAATCCGATCCTATGTGGCCCTCCAACCCTCCAAAGCCATATCTACGTGGATTTGAATGTTGTCTATCACTAAGGGTGTGGAAAAAAGAACGACACTTCGCGAGAGAATCCATTGCGCCCTAGCAGAGGTTCATCGTTGCTGTTGCTCCATTCCTAGTTGGAGAAGACGACCGGAGCACTCCTAATCGATCACCAGGAAGACGTAATAAAGAATCATCCATAGATTAGCGAGCAGAGCCTTATACCAGGCCTTTCCTCTTTGATAGTGAAGAGGTCACTCCCTTTGAAGAACAGAGGTATGTCGTTGCCACTAATGATTAATTTCATATGTCGTTGCCACTAGTTAGACAGAGCTTGTTACCTAATCAAACCCTATGATTAATTTTATTTCTTTCAAAATTGATAGAATAGTTGGTTGAGAGTTTGTGTTAGCTGCAGTTACAGACAATATTTTTTTATTGTTTTGTTTAATTTTACTTCCAGGGATGGCCACCATCCGCATAACTCTGTCCATTCATCATAGAGGACGGTTTGAGAGAGGACCATGTGGGAAGGTTATTTACATTGGTGGAGAAGTAACAGAGATAGAGAGGGTTAACGTTGATACCCTCAATGGTTTTTTCATATCTGATTTGCTGAAGGACATTGAATATATGTCTATTGCTGAGTTTTACTGGCAAGAACCTAGAATGGAGCTTGATAATGGATTACGGTTGCTAAGGGTTGATATTGACGTAGTTAAAATGTATGAGGCAACCATGAAGAACGGTAACAAAATTAATGTCTATAGTCTATACAGAGCATCAGGTGGATCATCTTATACTAGTTGAGGAGAAGGAAATGACTCCATCAAAGATGAGAAGAAAGAGCTGTGCTAAAAGGGTACCAACTCTAAAGAAGAGTCCAAGAAGAAGATTGCTAGTAGTGGAAGATGATGACGATGCTGAGATAGCAGGTAATGTCCAACTTGTGAAGCAGCCCCAAAAAAGGGGTGAGGCCTAGCCCATGGAAGAGGCCCAGCAAGAAAACAACCCAGCTGATGTTGATGCCCAAAATGAGGACAGTTTTACAGTGCCCCAACAGATACCAAATCCAGCACCTTCAGCATCCCATGAAACAAGACAGATTTCCCAATCTCCTCCAACACCTGTCCTACTGAATGAATGATACATCCCAATTTTGTGGTTTATCTTGTGTTGAATTTAGGGAATTTTATCAACTTTTCTCATATTTATTTAATGAAATAGCATGGTTTTGTGAATTTCTCCTAATTTGTGCTCAAGAATAAAAACATATATTTTAGGCTCAAAAATTGATAAATTTAATTCACTTTAATTCCATTCGATGCCTTGATATGTTTGTTAAGTGACTTCAGGATTAGAAGGCAAAGATTGGGTTGAAGGAATGAAGAAAAAGCATGCGAAAATGGAGAATTCATGAAGAAATGAGGATTTGTTGAACTCAAGGCCACGCGCATGCGCCACCCACGCGTACGCGTAAGAAGAAAATTTGCCAGCGACGCGCACGTGTGAAGAGGAATTTTGCAACGTGACGCGTACGCGTGACCCATGCGTACGCGTGACAAGCTGCACGTGACTTCACTAAAGACAAAACACTGGGGACAATTTCTGAGCTCAAGCAGGCCCAAATCCAACTCATTTCTGATGTTTTTGAACCCAAGGATTGCAAGGGAATGAGGGGGGAGCCATAGTGTAGTTTTCATGATGTTATAGGTTAGAATTCTAGAGAGTGAAGCTCTCCATTCTCTCTAGAATTTAGGGTAGTTTAGGTTAAAATTTCTTAGATCCAACTTTCAATTCTTGTTTTGATATAGTTTTTCCTTTTAATTCCTTGTTATTACACCTTTTCTCTTCTAGTTCTTGTTGTTAATTTCCTTTTCATGTCATTTTTATGTTGATGCACTCTTGTTGATTTCAATTTCCTTTTAATGCAATTTTATATTTCTATGTTTCTTGATGTTTACCTCACTTGCTATTATTGATTTCTTGCTTTTGTTAGTTATAGCTTTCATTAATTCTTGCATTTTGTGATGTTTACTTTTATTGCACACTAGGTGTTTGATAAAATATTTTCACTAGTTTTAGAGTAGTTTTCTTTACTCTTGGCCTAGGCTAAGGGAATTGAGTGACCTTGAGTCATTGGGTCTTATTGAATTGGTGATTTGAGAATTCTTAGTGGTCAATTTGATAACCATTGATACTAGTCTACTACTAAGTCAATTAGTAGCTAAGTTAGGACTTATAGATTGATATTGATCAAGCCTATTTGATGTACTTTAATCTTGAAGTAGACATTGTACGTACTTCAAGCATAGAAGTAGACTAAATAGGTTGGTCCCTCATAATTGTCAATACATGGTTTGTAGACAAGGATAGTGATCTCAATTCCTATGCCTAGCCAAGAGTTCTTTTCTTTTCTTTTATTAGTTAATTGTCATTTACTTTCTTGTCATTTATATTTTCTTGTCAAATATCAAATCAAACCCCCTTGTTCCTTCATAGCCAATAATTGATCACTTCATTGCAATTCCTTGTGAGACGACCCGAGGTTTGAATAATTCGGTTAATTCTTATTGGGGTTTGTACTTGTGACAACCAAAACATTAAAATTTAACTTGTCGGTTTGGAACTATACTTACAACGAAGTTATTTCCTCTTTTACCGAGAAGAAATTTTAAGCCGACGGTTTTGCTCTTTCAAATTTTTGGTGCCGTTGATGGAGAATTGCAATGGTGTTATATTATTGGCTATTGTAAATATGTGAATATTGTGAATATGCTTGCTTTTTTGCTTGTTTGTTAGTTTTTGTTAGGTTTAGAAATTTTTTGCTTATTTTTGTTAGCTTTTGTTTTTATTTGCCACTATGAATTCTCACCCTTTTGGCTTTGAGTGTGGTTATAGGAGATGAAATTACAATGACGACATGCATCAAGGATGGAACAATCAAAGATGGGAGGAGTCTCAAGGATTTGATCACCCTTCTTGGCAACAACCTTCCTAAATGTGCTATGAGCAAGAGTCATTCCAAGATGCATACCAAGACAATGGATAAGGTGGACCCCCTTGTGAATACCAACAACCCCACCATATGCCTATGAATCCCCTCCTCAATATAGCCCTCAACCATCATACTCACAAGCCTCATACCACCAAAAACCTCATATGACCCTAACCCATATCCACTATACCAACCACCTTGTGAACCATATGAACCATATGTAGAACCACCACAATTCCACCACCAATACCCTCAAGAACCACCAACTCACTATTCTTACCAAGATGAATCACCTCCCATGTATGAGAATTTTCAACCACAAAATAAATTCTCCTTTCCACCACAACCCTCCATAGAAGAATATCCATATCTATTGGTCCAAGAGCAACAGGATCCTACCTATGTTAGTCAAGTAGAACAAGAGCCAAGGGGTCACTTCAAGGAAGAAATGGATCGGTTTCAAGTAATCATCCGTCAAAAGGAGCAAGAGGAAGCCCAAAGAACGAATGAAGCTATCGAGGCTAACCTTGCCAAAATTAAAGCCAACTTGGACTCATGGGATTTATACCGTAGACAAAGCGTCTCCATGGATGAATATGAGAAATCAACTGAAGAGTGGAGCATGAAGGAGATTTTAGAATCCCAACATGAGGACAAGGAGATGGAGTGTGTTGTGCAACAGGTAGAAATGATGGAAATTGTTGAAGAAGAAGAAGTGGTTGAAGACCTAGGCGAAATTGAGTAAGAGGTGGGAGAAGTTGAGCAAGCAAGCTCTACCATTGAAGATGATTCCACATCAACCAATGTGTCTTTTGGAATTGATGAACCTCCCTCATTGTGTTATGAAATTAATGACAAGGAGGATCGTGCACAACCTCCGACACATGGCTTGAGCAATGAGGGATGTATAGAAAAAGTTGGTGAACAAGGAATTGAAATTGAAGAAGCTTGCCAAGAGGTGGAGGTAATCAAGGAAGAGTATAAGGGAATGACACTTTCAAGATCATTGGAACCACCCCTTCCTAAGTCACCATCTAACACAACATTCAAGTGGGTAAAATTCTTATCCATAAGCTTTACTTTCCCACTTGAATATGGTTTGCTTGAGACGGATGGGCAACTTAGAGCTCTTTGTGGAGTTAAGAGCAAGAGAGAATTGGTTAATGGGTGGAAATGCCAATCAAGGTTCTTTATGATTGGAAACTCCAAGTCTAAGTACAATGGTTAGTATAGTTCTCAATTAAAAGGGTCTAGGAAGATGGTTTGGTGCTTACTTGAGAATTCGGATCACTTGCCACCCAAATGGAATTGTCTTGATCAACTTGAAGATGGGTGTAGAAACAAGGTTTGGGATCTAGGAATATATGAAAATCAATTTTGGGAGCCCTTAGCTTGTGTGAAACTTCATCAAAGCTTGGTGCTATTGATTTTGAATTTTGGAGCTTGTTGGAAGTCCAAGCATTGGTGGAAGTTCAAGGAAGAGTACAAGCACAAGCCACCTTGACAAGGAACATCCCAATTGTCCAACTTAATGACTTAAACTAAAAGTGTTAGGTGGGAGGCACCCCACCATGGTAAACTCTTTCCACTCTCTTGTATATATAATCAATGAATGAATTGAGTTGCCATTGTTAGGTAGTTTTCTTCTTTTTATACTTTTGCATACCTTGTTTTGATTGTTAGGTTACTTGTTAAATTCATGCTTTGATTATGATAGTTGTTTTGAATTGCATTTCACTTGAAGTGCAAGTTTTGTTTGTTTTGTCTTTGAAAATTTTTCAAAAACTAAAAGATTTTTGTTGAATTTGAATTTTGGTTAGTTCAGAGTGTAAATAGGCTAGGAAAGTGCCCTGTTTCTGTTTTATGCTTTTTTTTAAAAAAAGAAGAGGGCATCCACGCGTAAGCGTGGACGACGCGTACACATTACTGGTCTTTCTCGCATACCCACGTGTAAGCGTGAGCGACGCGTATGCGTCGAAAAGCTGATGTTGGGACTCCTAGTATAAAAATCAGAAAGTTGCGCTGGAGTGGTGCTGCGTTTGGACTGAGAGCACAATTTAGCTCCACGCGTACACGTGGATGACGCGTATGCGTCACCTATCTTTTCTGCGATCCACGCGTACGCGTGGACGACGCTTACACGTCGTTTTCCCTTTTCGCTTTTCGCACGTGCACATCACCCACGCGCCCGCGTCGCCTTAGCTGCCTTGTTTTTGTTTTGCTGCTTTCTTTTCTTTTCTTCTTCTTTCCTCTTCTCTCCTTCTTTCTTTCTACCTTTCTTCTTCCCTCTTTTCCTTTCTTACTTTCTTGTTCTCCCATTTCTTCCCTTTCTTCTCTTCTCACCTTTCTCATCTTTTCTTTCTTACTTCTTTTTACTTCTTCTTCTCCCTCTTTTTAAATTTTCACTTCTTACTTTTCTTATTTTTTATTTTCTTTTGTTTATTGCATTTGGATACTTTCATTCATTGCATTTTAATTTTGTTTTTATAGCTTGTTTTTATTTTATTTTCTAATTCTCTTATTTTTATATTGGTGTTGAATCCTTCTACTCAACTGTTGAGAATTTCTTAGAACATTTTGGTGCTTCTTGACTTGTTTGATATTGTTGGGTGATGAAACTTTTAAATCAATGCTTAATCTTTGATGACTCTTGCACCCTTTGTGCATTGATATGAACTCATATTGTCTTTCATTACCCACTCTTTCTTGTTTGAACTTGATGCTCAACATGCTCTTCATGTCATTTACTTATGTTTTGACTTCACTTTTGCATCAAGTATTAATTGATATGCCTTAGCTCATATTGTTTTTTCACTAACATGTTGTAACTACCATGTAGTTGAGAACCCTACTCTTATTTGGCATTAGCCCCCGCCTATGTTCTATTTACTTTGATATCTTTGTCGTAGGCTTAATTTCCTTTTTTTTTCTCTCCTTTTAGGCCGGCCACCAAGAAGGGAAAGGAAAAGCTTCTAAATGGGGCAACAAACAAGTTCCTCTGCACAACCTTTTGAAGAAGCTCATCAGTTATAGCAACCCATCCACCTTGCTCTTCTTTGCATGCACCGAGGACGGTGCAAATTTCTAAGTGTGGGGAGGTCGTCCAACCGACTTTCGTGGGTAACAATTTCCTTTTCCAACACCAATGCTTAATTTTCTTTGTTAGTTAGTTGTTGCATTAAATGATAGGTTGCATGTTAGTTAGAATTTGTACATATTTTTACCACTTTTTTCTTGTTAGGACTACTTGGTTGAGGTGATGATTTCTTTTCTAAGAAAATTATTTTAGGGCACCCTACCAATTTGAAATTTTTTTTTTGTTGAACTTGCTTGAAGAATTTATTTTGGAACATGATTTTTTATCTAAGAACACATAAGCATGTGAGTTTTGAGCCAAATTGTGTGGTTACATCATATAACCACTTATTTCCATTCTTGTGTGTATTATTCTCTCTCTATGATTGTAATCTTTGATTTGTTTGATTCTTTATATCCATTATTTTGTGTATGAATGCATTTATATGGTTGAGACCATCATTTCATTTAGCTCACTTACCCAAATAGCCTACCATTCATCAACTATTGTTAGCCAATTTTGAGCCTATTTAATACCTTCTGTTCTTAATTTTAGCACATCACTATCCCTAAGTGAAAAATAATAAATGTTCCTTAATTTGGATCTTTGATTAGCTTAGGCTAGTGAGGGTGTATATCATTTGGGTATGGGAAACTTGGGAACATTGGTTGAGGTAAAAGTGTGTTTTTTTATTTTTGTTGAAGATCTTGGAAATTGGGTACATATTCATACACTAAATGTTAAAACCATATGCATTGATACATTTGTATATACTTTAGTGAAAAAATGATAAAGAAAAAAAAATATATATATATATGAAAGAAAAAGAAAAATATATAGAAAAAGAAACAATAAAAAGGGGACAAAAATGTCCCAAAGTAAAGTAATAATAACAATGCATATGGAATATGAATTGAAGAGAATTCATGAGTATGTGAAAAAGTGGGAATCATGGGTAGCTAGGTGGTGTATTAGAATTGTATAGGTTGTTATATGTGTTTGGTAAGCGCTTAGGTTAATCAAAGATTCAAATTTCAAGCTCACTTGACCATATGCATCCTTACCGTTCATATCCTGGGTCGAGCTATCCGACATGGGCTGATTAAAGACAAAGCGACCGACCTCTTCAGGTCAGGTCCCCTGTTCATGCCCTGGGTCGAGCTGTATGACTCGGGCTGGTTAAAGACAAGTCGACCGACCTCTTCGGATCAGGATTACCCGACCTCTTCATAAAAGAGTTCGGCCAAATTGCTACAAAGGCCCAAGTAGGCTCAAACAGAGGAACACGACCCAAATCTAAAGGAAGCCCAAACCTAAAAAGATAAGGGCGGTTCCCTTAAAGATAAAGATGACTTCACTCAAAGATAAGATAAGATAACTATCTTATCTCAAGAGAAGATCACTCCACACCATTATAAGAACACCCAGGTATAACTCATACTCTGATTCTACAAAATACCTGCTTAAAACCCATGCTAACTTAAGTATCGGAGTCTCTTGTAGGTACCACCACCCTCCAGTGACAAAGGATCAACTACATCAGCACCACCACCGCCTCCAACAAGTCAGACGTATTAGCTCCGGCCGCCACAGCAGATCTCATTCGAGATCGACCTAACAGTTTTAGATAACTCTCGAAACATTGGCGCCATTTTCGGGGAACCTGGAAGTCATTCCATCACCATGGCAGATAACCTTGACAACGACCACGACTTCGGATTGGAGGAGAGAACTCCGCATAAGAACACGAACACCACACCAAAGGATACGCCTCAACCAAACAAAGACAAGAATGTGCCAAACACAGAAATCATGGAGGCCCTACAAGCTCAACAAGATCACCTCAAATAGCTCGAAAAAGAGGCCGAACATCAATGGGAAGTCGAAAGAAACCTTTAGAGAGAAACTAGGCGACGCCGAGAGTTGGAGGACAAACTCCTAAAACTCGAAGCCGACCTGAAAACCAAAACCATCCAAACCGGTCGCAATGACACATCCCACAAGGATCAAGACCCCTTCATCAAGGAAATCATGAAAGCTAAGGTTCCAAAGGATTTTAAAGCTCCCGAACATGACCCCAACGACAGTACCTCCGATCCCAGCCATCATCTCAGCAATTTCAGAAGTAGATGTATCTCACTGACGCCTCAGACGCTACTCGATGCAAAGCCTTCCCGACCACTTTAACAAAGACAACAATTAAGTAGTTCGACAATCTACCCCCTAGATCCATCACAAGTTTTGATGACTTAGCCAAGAAATTTCTTGCCAGATTTTCCATCCAGAACAACAAAGCCAAACACGCCCCAAGCTTATTAGGGATCAAGCAAGGAGATCGGGAGAGTCTTCGTAATTACATGGAAAGATTTAACAAAGCGTGTCTGGACATATAGGATTTGCCAATAGAAGCAGCCATCATGGGTCTCATCAATGGCCTACGTGAAGGTCCTTTTAGTCACTTCATATCAAAGAAACATCCTACGTCTCTGAATGAAATACAAGAACGAGCAGAGAAGTATATCAACATGGAGGAAAACTTTTGATTAGGAAAAACCTCAAAATCTGGATTCTCCTACCCCTCTCAGGACAAGGATAAAGCGTCTAAGAAAAAATAAGATCAACATGGAGAGAAGATTAAAAAATACCACAATTACACCCCTCTTCGGGTGTCTCTCGTGGAAGTTTACCGAGAAGTATGCCACACTGAGAAGATTCTACCACCTCGACCAATCAAAAGCAAAAGAGGAGGTGGAAATCGGACATAATATTATGAATATCATCGAATCTATGAACATCCCACCAACAAGTGCTTCGACTTGAAGAATGTCATAGAAAAATTAGTAAGAGAGGGGAGACTAGATCAGTACTTAGCTAGCAAGACAGATGAGCCCAGAAAAAGAAGAAGGGACGAAGAGGTGGGACGAACTGAATGACCACCTCTCACCCCGCAGAGACATGTTCACATGATAAATGGAGGATTTGCAGGAGGAGGAATCTCTAAATCATCTCACAAAAGACACCTTAAGGAGATATATCATGTCGAGGGAGGAGAAAGAGCACCCGACCTCCCTACTATTACTTTCACCAAAGAGGACGCGGCAGGCATCATCCCGGGACATGACGATCCCATGGTCATCACTATCATATTGGCTAACGCTAATCTCCACCGCACACTGGTGGACCAAGGAAACTCGGCGGATATCTTGTTTAAATCCGCCTTCGACAAACACGGCCTACAGGAAAAAGAGCTCAGAGCATATTCGAACAGCTTGTTTGGACTAGCAGATACTCCAATCCAACCACTTGGATACATCTCACTACACACAACCTTTGGCAAGGGAACTCGATCAAGGACACTCAACATAGACTACATCGTAGTCGACGTAGGCTTAGCCTACAACGCCTTGATAGGTCAGACAACGCTAAATCAGCTCGCCGCGGTAGTTTCAACTCCACATATATTCATGAAATTCCCAACTTCAGAAGGGATCGCCACGATAAAAGGAGACCAGAAAATCGTGCGGCGATGTTACAATGAAAGTCTGAACCTTAGAGGCAAAGAAGAAGAAATCAACACTATCGAACTCGGGGGAGTTCGAGGTCGGGAAGAGCTTCGTCCACAACCGGAGGGCGAGATCGAGGTAGTCCAGATCGGGGACGTCCCAGATAAGTCAACAAATATTGGGGCGACTTTGAAAGGAGACATAAAGGAATCTCTGATACAGTTCCTAAGAGATAATGTCGACCTCTTTGCATGGAAGGCCGCAAACATGCCGGGCATAGATCCTAAGCTAATGTGCCACAAACTGGTAGTATACCCAGGATCTCGGCCAGTACAACAGAAGCATCGGAAGCTCGGTCCGAAAAGATCCCAAGCTATGGAAGAACAAGTACAAGCTCTACTGGAGGCAAGATTCATAAGAGAAGTCAAGTACCCACTATGGCTAGCCAACATCGTATTGGTGAAAAAGTCAAATGGAAAATGGAGGATGTGACTGAAAGCCTGTCCAAAAGATCCCTATCCACTCCCAAGCATAGACACTCTAGTAGATGCCTCCTCCGGATACAAGTACCTTTCCTTCATGGATGCTGTTCATACCTAGGTCGAGATGTCCGACCCGGGATGATTGACAACAAGCCGACCGACCTCTTCAGATCAGGACTATCCGACCTCTTCTCCAAGAGCTCGGCCAAATCACCAGAAAAGCCCAAGAGGGGCCCAAACAGAGGAACACGACCCAAATCCAAAGGCAGCCAAAGCCTATAGAGATAAGGGTAGTTTTCTTGAAGATAAGATGACTTCACTCAAAGATAAGATAAGATAAGATAACTATCTTATCTCCAAGAAGGTCACTCCTCACCATTATAAATACACTGGAGCACCCAGATATAACTCATACTCTGATTCTACTAAAAACCTGCCTAATACCCTTGCTAACTTAAGCATCAGAGTTCCTTGCAGGTACCACCACCCTCCGGTGACCAAGGATCAGCATCACCACCAGTCCAACACATCGGAAGCGATAGCTCCGGCCACCACTTACAAGTCGGACACGTCAGCGCCGATCAGCACAGAAGATCTTGTTCGAGATCGACCTACAGTTTCAGGTAACCCTCGGAACATTAGCGTCGTTGCCGGGGAACCTGAAAGTCATCCTATCATCATGGTGGACAACCTTGACAACGACCACAACTCTGATTTGGAGAGCAGAATGCCACATAAGAACACAGAAGTTACACTAGACGATACTTCTCAACCTAACAAAGACAAGAATTCACCAAACACGGAAGCCATGGAGGCACTTCAGGATCGCCTAAAACAACTCGAAAAAGAGGTCGAGTATCAACGGGAAGCCGAGAGAGGCCTACGAAGGGAAGCTAGGCGACACTGCGAATTAGAGGACAAGCTCCTAAAGCTCGAAGCCGATCTCAAAACCAAAACTACTCGATCCAGCCACGAAGATAGCTCCCGTAAGGACCAAGACCCATTCACCAAAGAGATCATGAAGACTAAAATCCCAAAAGACTTCAAATCTCCCGACATGACTCTATACAATGGCACATCAGATCCCAGCCATCACCTCAGTAATTTTAGAAGTAGAATGTATCTCACTGATGCCTCAGATGCAGTCCGCTGCAAAGCCTTCCCGACTACCTTGACAAAGACAGCAATTAAATGGTTCGACAATCTGCCCCCTAGGTCCATGTCAAGCTTTGACGACTTAGCCAAGAAGTTTCTAGCCAGATTCTCTATCCAGAAAGACAAAACTAAGCATGCCCCAAGTCTATTAGGGATCAAGCAAGGAGATTAGGAAAGTCTCCGCAGCTACATGGAAAGATTCAACAAAGCATGTCTGGACATACAAAGTCTGCCAACAGAAGCAGCCATTATGGGTCTCATCAATGACTTACGAGAGGGACCTTTTAGTCACTCAATATCGAAAAAACATCTCACATCCCTGAATGAAGTGCAAGAATGATCAGAGAAATACATCAACATGGAGGAAAACTCTCGACTAGGAGAGACCTCAAAGTCTGGATTCTCCTACTCCTCCTGAGATAAGGATAAAGAGTCTAAGAAAAAAGAAGATCAGCATGGAGAAAAGATCAAGAAATACCACAATTACACCCCTCTTCGGGTGTCTCTTGTAGATGTCTACCGAGAAGTATGCCATACTGAAAGGATACCCCCACCTTGCCCATTTAAAAGCAAGAAAGGAGGAGGAAATCAGACAGAATACTGTGAATACCATCGAATCTATGGACATTCCACCAATGAATGTTTCGACTTGAAGAATGTCATAGAAAAATTGGTGAGAGAGTGAAAACTAGATCGGTACTTAGCCAGCAAAGCAGATGAGCCAAGAAAAAGAAGAAGGGACGAAGACGTCGGACGAATTGAACGACTACCTCATACCCCGGAGAGACATATCCACATGATACACGGAGGATTTGCGGGAGGAGGAATCTCCAAATCATCTCGCAAAAGACATCTTAAAGAAGTATATCATGTCGAGGAAGGAGAAGAGCACCCGACATCCCCACTATCACTTTTACTAAAGAGGACGCAGCTGGCATCATCTCGGGATATGACGACCCCATGGTCCTCACTATCATATTGGCTAACGCTAATCTCCACCGCACACTGGTAGACCAGGAAAGCTCGGCTGACATCTTATTCAAAAACGCCTTCGACAAACTCGGCTTAGAGGAAAAGGAACTCAGAGCATATCCGAATAGCTTATTCGGGCTAGGAGACACTTCAATCCAGCCACTTGGATACATCTCGCTGCACATAACCTTTGGAAAAGGAAACCGGTCAAAAACACTCAACATAGACTACATCGTGGTCAACGTGAGTTCAGCCTACAATGCCCTGATAGGTCAGACAACGTTAAATCAGCTCGGCGCAGTAGTCTCGACTCCACATTTGTGCATGAAGTTTCCAACCACAGAAGGGATAGCTACGATAAATGCAGACCAGAAGACGGCGCGCCGCTGTTACAACGAAAGTCTGAACCTTAGAGGCAGAGGAGAAGAAATCCACACCATCGAACTCGGGGGAGTTCGAGGGCGGGAAGAACTTCGTCCACAACCCGAAAGCAAAATAGAAAAAGTCCAGATCGGAGATATCCCAGATAAAACAACCAATATCGGCACAATCCTAAAAGGAGACGTAAAGGAGTCCCTCATATAGTTCTTAAGAGATAATGTCGACCTCTTCGCATGGAAGGCCGCAGACATGCCAGGCATAGACCCTAAGCTAATATGCCACAAGCTGGCAGTATACCCAGGATCTCGGCCAGTACAGCAGAGACATAGAAAGCTCGAGCCAGAACGATCCCAAACTGTGGAAGAGCAGGTACAAGATCTAATGGAGACAGGATTCATAAGGAAAGTCAAGTACCCACTATGGCTAGCTAACGTCGTCTTGGTGAAAAAATCAAATGGGAAGTGGCAGATGTGCACCGACTACACTGATCTCAACAAATCTTGCCCAAAAGATCCTTATCCACTCCCAAGTATCAACGCTCTGGTAGATGCCTCCTCCAGATACAAATACCTCTCGTTTATGGACGTTTATTCGGGATATAATCAAATCCCAATGTACCCACCTGATCAAGAAAAAACCTCATTCTTAACCCCAAAAGTAAACTACTGCTACGTCGTTATGCCATTCGGACTCAAAAATGCAGGAGCCATTTATCAAAGATTAATGAATAAAGTCTTTGCAGATCACATCGGGAAAGTCATGGAAGTCTACGTGGACGACATGTTAGTAAAGACACAAAGTGAGGAGTCATTACTGTCTGACCTCACCCAAGTATTCGACACTATAAGAAGGCATGGTATGCGACTTAACCCTGCAAAATGCACGTTTGCAGTAGAAGTTGGCAAATTCTTAGGTTTCATGCTCACGCAAAGAGGAATCGAGGCAAATCCGGATAAATGTCGGGCTATACTCGACATGAAGAGTTCGACCTGTGTTAAAGAAGTGCAACAACTCAATGGAAGACTGACGGCCTTGTCCAGATTTCTAGTCGGATCAGCAATAAGATCTTTCCCCTTCTACGCCACTCTAAGAAAGGGAAAGAAGTTTGAATGGACAACAGAGTGCGAACATGCCTTCTAGAATTTTAAAAGGTTCTTAGGACAACCACCTATTCTAACTCGGCCACGGGAAGGAGAACCACTTGTGTTGTACCTCGCAGTAGGAAATCAGGCAGTAGCCTCAGCACTGGTCAGAGAGGACGAAAGTGGACAACAACCTATATACTTCATTAGCAAAGCACTACAACTACCAAAAATAGAAAAATTCGCCTATGCTATCATACTAACGTCTCGACGATTTCGCCCATATTTCCAAGCCCACATTATCAAAGTTTGGACCAACCAGCCCATAAAAGGCATTTTGCGGAAAACAGATTTAGCAGGAAGAATCTTACAATGGGCAGTCGAGTTATCCGAATTTGACCTTCAATATGAAGCTCGGACAGCCATTAAATCATAGTATCTGGCCGACTTTATTGCAGAGTTTACCGACACTCCGAAAATCCCCACAGAATGGAATCTCTACGTAGATGGCTCCTCGAACAAAACTGGAAGTGGCGCAGGTGTGATAATAGAAAGCAACCAGGGAACCCAAATAGAACTTTCCCTCAAATTTGGGTTCCCTGCTTCAAACAACCAAGCCGAATATGAGGCATTATTGGCCGGTTTAAAGCTGGCTAAAGAGGTCGGAGCTCAAAAACTTATCATCTTTAGCGACTCATAAGTAGTCACCTCACAAATAGCAGGAAGCTATCAAGCCAAGGATCCGACCATGAAAAAGTACTTGGATAAAACCAAGGAACAACTCGGACAACTCGGAGAATATGAGGTCCGCCACATACCTCGGGAACAGAATGCTCGAGCTGATGCGCTCTCAAAACTAGCCAGCACTAAACCAGGGGGCAACAATAGAAGCCTCATCCAGAAAATACTGCAGAACCCCTTAATCTCGGAAGAAGAAAAATTCCTAGCCATAATAGGTCTGGATCAAGGATGGATGACTCCCATAATTAACTACCTCAAAACAGAAACACTCTCCATAGATAAGAAGGAGGCAAAGAGGTTAAAGCGGGAGGCACAATACTACACCATCATAAACAATACTCTATACAAGAGAGGAATTTCAACACCACTGTTAAAATGTGTGCCAACTTCCAACACTAAGGAAGTTTTAGAAGAAATACACAGTGACATCTGTGGCAACCATCTCGGAGCACAAGCTCTCACCAAAAAAGTACTCCGAGCTGGATTCTATTAGCCAACTTTACAAAAAGAAGCAATGGAATTCGTAAAGACATGTCCACCATGTCAGAAACATGCCAATTTTCACATCGCCCCACCAGAGGAACTCATCAGCGTAACCTCACCTTGGCCATTTGCAAAATAGGGACTCGACCTCCTTGGGCCCTTCCCTCAAGGATCAGGACAGGTCAAGTTCCTCATCGTTGGGGTAGATTATTTTACAAAGTGGATTGAGGCAGAGCCCCTAGCTAACGCCAATGCTCAAAAAAGTCAAAAATTCCTATATAGAAATATTGTCACAAGGTTTGGAGTTCCACACTCCATCACCACAGACAATGGCACTCAGTTTACAGACGCAGGCTTCAGAAAATTGATGGCCAACTTGAAAATAAAGCACCAATTCACATCCGTAGAATACCCCCAGGCTAGTGGACAAGCAGAAGCTGCCAACAAAGTCATACTGGCTGGGTTAAAACGGAGATTACAGGACGCGAAGGGAGCCTGGGCTGAAGAGCTCCCACAAGTCCTATGCGCATATCGGACAACACCACACTCCACCACAAAGAAATCACCTTTCCGATTAGCTTACGGGATGGAGGCAATGATCCCAGTGGAGGTCGAAGAAGGATCGCCCAGAGTGATCGACTACAGTGAAGAGGCCAATTCCCAACTTCAAAGGGAAGAACTCGACCTACTTCCAGAAATCCGAGAAAGAGCTCGGATTAGGGAAGAGGCGTTAAAACGCCGAATGGCCTCAAGATACAATCGGAAGGTAGTACAACAAAGCTTTGCCAACAACGACCTCATCCTAATCCGAAATGATATCGGAACAAGTCGACTGGGAGAGGGGAAGCTAGCAGCTAACTGGAAAGGACCCTACCGAGTCACAGAGGTACTGGGAAAAGGCTACTACAGGGTGTCTGAACTAGAAGGGCGAGAGCTACCAAGGTCATGGCATGCCTGTGGTGCGGTAATTTCTAACCCACAAACTTACCGGCAAGTGCACCGGGTCGTACCAAGTAATACCTTACGTGAGTAAGGGTCGATCCCACAAAGATTGATGGATTAAGCAACAATAGTGTTTGATAGGCTTAGTAAGACAAACAGAAAATAGTGTTTGGAAGTTCAAAAGCATTAACAGTAAATTTAGAATATTAAAGATAGACAGATAAATAAGTTGGGAATAAAATATTGAGAAGGCAGTTAAGGCTTCAAAGTTATCTATTTTTCGGATTTACTTTTCTTACTAACTATTTTAATTATGTAGGATTTAATTTATGACAAACTATATGTGACTAGACCCTAATTCCTTAGACCTTTCTACTCTCCTCTAAAATTCATTAACTGCTAATTCCTTGGTCAATTAATTCCAATTAGAAGCTACATGATCAAATTTCAATTTATATGCCACAAAAACTCTAATTACCCAAAAATAAAAGGATTATATGTCACGTATCCCGTTAAATCCAGTTGATTAAAATTTAGGAGAATATGTTTTCAAGCTGTTGTTCAAGTAAAGAGCTTTTCCAAGTTTTACAAGAACTCAAATAGAAAGAGGGTCATACTTCCGTTCCACCCAAATTCATAAGATAAAGAGCAAAAACAATTCTTAAATTATAAACCCATACATGAATTAGTTGCTCATGGTTCAGAGTAGAAAGTTATGGAATACAGAATGTAAATTTGTATAGAATTAGGATGTCTCCCGGAACCCCCTCCAAAAGAGAGGTTTCCTCTCCCTTTTATATCTAATCCTAATAATTTAAAATCTAATATCTTAAATTAAAATAATATCTTTTCCTAAAATTTAAATTTGAATTTAAATTAGAATTAATTAACAAGTCTTCAGCTGATGGGTGGGGACCACTTATTTTGTCCATTCTGCAGCTTCTAATCTGTGTTTTTTGGGCTGGAACTGGGTCAAAACAGCCCAAAAATCGCCCCCAGCGTTTTTCTGCATTTTTTGCACGTGGCGCATGTGACGCGTACGCGTCGATGGTCTTTTCTGCGAGTCACACGGACGCGTCAGGTACGCGCACGCGTCGCTGTGCAAATCTTCAATTCACGCGTACGCGTTAGTCACGCGCACACGTCGCCATGAAAAGCTCCAAATCACGCGTACGCGTCAGTCACGCATACGCGTCACTCCTCACTGCCATCTCCTTTGATTCTTGTGCTGCAGAAACTCTATCAAATCCAGCCGAATGCTACCTAAAATAAACAAAATTGCAAAAGACTCAAAGTAGCATCCATATTGGCTAAAAGATAATTAATTCTTTATAAAACTCAACAAATTGGATGCAAATTCACTAAGAAAAGATAGGAAAGTTGCTCACGCATCATCAGGCAGGTAGAAAATGGTGTTTTGAGGTTTTAATTGCATTAAACTGTAATTTCAGAGATTTAGAAGGCAAACAATGAATTTGGAGTGAAAGCTATGTGAGAGAACAGTTAAGGTTTCAGAGATGTTTAATTTTCCAAATTAATGATTCTTACCAACTACTTTAATCATGCAAGATTCAATCCACGAAAACTGTGATTGATTAAATCCTAATTCCTTAGTGATTTAATTTCCTCTAACCTAATCAACTGCCAATTCCTTGGTCACTTAATATAGGATTAAAGGATTAAATCCAATTCTAGTTTATTAGCCACAAAAATCTTAATTACCCAAATATAAGTTACATGTCACGTATCCCGTTAAATCCAAGTAATTAGTGTTTAGGAGGAATTATTTTTAAGCTATTGTTCAAGTAAATTGCTTTTCCAAGATTTAACAAGAACGCAAGTAGAACAAGGTTTATCTTCCAATATACCTAGTCCCTAAGACGAAGAACGAAGACAAATCCTTGAATTAAAATCAATACATAATTAAAAGTAGAATAGCAATAGTATCAATCCATAGAACAAATAGAGCTCCTAACCTTAACAGGGGAGGTTTAGTTGCTCATGGTTTAGAGAGAAAACAAGGGTTCAAAGTGTAAAAACTGGAATGAGATGCGTAAGAGAGAGGAGCCCGAAGGGCTAACTCTTTTCTCTTTTATATCTAACCTAATTTGATTTAAAAATAAAACCAAATAATAAATTCTAAATCTAAAAGATTTTGTTTGTAAATAAAAATAACTAAAACAAAATAAAATGCAATAATTAAAAGCCAAATTTTACTAAAAATGCTTCTTTGGGTTAGGTTGATCTGCGTTACTGGTGCTAAATGCCAGAATCGTCATTTAACTCCCCAGGTGGCAGTAACTCCCTATTCAATTCTGTCTTGGCATTTAGCACCCCACGAGGCAGAGGCTTGGTATGAATCACGAGGCACTTGGCGCTAAACGACCAGGTTCACGTTTAGTGCCAGCTTGGTAGAATGGTTGCACACGTCCCAAAGCCCCTGGGTGCCAAACGCCAGATGCAGCATTTAGTGCCAGCTTAGCAGATTCAAAATTCTTCTCTTTTCTTGCACACGAATTCTGTCAAACCGATCCAAACTTCACCTGAAATAATCAAAACACTAAACTGACTCAAAATAACAGCCAAATAGGCTTCAAACACTATAATCTAAATAAAACTCAATATATTTATATCTAAAATAATAAGAAAATAAAGAAAAGATACTCACGCATCAATCGACCATTAATAGTTACCAACATAAAAGCTTTTCCTTTGATTCTGTATAGAAGATCAATTGATAGAATTTGAGTTTTTGAAGAAGAAAAATGAGAAAATGAAGTGTTACAAGAAGATTGTGGTTATATTTCTCTAATACACAAAAATAAGAAGATAAGATTTAACTAATAATATTGTTAACATCCACGTCACTCATTCCAGTTATTATTCATGTCAAATTTAATGGTAGGACAAAATTAAATTCAATTGAAACTTTTTAAGACAAAAATAGGATATTTCAAAATATTAGAGACCAAATTAGTATTTGACCAAAATGTTAGAGGCCAAAATAATGATGAATGCTAATTGTCACGGTAAATTTTAGAAGGTTAAATTTAACGGTGTTTGTATAGTTTTCTGGAATGTTTGAGAATGCTCTAGATGGTTTTGGAACGTTCTATAATGCTCTAGAAGGTCCTGGAATATCCTAGAAGGTTCTAGAAGACTCTGGAAAGTCATAGAGTATTCTAAAAGAGTGTTGATTTATATAGAAGTGTAAAGAGTAATATGGAATAATCTAGCTAGAAGTATTTAGAAAATTGTGTTAGGATAGATATTTGTAGTGAAGGTTATAGATGATTAATCTAGACCGTTGATTAGATTTGATCCTAACCATCCATTGATGGCTATAAATAGGGGGGGTAGAGTTAGAGTTTGGATGAGTGAGTCATTTGAAATAAACATTTGAGTAATAAGGTATTCTTTTCACCAAATCATCATTTCTCTTGTGTTCTTAGCTTTCTTGCTAAGTATTGAGGGTTAGGCTGACCTGGTCTTAGCTCAAGAGATTGAGTAACTCCGAGTGCCGGTATGGTAGCGTTGGAGTGTGTCCAAAGCCGTGACAATTTGTCATCCGAGTAAGGTTCAAGAGGGAGCACAAGTGGTTTGTGGGTATGGCTTCTAATGTAACCATGGAGCATGTTGAATCTCAAAGAGGAAGGGATGTCATTCCTTCTCAATGGAGAGGTAAGAAGGTGCGTTCTTCAAGTGAGCCTAGTGTAACACCCTACCACACAGAGTTTTACGCTTAAGCCGTAAAATAGAGATAGTGTGGTATTACAATCTCTAAAATAATATATATATATATATATATATATATATATATATATATATACGTATAATAATTGAAAAAATATAATATTTGAGGAGCCTTGAAGGTTGGTTAAAGAAAAATCGTGAAATTAAAAGCGCAACGCTCAGAAATGACATTTACTTGCGTACGAAAAAGCATATGGACATATATATATGTATAGACAATGAGAGAAGAGAGTCAAGGATACAAAATATTCAAGTTCTGAGAACAGCCTACAAAGCTAAGGCTGGCCGGAGATTATTTACATACATACATATAAATCCCAAAAGGTAAAGAACTCAAAATAAACCCTAGTTCTCCACAAAACCTCTATGAGGTAAAAAAGTAAAACATATATATATATATATATATATATATATATATATATATATATATAAGGAGGATTCTATACATATAGATATATCTAGACATGGCAAAATACAACATCCCAAAGGTCCCACTTTGCTGTAGAGAAACTCCAGACGCCTAGCGAGGTACCTCTCGACCTGCATCTGAAAAAGACAAATATCCGTATGGAATGAGAATTGGAGATTCTTAGTATGGTAAATGTGCCACATACATAAGATATAAGGTCCCGGAAAAGCCAGAGGCAATCGTAGAACTCCGACCCTCAGATTTGAATCTTAAAGATTATAAACTGTAAACCACAACTAGGGTAGGCTATCTAAGGTTCTAAATCTTACTAAACTCTAGCTAAATCCCTCAATCCTTCGCCTTCCTCCAATCCTCCAAACTCCGATGGAATCACACAAACAAACAAGCAAACAATGACAAACATAAATAGGATACAGATAATACAGATAGTAAGTATGGCAATTATACATAGTGATTCACAAAAGCACACCCAATTAATTCACCAGCAAGCAATTCAAACATATGCATATGATGTATGCATGCCCTATGGCTGATGAGTCTCATCTGTCAATTATAAAGCCAACTCGACATGTCCGGCTGCTAAACCCTGGACAGTCCCCGTGCACGTATCCCTAAGAGTCTATGCATAGCTTTTTCTCATTCATAATTAAATTCTGCTCATTGGGAAAATTTTCGGGGTGTTAAAGTGTCTGACCACATCTTGCGACAACAGAGTATCGAGTGCCTCGATCTGGAGCACATGGTGGCAAGTCACTGCTCTTACCCAGAGAAACTCGTATCTCAGATAAAAGAAGTGCATACGTCATATCGTCAATCATTTTCATTCATAATCAATCATAATCATTCATTATGGCCATAAACATCATATATACATCATATCTTTGCACTTCTTATTCATAATTCATCATGTCTCAAACTTTTTTCACCTCCAAGTTACCCCCCTTTTCTTAGCTTAATCTCTTCGCTATACTTAAAACTAATATTTAGGGTCTAAAAGAGTAAAAATAGAGGTTTAGAGGTTTAAAATCATGTTTAAAACACAAAAATTTAATTTTATAAAAAACAGAGTCCCGCGTACGTGAACTATGTCCTGCGTACACAGAAGTATGATTTTTCTCAACTCACATACGCACCCCTTGTTCGCGTGCACGAGTACACTGGACAGAGGCGAATGACCGCGTAAGCGGCCGTGTTCCCACGTACGTGAGTGCCCATTTGCCCATGCCGCGTACGCAGTACTTGCCTGCATACACGAGTGCACCAAACAGAAGCAAATGACCGTGTACGCAGCCTTAAGCCCGCGTACACACCACCTTCATTTTCCTTAAAAAGCTGTTAAAGTACATATTTCACATTTTACACCTCCAACTTCCAACGGGCGTAACTCTTTCGTTAAAAATCATTTTTACCCGTTCTTCAAATAGTGTAAACTTCACGGACTCAAGTTTCATATAAAATAAGTTTGGAAAAGTTTGGGGATCCGAAAGCCGAGTTATGGCTCGCCGAAGTCCGGCCAAAAATTTAGTTTTTCACAAATTTCTCCAACCTCTATTTTATCAAAATCATAACTCATTACCAACACTGCAAACCTTCAAACATCACCAAAACATACCAAAACACATCTTAGAATTTCACATTCATATCATAACACTTCCATACATACTTTCACCAATTCCAACCCCAACCATTCACATTCAATACCACATCTATACTCAATCATCAATATATCATTGTTATTCAAAATAATCATTATTTCATCAACCATTCACCACATCCATTTAACAACAAACATACCTAATAACCACATCAAACAACACATAATTCAATAATCAAAACTACCAAATCTGTACCAACATATGATTCATTTTATCCTATATGGTCGTCTAGCATAAGTTTTCACAAGACATTATATATTACATATGAGAAACTAAAATCATACCTTGGCTGATTTCTCCCCTAAACCAAAGACACCAAAATTGGCAAGATCACAAGCCTCCAATACCAAAATCTCAGCACCCAAGGCTTAATCAAGCTTCCAATATCTTTAAATGAGTTTCAAATTCACATATACACTACCTAACACATATTATCACATTCAAATGCACCAACTTAATGCTTAATCACAATTAATCAAGAAATTTACTAGGGTTGGAGAATCCTCACCTTACCTAAGTACCAATGGGACAAAACTTAGTGGTTTTCTCAAGCTAGCTTGATCCTAGACACCAAAATCATCAAATCTCAATACCCAATGGCTCTAATTTTTTAAAATTAGGGGTAGACAATGCTGAGAGTGTTAGTAAGAGTTTCTTACCAAATTAATTATCGAAATTTTCAGAGCTTGATACGGTAAACACGTGGCCGCAAACGGTGTAAGGATCAGAGCTCGGAGTTGGAAGATATATGTATTTGAAGTTGGGGTTAGGGTTGGGAGCTTACCTCCTTCTTCCCTCTTGTGTTCGGCGTTCTTCACATGTTGAGGAAGAGAAAATGAGCTGATGCTCATTGTTTAAGTGTTTAGGGTTGGGCCCTTGGGCCTGGTTTGCCTAGTTCGGCCCAATCTTGGACCAAATTTTTTAAAATTAGTGTCAAAATTCACGTTTTAATTAATTCTTTCTCATTAAACTATAAAATTCTGTTTTCTAATTTCTTGGATTAATAATTAATTTATTAGCTAATTATTCATTAATTACGCAGGATTTACATCTAGAGGTAAGGATTCTAACTTCATAGAAAAGAGAATTTCTATATTGAAGAATATTCTATCATCTTTAGATGAGCGCTTCCAAAGGATAGAACACGACAAAGAGACCCTCGAGACTCATGTGTTAGGAAAACTAGATATATTTTCAAAGAAAGCATACTCCAAATAGAAGATAAGCTTAAGAATTCTTTGAAACTATTCGAGGAGGTTCGAATTTGGTTCGAGGAGGTAAAATCCCGACCAACCATTATAAGGAGACCCTCGAGACTCATGTGTTGGGAGAACTAGATATATTTTCAAAGAGAACATCCTCCAAATAGAAGAAAAGCTTAATAATTCTTTGAAACTATTCCAGGAGGTTCGAGGAGGTAAAATCGCGACCAACCATTATAAGGAAGACAACAAAGATTGATCTCCCAAAGTTGAAGGAGTTCAAGGGCATGAGGGATGCTCAAGAGGTGGAGAACTTCCTGTGGCAAATGAAGAGGTACTTCGAAGGTCAAGGGTTGGTCAAAGAAGTAATAAAGGTATGCACTGCATTTCTCTATTTTTCTAATAATGCTACTTTATAGTGGAGGAGAAAGTACGTAGATATGGAAAAGGGTATTGCAACATAGCCACACGGGAAAATTTCAAAAGGGAGTTGAAGCAAGGAAGAAGTCGAGGGATTTGAAGCACAAGAGTACGATTAGTGATAGAGGGAAATCGTCGGTTAGGAATTTTCACAAAATAATTCCGTTGAAGTATAGTTCCAAACCAACAAATAGCCCTCAATTAAAGTTTAATTTGTTTGTCACAAGTGCAAACCAATAAAAACCGAGAGTATTTAAACTTCGGGTCGTCTCTCAAGGAATTACAGGAAATTGTGCATGTTATTGGTTATGGGGAAGTATTTTTGGGGTTTTGGAATAAGAGAGCAAGAAATGTAAATAACAAGAAAATAAGCTATCAACTAAGAAAGATCTTGGCAAGAGGCGAGAATTAGAATTCCTATCCTCATTATCATCCTCAATTTGATGGTAGTTGTTTTTTGCTCTCACTTAGTTATCCTCTAATAATTGAATGGAAGTCAAGTGAGCACAGTCAACTCTAATCCACAAGTCCTAATCAAAGATTAGCTTTAGTGGAATTCAAGCCAACTAGCAATCCTCAATCACCAATCAACAAAAGAATTTGACAATTCAAGAGTCTCTAATTACTCAACCTAAGCCAAGAATACAAAATTCTACACTAAAATCTAACCAAGTATTTATCAAACACTTGGAAGGCATAAAAGGAAAGCATAGTAAATTAGCAAGAAATAATAAAATCTAAACTACCCAATATAAGAAAACAATAATAACAACTCAATTAAGCATTAATAAATAAAGAAACATCAAATTGTATTAATAGAAAATAAAAATCCAACAAGAGTCATGAACATAAAAGCAACAATATAAAGGAAATAGCAAATAAAACTAAAAGAACAAAGATGTAAGAACAATAAATTGCAAGGGAACTAAATCAAAACAACAATTAAAACCTAAGCCTAAGAGGAATTTAATCTAATCTATCCTAAATTCTAGAGAGAATAGAGAGCTT
The DNA here is from genome assembly GCF_059453495.1 of Arachis ipaensis. Classification (NCBI taxonomy): domain Eukaryota; kingdom Viridiplantae; phylum Streptophyta; class Magnoliopsida; order Fabales; family Fabaceae; genus Arachis; species Arachis ipaensis. Next base: position 10,482,235 of record NC_142436.1, read on the forward strand.
CTCTCTCTAGAATTATATCCTAAAACATGGTAAAAACCTCTCTATGACTACTTGGTTCATTCCTCTTCAATCCTTGGATTCAATAGCATCAGAAATGAGTTGGATTGGGCTTGGATGGGCTCAGAAATCGCCCTAGTATATTGCCTTTAATGAGGTCACGTGCTGTTGTCACGCGTACACGTAGGTCATGCGTACGCGTCGCTTGACGAACTCTGGTCATGCGTACGCCTCGCATGGCAGATTTCTGAAACTTTATTTTTTCATGAATTATCCACTTTTACATACTTTTTCTTCATTCCTTCAATCCAATCTTTGCGTTCTAAGCATGAAATCACTAAATAAACATATCAAGGCATCGAATGGAATTAAAGAGACTTAAATTTAGCAAATTAAGGGCCTAAAAAGCATGTTTTCACTCTTAAGCACAATTTAGGAGAAATTCACAAAACCATGCTATTTCATAGAATAAATGTAGGAAAAGTTGATAAAATACACCAAATTCAATACAAGATAAACCAAAAAAATTGTGATTTATCAATTAGTGACTACTCTTACGCTTTAAATTCCCAACTTAGCATCAGAGGATGCGTTGTTCGTCTTCATTGATGGACTCCAACCTTGGGCAAAGCAAGAATTACAAAGAAGAAATGTTAAGGATGTCGATGAGGCCATCATGGTGATCAAATTACTCACTGAGTATTATCGGGGAGACTCTAAACCTAAGTCTTCCTCCAAGTTAAGTTCTACTAAAGGTGGGGGAGACAAGGGAAAGAGTTTCTCAACCAAGAAAGAAGGGAAGTACTCTTCAAAGAAAGAGTACGAGAAAAAGTAGAAGGCTTTCGTGCCCAAAGAAGGATGCTTCATGTGCAAGGGGACCACACCAAATGAAGGACCGTCCCAAGATAGGGACTCTGGCATCTATTATCGAGGAACGAGAGGCTCAATCCAAGTAACTAAGTGTGTTGGATTTGTCCAACTTATGAATGCTATGAAGGGAAAAGAGGCAAGCACTGTAGAAAAGAAGGGCTTGATGTATATCAAAGCCTTTATCAATGAAAAATCTATCATGACTATGATCACACTAGTGCTACACACAACTTCATCATGCCTGGTGAAGCAAACATGCTTAGGTTGAAGATTACTGAAAAGAATGACTGGTTCAAACCTGTGAATACCATGGGTGAACCCCTTAAGGGAGTAGCAAAAGGGATTGAGATGACTCTTGGTTCTTAGAATGGCCTTGTGGATTTTTCAGTAGCACCTATGGACGATTTCAAAATAGTCATCGGGCTCGATTTTCAAAGGAAGGCAAATATAATACTTATGCCATATTACGATATAGTATGCATCATGAAAAAATGGTCTCTATGCATGGTCCCTATAGTCTCTAAAGCTAGAGGACTACTGATACTCTTTACTATGCAACTCAAGAAAGGGTTCAAGAAGGGAGAGATTACATATTTGGCTCTATTACAAGATGAGTCAGCATTTAAAAGAGAAGACGTATCTCCCAAAATCAAGAAAATCCTTGAAGAAAATAAGAATGTGATGCCTCCCAAGTTGCCAAAATAACTACCACCTAGGAGGAAGGTGGACCACAAAATTAAATTGGATTCAGGAGTAAAGCCGCCTGCCTCAGCACCTTATAGGATGGCACCGCCAGAATTTGAGGAGTTGAAGAAGAAACTCAAGGATTTGCTAGATGTTGGATTCATCCGCCCATCAAAGGCACTTTATGGCGCAACAAATTTGTTCCAAAAGAAGCATGATGGTTCGTTGAGACTGCATCAACTATCGAGCACTTAACAAGGTAACCATCAAGAATAAATACCCTATTCCTTTGATAGCTGATTTGTTTGATCAACTTGGTAGAGTTAAGTGGTTCTCAAAGCTGGATTTGAGGTTAGGATATCACCAAGTGAGGATTGCTGATGGTTATGAGCCTAAGACCACGTGTGTCATAAGGTATGGATCATATGAGTGATTGGTGATGCCTTTTGGCTTGTCCAATGCTCCTACAACCTTTTATACTTTGATAAATGAGATCTTTCGACCTTATCTTAATCAGTTTCTAGTGGTCTACTTGGATGACATTGTTGTTTATAACAATACCTTGGAGGAACATGTAAATCACTTACAAACCGTGTTCAAGATCTTGCGAGAGAATAACCTATATGTGAAGAAGGAAAATGTTCATTTGCAAGGGAAGAAGTCTACTTCTTGGGATACATCATTAAAGATGGAACTCTCTATATGGATCAAGGAAAGGTAAGACTATCAAAGAATGGGAGCTGCCAAACAAGGTATATGAATTGACGTCATTCCTTGGGTTGGCTAATTACTATCAGAAGTTTATCAAGGGATACTTTGCCAAGACTGCACCATTAGCTAATCTTCTCAAGAAGAATCACTCTCGAAAATGGTCAAAGGAGTTTCAAAAGGCCTTTGATGAGTTGAAGGCTACTATCACAGAAGGACCAGTACTAGTACTGCCTGACTACTCAAAGGTGTTTGAAGTTCACACTGATGCTTCTGACTACGCTATTGGAGGGGTTTTGATGCAAGAGGGACATACAATTGCCTTTGAGAGTCACAAGTTGAATGATACAGAGAGATGATACATCGTCCAAGAGAAGAAGATGACCGCAGTGGTGTATTGTCTAAGAACTTGACGTCACTACTTGCTTGGTTCACACTTCATCGTTAAGACAGACAATATGGCTACAAGTTATTTTCAAACTCAGAAGAAGTTAAGCCTCAAACAAGTTAGGTGGCAAGATTTCTTAATTGAGTTTAATTTCGAATTTGAATACAAGTCAGGTAAGACTAATATAGTAGCAGATGCACTGAGCCGTAAGGCTGAGTTGGCAGTCATTTCCATGGTCGAAGGGGATATTGTGTATACCATTAAGGAAGGGTTGCATCATGATCCATTAGCCAAGATGTTGGTGGAGTTGGCTAAAGAAGGTAAGACCAAAAGATTTTGGCTAGAAGATGACATTTTCTACACCAAAGGAGGAAGACTATACGTCCCTAAATAAAAAAAATCTAAGAAGAAAGTTGGTAAGAGAATGTCATGACACAAAGTGGGCTGGTCACCAAGGTTAACAAAGAACATTGACACTCATTGGATCTTCCTATTATTGGCCTCAAATGAGAGATGAAGTAGAGAGCTATGTGAAGACTTATCTTGTGTGCCAACAAAATAAGATTGAAAATAAGACACCAAGTGGGTTTTTAGAACCTCTGCCTCCGGCATAGTGACTGTAGAAAAGTGTGTCTTTGGATTTCATCTCCACCTTACCGAAGTCTGAGGGTTTGGATCTATCTTCGTGGTAGTGGATCGGTTTTCAAAGTATGCTACCTTTATACCTGCCCTTACTGATTGCACTGCAGAGGAAGCAACACAACTTTTCTTCAAGAATGTGGTAAAGTACTGAGGATTACCTAAGAGCATTATTAGTGATCGAGATCCTTGCTTCACAGGACGACTATGGACAGAGGTGTTCAAACTTCTTAGATAGGAACTTCATTTTTTGACAAGCTTCCATCCTCAAACTGATGGACAAACTAAGAGAGTGAATGCCTTACTCTAGTGTTACTTGAGATATTTTGTAAGCGCTAATCAAAAGGATTGGACAAAACTCCTAGATATTGCTAAGTTCTCATACAATTTGTAAAGGAGTGAGTCCACAGGGAAGAGTCTATTCGAGAATGTGACTGGACAATAGCCACTTACATCACACTCTCTTTCTTTCTCTTACTCAGGGAAGATTCCTGGAACTTATCATATGATTAAGTCATGGGAAGAACAAGAAGATGCCACTCATTCTTACCTCGACAAAGCTGCAAAGAGGATGAAGAAATGGGCTGATAAGAAGAGGAGATATGCAAACTATCAAGTAAGAGATAAAGTAATAATTAAACTTCTTCCACAATAATTCAAAGCCTTTCGAAAGGTCCATAAGGGCTTAATCTACAAATACGAAGGGTCATTTGATATCACTGGGAATGTTGGAGAGGTTGCTTACAAAGTACAACTCCCTCCCTCTATGAAGATCCATTTGGTCTTCCATGTGAGTATGCTTAAACCATATCATGAAGACCAAGATGAATCGAGTAGAGGTAACTCGAGTCGTGCTTTGTTTGTGGTGATTAGATCCTTTGATAAGAAAATCGAAGAGATCTTAGCTAATCGCGTCGTGCGACGAAGAGGAGTACCACCAAGTATCCAATACTTGATCAAGTGGAAAGGACTTCCCATAACCGAAGCTAGCTGGGAAGCTCGTGAAGATCTGTGGCAATTCCAAGACTACCTAGAGTGCTATCATGAACAGAACGTGACGAGGATGTCTGCGCAATAGGTGGGGAAGAATATCACGGTAAATTTTAGAAGGTTAAATTTAACGGTATTTGTATAATTTTCTGGAGTGTTTGAGAATACTCTAGATGGTTTCGGAATGTTCTATAATGCTTTAGAAGGTCTTGAAATACTCTAGAAAGTTTTAGAAGACTCTGGGACGTCATCGAGTATTCTAGAAGAGTGTAGATGTATATAGAAGTGTAAAGAGTAATATGGAATACTCTAGAAGTATTTAGAAAGTTGTGGTAGGATAGATATTTGTAGTGAATGTTCTAAATGATTAATTTAGACCATTGATTAGATTTGATCCTAACCATCCGTTGAGGAGATGGATGGCTATAAATAGGGGTGAGAGTTAAAGTTTGGGTAAGTGAGTCATTTATAATAAACACTTGAGTAATAAAGTGTTCTTTCCATTAAAACTTCATTTTTTTTGTATTCTCTTGTGTTCTTAGCTTTCTTGCTAAGTATTGAGAGTTAGGCTGACTTGGTTTTAACTCAAGAAGTTGAGTAAGTCTGAATAGCGGCATGGTAGCATTGGAGTGTGTCCAAGGTCATGACATAATGCTCTCCCAAAAAAGTAAGAAGTGCAGCATTTCTTGATCTCTAAAGTCCAAATTATAAACCATGAATCTTAAATATTAAATTCTAAATCTTAAATCATAAACTCTAAACTCTAAATTATGAATTCTAAATTCTAAATTTAAAGTCAGAATTATAAATCCAAGCTATTGATATTTAATACAATAAATGAAGAGCTAAAATTTACTTAATAAATAAGAAGTGTAGTATTTCTTACTTAAAAAGAATATCCGAGGATGAGTCTAAAATAGTATTTTTCACATTAATAAATTACTTTTTAATAAAAAGCAAATAAATACATAACTGATACATTATTTTAAAAATATTAAATAAATTATATTTTAATAAAATAAAAGATCAATTAGTTATTTATTTGTTTTATTTTAAATAATTTAATTTCTCAATCGTATTAGTCTTCGAAAAAATTAGATTAACTTCTTATACACCATACTTGAAACTAGTTTATCTATGATTGCAAATATTAGTGTTAATAGTTTTTGGTTTAAAAAAAAATAGTGTTCATTTATCAATATAATTTATTCTTATGATGTGTTTTCTGTATTTAATTTTGTTATTTTTAATATTTAAAAAAATTTATGAAAAAATAAGAAATAAAAATAAAAAATACAAATACAAATTAAATTCTATACAAAAGTTAATTTATAATTTTATTTTTTAAAAAATTTAATTTTAATATATTATGAATACAAAATAATTTATAAGCTCTTTATTTCTTGTTTTTCTTTTTTTTTCCTTCTTTTTTTCGTTCAAAAATTTAGATTTGAGATCCCAAATCTGGAACCAAAGTATTCTTTTGTGATTGATCTCTTTTTTTTTTGTGGTGTATTATTTTTTGTTTTTTTTTAAATATTGGACTAATTTTGGGTGTAATTCACACAAACAAACCAAATAAAAAATAATATTACACCAATATTCTAAAACGAAAAAGCTTACATACATGTCCTAAAATAAATCTATGTAAATCGAAATAATCAAACTCGATTTACACATTTTCAATATAAATCGAATCAGTTGGATTCGATTTACTATATATGCTATATAAATAGTAAATCGTCAATTTAGTAGATATGCTCTATCAATAGTAAATCGAATCTAGTTGATTCGTTTTACTGTTTCTGCAACATACATAGTAAATCAGATCTAGTTGATTCGATTTACTACTTGTACATATTATTGACATTTACTACTTTTAAAATATAAATGTCAATAAGAAAATACCCTTTATTTGGATTCAAATAAAATATCAAAAATAAAAATAAATAAGAATAGACATTCAACTTTTGTGTTTTAGTTCAAATTTCAGAAAATCTATATTTTTACAAACTTATAAATTCAAAATGAAACAATAAACGATTTCTAAAAATTCGTTAAATATCATCATTTGACTCATTAACATCTAAGAAATCATTACCGTGACTTTTGATGCTGAACAAATTAATATAAAGTATATCCTTTCAAGGTGGCATAGGAGTTAAAACTTGCTTAATAAGGCGGGTAGACTCTGTTTGCTCAATTCGGTAATGATTGCGATTCCTACTTACCGCATGTAAGTATCTCTCTTCCCTAAAGGAGTAACTAATAAGATAGATTCCATGATGTGAAACTATAGAAAGGGTCAAGCTGATAGTAAAGGCCCGAATCTAATTAACTGGAAGGTGTGTTGGTCACCTCTAAGAAGTTTGGCGGTCTGGGAATTAGAGATCTTTTTTGTGCTAATATTTCTCTTCTTGAAAAGCTAGTTTGGCAATATTTTCACCATCATGACAAGTTATGTGTTCAACTGTTGATGGAGAAATACCATTCTTCTAAGGATGATTATTTCAGTCGGTCTCGAGGAAGGGGTTCTTATGTTTGGAAGAGTATATGTCGAGCTTGGGATATCTTGAAGGAAGATTTTATTTGGTGCATTGGGAATTTGGAACAGAACTTTTGGTTTTCTAAATGGAGAAGAGAGGGGCGACTGTGTCATGAGATAGATTATGTTCATATTTCTGATTCGGATCTCAAGATCTTGGACCTTTGGTCATCTGGACAGTGAAACCTTGAGAATATATATTCTCCTCTGAATCAGTCTCTATTGAGCAACATTAACTCTTAAAATTCGGATGTTCAAGCTAGTTCAGAGGTCGGTTGGTGTTGGACTGGTGCGGCTTCAAATGTTTATGATACTCGTAGTGGTTATTTGTGCCTCAGTAAGAAGATGTTTAGTTGGGAGGATAGGGGTAGTTGGCTTTGGCTTTGGCGTCAACATGTTCCGGAAAAGCACAAATTTTTGGCCTGACTATGTGACAAACCCCATTTGTAGGGTTTATCTTGTATTGATTTTTGGGGATTTTATCACCTTTTACCCATATTTATTCAAGAAATAGCATGGTTTTGTATATTCTCCTTTAATTGTACTTGAATGTGAAAACATGCTTTTTAGGACTCAAAATAGCTAAATTTAATTCACCTTGATTCTATTAGATGCCATGATATGTTTGTTAAGTGATTTAAAGTTTAGGAGGCAAAGATTGGATCAAGGGAATGAAGAAAGAAAGCATGAAAAGTTGGAGAACTCATGAAGAAATGGAAGAACCGGAAAGCTGTCAAGCCGACCTCTTCGCACTTAATCGACCATAACTTGAGTTACAGAGGTCCAAATGATGCGGTTCTAGTTGGGTTGGAAAGCTAACATCCGGGGCTTCGAAACGATATAAGATTTGCCATAGTTGCTACACGTATGGTGGCGCGCACGCGCAAAGTACGCGCACGCGCCGTTGCTGCCACCTAGTTCACTTAAAGCAAAACGTGGCCAACGAATTCTAAAGCCTTGTGGGCCCAATCCAACTCATTTCTGATGCTATTTAAGCCAAGGATTGAAAGGGAATCAACATACTTTTACATACTTTTCCTACTTTAGATACTTTAATCATTAGTCATAGTTTAGTTTTAGAAGTAGTTAGAGTTAGTTTCTAGAGAGAGAAGCTCTCACTTCTCTCTAGAATTAGGATTAGGTTTAGTTCTTAGATCTAGATTTCAATTCATCTTCTTCTACTTCTATCTTCTCAATTCCTTGTTGTTACATTCATTCTTCTTCCATCCTTTTGTTGTAATTTCCTTTATGTTGTTCTTGCATTTTGTTGTAGATCTACTTTTGTTCCTTCCTTTCTCTTTCAATTCAATTCAAGGTAAATCATAATAATTGTGTTCATTTGATTTGTTGTTGTTTAATTCCTTGCAAATTGAGTAGTGTAGATTTACTTTTCTTGCAATTTTACTATGCTTTCCTTTTATGCCTTCCAAGTGTTTGATGAAATGCTTGGTTGGATTTTAGAGTAAAATTTTATGTTCTTGGCTTGGAAAGGTAACTTAGGAACTCTTGAGTTACTAATGTCCAAGTAATTGATGATTGGGATCCATTGACTCTAGTTCTCACTAATTGAATTAGTGGAGAGTTAGGACTTATGGACTAGGATTGACATAGCTCATTTGACTTTTCTTTACTACTAGTTAGAGGATGATTTAATGAGATTAATCCTTGCCAATTCTCATGTTGTGGTTAGTGATTAGGATAGAGATCCTTGACCACCAACCCTTGCCAAGACCTTTTTAGGCCTTAGTTTACTTTCTTGCCATTTATCTTTCATGTTTCTTATTAAAACCCCAAAAATAACTCACAACCAATAACAAAACACTTCATTACAATTCCTAGGGAGAACGACCCGAGGTTTGAATACTTCGGTTATTAATTTTAGGGGGTTTGTTACTTGTGACAAACAATCTTTTGTATGAAAGGATTATTGTTTGGTTTAGGAACTATACTTGCAACGAGAATTCATTTGTGAAATTCTAAACCATCAAAAATCCGTTCATCAAAATGGCGCCGTTGCCGGGGAATTGCAATGGTGTTATGTTATTGGTTATTGTATATATGTGAATATTGTGAATATGTTTGCTTTTGTTAGCTCTTGCTAGTTTTAGGATTTAATTTTCTTGCTTCTTATTTGATTTTATTTTTATTTTCTCTTGCTATCATGAATTCTCACTTTGGCTATGAGTGTGATTACAACTATGTTGTAGGTAATGGGGGCTACAATGAAGATGTGTATCAAGAATGGGATAACCAAAGATGGGAAGAGCCACATGCACATGATCAATCTTCATGGCAACAACTTCCACCAATACACTATGAAGAAGAGCCATTCTTTGATGCATATCAATCTAATGGCTATGGTGAACTCCCTTGTGACTTTCAAGAACCACCACCATATGCCTATGAGCCATACCCTCAACATAACCCTCAACCATACTCAAAAGCCACTTTTCACCAACCACCTTCATATGACCCTCATCCATATCCACCATTACAACAACCGTATGAGCCATATGAACCACATATAGAGCCACCACCATCTCAACATCACCACTTCCAAGAGCCACCCCCTCCATGTTATTACCAAGATGAACCACCTCAATTGTATGAAAATTTTCAACCACAAATGTATGAAAATTTCCAACCACAAGATGAATACTACTTTCCACCACAACCTCCCATGGAAGAATACTCATATCCATTGATCCAAGAGCCACATGATCCTAATCATATTATCCAAGAGGAACAAGAGTCAAGGGATCGTCTCAAGGAAGCATTGGATCAATTTCAAGCAACCATGGAGTGTGTTGTGCAACAAGTGGAAAGAGTGGAAAACATAGAACCACCACAACTCTACCAAGAAGAACCACCTTCCTACTATGAACCCTCCCCCCAATTTAATGAAACTTTCCACCCACCCCAATCTCTAAGGGATGAAACCCTTGGTGTTCTTGTTCAAGGGCAAGAAGAGATGAAAAGGGATGTGCAAAATTTCATGGCCGCCTTGGATGCGGTAACAAATCAATTAGCCTCCCAATGCTTGAACACTCAAGGAACTCCCATGGCTACATGTGGGGAATCAAATGAAGAGCATAACATAAAAGAGAGATTGGTGGAGAATGAGGGAAGTTGCTTTGTATTGGAACAATTGGAGGAAGCTATGATTATTGAAGAAAGGGAAGAATTGGTTGAAGACTTAGGAGATGCGGAGCCTCCATGGGAATCTAGAATTGAAGAAAACCCCTCCAAGATGATTGAAATTGATGCTAGGAAGGAAAGTGCACACCTTCCAAGACATATTCCATATGAAGATTTGGATGGGATAGAGCAAGAAGTGAGTTCCCTTGGTGATGAAGATCAAGCATCAAACCTTAGTGGTGAAGAATCCTTTGAGCATGAAGAACCTTCTCCCAACAAGATGGAAAGCAATGTGGAGGTAAATTTTTCTTACCCTCCCATTTATGACTTGAGTAGGAGAAAAGGTTTATATAAAATTGTTGAACAAAGGATTATAATTGAGAAGTCTTGTGAAGAGGTGGAAATCCTTAGAAAAAGGAGGATGGGAATTGAATACGCTTTATCAAAACTCTTGGAGTTGTCTTTGCCTAGGTTGCCATCTACTCCTTCATTTGAGTGGGTGAAATTTATTTCTATTAGCTTTATTATCCCACTTGAATATGGTTTGCTTGAAACGGATGGCCAACTTAGGGAGCTTTGTGGGATGAAGCGTAAACGAAAAAGGTTTTGTGGTTGGCGTTGTAAATCAAGGCTCATTATGGTTGATGCATCAAACATGAGATATAAAGGTTGGAGTAGTGCTCAAATAGATGGGTCTAGGAGGATTGTTGGCCACTATATAGAGAATTCACCTTACTCACCACCCGGTTGGACTAATAATGATGATCAACCTCAAGACGGGTATGAAAACAAAGTGTGGGATCCCGGATTACAAGCACAAGCCACCTTGATGAGGAGCTCCCCATAAGTCCAACTTAAGGACAATAAACAAAAGTGCTAGGTGGGAGACAACCCACCATGGTAAAATCCTTTCATTTTCTCTTTTGTATATATTGGTAGAATTCGTTTAATTTCATGTTTTGTTAGTTAGTTGAGTATGTTTGGTAGTTTAAGTATGTTAAATAAGGTTTTATGGTGTTTTGGTAGCTGTTTGGAGGTTTGGAATGCTTGGATTGGTGCAAAAACATAGAAATTTTTTTTTTTAAAAACAGAGCACCATCCACGCGTACGCGTACATGGCGTGTACGCGCACTTCCAGCATTTTCGACCATCCAAGCGCGCGCGCCATGCGTGCGTACGCGTGGATTGAGAAGCTCCAACCTCCATACATTTTCCAGAGAGTTGTGCCTGCGCCGCGCCAACGTTGTGCCTCTGGCACAAACCCCACTTGCGCACACGCGCACATGACGCGTACGCGCCACTCTCGAAATAAGCCAACGACGCGCGCGCGCCATGCGTGCGTACGCGTGGATGCCCTCTCTTCCATCCACTTCTTTTCTTTTCCGCTTTCCATTTCTTTCCTTCTCCTTTCTTCTTCCCTCCTTCTACCACTCGTCCAACACCTCCAAACACCATTAATAACCATTTATTTTAGTTAACTAATTAGTTAGTCATTTAGTTGATAGTTAGTTTTAGTTAGTTTCCATTTCATTTTTTTTTCATTGTAAGTGTTGGATTGTTATTCTTGCTTACCATTAATTGCTACTGAGTATTAAAATGGGATGTTTTCTTAACATCATTATGTTTATAACCTTTGTTGGATTCTATGATTGAGGTTATGTTTTGTTACTTGGTTTTAAGTTCTTCATGCTTACCTTTTGAAAAATACCAAGTGATGAGAATTGTCTTCGAGCTTATAACTCTTTTGAATTGCATGTTGTAGCTAGCCACCATGTGATTTGGATCCTTTTCCCTCGATTAGGCAACCTCTTGATGGATGATGTTGTGCATTTACCTTAATGCACTGTGCTCATGATTATATCCATCCATATGTTTGACTTGAATGCTTTCATGCTTCTCTAATGCTTGTCTTACCTTACAAGCTTACTTAAAGCATCTCAAGCACACTAGGATAAGTGAAGTGCATGCTTCTTTTGTGACATAGCTTTTATGCTAATGTGTATTCTAAACCGCACAATTTAGAATTCACACACCTAATATTTCTTAATGTCACACTAATTCACTCATCTCATTCTAGTGATTTACCTCATTCCAACAATGTATGCTTCCTTGCTTTTATATCTTCTCATCTTATGGTGTTGTATTTTTGCTTTTCATAATGAATGCACCACAAGCAACCATGGAAGCGGAAGAAAGAACACATAGCAATCCGGAGAGTCGCCGTACCCCCTTGCTCATCTTTGAGTGCACCGAGGACGGTGCAAACTTTTAAGTGTGGGGAGGTCGTCCGACCGGTTGGCGATTGTGGGTGACAAATTTCTAATCCCAACACTTTTGCATTTCATTTTTAGGTTTTTAGGATTTTTACTTTCATTTTCTTATTTTTGCATATATATACACAATAAGCTTAGTCAAAATAATGAAAATTTTCCAAGGATTTCTATCTATAGGGCACCAATTGATTTGAGTGAAAACTTTTCATAGAACTTGCTTGAATTATATATTATGGATCATGTTTTGAGCTAAGAACACAAGCTTGTGAGACTTGAGCCTAATAGCGTGGTTACATCTTATAACCACTTATTTTTCCTTCTTGTGTGCATTATTCTCTTTCTATGATTGTAATCTTTGATTTGTTTGATTCTTTATGTCCATTATTTTGTGTATTCATGCATTTATATGATTGAGGCTATCATTTCATTAGCTCACTTACCCAAATAGCCTTACCTTTTATCTTCCATTGTTAGCAAATTTGAGCCTACGCTTAACCCACTTGTTCTTATTTTAGCACATTACAAGCCTAAAGCGAAAAAACAATAATTGTCCTTATTTGGATCTTTGATTAGCTTAGGCTAGTGTGTGTGAGTATCATTCAAGTGTGGGAACCTTAGGACATTGGGTGAATAAAAGGGTAGTTTTGTATTGTTATTGAAAATATTGAGAATTGGGTACATACTCATGTATTGATCAAATGTAAAATCTTATGCATTGATGCTCTTGTATATAGAAAGAAAAAAAAATGAGAAAAACAAAAGGAAAAAAGAAAATAAAAAGAAAAACAATATGGAAAAGAAAAAAATAGAAAAAGAAAGAAAAAAAAAAAGAAAGAAATAAAAAAAGGGGACAAAATGCCCCAAGACAAGGTCCAATAAAATCAATGCATAAGTGTTGTGAAATGAAAAAGAAAATGCATGAGTATGTGAAAAAGTGAAGAATGGGTAGCTAGATTAGAACTTAATTGTATAGGATGTCATAGGTTAGGTGGGAAGTTTAAGCTTATCAAAGATTCAAATTTCAAGCTCACTTGACCAAATATGCATCCTACCTTGACCCTAGCCCCATTACAACCAATGAAAAGACCTCATGATATTTGTATGCATGCATGAAATAAATGTTGATTGTTAGAAGAAAAACAAATCTTGGAAAGCATGAAATAGAGGAGAATTGAGTGAATCAACCCTAAACACTTGAGCGAATAGAGTGCAAACACATCCGGTGAGGGTTTGATGCTCAATTACATGTTTTCACCTATGATCATCATTCTTCATGCAAGTTTGTAAAAATATTTAATAACTCAATTCAATTGTGGATTAGACTTGCTAGTCCTTAGCCCTTGTGCATATATGTTTCTTGGGAATTGATTTATTTTGACCAAGCACTTGCATTCATTTAGATAGTTGCATATAGGTAGATTGCATTTAGTTAGTTTCCATTGAATAAATGCCATACCCTTACTTCATTCTTGGTTTAAGCATGAGGACATGCTTGGTTTAAGTGTGAGGAGGTTGACAAACCCCATTTGTAGGGTTTATCTTGTATTGATTTTTGGGGATTTTATCACCTTTTACCCATATTTATTCAAGAAATAGCATGGTTTTGTATATTCTCCTTTAATTGTGCTTGAATGTGAAAACATGCATTTTAGGACTCAAAATAGCTAAATTTAATTCACCTTGATTCTATTAGATGCCATGATATGTTTGTTAAGTGATTTAAGGTTTAGGAGGCAAAGATTGGATCAAGGGAATGAAGAAAGAAAGCATGAAAAGTTGGAGAACTCATGAAGAAATGGAAGAATCGGAAAGCTGTCAAGCCGACCTCTTCGCACTTAATTGACCATAACTTGAGCTACAGAGGTCCAAATGATGCGGTTCTAGTTGGGTTGGAAAGCTAACATTCGGGGCTTCGAAACGATATAAGATTTGCCATAGTTGCTACACGTATGGTGGCGCGCACGCGCAAAGTACGCGCACGCGCCGTTGCTGCCACCTAGTTCACTTAAAGCAAAACGTGGCCAACGAATTCTAAAGCCTTGTGGGCCCAATCCAACTCATTTCTGATGCTATTTAAGCCAAGGATTGAAAGGGAATCAACATACTTTTACATACTTTTCCTACTTTAGATACTTTAATCATTAGTCATAGTTTAGTTTTAGAAGTAGTTAGAGTTAGTTTCTAGAGAGAGAAGCTCTCACTTCTCTCTAGAATTAGGATTAGGTTTAGTTCTTAGATCTAGATTTCAATTCATCTTCTTCTACTTCTATCTTCTCAATTCCTTGTTGTTACATTCATTCTTCTTCCATCCTTTTGTTGTAATTTCCTTTATGTTGTTCTTGCATTTTGTTGTAGATCTACTTTTGTTCCTTCCTTTCTCTTTCAATTCAATTCAAGGTAAATCATAATAATTGTGTTCATTTGATTTGTTGTTGTTTAATTCCTTGCAAATTGAGTAGTGTAGATTTACTTTTCTTGCAATTTTACTATGCTTTCCTTTTATGCCTTCCAAGTGTTTGATGAAATGCTTGGTTGGATTTTAGAGTAAAATTTTATGTTCTTGGCTTGGAAAGGTAACTTAGGAACTCTTGAGTTACTAATGTCCAAGTAATTGATGATTGAGATCCATTGACTCTAGTTCTCACTAATTGAATTAGTGGAGAGTTAGGACTTATGGACTAGGATTGACATAGCTCATTTGACTTTTCTTTACTACTAGTTAGAGGATGATTTAATGAGATTAATCCTTGCCAATTCTCATGTTGTGGTTAGTGATTAGGATAGAGATCCTTGACCACCAACCCTTGCCAAGACCTTTTTAGGCCTTAGTTTACTTTCTTGCCATTTATCTTTCATGTTTCTTATTAAAACCCCAAAAATAACTCACAACCAATAACAAAACACTTCATTACAATTCCTAGGGAGAACGACCCGAGGTTTGAATACTTCGGTTATTAATTTTAGGGGGTTTGTTACTTGTGACAAACAATCTTTTGTATGAAAGGATTATTGTTTGGTTTAGGAACTATACTTGCAACGAGAATTCATTTGTGAAATTCTAAACCATCAAAAATCCGTTCATCACTATGTCTTCGGGAGGCTCTTCCTACTGCTGCATTTCATTTTAGGAGGAGCATTTCACACATGGATAGCTGTCCACGATGTTTCTCAGGTCAGGAATCGGTTTTACATTGCATTCACGATTGTCCAAAAGTCCAGCTAGTTTGACAAGTTTTGGGGATCTCCGGTTAACCAGTCGATTTGATGAGTTGGTTCGTACATAATAGCAAACAGCACCCTTTTAGATTCTTTTCTAGTCTTTGGTGGATTTGGCATTCGAGAAATAACGAGATCTTTCATCCTCACGAGCATTGAACCATAGACAAGGTGACTGGTATGGCTTTGTCCTTGGAAAAGGAGCTCCGCAATATTTTTGAGTTGCAACGACTGTCTATCCCCTCCACTATTAGTGGCTTTTGGATTCTCCCCTCAGTGGATACCTTTAATGTTAATTGTGATGCTAGCTATCCTGACAATGGTGCTCGAGTTGGTTTTACTTGTGTTAGCAGAGATTGGAAGGGAAGGTGGCAACGAGGCTGTTTGTGAACAATTGAGAGTCGTAGCATTTTGCAAGGAGAGTTGTTTGCTATTTGGAGAAGCTTTCTTTTAGCATGTGACTCGCAGCATAGAGACATTATATGTGAGATAAATTGTGTGGAGGCCTTTACTATTGTCAATAATTTAAAGGATTGCTCTGGTTTTATTGATCCTTTGGTGTTAAAAATCTGAGATATCATGTCTTGAAAATGGCGTGCTGATCTCCGGTTGATCTTGAGAGATGCAAACACAGTAGCAGATATCATGGTAAAGACTACAATGAGGATCCTTTCTCCTCAAGTAGAGCTTCTGTTGCTTTGGAAGGAGTTTGAGAGTAGTATTCAGCGAGACTATCTTTTTTATGCAGTTTCTTATTTGTTTTTATTTCTTTCTTTGTTGTTGTTTGTTTCCTTTTAAGTCACAAAAAAATAGGAATTAAAACTTAAATTTTTCAGAGTCAGAAATAACAGATAGTTATACAATATAAAAAGATTAACTATATTATACTACATATAACATCTTATATTGTATAACTATATTAATATAACATTTTAATATAGCTATATTGATGACATTATTTCTAATTCAAACTTAAATTTTTCATAGGGTAACATCATCAAAGCATAAGTTTTATACTAAATTTTACAAATTAAATGATAATTTAATTGATACGATATTTTAATTATTTTTTAAATTACATATTGTGTAAATATAATAGGTCATTTCATAATGTATAACTATCTCTTATTTCAGACTTTGAAAAATCCAAATTTTAACTCATATGCTATCTTGGAGGGTTATATTTTATATTACTTTTTTCAACATCAAAAATCTTAGTAATGATTCCTTAGATGTTAATGATTCAAAGGATGATTTTTAACGAATTTTTAAAAATTATTTATTATTCCGTTTTGAATTTATAAGTTTATAAAAATGTAAATTTTCTAAAATTTAAACTAAAATACAAAAGTTGGATTTCTATTCTATTGATTTTTTTGATATTTTATTTGAATCCAAACGAATGCTTTTTTTTATTGATATTTATATTTTAAAATTAATTTAAAAGTAATAAATGTCAATATATACAAGTAGTAAATCAAATCAAGTTAATTTGATTTACTATTCATATAACATATATAATAAATCGAATCCAATTGATTTAATTTATATTAAAAATATATAAATCAAATTTAATTGTTTTAATTTACATAGATTCATTTTAGGACATAAATGTAAGTTTTTTTGTTTTATGACATTAGTATAATATTACTTTTCATTTGGTTTGTTTGTGTGAATTACTCCAATTTTAGTGTATTTGCTAAAAATGACTTATTTGAGGTGTAATATGATTTGACCAAAATCACCGGATCCAGTCACTAAGTCCAAATGAAAGAGGCAAATTGTGACTGTGCCACTAAAAAAAAGTGAAGGCAGCATTGAAGAATGAGGCTCAATTTGAGGGGCATTATCAGGACTTTATGAGAAAGTGCTGGGAGCGCCTCGATGTTTTAAGGGGGAACTGTTGGAAAGATGCCAAGTGTCCACCATGCAGCTAGTCGGGCAGGGACAGGGGGAGGGGGGATGCATGGCTAGTTGCTTGTCTCTCTTTCCTTTACCCGTGAGCCAAAACAAAAAAAATTGAACCAAAGGATAGTTTTCATCTTCACTCATTAAATTTACACAGAGGGAGGAAGAGCTGGATGGTGCTTTACCGGGAGTAAAAATTTAAATTAAGAGTAATTATTTAAATTAGTCTTCAAAAATTTTAAAAGTAAATATTTTAGTCTTTAAGAAAAATTAATACATAAATTAATTTTTAAAGTTTTATTTCGGCAAACAAATCAGTCTCCAATTTATTTTTCGACAGAATAATTACCCAAATTAGTTCCCAAAAATTTTAAAAGCGGATATTTTAATCTTTAAAAAAATTAATACACAAATTAATCCTCAACGTTTTTCTCTATTAGATATAACAGTCCTCCGTCCAAAAAAAGTAAAATAAAATAATTATTATTATTAATTACAAAATAATATTGTACCATAATTTTTGTATTTTTTAGGTAAAAATAATGATAAATTTATTCATTAGATAATAATAATAATAATAATAATAATAATAATAATAATAATAATAATTAATAAAATTATTAGAAATTATTCTACAAGAAATTCAAGGTTAAAATTATTTGATATTTTTATATTTAATATAATTAAAAGATATCCTATTTTAAAAAATATGTTTATATTAAAAAAATATTTTAATTTAGATTTCAAAGTATCATTATTCATCTTCCTATTTTCTAACAAAAAGAGTGTATTAATATGCTAATGACATCCTCCACATGAACAAAATTAAGTTAATAATAAAGAAGGTCGACATATAGTAAAATTAAAATGGACGGGGGATTGTTATGTCTGACAGAGAAAAATATTAGGGGTTGATCTATGTATTAATGTTCTTTGGAGACTAAAATGTCCGCTTTTAAAATTCTTGGAGACTGATCTAGGTAATTATGAACTGGAGACTGATTTGTCTGTCGGAGTAAAACCTTGGAAATTGATCTGTGTATTAATTTCTTTTAGGGACTAAAATGTCTGCTTTTAAAATTCTTGGGGACTAATTTGGATAATTACTCTTAAATTTTAAAGAGTGAAGTAACAATGGTGATTCGTGATCTTACTAAATTTGAAGAACACATTATTCAATTTTTAGATCATTCTACATATGTAAGTTAATTTATTTAATACTAGAATTTTTACCGGTAATAACATTACGAAAATATAATTTTTTTAAAACAACGATCCACTTTGTCCTAACAATATAGATTATACATGATACAAAAGATTTATAGAATCAATCTACTTTTACAAAAAAAAATCGTAAGTTGACAAAAGTCTCGGGCTAAGAAGACCAAGTTCTCTGTAAATAAAAAATTATATAATAAGATTTTTAGTTATTATTTTTATATGAAAAAGTCTAATTAGATGTTAAGTCTCTTGTATAAAAAATATAATTATATATTAACATAAAAAATTATATTGATAGTTATAAAATTAACTCAAAATTAATTTCTTTTAAACAATTAAATCATGATTCTAACTTTTAATTATAACATTAGTATTCTCTTCAAATTATATGTAATAAATATTTGAAAGAAGAGAAATAAAAATATAGATTAAAAAGAAAAGCGATAAAAATTTAAAACTAAAGAAAAAACTAAAAAAAATATGTATATAATAATAATAATAATATTTTTTATTTAAATTATATTATTTTGTTAATTTTTTTTTTTTTTTAGAATAGAAAGGTAGAAAAAATAGAGAATGAAAGAAAAGAGGGAGAAAGATAAAGATGAAGAATGACAGTGAGAGTTTGTTAAATTTGGAAGAAAAAAATTTATTTTAATTATAATAAAAAATATCGGATGACATATTTTGATTTGTCAAATTACTAATATAAAATATAAATTATATATAGAGTGAAAATGATAGAGAGAAATAGAAAAATGGAGAAAGGTAGATGAGAGAATTTAGGAAGAGAGTTTATTAATTTTGGAGGAAAATAATTTCTCTCAATTTTAATAAGAGAGTGTCATGTGACACATTTGGTTATTAAATAAGATAGTACTATATGATACATAATATAGATATATTTCAATTTCAATTTCAATATTTCAATTTTAATGCAAGTAAAGGATGTCATGTTGTACATTTTGATTGTCAAATTCGTAATTAGTCATTGATAATGATATATAAAAGAGATAGAGTGGTTGAAGAAATGAGAGAGATAGAGAAAGGAAGAGGGAAGAGGGAAGAACTCTTTAATTTTGGAGAAAAATATTTGATTTCAATTGCAATGAGAGAGTGACATGTGGTACATTTTGGTTGTAAAATTTGTAGGGAGGATGGAAGAATTCCTTAATTTTAGATGGAAAGATTTGATTTCAATTGCAATGAGGAAGTGACATGTGGCACATTTTGGTTGTAAAATTAGTAAGGAGGATGGGAGAATTCCTTAATTTTGGAAGAAAAGATTTGATTTCAATTGTAATAAAAAAGTGACATGTGGCACATTTTGGTTGTAAAATTAAAAATATGTAATAGATTACTTTTAATTAGTATTAATGTTGATTACTGAAAACTGGACCAGACTAGCCAGTTGGACCAGTCCAACTGCGAACCAGACACTAATACGATTCAGTTTAAAGTTAAAAACCATCAATATGAAAACTGTTTGCGAACTGCTGAACCGGCTAATATTTGGCCGGTCGGACCGAACCGAAATCTAACCGATTCTTATAAAACGTTGTCGTTTCAATGTACAACAGGTTCTCCAGCCTCCTTCAAGCCCCTCTCTCTCTCTCTCTCTCTCTCTCTCTCTCTCTCTCTCTCTCTCTCTCTCTCTCTCTCTCTCTCTCCAACCCTAGGTTACAGCACTATTGTCGCCACCACAAGGAGTGGAGTTTATTCTTCGTTTGCTCAGCCATAGCTTCTTCCAACCCACCACCGTCGTGTTCGTCGCTTGGTCTCCATTGCTGACATAAAGTTATACTTATAATACAACAAAAAGAGAATCATCACCACAAGTCGGTAACTCAGGCAAAGCAACATAACAGCTCAGACAAAGAAGATTGGGTTGTCTTCAACAAAAAAGCACCTAACAGTTCTCACAACCTTTTCATAATGCAATAAGCAAACTACATTGTAAAAGCATAAATGACATCACCTTAAACAAACATAGTGACACCATTTGGGGGCACAATAAGGTAAAACTCCATACGACAAAAAGAACAAATTTTTCAAATACAAGATCATCAAACAAAGCAAAGAAGCATCAAACAAGAAAACATTGCTACTTCTACATAAACAGTGAAGACAGTAACATAAAAAGCATATTCCCTAGCCAAAATACAACGGGTGCGAAAAATAAGACAAGAACAATAAGACCAACTTTGATGGATGGATGAAAGAGTACGCTAAAACAGGAAATGCATGTACGATCCAAATTTCCTGAAGAAATGCGAGCAACACTTCAAGATAAAGAAATCTTGAAGAGAAAAGGCCACAACAAAGAAAAGAAGAAAGCCTTTTTTAGAGAAAACGAAGAGGGAATGTTTCGAAAGAAGTAAAAAAAAAAAAGAGAAAAGAGGGTTGAATATTTATAAGGCCCTAAGGGTAGAATGGTAAAATTACCTCCTCATTTATGACATGCACGGTTACCAAAGTAACCCTAGGAAACGTGCCAAATGATTACAAAAAGATACAACGGTTGAGCTTCAGAAAATCACGTCGAGTATCCAACCTAACACTCTGAAAGATGGTTTATCCTACGTGATGAACCGACCTATAAACGACTCTTTGGACTTCTAAGTTGCTTAAGTCCAACCTATTAAAAGTTCAGTTTCAAGTACGGGCACTATTTATACCTTGGCCCAAAACATAGCTAGACCCAAAACAAGTAAAGCCCATTTCATATAAATGGGCCTCAACGGCTCCAATCTAACCTATTAGAGGTCAGGCGCAACAACGGTATCCTAAGCTCTACTTATCTGAATAAGTAACTAACTTCTACAATCTCTCTCCTACTTCTAGAAGGGAGATCTCAACAACCCACAATAAAGGAGACGGTTATCCACCATCAAAGGTGGAACTACTCCAAAAGATGGTTACAAACTCTACAATTATAAATACCCTAACTCTCTCAGGTACATTCAAGATCCAATATACTAAAACCCTGCTTAAACCCTTGCTAACTTAAGCATCAGAGTCTTTTGCAGGTAGGAGTGGCAAACGAGGCAAAACCAGCTGGGTCAGCCCGCATAACCCGCCAAAAAAGGCGAACTAGGGTAAAAATTTGAAATCGTCAAAATTAAAAACCCGCCTAAACCGCACCGCCTAATCCGTGGGCTTCGGCAGAACGGGGCGGGCCATCCGTTTTTTTTTTTGTTCCTATAATATTATTGATCTACAAGAGGATGAAGACGATAATTGATGACGTTCTAATTATATGTTTTATGTTTGATTGATTATAAACTTGGAGTGTTTTATGTTTGGTTGATTATAAACTTGAAGATGTTCAATTAGATGTTTTAGACAATAATGTTTGTTTTGCTTTGGACAATATTGATTTTATTATTTTGTTTCAAAAAACTTGGTTTATGATTTATATTTATTACATATTTATAATTATAAAGACTTTAATATTTGTGAATTTAGAAATTATAATTTTTTTATATCTTTAGAAATTATAAATTTATTGAAATGGTTGTGAAATTATATACATTATTTAATATTTAATGGTTTATAAAAAAAAGATTTAGCGAGCTTGGTCTGCCAACCCACCGTTAGGCGGGGACGGGGAGGAATTTAGGACCGCCTCACTAGGCAAGGTGGGGCGGGACATCCCGCTAGATGGCAGGCTTTTGGCGAGGCGGGGCGGGACGGACTTCCACGTTTGCCACCCCTACTTGTAAGTACCACCCTCAACTCCTCACAAGGAACTCGAATGGCAGCACCTTGATATCGGCAAAAGTCGAATACTGCCTCAAAAGGAGTCTGGACCTCATGTTCAGGTCTAAAAGCAACCTAATTTCAGGTAACCTTTGAAACAGGGATAAAACTATAAATTAAATTTTTTTTACTAGAAAATTACAATCTATTTAGGTTTTTATTTTTAATATTTTTATTTCAAAATTTTATGAAAAATAAAAAATAGTAAAAACAATAAATTTAAAACTAAAAAATACTGAAATAAAAGTAAAAAATAAAAATATAAACCGATCAAATCTAAAGATAAATTATATAAATCGACATTTTTTTAAAAGAAAAAAACTATTAACACCGATACCTGCAATATTAGATAAACAAGTTTCAAGTATGTTAAGAAGGTGAGTCTTATTTTTCTAAAAATGATGTTAATTATATACATAGCTTCTAAACGCACTCAAGAGTAAAAAAGCTCGACCTGCATAGTTCAACAATTGAGGTTGTTATTCAAATCTCATTAACATTCTTGTAGATTTACAATTGTTAATTGTAGCTTTGATCCTATGGATTATGCTTAATATTTGCTTATCTTTTGTTTCAATGTTGTTCCGTGGTTCTTGAGTCAGTCGGTTGTGATGTGTTAGAATGAGGATCGAGACCTGAGCACGGCTTCTGAGGTGGAGGCTACATTAGTGGGTCGTTAGTTAGTCGGTGGATGGAGTTATTTATAAAGACATTTTGATATTTAAGTTAGTGTCCATACGATGAAACGATTAGTATTAAGATAACGATAACATACTCGAAGTGAGGGGTAGGAGGCTATGGCCCTCCAAATATTTATAAAACTAAAAGTGTGACCACTTATTTTATTTGATATAAATTATTTAATTAGTTTTTATTTTTGTTGTAAGTCTTCTACAAGTTTTTAATCTAAATTCAAAATTTACTACAAGCTTTTTTTTTCTTTATATATATATATATTTATTTTAAGGTCAACAAATTTTCACTTTTTCATTTTTATTTTTTAAGTTTATAATAAAAAAGATAATGTATTATTTTAAAGTAGAATGAACTAAACAAAATTCAACTATAAAATAATAAATAATACAAACAAATAATTTTATATATTTTATTAATTTTAATATTTTATAAAACAAAATTGTTTTTCAACTAAATTATAATATATATATATATATATAAAAGTCTAATATTTTAATTTTTTATATCGCTACTATTAAAATATGTTGCACAATATAATAATTGGTATCATAATATCAAATAAAAAATCTTATTATATTTTAAGTTTATTATTTTATATTTTTTATTGATCTTCAATATTTTTTTTAAAAAAAAAATTGATTTGGACAAAATATATTTATTATAAATTTGGATCCTATTATGTTAATTGTAATTTTTTAATTTTTTAATAATTTATTACTATAATTATAAATTTATAATGATAAAAAATAAAAATTAATACATTTAATTTAAATATAAATCCTCTTATATAATATATATAATTAATTATATATTTGACCCCTAACATCTTTTTTCAAGATTCGCCACTGGGTAGGTCCCTCTCTCTTATTTTTATACGCTCAGGTGGGCCTCCCTTCTTGTTAGACCCAACTTTTTCAAAGCTTCTACCAGTGGTTAGCTGTCAGAATCACGGGTTATGTGAAGGACGTCTGCCCGTACAGCCTGTTGGATTGGACCAGAACAAGCGCATTATAACACCCTACCACACAGAGTCTTACGCTTAAGTCGTAAAGTAGAGGTGGCAAGTTATTACAACCTCTAAAAGTAAAATACATACATAAATATAATTGAAAGAATTCATATCTAGGAGCTTTGAAGAATAAGCTAAACAAAAGCGAAAACAGAAAAAATTGTGTCACACTCGCAAGGTTAATCGTAAAACGGATAGGTGAAATCAAAAGAAGGCTAAAAACATAATATACAGATCAGAATTCCAAAACACAGATATCAAACTCTAGACTCGACCTATGAAGCTAAGGCTAGCCAGGGTATACATATATATACATAACCCAAAGTTTTTTCCCAAAAACATAAATAAAACACCTCTTTCTCCAAATAAAATAACCTCTAAGAGGGCAAAATACAAAATATACATATATACATAGCCTAAAACAAAATATAACATCCCAAAAGAAAGTTATTCGCATGTAAAGAGGGCTCCAGACGCTCAACGAGGTGCCTATCGACCTGCATCTGAAAAATAACAGAATATCTATGGAATGAGAATCGAAAGTTCTCGGCATGATAAATGTGCCCACATAGTTAATATAAAAAGTTTCGAAAAAGTCAGAGGCATTTCTAGAACTTCAACACTCAGATTTCAACTTAAAGATCTGACTAAACCAGAAATTAAGTAAGTTATCTAAGATGTTCAAGTTCTAAATCTAACTTTAACTTAACACTTCACTTTCTGTCTCCTCTATTTCTCCGAATCATCGGTAGAACAACTCCCTCACACCTCTGCCAAGAAGGGTCTCTCAGAAAATATACACATGCAAGTCAAGCAAGAAAATCATAGATAGATGTGCAATTACAGCAAGTAGAATAAGTAGCAGATAAGCAGAGTTAAGCAATTAAGAAAACTAAAATAATGCATACACAAACAAAACATACAATTGCACATGATGTATGCCTGTCCTATGGCTGATGAGTATCATTTGTCAATTATGTAGCCAACCCGACATGTCCTGGTGGGTAACCATTGGATAGTCCCTCTGTGCGCGCATCCCCAAGCTTAAAAATAATATCCATGGAGTCAAATTTCAAGTTCAATAATATAATATTCCATAGAGTCAAACTCTAAGCTCAATATATATATACCCATGGAGGAATCCGGAGAGTTAAAGTGTCTGGTTAAAAATTCATACTCAAAACTTAATTCATTCTTTTCTAAATAAATCAAACTTAAAGCGTAATCATTTTCTTAATAACTCAAAATCAAATCATAAAATCCTTAAACCCAAATATTTTTAGATAATCACTTCAAATGAAACCCACAATTTTCATAAAAACTTCGACAGCATCTCCTCTAAAACTTTGACTTTTGTCACCCTTTACGGATCCCAACTACCAAATCAAACACCTCTCAATCATTCAAATTATTTCCAAATCAAATTAATTCCAATATTAAATCTTTTTCAAAAACAACCAACTCTAATAGGGAACCGTTTTCAAAATTGAATCACCCATCACATACCATATACACAATTCATCAATAATTCATTCAGTTCATTTCCTATCTTAAGGTTTTCTAGTCTAAGTTTTCACATTAAACACTAACTATGAGAAACCAAAACATACTTTAGCCGATTCCTCCCTAAGCTCAGAACACCTCAAAGACCTCTCCTTTCACAAGCCCCAAGCTTCCAAACGATAATTCCTCAAGTTTAATCACCCGGATTTCATTCTAAACCGCCCAATTGAACTCCAAATCAACCAGAACACAATCTATTTCACACAATATCATTATAATCATCATATGGTTCACTAATTCAATGACTCACAAGGGTTTAATAGTTTCTTACCTTACTCACAGATTAATTGGACAAAAAATTAGTGACTATCCGCTGCTAGAGTTCACCGAAACCATCAAAATTATTCAATTCGTCAATACCCAAACTCTAAAATCACGAAATTGAGAGAGAGAACTGGGTGAGAAATGCAAATTTCTTACTGCTTTTTTCAGATAGAATTGAAGAGAATTCCGAAACGAACATATGGCCGCTGACGGCTCGTTAATCGAAGCTCCAAATTAAAAGTTACATACGATTGAATTTCGGAGACGTTAGGATTCTTTTCTCTTTAGGTGAATCTCTCTCTTTTCGGCGTATTTCATAGAAGAGAAGGAAGAAAGCTCATTTTAGGTGGTTTTATAGGTTGGACCTTGGGTTTGGTTTGAATTCGGTTCAATTAATTTGGTTTGTTGACTTGGTTTTAGACTAAAATATTTAAAATTAGTGACAAAATTTGTATTTTTAATATTTCTACTCTTCTAAATTATGAAATTTAATTTTCTTAATTTCTTTGAATAATAATTAATTTATTAACTAATTATTTATTAATTTTGCCGTGTATACACGCATACTTTGTCCCCCAACTTTTGATTTTCCGGAATTCAGTTTACTACATCTAAAGATGGTGGATGATGGTGATGTTGATATAATAGTAGAACGGTAAAAAATCCCCATGGCGTTATGCCATGACATCGCAAGAAATAGCAAAAATGTCGAATACCTAAAAAATGTCTAAGAAATTAGACTATCATCCCCTCCATGGTAGATCAAGTCAACCAAATGTGTAATGTGTGAAATCGTCAGCTTACTCAAAACCTGGAATACAACAGAACATATAGAAGTATAAGCATTATATTATGAGAATTCTTGATAGTTCTAAACAAGCATGTGCCACCATGTAAACTCCAACTGCCTTAGATTTTACACTCTTAAAACGTTTTCGTATCGAAGGTAAAATTCTTGATTATCCTAAGGGCGATGAAATCAAGCAATCACATCTATGTACCAGTTGAAGGCTCTTTACAATCAGAACCTTCACTCACAAGCCCTTAAGTCAACTAGAAAGTTTAATAAGATTAAGAATAACCTATTTACCTTAATCACAAGTCATTAAATAAATTAATCTGAAAAAGATTATAGAATGGACAAAAGAATTTCTTCAACCACACAAGATTTAAGATGGGGAATAAAAAAGAAAGCAAAGGCAAGTTTTTCTCTATGAAACAACAATGCTTCTACAACAAAAATTTCACAAAAGAAAGTCCATCCATCACTAACTTGAATAGCTATTAGCTAAATAAAAATCCTGAATTAGAATGAATACATATTAAGCATGGATGTAATTTGAGTACAGAAGGTGAAAACAAACGAAGTTAAAATTCCAACATTCACTTTAAGGATGAACATGAACCCTAAACCCTAAACCCTAAACTTGTAAAACAGGTTTATGATTAGAGTCGGGTTGAAACATTCTAGCTCTAGATGAAGTAAACAACTGAATTCCGGAGAATTAAAAGCTGGGGCACCAAGTATGCCCTGAAGCGGAAGACAAGCATAGGATTAAAGCTACAATTAACAGTTGCGAATCCGCAAGAATATTAATAAGATTTGAATAACCAACCTCTATTGTGGAACTACGCAGGTGGAGCTTTTTTACTCTGTTGAGTGCATTTAGAAGCATATGTATATAATAGAGATGGTCTTCCCCCTGGCATTCTCTAGGACAGAGATTAAGATCTGCTACTTTCACATTGTGCAAATTGTTGACAGTAAACTGGCTTAGTCCAATAAATAAGAAGAAAGTAAGATATTCAAGTGCCGGAGCGTCTATTTCAACTTCAACTTCTCTAGGTGTAGATAACTTGCAACCATGAACTTCCAGCCTCTTCAAGGAATTAGGAAAATTTATCTTGGGCGTGTTTCTTACGTTAAAATGGAGATAAAGATCTTCAAGGAGCGGGCAGCCAGAGAAAATCTTGTCCATGGGAAACGATCCACCGATGGAGAGTCTCATGGTCCTGAGGGCTGGCAAATGAACAGACGAGATATTCTTGACGCATATTAAACCATCCAAAGTGAGTGAAATGAGAGAAGTGCAACTGAAGATGCCACGTAGGACGCTGGAAGAAGGAAACCACATGAAGTTGTATGGACCCACAACATACAAAGAAAGATCAAGGTGCTGGAGTTGAGGTCCAATGGCAGCAAGCAACCAGTAATTCAGAGAACGTTCATGGAACGAGCCTTCAACGGCGTAGCTGGATAAGAGACGGAACTTGCGGATGTCTCGATTCCTACGCTGCACAAGAACTCCGTTTACGAAAGCAGAAAAGTGCACGAAGGACCAGTGGTATTGCTCGCCCTCGCCCTCGTCCTGGTCCTGGTCCTGGTCGTCTTGGTCGAGTTGGAAGTTGAAGTCTTGGAGATGCTGCCAGAGGTAGCGCCACCTGCGAGAGAGGAGGCTGGTGGAAACGGCGGTTTTGGTGGGGAGGAAGGACAGAATGTGGCCGATGAGGGAGTCCGGTAGGGCACTAATCCTGTCCATTTTTCTTTTTTCAATCCTCTCCATCTTGAACCTCAAGGGATGCTGTTAGGTTTTGCTTAATGGCAGCTGTGAATGGCAATTGAATTTGGATTCGAAGAGTTTTTTTCTTCACATTCCTTATAGGTTTTGCTTTCGCCGTTCAGAAAATGAAAAAGTCGAGGAACCAACTATATTGAACCAATTCAAGTTAATTTTTGTATTTTTAATTTCGGTAAAAATTTAAGTGTATTTAACTTTAAGTGAAGTTGATAGTTAAAAATTGTTAAATAATTTAAATAATTTAACTAAATTTTCATCTAATTCGTTTATCAATTTTACGTTAAGTCTAAGTTTTCACTTTTAATTTTAAAATTTGAAAAATTAAGAGTAGTGTAAATTATTTTTTTTATAACAGACCTCTCATCTTAAAACTAGTTGGCTCTAGTTGACTATACCTCTAATTTTAGTATTCCTTAATAAAAAAAAAAAAAGAACAACAAAATGACAAAAGTTTAAAAAATATTTCTAAATTTTATTTCGTTTTAATTTTGTCCTAAAAATTTTCGATTTGTATCAATTATACTCTTAATGGCTAATTTTTCAAAAAATTTAAAACCGATTCAACAATAATTTTATAAGAACAATCCACAACACAAGCAAATCAAACATAATTTTCATGCATTATTGTTAGATTGGTCTTAAATTTTTTAAAAATTTAGCCGTCGATGGTATATTTGATGCAAATCGAAAACTTTTGGGACAAAACTGAAACAAAATAAAATTTAAGAGTATTTTTAAAATTT
The DNA here is from genome assembly GCF_059453495.1 of Arachis ipaensis. Classification (NCBI taxonomy): domain Eukaryota; kingdom Viridiplantae; phylum Streptophyta; class Magnoliopsida; order Fabales; family Fabaceae; genus Arachis; species Arachis ipaensis. The sequence goes on from NC_142436.1 coordinate 10,511,428, forward strand.
TTGCCAAATTTTAGGGACAAAAAATATACTTTACCCTTTTGTTTAATTACAATCTTTTTATTTTATTATTTTAATTTTAATTTATTTTATTTTTGAGTTGATATTAAATTATTACAAAATTATAACAAAAATAAAAATCAAAATAAAAAAACTAAAAAGATAAAAGAATATTTTTTTATGATTAATTTTAAAAACTAAAATATTTTTTAATATTAAATTTATTTAATTTTAACTAAAATTTTAATTTAATTATAAAAAAATAAAATAATTTTATAATTAATTTTAAAAAGATAAAAATATCCTTTTAAGATAAGAGTTATTAATTGTTTGGAAGATTCAAAATTTATATTTAAAAGATTATATTACTTTTTAAGAATAAAGTTATTTAATTTGAATTAAAAATTTAATTTAATTTTAAAAAGAGTACACCTCATTTTAGTTTAATTATAGAAAAAAAAAATATACTATTTTAACTTTTTAAGATTAGAATTATTTAATTATTTTATAAATTAAATATTTATATTTAGTTATTTAAATTTAAATTTTAAACGCACCAAATCCATATAAACAAACAGAAAACCAACTCCAACCCGATCTAAATCCTATCCAACCCGGACTTAAGCCTGTCCTTTTCTTGTAATTCGTGTATCTTTGTTGTGACTTGCCATCATCGGACCTTGCAAACACTGTGTTGCGATAAAGAGACTTTCAAGGACTAGAGAAACCACTGCCATCGTTTTGATCCTCATGGCTGCCACTGTTCATCCTTCGCTTCTGCTTCTCTTCAGTGGTGCCGTTTTGCTGCGCCATGGCTTCTGTTCTTTTCTGATTTCAAAACGCTCCGCATGAGTTTCGGGGTTGATGCCAAAAATCTGGGTTAATGCCGGAATCGCCTAGAACCGCTTTGCATGAATTCAGGGGTTGATGACTTGATGCCCAAGAATACCTCAGGCGGACGTCAGCGTCATTGTGCCTCCCAAGCATCACCATCTTATTTGGGTGTCTCGTTTTCTCCTTCTGTCACCTCAAAAAAACTCTCATCAATCCCGCTACGTTACCAACAGCATTTCTGCCAACTTCTGCCAACTCTTGTTTATGACTGTGTTTAATGGAAGTGTCTTTGTAGATGTGTCTAATAAAAATGTCTTTTTTATGACCGTGTCTAATGGAAGTGTCTTTATATATGTATTTTCTGGATGTGTCTCCTTATACATGTATTTTAAAATATAGAATAAATGACCATTTGTACCCATAAAAGATGAATACGCTGACATTTGTACCCATAGTAGCCTGAAACTAAACTTGTACCAACGATAGATGCCCTCCGTGTGACAAAAGTGCCCCGCCTTGGATCTGCACTTGGTTCGTGGTAATCCGATCCTACGTGGCCCTCCAACCCTCCAAAGCCATATCTACGTGGATTTAAACGTTGGTATATGAAAGGGGAGAAGGTTGCACGCATCAAATCGAAACCCTAGGTAGCTTCCTCCCCCAATTCAAACCATACCCCCCAAAAATTGATGCTTGTTGAATCTCATATAGTGTGAAGTGCACCCACGGTCAAGAAGAATTAGCTCGTAACCCTCGGAATGTCTTTGCGCAGATTTAACTCTGCTGCAAATGATGGAAGTCGCAGTAGTTCTTCAAGTTCGAAGAAGATGAAGGTGAAGAAGCTGGACGGCAGATGCTTCTGTGGCAGAGAGGTTACGTTGATGGACTCTGGCACAAGAAGGAACCCTAATAGATGGTTCATCAGATGTCCTCTATGGGCGGTAAGAGCCAGACGCTGTTGGAGTTAAGGTGAGAAATTTTTCTTTGAATGTAAGTTGACCAATGTGTGCGTTTTTTTTTTTTTTTTTGTCAGACAAGAGACAGTAAATACTTTGTTTGGGTTGATGAAATCGAAGAAGGATGGGAGGACATAGCAAGATGTTTAGCCAAAAGACATTTGGAGCATTCTCATGCAAGGCATGATGATAGATTCACTTTCACTGTCACTGAACCTGGGGAAAATCAGCAAGCACCCTCAATGTTGGCGAGAAAGATAGACAAATTTAGGGTTGAAATTATGGGTGAAATTAGGGGAATTAGAGTGCTGCTTTTATCCATTGCGTTTTGTTTGATGTGTGAGTTGTATTTGGTAATTAAAATGTAAGATTTGTATAGAGTTGGGATCTTTGTTAATCATGAGAGAATGAATGTATTTCCTGATATTGGCATGACATGATCTCTTCCTTAAATTGTTCTGTTTTTTTTTTTTTTAATTTCCGATACAATAACATAGACACTTTGAACCTGTTGCTGCCATCTAAGTTCATTTCGATAAAGTTTATCTCTAGACACTCACATATCGAAATGCACATGAATCTCTGTTTTCTACTTAAGGATCCATAATTAAGCTGAATCTGTGACATGGAAACCTGATGGTTGTGGTTTTCAATATATGAGTGTCTTATAAAATCAGAAGAAGGTTCTGTTAGAATAATGATAAAATTAACCATAAATTAGTTGAGAACACTTATACATAGATGCTGCAAGTTCCGAGCATTGTCACATAAGCCAAAGAAGGTAAGTTTTGACAACTCAAAGCATAACCTCAAGACCAGCATAACTAACTCAACAACTAGACAGACCATGAAAATGCATAACAAAATACAAAAGTGTTGTATGTTTTCTTTAGTATACTAAACCAACCAAAAAGCAACCATAAGTAATCTTTGAGCACTGTTGATTACATCAAAACAGGAAAACATAACATTCTTATAGGATGAAATTCCTCTCTTGTGGACGTCCACCCACACATCAAAACACAGTCTATGAAATTGGCGTTGAGTTACTGCTCCCGCTTGAGAGACCATTTTTTTCTCCGCCTGATGTACCTATCCTGCCTCGACCTCTGCCTTCACCTCTGCCTCTAACAGTTGTGCCTTGGCCTCTAGCACTTGCAGCCACACCAGGTGTCGGCATAAACTGCACAAACTGTGTGGTTGTGCCTGCACTAGCACCTTGCAGTGGATGAGGTGTTGTTTGAGAGTTGTGTGTGGAAGGGGTTGTAGATGGATGGTTGGCAGATGGTGTAGATGCTTGTGTGTATGTACAGTCGGAGGAGGTCATTTGACACTTCTCCTTTTAGGTTGTTTTTTGGCTGTTCCACTGTTTGTTGGAGGTTGTGGTTGTGTGATTGCTGGTGGTGGCATCGGTTGCGGTTGCTGGATTCCAAAGATCAACCAAATCAAATGTGTGAGTAACTAAACAAGTGAAATTAAGGAATTTAATAATGCAATGAACTAACTTGTGCAGGTTGGGGTGTTGTGGAACCGTTTCCCACTTCAGTTGCTACTGCTTCAGCTTCTGCAGCTTCTAATGTCTCCTCCCAGTACATTTCAGCTAGCATATCCTCATCCTAATCACTTGCAGGGACTTGCGGTCCAGCACTCCCTTCACCCATTGCTTCTTTTCTCTTCTTATAGCTTCTCTTATTTTGACCAGTCTACGGAAAAAAGTACTCATTAAAATGTTCAACATGAATTTATAGAGTTGGAATAATTTCAACTAGAATTGACTGAACACACTTGGAGGCAGTATTTGCATACAATAGTTTCAATCCTCCTTTTTGTTCTATGAGGGTCACTCTTCTCCTTAGAGGCATCGTTTCTCTTGTCTCTCTTGGTTGAAGGTCTTCCAATTGGTTTTTTGTATTGTGATGGCAGAATGGGTAGGGTGTCAAGGTTCTCCCAAAACTTTTGGCTTGGAACTGGATGCATTGAAGTCTGATATGCTGCATTGTAAGCACCCATGGTGAGCCAGTTATGTGCATACTCTTCGGGTCTTCTGTTTTGGTATGCTAAAGCAGCACAAACATGTCTACAAAGTAGCCCAGTCAGTTGCCAGAGTCTACAACTGCATGTACCTTTGCCCAAATCCACACTAACCTTCATGGGTGACATTAAACTTCATACACATTTCCCGCATCATTTCCGGTAGAAAAAGGCCTCCATTTTTTTCTCTCTCTCTTCTCCCTTTCTAATATGCTCTATTGGGTTGGGGCTAACCTTCCGCTGTACCCAACCAAAGCTTTTTTATTCCTTGCCATGATCCGCATTATGTAGCACCTCACTTCCTCTAACATGGTAATAATCGGTTTCTCCCTCATCTTCTTCACCTTGGCATGAAACACCTCGCAATTATTATTTGTGTAGTTGTCCATCTTAGGGTATTCACTAAAATGTGCTCTGCTTCATTATTTTGGACTAATCTTGTCCAAGTATTTCCAAGCCCCAACATTGATCTTTTATAGCCTATCCATTGCAGCATTGAAATCTTGTGTTGTAGTGGCCTTAGCACATGACCACATACACTTTTTCAACTGCAAGTCACTTCATTTCTTGCGAAAATTTTGCCATATATGCATGGTACAGAATCTGTGGTTGGTGTTTGGGTACATTTCTTGCACGTCAGGTATTAACCCTATAGGTATACATTAAAATAAACAGCTTTCAATATATGACAATCTAATGGACAAGATTCTTCAATGTATGACATTCAAAAGATATGGTAACAACGACTAGCTATAATCATACTTCAATAATCATATCTTCAGTTATCATAGCATAATTATCATACTTCAATAATCATTCTTCAGGCATAATAGCATAAATATCATACTTCAATAATCATTTTTCAATTATCATACTTCAAATTAAGTCAACTATCTTTTTCATCAAGCATCTAAACCTAGTTCAATAATCATACTTCAATTATCATACTTCACTTACATATGCGTCAATAATAAGAAGAACTGTAATCAACTATCCAATAACAGACTTAAAAAACAAGTACCTTCTACATATCGGACATGAAGTTAAACCTGTTTGCCTGAAAATCTCCCACATCCTCCTGAAAGATCTCTAAAAACCACTTCCAACTTTTCTTGTTTTCTGATTCTACAATTACATATGCAACATGGTAGATATGATTATTTGTATCCTGTCCTATTGCTGTTAACAGCTGACCCCTATAATACCCTCTAAGAAAGGTGCCATCCAACCCTATAAATGATCTGCAACCACCCACAAATCCCTTCTTGCATGCATCAAAACATACATAGATCCTCAAAAAAAGAGGATTTGAATTAGGCATAGGATTAGTCTTCAGTATCTCATTAGCATAATCACGAAGTATTGCATATTATGCAATCTCGGACCCCTCAATCCTCTCCTTTGCCTTCTTCATAGATCTATAAATTTTTCTCTCGTTGATTAGTACATCATACTCAGATCTGAAGAACTGGTCAATCTCTCTCACTGTCAAGTTTGGCTGAACTCTTATCCTCTCCTGCTCATCTATCACCCATTTTCCATCTGCTGACTTGCAATGATTGTCTTTACTGCAAGTGTGTTCCTTCACAAAAGTCTTTACCTGATAACTTGCTAAAAATGTCCTCTTGGTACAGTATATTTGCCAAGGACAGTCCTCATCATAGCATATAGCCTTGGATCTTGTGGAGTCATAGCGTGTAAAGAATATGCTTCTTCCAATGTTGATATTAAACTTTCGGACTGCTTTCCTAAACTGGTTGAGAGTTTCAAACTCCATACCCAACTCCAACCGCACCTGGCTAACAGGGGCATCGGCATTATTCTGAGAAAAAATTGGACTCTCGTCAGAATCTTCATCACTGGCTATGCTATGCAAGTCATCTGACTCATAGTAATGATACCTAGTATTGTCATCAGAAAATCCTCCTCATCAACCGAGACATAAAAGGTTGGAGGCTTGTCCGGATCAGGGTTCGGAATGAAGGATTGTCCTGCAGGGAGAGGCCTTCTTGTTGATCTTCTCTTATTCCTCTTTGGCCGTCCCTCAATCTCATTTGAAGGATTGGTTTCATTATTTTGGGGAGTCATGTTGGAGTCACAGGGTGGGACTAACTCAGGGATTGATTGTAAAAGTTGATTTCTATAAGGCTGTGGGATGTATTGGATGAGTTGTTCAGGTGCAAGAGATTCAGAGACATTGGCTTCAGAGGGAGGGACTTGGTCTGAATCATCAGTGTGGGATGGTTGCTGGTCATGCTCAATAGGTGGCTGGGAAGCTTCAGAGACATTGGCTTCAGAGGGAGGGACTGGGTCTGTTCCATGAGTATGGGATGGTTGCTGGTCATGCTCAACAGGTGGCTGGGAAGGTTGGGACTGAGTTGATGGTGGTTCATTGAAAGAGCAAAACCGTCGGCTTAGAATTTCTTCTCGGTAAAAGAGGAAATAACTTCGTTGCAAGTATAGTTCCAAACCGACAAGTAATGCTCAAATCAAATTTTAATGTTTTGGTTGTCATAAGTACAAACCCCAATAAGAATTAACCGAAGTATTCAAACATCGGGTCGTCTCATAAGAAATTGCAATGAAGTGATCAATTATTGGTTATGAAGGAACAAGGGGGTTTGATTTGATATTTGACAAGAAAATATAAATGAAAAGAAAGTAAATGACAATTACCTAATAAAAGAAAGGGAAAGAACTCTTGGCTAGGCATAGGAATTGAGATCACCATCCTTGTCTACAAACCATGTGTTGAAAATTATGAGGGACCAACCCATTTAATCTACTTCTATGCTTGAAGTACGTACAATGTCTACTTCAAGATTAAAGTACGTCAAATAGGCTTGATCAACATCAATCCATAAATCCTAACCTAGCTACTAATTGACTTAGTAGTAGACTAGTGTCAATGGTTATCAAATTGACCACTAAGAGTTCTCAAATCACCAATTCCATGAGATCCAATGACTCAAGGACACTCAATTCCCTTAGCCTAGGCCAAGAGTAAAGAAAACTACTCTAAAACTAGTGAAAACATTTTATCAAACACCTAGTGTGCAATAAAAGTAAACATCACAAAATGCAAGAATTAATAAAAGCTATAACTAACAAAAGCAAGAAATCAACAATAGCAAGTGAGGTAAACATCAAGAAACATAGAAATATAAAATTGTATTAAAAGGAAATTGAAATCAACAAGAGTGCATCAACATAAAAATAACATGAAAAGGAAATTAACAACAAGAACTAGAAGAGCAAAGGTGTAATAACAAGGAATTAAAAGGGAAAACTAAATCAAAACAAGAATTGAAAGTTGGATCTAAGAAATTTTAACCTAAACTACCCTAAATTCTAGAGAGAAGGGAGAGCTTCTCTCGCTAGAATTCTAACATATAACATCATGAAAACTACGCTATGGCTTCCCCCCTCATTCCCTTGCAATCCTTGGGTTCAAAAGTATCAGAAATGAGTTGGATTTCGGCCTCCTTGAGCTCAGAAATTGCCCCCAGCATTTTGCCTTTAGTGAAGTCACGTGCAGCTTGTCACGCGTACGCATGGGTCACGCGTACGCGTCGCGTTGCAAAATTCCTCTTCACGCGTGCACGTGGGTAACGCGTGCGTGTCGCTGGCGAATCTCCTTCTCACGCGTATGCGTGGGTGACGCGTGCGCGTGGGAGTTCAGCGAATCCTCATTTCTTCATGAATTCTCCATTTTTGCATGCTTTTTCTTCATTCTTTCAACCCAATTTTTGCTTTCTAATCCTGAAGTCACTTAACAAATATATCAAGGCATCGAATGGAATTAAAGTGAATTAAATTTATCAATTTTTGGGCCTAAAAATCATGTTTTTACTCTTGAGCACAAATTAGGAGAAATTCACAAAACCATGCTATTTCATTAAATAAATGTGAGAAAAGTTGATAAAATCCCTAAACTTAACACAAGATAAATCACAAAATTGGGGTTTATCAAACCTCCCCACACTTAAACTAAGCATGTCCTCATGCTAAACCAAGAAAGACAAGAAAAGGGGTATGAACATTTATTCAATGCGAATAAACTATATGCACCTATCTATATGCATGCATCTAGATGCAAAATGATGCTACTTACTTGGTTAAAAATAAATCAGTTCTCCAAGAACGTATATGAACAAGTAAGGCTAAGATCATATCACGATTCATGAATCCCACCAATTCAAATATCAAAATGAAGTTCAAATAGACTTGCAAGAAGAGAGCTCATGAAAGCCGGGAACAAGGAATTGAGCATCGAACTCTCAACGAAAGTGTATCCGCTCTAGTCGCTCAAGTGTATAGGGTTAATTCACTCAATTCTCCTCTAATCATGCTTTTCATGATTTGTTTTTCATCTAACAATCAACAATTATTCAATGCATGCATACATTTATCATGAGGACTTATTCATAGGTTGTAATGGGACTAGGGTAAAGGTAAGTGTTCCGAGGGTTACCTGAAACTGTAGGTCGATCTCGATCGAGATCTGCGGTGGTGGCTGGAGCTGACATGTCTGACTTATTGGACTTGGTGGTGCTGCTGATCCTTCATCACCGGAGGGTGGTGGTACCTGCAAGAGACTCCGATGCTTAAGTTAGCATGGGCTTTAAGCAGATATTTCTTATAGAATCAGAGTATGAGTTATATCCGATGCTTAAGTGTATTTCATATACTCGAGAATTTTGCCTTTGGGTTGATCTCCGGTTAAGGCTTCTTGGATGCGAAGCGTTTCTCTTCTTTTTAATTGTAGCGCGCGTTATGCTTTTCTTGGAAACGTGCGAGGGTTTAAAATCTCATAAATATTCCTTCGCCGTTTCCTTTTTTCCTCTTTGCTACTTCATTTTTGAAAATTTTCAAAGTGTCACGTTACAGTTTCTTTCTCTAACTCCTCTTCGTCTTCTTTGCTCATCGTTTGCAAGGCGTTTTGCTCCTTTACGCCCTCTATTTTCGCATTTCCGTGCTTCCCCCTTTCCTCGCTTCGAAAGTGGTTGTTGGTGTGGGTTCGTTGCTATTTCTTCCTGATCCTCCCCTTGCACATAAGTATTCTTGGGAAAGTCTAGATGAGGTCGAGTAGGCCTTTGTGCATGTGTTGGAGGAAAATTAGGGAGAGCCTCCCCATCTCGACACGAAGAAGTTTCTAGGAGATCCTTCCCTTTTTCATGCTGAATTGGGTAGTGGCCAACTTCTTTTATGTTTTTACTTTGTGGTTGAATTTTTACCTCCATCTATTTGTGACTTGTTTTCTTGGTTCCTTCTTTGCAGAGATGGTGAAATCTACGGACTCCATGAAATATTTTCGTAGGGCTAAGAAAGCAATAGCTGCCCAAAACATCTCGGCCAAGACTGCAGAGGGAGAGTCTTCTCAGGTTCCTCCAAAGAAACCAACATCGGGTGCTTCTGGGCCGAGGAAGGTTATTCCGACCCCTCAGGTCCGGATTGTCCCCTCTGACCCAGTTCGACCATCTTCTGGTGTTGCCTCTTCTCCTACTGCTGGTCCTCCTCCTAAAAAACAAAAAACTGTTGATCCTTATGACTTGGATGCCCCTGACTTTGATGCCGTGGGGTTTATTGATAATCAAATTGCTCCTTATGGTCGACTTCCAATGGACGATGTGTCCATCCTTCATCATTTAAATTTTATTACCAGTAACAGTATTCGGATGGCCCATATGGGAGCAGCTCTATTCCGTACTATTCAGGGTTCCCCAGTCCATGCGACTAAGGCTTTTCTGGAGGATGCTAAATCGGATTTTGATAGAATCAAGGGGGTGAAGGATGAGCTTGATGCCAGGGTAATTAAGCTGGAGTTGGATTTGGAGAAGGAGAAGTCCCGTGCTACCAGGGCTGAGGCGGCTGCAAACTTGGCAGAGGAGATGGCAAAGAAACATAAGGAAAGTTATACACGCACTTATGCCGAGGTGTTAGAGCTGAGAGAGAGGCTTGATTCTGCCCGTGCGGATTACGCCGATCTCCAGGGTCATCTTGTAGATACTGTGACGGGTGCTTATGAAAACTTAAAGGCACAGGTGCGAGTTCTCGCTCCTGAACTCGACCTCACTCTCTTTAGCCTGGACAATGTGGTGGAGGATGGCAAGATAGTGCCTGCTCCGGATGATGAAGATGACGGGCCTCCTCCTGCACCGCTAGCCAAAGCTTCTGCAGCCACGACTTCTTCAAATCCTTCTGCTGAGGTCGACCATTTCGAACCTGATCCTGACTGTCAAATTCTTAATCGGGAGGATGGGACTGTGGATGCCACCCCTATGAAGATCGTTCCTCCTCCTTCAGCCACCGATGCTACTACTGGGGAAACTTTGAACCCCTTATGATTTCTTTGTTTTATCTGTACAGCCCGATTTGTGGACTTTTGAACTCTATCGTTTGATTCTCGTGACTTTTAGTTGCTTCTATGCAACTTCATAAGTAGAAAAACAAAATACGTTGAACTCTTGAGTCCTTCTTTCAGGTCACCTTCTGAGTTTTTAATGGTAGCTGTGTTTCTTTTGATACGTTTGATCGTTCTTTTGCAACCTTTGCAAATTTTTATAGAGAGCTGGTATTTCTGCTTGTCCGACCTCTTTTGATCATTTCTGGTTTTGTCCACTCTCTGCTTTGGTCGAGGTGATCTTTTGGGCTAATTTGTCCGACAACTTTTTTAGTGTTCTCGTAGAACCTTTTTAGTTAGTCTAAACAATTTTGATAGCCTTGTCGTAGAGTTATGGCTTTTTGGGCAAAGTTGTGTCCCTTTTAGCGCACGATTTTCATTGGTTCGACTTCTTTTGTCAATCCTTCCTAAGTTATTTTTAGTAATCCATTTTTAGTCAGACCCCGTCAGGCCACTTTTCATGGATTACTTTTTATAACTTTTTTGCATTGATCGGTTTGGTCCGACTTCTTCTTTGTCGGTCCTTCTGAAGTTATTTTTAGTAGTCCATTTTTTGTCAAACCTCGTCAAACGTCAGGCCACTTTTTATGGATTATTTTTTATAACATTTTGCGTTGGTCATTTTGTCCGACCTCTTTGTCGGTCCTTCTTAAGTTATTTTTAGCAGTTCATTTTTAGTCAGACCTCGTCAGGCCGCTTTTTATGGATTAATTTTTATAACTTCTTGCATTAATCTGTTTTTATTGCTTTCACCTTGCCGACTTCTTTGTGATCGGGTGATGAATTTGGTTTTCATTCTGCCGACTTTATTGTGATCGGGCAATGAATTTGGTATTCATCTTGCCGACCTTGTCGTGATCGAGCGATGAATTTGGTATTCATTTTTCCGACCTTGTCGTAATCGGGCGATGAATTCTTGCACTCAGATTAATGCGTCTTGGTAGGAAACTTTTTTTAGGAAATCTGAAAAACTTTATTCAAGTAGGAAATATAAAATAGGCAAGAATATATACATATAAGTGCTTACCCTTCTAAGTCGGGCAATTTTGTAGATCTTGGCCTGGTGTCTCATTAAAAAACCTTTTCAGGAAAAAGAGTACACCTTGACCTAAGATCTTTATCACTTTCTAACTATAGTACCTTCTTAGGTTACAGGCATGCCTTGGTAGCTCTTGCTGCTCGAGTTCGAACACCTTGTAGTAGCCTTTTCCCAGTACCTCTATAACTCAGTAAGGCCCTTTCCAGTTGGCTGCTAGCTTCCCTTCTCCTGATTGTCCTGCTCCGATGTCACTTCGGATTAGGATGAGATCGTTGATGGCGAAACTTTACTGGACTACCTTCCGGTTGTACCTTGAAGCCATTCGACATTTTAATGCTTCCTCTCTAATCCGAGCTCTTTCTTGGACCTCGGATAGTAGGTCGAGTTCTTCCCTTTGATTTTGGGAGTTGATGTCTTCATTGTAGAGGATCATTCTGGGGGATCCTTCCTATATCACCACTGGGATCATTGCCTCCATTCCATAAGCAAGTCGGAAGGGTGATTCTCCTGTGGTGGAGTGCGGAGTTGTCCGATATGCCTATAGGACTTGTGGGAGCTCTTCGGCCCAAGCTCCCTTTGCACCCTGTAGTCTCCGTTTTAACCCGACTAGTATGACTTTGTTGCCAACTTTTGCCTGCCCGTTAGCTTGTGGGTGTTCTACGGATGTGAATTGGTGCTTTATTTTCAAGTCAGCTACCAAGTTCCTGAAACCTGTATCAGTAAATTGAGTGTCATTATCTGTGGTGATGGAGTAAGGGACCCTAAACCTTGTAATAATGTTCCTGTATAGAAATTTCCGACTTCTTTGAGCGGTGGCATTGGCTAGGGGCTCTGCCTCAATCCATTTTGTGAAATAGTCCACTCCTACAATGAGGAACTTGACTTGTCCCGATCCTTGGGGAAAGGGTCCGAGGAGGTCTAGCCCCCATTTTGCGAATGGCCAGGGTGACGTTACACTGATGAGCTCTTCTGGTGGGGCGATGTGGAAGTTAGTATGATTTTGATATGGTGGGCATGTCTTGACGAACTCTATTGCTTCTTTGTGTATAGTTGGCCAGAAGAATCCAGCTCAGAGTACCTTTTTGGAAAGAGCTCGTGCCCCAAGTGGTTGCTACACATGCCACTGTGTACTTCTTCCAGGACTTCCCTTGTATTGGAAGTTGGTACGCATTTTAGGAGGGATGTTGAGATCCCTCTCCTATATAAGTTGTCGCCCACCATAGTGTAGTACTGTGCTTCTCGTATCAACTTCTTTGCCTCCTTCTTATCTGTGGGGAGTGTTTCTGTCTTGAGGTAGTTGATAATAGGGGTCATCCACCCTTGATCCTGACCAGATATAGTTAGAACCTTTTCTTCCTCTGTGATTGATGGGCTTTGCAATGTTTCTTGGATGAGGCTTCTATTATTGCCTCCTGGTTTGGTGCTGGCTAGTTTTGAGAGTACATCAGCTCGAGCATTCTGTTCCCGAGGTATATGTTGGACCTTATATTCCCTGAGTTGTCTGAGCTGCTCTTTGGTCTTGTCCAGATACTTTTTCATGGTGGGATCCTTAGCTTGGTAATTTCCTTCTATTTGTGAGGTAACTATTTGTAAATCGCTGAAGATGGTGAGCTTTTGAACTCCTACCTACTTAGCCAGCCTCAAACCAGCCAGTAATGCCTCGTATTCGGCTTGATTATTTGAAGCAGGGAATTTGAATTTTAGTGAGAGTTCGATTTGGGTTCCCTGATCACTTTCTATTATCACGCCTGCGCCACTCCCTATTTTGTTTGAAGAACCGTCCACGTAGAGATTCCATTTTGTGGGAGTTCCCGGGGTATCCGTGTACTCGATAATGAAGTCGGCCAGATACTGTGATTTAATGGCTGTCCGAGCTTCATATTGTAGATCGAATTCGGACAACTCGACTGCCACTGCAGGATTCTTCTAGCTAAGTTTGTTTTCTGCAAGATGCCTTTTATGGGCTGGCTGGTCCAAACCTTGATAGTGTGTGCTTGAAAGTATGGGCAAAGTCGTCGAGAAGTGAGTATGAGAGCGTATGCGAACTTTTCTATCTTTTGATAGTTTAGCTCGGGCCCTTGTAGAGCTTTGCTGATGAAGTAGATGGGTTGTTGCCCGCTTTCGTCCTCTCTTACTAGTGCTGAGGCTATTGTCCAATTTTCCACTGCGAGGTATAATATGAGTGCTTGGGGAGAGAATTGGGGTTGAGGTTGAGCAAGCTTTTGTTTATGTACTAGAAGAGAATTGGGGGGAGCCTCCTCATCTTGATACAAATAGGTTTTTGGGGAATCCCTCCCTTCTTCGAACTGAATTGGGTAGCTGCCGATTTCTTTGCTAGCTTTATCTTTGTTTATTTTGTTTGTTTTGTCGATCCATCTCTTTCTAACTTGCAACTTCGGTTTTGCTGCTTTATTTTTTTAGAGATGGTGAAGACCACTGATTCCATGAAGGCTTTTAAGAGAGCTAGGAAGGCAACTGGTGCCCAGAATATTTCGGCCAAAGGTCCTGGGGAGGGATCTTCCAATGTTACGCTGAGGACGTCGACCTCGGACACTTCTGGGCCGAGGAAGATCATCCTAACTCCCCAGGTTCGCTTGGCTTCTTCTGATCCTCCCCAGCCGACCCCTGGTGCTGCCTCTCCTTCTGCTGCCGGTCCTCTCCCCAAGAAGCAGAGGACTACTGAGCCCTTCAATTTGGATTCCCCTGACTTTGATGCTGTAGGGTTTATGGATAACCAGATCGCTCCTTATGGCCGACTTTCTATGGACGACATGTCCATTCTTCACCACCTGGATTTCATCACCCGGAGTAGTGTTAAGATGGCACACATAGGTGCAGTCTTATTTCGAACTGCTCAGGATATCCTAGTTCATGCAACGAAGGCCTTTATGGAGGAGGCCAAGTCAGAATTTGATAGGGTTAAGGGGTTGAAGGATGAGCTGGATGCCAAAGTAGCCAAGTTGGAGCTGGATCTAGAAAAGGAGAAAGCCTGAGCTACTACCGCTGTGGCTTCTGCCAATCTGTCCGAGGAGACGGCGCTGCAGCATAAGGAGAGCTATGTCCGTACTTATGGCGAGTTGTTGGAGGCAAGGGAGAGTCTGGAGAATGCTCATGCTAATTATACTGAGCTTCAGAGTCATCTGGTGGGTAGCGTGACTGACGCATATGAGAACTTAAAGGCTCAGGTCCGAGTTCTTGCTCCCGAGCTCGACTTGAGTCATTTTAGTTTGGACAATATTGTTGAAGATGGTAAAATTGTTCCTACCTCAGATGATGACGATGATGTAGATCCTCCTCCTAAGCCATCAGCCAAAGCTTCTGCTGCTCCGACTTTTCCAACTCCTACCGCTGAGGTCGGCCATCCCGAGTCGGACCCTGATGTTCAGATCCTGAACCGGCCAGATGGAACCGTTGATGCTGCCCGCTTGCGACCCGTCCTCCTTCACCTCGGGATGCCGCCACTGGGGAGTCTTTAAATCCTTTATAATTTGTTTGAGTATCTGTATGGCCCGACTTGTGGGTCTTTGAACTCTATTTTTGTAATTTTGGATGATTTGACTTTTGTTGATGTTAGGTTGCTTTACTTAGTAACCTTTGCCTTTAGAAAACAAATACTTTCGAGCTCTTGAGGTCAATTTTGAGGTTGCCTTCTTGAACTTTTATTATAGTATCTTTTTTGCTATACTGGTTTGCACTTTTGCCACTTCCAAGAATTTTTAGATTGTGGGAGTCTTGCTGTCTGACCTCTTTTGATTGCCTTTGTTTATTTCCTGCTTTAGTCAAAGTGACCTTTGAGGCTAGCTTTGTTCGGCTATTCTTTTTAGTATTCTCATAGAACACTTGTAAATTGATTTTGGTGAGGTCGTGGCTTTTTGGGTCGAGCTGCGTCCCTTCTAGCGCACGTCTTCTTGTTGGTTGGTTTCTCTCAACAAACCAGGGAGAGTTATTTCTAGTAATCCCTTTTTTTTTAATTGGACCTCGCTGATTCTCTTTTTATAGGTTTACTTTTTATAACTTTGTTGCTTTAATCGGCTTGGGATGACTTCTTCATGTCGATCCCTTCTAAGTTATTTTTAATAATCCATTTTTGATAAGGGCTGGCCAGGCCTCTTTCTATGGATTACCTTTTATAACTTTGTCGCTTTGACCAGTCTGGTCTAACTTTTTCATGTCGGTCTGTTCTGAGTTATTTCTAGCAATCCATTTTTTCTCAGACCTCGTCGGGCCTTTTTCTATGGATTACTTTTTATAACTTTGTCATTTTGGGGGGATTAGTTCGGCTTCTTCATGCCGGTCCTTCCCAAGTTATTTTTAGTGATCCATTTTTTCTTAAACCTCGTCGGGCCTTTTTCTATGGATTACTTTTTATAACTTTGTCATTTTGGGGGGATTGGTCTGGCTTCTTCATGCCAGTCCTTCCCGAGTTATTTTTAGCAATCCATTTTTTCTCAGACCTCGTCAGGCCTCTTTTTATGGATTACTTTTTATAACTTTTTTGCATTGATCTGTTTTTATCGCTTTTCATCTTGCTGACTTTGTAGAAATTGGGTAGTGAGTTTGATCCTCATTTGGCCGATCTTTGAGGAATTTTATTTTTATCTTTTATCGACCTTATCGTGATCGGGCAGTGAATTTGGTTTTCACTTTGCCGATCTGTAGCTTTATAATCGGGCGATGAATTTTTGCATAGTCAGATTAATGCGTCTTGGTAGAGAGACTTTGTAGAGAATCTAGAAAGTTTTATTCAAATAGAAAATAGAGATAGCAGCAAAAGAAAAAATATACACATGTGGGCGCTTACCCTTCTTTAGTTAGGTAATTTTGTAGATCTTGACTAGGTGCCTCGTTAAAAAACCTGTTCCGAGAAAAAGAGTGCATCTTTGATCTAAGATCTTTTATTATCTCCTAACTATAATACCTTCTTAGGTTGTAGGCGTTCCATGACCTTGGTAGCTCTCGCCCCTCGAGTTCGGACACCCTGTAGTAGCCTTTTCCCAGTACCTCTGTGACTCGGTAGGGTCCTTTCCAGTTAGCCGCCAGCTTCCCCTCTCCAGGTCAACTTGTTCCGATATTATTTCGGATTAGGATGAGGTCATTGTTGGCAAAGCTTCGCTGTACTACTTTTCGATTGTATCTTGAGGCCATTCGACGCTTTAACGCCTCTTCCCTGATCTGAGCTTTCTCTCGGACTTCTGGAAGTAGGTCGAGCTCTTCCCTTTGAAGTTGGGAGTTGGTCTCTTCACTGTAGAGGATCGTTCTGGGGGATCCTTCTTTGACTTCCACCGGGATCATTGCCTCCATTCCATAAGCCAGTCGGAAAGGTGATTCCCTTGTGGTGGAGTGTGGAGTTGTCCGATATGCCCATAGGACTTGTGGGAGCTCTTCAGCCCAGGCTCCCTTCACATTCTGTAATCTCGGTTTTAACCCGGCTAGTATGACTTTATTGGCGGCTTCTGCTTGTTCATTAGCCTGGGGGTGTTCTACAGATGTGAATTAGTGCTTTATTTTCAAGTCGGCTACCAACTTTCTAAAACCTGCATCTGTGAATTGAGTGCCATTGTCTGTGGTGATGAAGTGAGGAACCTCAAACCTTGTGACAATGTTTCTATATAGGAATTTCCGACTTCTTTGAGCAGTGGCATTAGCTAGGGGCTCTGCCTCAATCCACTTTGTGAAATAATCTACCCCTACGATGAGGAATTTGACCTGTCCCGATCCTTGGGGGAAGGGCCCGAGGAGGTCGAGTCCCCACTTTGCAAATGGCCAAGGTGATATTACGCTGATGAGTTCCTCCGGTGGGGCGATGTGGAAGTTAGCATGTTTCTGACGTGGTGGACATGTCTTAACGAAATCAGTGGCTTCTTTTTGTAAAGTCGGCCAAAAGAATCCGGCTCAGAGTACTTTTTTAGCGAGAGCTCGTGCTCCGAGATGGTTGCCACATATTCCACTGTGTACTCTTCCAAAACCTCTTTCGTGTTAGAGGTCGACACACATTTTAGTAGAGATGTCGAAATCCCTCTTTTGTATAGGATATTGTTTATGATGGTATAGTATTGCACCTCTCGCCTTAACCTCTTTGCCTCCTTCTTATCTGTAGGGAGTATTTCTGATTTAAGGTAGTTGACTATGGGAGTCATCCATCCTTGATCCTGACCTGATATTGCTAGAACCTCTTCTTCCTCTGAAATTGATGGGCTCAGTAGTATTTCCTGAATGAGGCTTCTATTATTGCCCCCTGGTTTGGTGCTGGCTAATTTTGAAAGTGCATCAGCTCAAGCATTCTGTTTTCGAGGTATGTGGCGGACCTCGTATTCCCCGAGTTGCCCGAGATGTTCCTTAGTTTTGTCCAAGTATTTTTTCATGGTAGGGTCCTTAGCTTGGTAGCTTCCTGCTATTTGTGAGGGGACTACTTGTGAATCGCTGAAGATGATAAGCTTTTGAACTCCAACCTTTTTGACCAGCCTTAAACCAGCTAGTAATGCCTCGTACTCGGCCTGATTGTTTGAAGCAGGGAACTCGAATTTTAGGGAGAGTTTGATTTGGATTCTCTGGTCGCTTTCTATTATCACACCTACCCAACTCCCGGTTTTGTTTGAAGAGCCGTCTACATAGAGATTCTATTTTGTAGGAGTTCCCGGGGTGTCAGTGTATTCAACAATGAAATCGGCCAAATATTGAGACTTGATGGTCGTCCGAGCTTCATACTGAAGATCGAACTCAAATAGCTCGACTACCCAGGCCACTGTAGAATTCTTCCATCTAAGTTTGTTTTCTGTAGAATGCCTTTTATGGGCTGGTTAGTCCGAACCTTGATGGTGTGAGCTTGAAAATATGGGTGAAGTCGTCGAGAAGTTAGTAGGAGAGCGTAGGCAAACTTTTCTATCTTTTGATAATTCAGTTCGGCCCTTTGTAGGGCTTTGCTGATGAAGTAGATGGGTTGTTGCCCATTTTCATCTTCTCTGACCAGTGCTGAGGCTATTACCCGACTTTCCACTGCGAGGTATAATATGAGTGCTTCTCCTTCCCGTGGTCGAGTAAGAATGGGTGGTTGTCCCAGGAATTTTTTGAAATCCTGGAAGGATTGCTCGCACTCTGTGGTCCATTCAAACTTCTTTCCCTTCCTTAATGTGGCGTAAAAGGGAAGAGATCTTATGGCCGATCCGGCTAGAAATATGGACAAGGCTGCCAGTCTTCCATTGAGTTGTTGCACTTCTTTAACACAGGTCGGACTTTTCATGTTGAGTATAGCTCGGCATCTATCCGGGTTCGCCTCAATTCCTCGCTATGTTAACATGAAACCCAGGAATTTGCCAGCTTCTACTGCAAAGGTACACTTTGCGGGATTAAGTCGCATGCCATGCTTTCTGATGGTGTCGAACACTTTGGTGAGGTCGGAAAGTAATGATTCCTCCCTTTGTGTTTTTACCAACATGCCGTCCACGTATACCTCCATGAGTTTCCCGATATGGTCTGCGAAGACCTTATTCATTAATCTTTGGTAGGTAGCTCTTGTGTTTTTTAGTCTGAATGGCATGACAACATAACAGTAATTTGCTTTTGGGGTTAGGAATGAGGTCTTTTCTTGATCAGGTGGGTACATTGGAATTTGATTATATCCTGAATACGCATCTGTTCCGAGGGTTACCTGAAACTGTAAGTCGATCTCGGACGAGATCTTCTGTGCTGATCGGCGCTGACGTGTCCGACTTGTAAGTTGTAGCCGGAGCTATCACTTCCGATGTGTTGGACTGGTGGTGATGCTGATCCTTGGCCACCAGAGGGTGGTGGTACCTGCAAGGGACTCCGATGCTTAAGTTAGCAAGGGTATTAGGCAGGTTTTTAGTAGAATCAGAGTATGAGTTATACCTGGGTGCTCCAGTGTATTTATAATAGTAAGGAGTGACCTTCTTGGAAATAAGATAGTTATCTTATCTTTTCTTATCTTATCTTTGAGTGAAGTCATCTTATCTTCAAGGAAATCGCCCTTATCTCTATAGGCTTTGGCTGTCTTTGGATTTGGGTCGTGTTCCTCTATTTGGGCCCTTCTTGGGCTTTCCTGGTGATTTGGCTGAGCTCTTGGAGAAGAGGCCAGATAGTCCTGACCTGAAGAGGTCGGTCGGCTTGTTGTCAATCATCCCGGGTCGGACATTTCGACCCAGGGTATGAACAGTGCCCCTGCTCGAGTGTGGTCTTCCTTTTGAGGTCGAGTCCTTAGTTTTAGGACTTCAATCCTTCTCTGGAGAAGCCGAGCTCGAGCATTGTCGATTCCTTCTTTGTAGAGTTTTCCTTTGAATACGGAGCGTTTTTTCTTTTCCTTCTTTAATTTTTGAAAACAGGCGTTCCTTGCTTTGGGAACGTGCGATTTTTACTGCCCCATTAACTCCTTAATGTTCTGTTTCTTTTGCCTCCCACTTTCTCATTTCATTTTGAATTACACCAAAGCTTTCTCTTTTCTGTTTCTCTTTCTCTTGCTTGCTGTAACTTCCCCCTTTTCTCTTCATTTTTCTGTTTCGTTTGGCTCGCCTGGGACTTTTGTTTTCGCGTTTTCATGCTCCTCTCTGTGGCGCCATTGATGGTTGTTGGTGCTTTACTTGTTCGAAAGGTGATTCCTGGTCTCGCTTCCCGTCTTCAACTTTTTCAGCGTTCCTCGTCTTCGTTTTGCAGGTTGGTTTTCTTTCTTCTTTATTCTTTCCATAAAAAAGTTTTGATCTTTGTTTTGTGAAAGCTTGAATCTTTTCTACTTTTGTCGTGTATCTGGTTAAATGTGTGCTCTGAGAATTCCTTTGCTATGCATGACTTTTTTCGTGCTTTCCTGCTAGTTAGGGTTTTGACTGCTGATATTGTTCACACCCTGGGTCGAGCTATCCGACCTGGGATGATTGGCGACAAAGCGACCGACCTCTTCAGGTCAGGCTACCCGACCTCTTCTCAAAGAGTCGGCCAAATCGACAGGAAATCCCAATAAAGGGCCCAAATAGAGGAACACGACCCAAATCCAAAGGCAGTCCAAGCCTAAAGAGGTAAAGGCGGTTCCCTTGAAGATAAGCTGACCCCACCCAAAGATAAGATAAGATAAGATAACTAACTTATCTTATCGGAAAGGTCAGCCCACACTACTATAAATACACTGGAGCACCCAGGTATAACTCATACTCTGATTCTACAATAAACCTGCTTAATACCCGTGCTAACTTAAGCATCGGAGTCTCTTGCAGGTACCCCCACCCTCCGGTGACCAAGGATCAAAAGTGCAGCCAGTCCAATGAGTCGGACACAATAGCTCCGGCCGCCACCAACCAGCTGGACACGTCATCTCCGACCAGTACAGAAGATCCACTACAAGAAAAATACCCATTCAACCACACTTTTTTTAAGCTACATTTGAAAAGCGTAGCCTATAGGCTATGCTTTTCTCCATGTTGCCTTTTTATAAGAGAAAAAGATACACAATTGTAGCATCATTTAAAAAGTGTAGCCTTAGGTATTATAGAAATCACTTATAAAGCGTAGCCGTATGTTGATATCTATGGGTTCACTTTTCGTATCAAAGAGAACACTTTTAAAGAGTAACTTATTTATTATGTTTTGGATGCGTTTTAAAAGTGATGCCTAATGTATGTGGGAGAAATTCTAACACTTAGTACATTTTTTATTCCCATTTCAATTCCCTCCAGAGAAGAACACACATGCACAGCCCACTTCGCGCACAACAAACCCTCTTCCCTCATCACCTTCACGCATAACCCTCACCTTAGCGAACCCTTTCACGCACAACACACCCAGTCACCCAGTCACCCAGTCACCCCCACTTAGCAAAAATTTGACTTCACCCAGTCACCCTCACTCACGCGACATACACCCTCATCCTCACTCCACACACACACGAAAGAGGGAAGAAATCCGAAAAGGGGGAGAACGGGAAGAAGAAGAGAAGAGAGGGAAGGTAGGAAAGGACGATGCCGGCTAGGGCTCCGCCGCCGTCGTTGTCGAGTGCCAGAGAGAGAGAGAGAGCTCGAGGAAAAGAGAAAACGCGATGGAGGAGAGAAGAAGGGGTTGCTCCGTCGCCACTGAAGCTCCACCGCCGCTGCTAGGGCTTGTTGCCATCGCCGTTCTGCCATCGTCGGGCTACTGTGCTTCCACCGAGGAGCTCGAAGGGATGTCTCGCCGCCGTCGTGCTCTGTCGCCAAGCCGTTGTGTCGCCGCCCATCACCAACGTCGTATCCTTTGTCACCAGGTAAACATTCTCTGTTCTGTATCCTCCCTTTCTCGCTCATTCTCTAACTCGCTCTCACTTTTCAGTTCGAAGGTGGGTATGGTTTCGATAGTGATGATGAACTGCAACGGCTAATTAAGATAGAGAAAGTATGTATCAATTTTCAATTGGTTCTGTGAATTTTTGGGTCGAATTTTAGGTTTTCAATTAGTTTAGCATCTTAAGGAAAAATTAGTGAAAAGAACAGGTTTCACACTAAAATATTTTGATTTACGTCTTGGTTCATACGCATTCCTTGAACATAGTGGTTGCTTTCAATTTCTAGCTTCAAGCTATATTCCTCTCTGATGCTTTTTTTGATTATGTTTTCTTTGCTTTGGGTGTTTTACATGGAAATTTGATAACCAATTTAAATTCTCCTTAATCATATAAACTAGGAATTCATCTGAAAACTAAAGAAGCCTGGAACTTCTTCCTGTGATATCTTTGTAGCCCTACTAATTAGGTGTGAGTTGCAGAAGTTCTAAATGTGGGTGTAAATGACTATTTTTATTCTTATTGTCATTACCAATAAGGTGATCTTTAGTTATTGTGCAATGTGCATGCATGATCATGAATATTTTTTGTTTTTAAACTGACTCATTTTTCTTTCTGCAGAGGCTCTTTAGGTGTTTGAGTCACATGATTTTGATGTTATTAGTGTCCTTTCTGCTAACACGATGAATCTCATACAGGTAATTAATATTGCTACAGAAAAAAAGCTTTGAGAATCTTCGTTCCTAGTGAACTGAGTTTTAGAACTTTTAGCAGATCAGTAGAAGTCTAGAAAACTTGATGTAGTTGGAATACTTTTGGCTTAGACTTTTCTCTATGAAATAAGGTATTGGATTTGCAGAATTGTGAATGTTATAAAATATAAAACTATCTTTGAGGAGCATTCTCACTACTAGGGTATGACTTGATTACTAGAAGAGTTGATACAGTTCAAATATGTCTAGTTTGATTGGACCAGAATTTTTTTGTGTGTGTTTAGAGCAGGGATGATCTTATTGTTATTGATTCTTTTGTTGTTGGTAGTACTGTCTTTTAAGTTGTGGAACAAGGAGAAAATGGTCATTTATTTACGTTTTTCTGGATGGAGAATGGAAGGAGAGGGTTTTTCAAGTTTTTGTGGGAGAAGATTTTGTCTGTTTGGGAATGGAAAATTTTGTTCTTCTAAAACTTCTATCTAGTGTCTATGCTTCATTTATTTTCATATCTCACTGCTAGTTGGTTATGCTGAGCAAAGATGTTATAGGCCTTAGCTTTATGTTATTATCATCTCTAGTTTTCTTTCCTTGCTAATTCTTAAAAAACTGCTCTGCTTCATTAGTGCTTCTGATCACTCTTGCTGGTTTCATTAGTGAATTTAGTTTATTATGCATATTATTTTTTATTATAAGGCATATTATTAGTGCTTCTGATCACTCTTGCTTATTTAATTTTTATTAGTGCTTCTGATCACTTTTGATTCCAAATTGATGATTCCATTGTTGATTTTATCAGAGGAAATATGAATTCAGAGGAAGCTGCACAAATTCCTAGAAGAACTACAAGGTCTTTAGCTTCATCTTCTGCACAAATTTCTGCTTCATCTTTAGTTAAGTTTTGTTTGCTTTCTATTTCTTTTTGGTCTTTAGTTTCATCCTATATTATTATTAGTTAACTGGTTTCAATATCGTTCCTTGGGTTTGAATTTCTTCTCCAAAATCCCTGGTTGAATCATGGATAAGATCATGTTAGCTGGTTTGGAATTACTTCTATAATAAATTAAAAATTTGCATTTTATATCCTAGTCAAAATTTTCAATCTCAGCATTCAAATCCAATCGTTATGGTGCTACATACTACATTATCTTGGATCAAAGGGTTTACAACTACTTGTGGTATAGATGAACATCAGTGAAGATGAAGAAACCCGCCATCTGCATCACAATCAAATAGTTACCATTGCATTAGGTGCCAACTAGTCAAAATTGGCAAATTTATAGCAATGTATGAGAATGAGAGGAAGATACTTACCATTGAAAATGCTGCTCCGTAATAGGGATATGCTGCTGGTATGAATCTCTCATATTCGTTGTGTCTAAAGGGACGGACAGGATCTACGTACAAAGTTCAAAGGCATTCAAGATCTTTGTGGTGAGCTTCATGTTCCTAAAATTCTAAGTTAGGGCAGCACAAATAGTTTCAGATCTTTGTGGTGCTTGTTCTGAAGCCGTAGCCAAGTTCTCTGTTAAACCAATGTAACCATTTTGAATTTTGCATCTGGACGTTAAGGGAACAACATTTTTAATTATTTAGAATGGTTAAGATTGAATTTTAATTCTTTCTTTAGGATCCGGAATTGTTTATCTCAGCTGTACGCCAAAGACATCACTCCTGATGATAAGCAAGAGCTTGATGAGGCTTTGCAGCAGGAGGTAAGTTGGTAATTCAATTTTTGTACTTAAAAGTAAATTGGTAATTCATATGCTACCTGATTGACTACTCTTAGATTTTATTTACTATTTCATATGGATATTTCATGTATTGTTTGGATTCCACCTTTTAAATCAGTAGAGAGATGACAAATCACAAGGAACAAAGTCATGTAAAAGTTTAAGAGAATCAGTTTCCATAGTTGAATCACCAATAAACTTTTATTATTGTAATCTTTCTTGTTTTTCTTTTTAAACAATTTTTGCTTTTAATAGGTGGATGTTCGGAAGGATCTGATAAGAAATTCCGCAAACACAATTGATCTTGATCAGCTAGATATTTGATGGTGCAACTTATTGTGAAGCTGAATGTTTTCCTTAGTAAATATAACACAGATATTTTCGTATATGCCATGGAATGCAGAGAAGCAAGCAAGGCCCCCATTTTTGTTGATGTCATTTGGTTATGAAAGAACCACTGTTGTGCACAAGGGGAATGGTCATTTGTAATGGAGGAATTTGATTTATACCAAAATGACTTCTTTTTTTTAATTTTTTTTCACATTGGAATGTAAATTTTCATTTTGTTTAAATGTTTTCAGGTTTTCTATCTTACAACAACCTGTAAACTTTAGAAGCTGTAGGCTAAAGATGGTACATGCAGATTGCAGATAACAGTGATGTTGTATACAAGACATGCATTGTTTTCTGTGGCAACTATTTCCTGTTTTTCTGATTACTTTATAAAAGTTTTTCAATTATGAAAAAATATTTTTCTCGGTAAAAAAAAGTAGGTATTTTGGATGGAGAAATATTTTTATTTTATAATATTTCACTAATTTAATTAAAAATATAGGATTATATAGTTATATTATTAAATATTATGTTTTAGAAAAAAATTATTAATATATATAAATATATATACAGAAAATAAAAAAAAAAACAATGAGGGATCTAAGGCTACACTTATATACAGTAGCTATGGTATACAAAAAAAAAAGAGGGACCTAAGGCTACGCTTATAAAAAGTAGCTATGGTATACAATATGGCTATGCTTTACAAGTGATGCAGTAGCGTTGAAAAGCGTAGCCTATTCTGGAAAAATGAAAGTTGAAAAGCGTAGCCTTTGGTCCTGGACAGCATCACTTGAAAAGTGTAGCCTATTCTCAAACGTCAAAAGCGTAGCCCTTGGTACAGAAAAGCGTAGCCTTTGAGAAATAGGCAACGGCCGAATAGGAATCACCCCAAAAAGCGTAGCCGTAGCCCAAAAAGCGTAGCCGTAGCCTAAGGCATCATTTTTTTTCACTTTTGGCTACACTTTTCAAGTGTACCTGAATGGGTGTTTTTCTTGTAGTGATCTCATCCGAGATCGATCTACAGTTTCAGGTAACCCCCGGAACATTGGCGCTGTTGCCGGGGAACCTGGAAGTCATCCCATCACCATGGCAGACGAACAGGATAATAACCACAACTCAGATTTAGAGGACAGAACGCCACACAAAAATACGGGTGCCACACCAAAGGACACTCCGGAATCTAACGGAGACAAAAACTCATCACATCCGGGAGTAATAGAAGCCCTTCAAGATCGCCTAAAGCAACTCAAAAAAGAAAGCCAGTACCAACAAGAAGTCGGCAAGGATCTACAAAGAGAGGTAAGGCGACGTCGAGAATTAGAAGATAAACTTCTACAACTTGAAGCCGATCTCAAAGCAAAGACTACCCGGACCACCCCTGAAGACAACTCTCGCAAAGATCAGGATCCTTCACTAGGGAAATCATGAAGATTAAAATCCCCAAAGACTTCAAACTTCCGGATATGACTTTGTATGATGGCACTACAGATCCCAACCATCACCTCAGCAACTTCAGAAGCAGAATGTACCTCACCGACGCCTCAGACGCCGTTCGCTGCAAAGCTTTTCCAACGACTCTCACGAAGACAGTAATTAGATGGTTCGACAACCTACCTCCAAAGTCCATCTCCAACTTTGACGACCTGGCCAAAAAATTCCTGGCCAGATTCTCCATCCAAAAAGACAAGGCTAAGCACGCCCCCAGTCTACTAGGTATCAAGCAAGGAGATCGGGAAAGTCTCCACAACTACATGGAAAGATTCAACAAAACGTGCCTAGACATACAAAGCTTACCAACAGAGGCTGCCGTCATGGGCCTCATCAACGGCCTACGAGAAGGACCCTTCAGCCAATCTATATCAAAGAAATATCCCACATCCCTAGACGAGGTACAGGAGCGGGCAGAGAAGTACATCAACATGGAAGAAAATTCTCGACTTGGAGAAGCCTCGAAATCCGGTTTCACCTACCGTGATAAAGATAAAGAATCCAAGAAGAAGGAAGATCAAACAGGCGAAAAAATAAAAAAGTATCATAATTATACCCCTCTTCGGGTGTCCCTGGTGGATATTTACAAAGAAGTCTGTAACACAGAAAAGATACCCCCAGCTCGACCACTCAAAGGCAAAAAAGGAGGAGGAAATCAGAACGAGTACTATGAATATCATCGGGTCCGAGGACATTCCACCAATGAGTGCTTCGACTTAAAAAACATCATAGAAAAGTTAGTAAGGGAAAGAAAACTAAATCGGTATCTAGCCACCCGAGATGATGAACAAAGAAAAAGACGAAGAGATAAAGACGTCGGACGAACTGAGCGATCACCTCGTACGCCAGAAAGACACGTCCATATGATACACAGAGGATTTGCAGGAGATGGAATCTCCAAATCATCCCGCAAAAGATACCTCAAAGAAGTGTATCATGTCGAAGGGAAGGAGGAAGCACCCGACATCCCTGCAATCATGTTCACCAAAGAAGACGCATCTGGTATCATCTCAGGACACGACGATCCCATGGTCATCACCATCATACTGGCAAACGCCAATCTCCACCGCACATTAATAGACCAAGGGAGTTCTGCCGACATCTTATTCAAAACTGCCTTCTACAAACTCGGCCTAGAAGGAAAGGAGCTTAGAGCATACCCGAACAGCCTGTTCGGACTGGAAGATACCCCAGTACAACCACTGGGATACGTGTCGCTACACACAACCTTCGAAAAAGGGAACCAATCCAGAACACTCAAGATAAACTACATTGTGGTCGACGTGAGTTCAGCCTACAATGCCCTAATAGGTCAGACAACACTAAATCAACTCGGCGCAATAGTCTCGACTCCACATCTATGCATGAAATTCCCAATTACAGAAGGGATAGCTACGATAAAAGCAGATCAAAAGATGGCACGCCGCTGTTATAACGAAAGTCTAAACCTCAGAGGTAGAGGAGAAGAGTTCTATACAATTGAGCTTGGTGGAGTTCAGAGACGTGAAGAACTCCGTCCACAACCCGAAGGAGAAATAGAGAAAGTTCAGATCGGGGATACCTCGGACAAAACAACTAATATTGGCACGATCCTGAAGGGAGACGCAAAAGAATTACTAGTACAGTTCTTACGAGATAATGTCGATCTCTTCGCATGGAAAGCTGCAGACATGCCAGGCATAGACCCCAAGCTAATGAGTCACAAGTTGGCGGTCTATCCAGGATCTCGGCCGGTACAGCAGAGACGAAAAAAACTTGGGCCAGAACGATCCCAAGCTATGGAAGAACAGGTACAAGCACTACTGGAGGCAGGATTTATAAGAGAAGTCAAGTACCCACTATGGCTAGCTAATGTCGTCTTGGTGAAAAAATCAAATGGGAAGTGGCGAATATGCACCGACTACACCGACCTCAACAAAGCCTGCCCAAAAGATCCTTACCCACTCTCAAGTATCGACGCCCTGGTAGATGCTTCCTCCGGATATAGATACCTCTCATTTATGGATGCATATTCCGGATACAACCAAATTCCCATGTATCCACCAGATCAAGAAAAGACCTCGTTTTTAACGCCAAAAGCAAATTACTGCTATATTGTGATGCCTTTCGGCCTCAAGAATGCGGGAGCTACTTATCAAAGGCTAATGAATAAAGTCTTTTCAGATCATATCGGAAAAATCATGGAAGTCTACGTGGACGACATGTTAATAAAGACACAAAGCGAAGAAACATTATTGTCCGACCTGGCCCAAGTGTTCGACACTATAAGGAAGCATGACATGCGACTCAATCCCACAAAGTGCACCTTTGCAGTAGAAGCGGGCAAATTCTTAGGTTTCATGCTCACACAAAGAGGAATTGAAGCAAATCCAGACAAATGCCAGGCTATACTCAACATGAAGAGCCCGACTTGTGTCAGAGAAGTACAACAACTCAACGGGAGATTGGCAGCCTTATCCAGATTCTTAGCAGGATCAACAATAAGATCTCTCCTCTTCTATGCCACTTTAAGGAAAGGAAAGAAGTTCGAATGGACAACAGAATGCGAGCAAGCCTTCCAGGATTTCAAAAACTTCCTGGGACGACCGCCTATCCTAACTCGACCACGAGAGGAAGAACCACTCGTTTTATACCTTGCAGTAGGAAGTCAGGCAGTAGCCTCAGCACTGGTTCGAGAGGACAACAAAGGGCAACAGCCTGTATATTTCATCAGTAAAGCGCTGCAGGGATCCGAGCTGAACTACCAAAAAATAGAAAAGTTCGCCTACACTCTCATACTGACATCTCGACGATTTCGCCCATACTTCCAGGCCCACACCATTAAGGTTCGAACCGACCAGCCCATAAAGGGGATACTGCAGAAAATAGATCTAGCAGGCAGAATTTTACAATGGGCAGTCGAGTTATCCGAGTTCGACCTCCAATACGAAGCTCGGACAGCCATCAAATCACAATACTTGGCCGACTTCATTGCAGAATTCACAGATACCCTGGAAACCCCCACAGAATGGAATCTCTACGTGGACGGGTCTTCAAATAAGACTGGAAGCGGCGCAGGTGTGATAATAGAAAGAAACCAAGGAACCTAAGTTGAGCTTTCCCTCAAATTTGGGTTCCCGGCCTCAAACAACCAGGCAGAATATGAAGCGTTACTAGCTGGTTTGAAGCTGGCTAAGGAGGTTGGAGCTCAAAAACTCAACATCTTCAGCGACTCACAAGTAGTCACCTCACAGTTAACAAGGAGTTACCAAGCCAAAGATCCCACCATGAAAAAGTATTTGGATATAACCAAAGAACAGCTCGGACAACTCAGGAAATATAAGATCTGTCACATACCCCGCGAACAAAATGCTCGAGCTGATGCACTCTCAAACCTAGCCAGCACCAAACCAGGGGGCAACAATAGAAGCCTCATCCAGGAAATGCTACAGAACCCGTCAATCTCGGAAGCAGAAAAAGTCCTAGCTATAACAAGTCAGGATCAATGATGGATGACCCCCATAATTAATTACCTCAAAAAAGAAACACTCCCCACAAATAAGAAGGAAGCAAAGAGGTTAAAACGGGAGGCTCAGTACTACACCATCATAAACAACACCCTATACAAAAGAGGGATTTCAATACCATCGTTAAAATGTGTGCCGACCTCTAACACAAGGGAAGTTTTAGAGGAAGTACACAACGGTATTTGTGGCAATCATCTCGGGGCACAAGCTCTCACCAAAAAGGTACTTCGGGCGGGATTTTACTGGCCAACTCTACAAAAGGAAGCTACAGAATTCATAAAGACATATCCCCCATGCCAGAAACATGCCAACTTTCACATCGCCCCGCCAGAAGAACTCATCAGCATAACTTCGCCTTGGCCATTTGCAAAATGGGGACTCGATCTTCTCAGACCCTTTCCCCAGGGATCAGGACAAGTCAAATTCCTCATAGTCGGAGTAGACTATTTCACAAAGTGGATTGAGGCAGAGCCCCTAGCCAACGCTACTGCTCAAAGAAGCCAGAAATTCCTATATAGGAACATTGTCACAAGGTTCGGGGTTCCATACTCCATCACCACAGACAATGGCACTCAATTCAAAGATGCAGGCTTCAGGAAATTAGTAGCCGACTTGAACATAAAGCACCAGTTCACCTCCGTCGAACATCCTCAAGCCAATGGGCAAGCTGAAGCTGCCAACAAAGTCATATTGGCTGGGTTAAAACGGAGACTGCAAGATGCGAAGGGAGCTTGGGCTGAAGAACTTCCACAGGTCCTATGGGCATATCGAACCACGCCACATTCCACCACAAACGAATCACCGTTCCGATTAGCGTACGGAGTGGAGGCAATAATCCCAGTAGAGGTTGAGGAAGGGTCGCTTAGAGGAGTCCACTACAATGAAGAAGCCAACTCGCAACTTCAAAGAGAAGAACTCGACCTACTTCCGGAAATCCAAGAAAGAGCTCGGATCAGGGAAGAAGCGCTAAAGCGCCAAATGGCTTCAAGATATAATCAAAAGGTAGTGCAAAGAGGTTTCATGGAGAATGATCTCATCCTAATCTGAAATGATATTGGAACAACTCAACCCGGAGAAGGAAAGTTGGCAGCAAATTGGAAAGGACCCTACCGAGTCATAGAAGTACTTGGGAAGGGCTACTACAGACTATCCGAACTCGATGGACGAGAGCTTCCCAGATCGTGGCACGCCTGCAACCTAAGAAGGTACTATAGCTAGAAAAGGTAAAAGATCTCATCATAGGATGCACTCTTTTTCCTGAAAAGGTTTTTTAATGAGGCACCAAGTTGAGATCCAGATATCATCCGACTTAAAAGGATGAAAAACTCCAACATGTATATATTTGTGCTTTCTTTTGAATAAAAAATATTTTAGATATTCTACAAATTCTCAAGACGCATTAATTTGAAGCATTCATCGTCCGATTATAAAGCAACAGATCGGCAGAAAGTGAAAAACAGATTCACTGCACGATCACGATAAAAGACCAATAAAGATGAAAACGCGATTCATCTAAAGGTCGACAGAAACCACCTTCTACAAATCGGCAAAGATGAACACAGAATAATGCAAGAAGTTATCGAAAGTGATCCAAAAAAAAGAACTTGACGAGGTCTTATGGATTGCTAAATAATAACTTAAAGACTGGCCGACGTTGAGAAGTCGGACCAAGTCAACCCAAGTTATCAGCAAATCCCTGGAAAGAGGTCTGGCCAACCCTATAAAAGAGGAATTGTTATAACTTAGAAGAGATCGACCTAACGAAGTCGGTCTCCTACAAAATAAGTTATATAAGTAATCCCTGAAAGAGACCTGACAAAGGTCCAAGAAAGAGAATTACAAAATAACTTAGAAGAGATCGACCTAACGTAGTCGGTCTCCTACAAAATAAGTTATATAAGTAATCCCTGAAAGAGACCTGACAAAGGTCCAAGAAAGAGGATTACAAAATAACTTAGAAGAGATCGACCTAACGAAGTCGGTCTCCTACAAAATAAGTTATATAAGTAATCCCTGAAAGAGACCTGACAAAGGTCCAAAAAAGAGGATTACAAAAATAACTTAGAAAAAGATGACGTAAAGAAGTCGACCTCCCACAAACAAGTTATAAAGAAGTGATGCCAGGGCATTTTGGCCAGTTTCACTGACCTTTTCTTTACTGTTTTAGGGTAGTTTCATGCATTTTCTTAGGAAATAAGCAAGTTTTGGGTAGAATTTTACTTACATATTGATTCAAGCAAACATTGTGCACTTTACATGATTTCATGAGAATTATGCAAGAATTGAATGACAAATTGGATGATGCATGTCTCATTGATTTGGATTAGAACTTTGATGCACTCTATTGCTTGATTTCAAGACAAAGGAAGCAAGGAAGAACCACGTTAGCAGCCACGTTAGTCTAACTAACGTAACCACTAACGTGGAATGGGAGCTAGCTTGCAACATTAATGAGAAAAGTAATCACCAATAACACCCTCGAAGCCATCATAGCCCACGTTAAGAGTCACGTTAACTAAGTTAACATGAACTCTAACGTGGAAGAAGAAAATGAAGCCAACGTTAGTGACACTCACCATTGTCACTAACGTTGGACCAAGCTCATATTGGCCACGTTAAGAGCCACGTTAACTCAGTTAACGTGGACTCTAACGTGGGGAAGCAAAAGAATGGCCAACGTTAGTGACACTCACCTTTGTCACTAACGTTGGACTAAGCCAGTTTGAGCCACGTTAACTTAGTTAACGTGGAAGCTAACGTGAAGGGAGCAAGAATCGCCAACGTTAGTGACACTCACCTTTGTCACTAACGTTGGAATGAGCCACTATGAGATACGTTAACTCCCACGTTAACTTAGTTAACGTGGAAGCTAACGTGGATTGAAGAATGATGAGCCAACATTAGTGACACTCACCTTTGTCACTAACGTTGGAGATGGCTATCACCACCACGTTAGAAGCCACGTTAACCTAGTTAACGTGAACTCTAATGTGGGAAGTAGGGGCGTTTTGAAACGTTAGTGACAAAGGTAAGTGTCACTAACGTTTTCGAAGATTTGGCAAGCCTACGTTAGAGGTCACGTTAGCCACACTAACGTGAACTCTAACGTAGGGGGAAGGGAGGATTCTCAACGTTATTGGAAAAGGTAAGTCCCAATAACGTGTGTGAAGGACCAAGAGGCAACGTTAGTGGTCACGTTGGTACCACTAATGTTGAAGTTAACGTGAATTATCCTTTGGTTAGGAACGTTAGTGAAAAAGGTGACTACCACTAACGTTCTCGAACCCACACTTTCACTTAACGTTAACGCCACCAACGTCCTAACCTAAAGTCCCTGCCCACTTCATACTTTCTCTCTGCAAGTAAAGCTAAGCCCACTGAAGAAGATAACTTCTTCAAACTCAAGATCTAAAGGCCCATATCAAAGATTTAAAGAACCAACTAGAAGATCAGAAGAGTAGTATATATAGGGGTAGTTTTGAATTAGAAAGGGGGTTGGAAATTTGAGAACTACTCTCTGTATTTTACTTTCTCTGTAGCTTCTAGTTTACTTTTCATAATGTATTTTCCATCTTTGTTTTTCATTCCCAGAGCTATGAACAACTAAACCCCTTTCATTGGGTTCGGGAGCTCTGTTGTAATTTGATGGATCAATATTAGTTTTCATTATTCTTCTTCTATCTTTTCTCTTGATTTTACTAGAAAGTTTTCAATCTTCATTCAATTGGGTAGTTATCTTGGAAAAGAAGCTATTCATACTTGGATCTCTTCGGAACTTTGGAAGAGGAATGAAGAGATCATGCTAGAAATTCTTTCTCATGTTGGACTAAATTGGGGTTTGGATGGATATAGTGACATATAATCCTACCAACACTTTGATTTGGAAATACATGTGGTATAATCAGTGACCATACTTCATCTCTTCTCATGAGCAATTGACCAAGGAATTGGCTATTGATCAAGATTTGAGAGATTGAATTACCAAGAAATTGGAATTCGATCACTTAAGATTGCCAAGGAGATCAATGAATGCATTGATTGAGGAAGAGATGAAAATGAACTTGATCCGGAGAATGCAACATCTCCTAAGCCTAATGAATTCCCCATTTCTGATCTTACCTTTTCTCTTTACTTTCTGCTATTTACTTTCATGCTAAACTCCCCTTCCCCATTTAAGATTCCGTAATTTACTTTCCGCTATTTACATTCCGCTCTTTATTTCCAGCATTTACGTTTCTGCTATTTACTTTCCCGCCATTTAATTTTCTGCAAATCTCAAATCCAATTATGCTTAGTTCAACTAGAACATTCCTCTAATTAAAGTTGCTTGACCAATCAATCCCTGTGGGATTCGACCTCACTCTATTGTGAGTTTTTACTTGACGATAATTCGGTATACTTGCCGAAGAAAAATTGTTGAGAGACAAGTTTTCGTGCATCAAGTTTATGGCGTCGTTGCCGGGGATTGATTTTGTATCAACAATGATTAAATTGGAGGATAACTAGATTGAGAATTTTTCTTTTGTTTGATTTAAAATTCTGTTTGAGCTATTTACTTTCAGTTTAGTTATTTTCTCCCCTTTCCCCTACTTTTTTTTAGTTGTTTACAATTCAGTCCACTAACCTACTAACTGTTTGATATATTGCATCACTCACACTAACAGTAATTCTAACAGAAATACTTTCTGCATCTATTTCCTTGCTTATGCCTTGTTGGTTGTATGACAGGGAGAAGAAGCGGGGCTTCAACTTCTTTTGATTCTGAACCTGAGAGGACCTTCCTTAGATTAAGGAGGGAAGCAAGAGGAAAGAGAGTAGTTGGTGCTGAGGAAGAGGAGGAGTATTTTGAACTAAACATGGATGAAAATATAGAGAACCATCATGAAGAAGAGGCTCACAACCATGGCAGAGAAGGTCTAGCAAATCATGCTGGGCAGGAGAGAAGAGTTTTAGGCTCTTATATCAACCCAAACCCAGGAAACTGTGGGAGTAGCATTCAAAAGCCAACCATACATGCCAACAACTTTGAACTAAAACCACAGCTTATCACCCTTGTTCAGAACAACTGTTCGTTCGGAAGAGGTGTCTAAGAAGACCCCAACCAACATTTAACCACCTTCCTGAGGATATGTGATACTGTGAAGTCTAACGGTGTTCATCCTGACACCTATAGACTACTCTTATTTCCCTTCTCACTCAAGGACAAGGCATCTAAATGGCTGGAGTCCTTTCCGAAGGAGAGCTTAACAACCTGGAAAGATGTGGTGAACAAATTCTTGGCAAGATTCTATCCTCCTCAAAGAATCAACAGATTGAGAGCTGAGGTTCAAACTTTCAGGCAACAAGATGGTGAGACTCTCTACGAAGCATGGGAGAGGTTTAAGGACCTGACAAGAAGGTGTCCACCAGATATGTTCAATAAATGGGTGCAGCTGCACATTTTCTATGAAGGCCTCTCCTATGAATCAAAGAAGGCAGTAGACCACTCATCCGGGGGATCTCTAAACAAAAAAAGACCATTGAGGAGGCCATAGATGTCATTGAGACTGTAGCAGAGAATGACTACTTCTATGCTTCTGAAAGAGGCAACACTAGAGGAGTGATGGAGCTAAATAATGTGGATGCACTGCTGGCCCAAAATAAGTTTATTACCAAGCAGCTGGCTGACCTCACTAAGAAGATGGAGAGGAACCAAGTAGCAGCAATCACCACCTCATCAACAACCCAAGAGGGGGTGAATGCAGAGGCAGAAGGTGAGCATGAACAAGCCAACTACATTGGAAACTCACCCAGGCAAACCCATGATCCATACTCCAAGACCTACAACCCTGGTTGGAGGAATCACCCAAACTTTGGGTAGGGAAATCAACAAGATCAAGGCCAAGATCAGAGACGTCACAACCCCAACAACCATGCAGCTCACTAACAGTCCACACAGAGATCATATCAACACCACCCTAACAACACCTCTCCACATCCATACCAAAACCAAAATAACCCAACTCACCCCTCCACTCTTAACTCACCATCATCTGAAGATAGACTCTCCAGAATTGAGACTCTACTTGAAGGCATATGCAAGGAGATTCAAGATAATAAGGTGTTCAAGGAGGAGGTGCGAGCCAATATCAAGAATCAGGGAGACACCATCAAGAGACTGGAATTTCAAGTGGGATACCTCTCCGAGCAGATTCCCAAACCTACAGACAGCTTCCCAAGTGACATAGAGAAAAACCCGAGAGGTGAAGCAAAGAAAGTAAGATGGGAAGATTACAAGATGGTCACTATAAGTGATAAGGAGACCGAGGATGAACCGAACAAACCATTAGAATAACCTGGAGATACATCAGCAGAGAAACAGGAAGAGGAGCACCAAGCACCTAAAATTTCACAGAAGGAGCTGATAAGACTCTATGCACCTTTTCCCCAATTACTCAATGGTGGTGTAGAGAAGAGAATATACTCAAGGTTTCTTGACATATTTGCATCTCTCCATGTAAACATACCATTCATCAAGGCCCTCCAACAAATGCCCTCATACATTAAGTATATGAAGGAGCTTCTGACCAGGAAAAGCTCACTCAAAGGAGGACAAACAATAGTGATGAATAAGGAGTGCAGTGCTCTCATTCAACCAAAGTTGCCGATAAAGAGGAAGGACCCCGGGAGTTTTCACATCCCCTGTGCCATAGGAGAAACAATGTTTGATAAAGGACTTTGCAATCTGGGAGCAAGCATCAACTTAATGCCTTTATCCCTTATGAAGAAGCTACAGATCAATGAGATAATACCCACAGATGTAGTTACCAGGCTGGCTGACAAAACTCAAAAACAAGCAGTAGGAGTGGTTGAAAATGTGCTGGTGAAGGTTGGAAAATACTTCCTGCCCACAGACTTTGTCATATTGGACATGGAAGAGAGTCACCTCCACCCAATCATATTGGAAAGACCATTCCTAGCTACAACCAGAGCACTTATAGATGTGGAGCGAGGGGAACTAATTTTGAGGATCCATGACGAACAACTCACCTTCAATGTATTCAAATCCTCACAAGAAACAGATCAAGAGAACAAAGAATCAAGCAAAGATCACAGTGAGATACTGAAGGAAGAAACAAGCACTGAAGCACAACTAGCACATCTGGGAATCCCCTTGGTTGATGAACAAGGCAATCAGCAGCTGTCACAGCTCAAGAAAAATCAGGAGGAACCTAAACCACCAGAGTTATATGAGACCAGCAACAAAATCTCCTTGGAAAAGGAGGTCACAAAGAGCAAGGCAACATCAAAAGAAACAAAGAAGAAGGTACCAAGGAGGTAGAGGAACAAGAAGATCCCTACAGAGGACTTCTCTCCAGGGGATAAAGTAATCTCAACTTACTTCCTAGCCATTCCCCCCGATCTCCCCACCATCCCATCTCAGCTACCTAAAGTTTTTACCATCAATAGAGTTCTCTCCTTAGAACATGTGGAGATCCTTGATGAACCCAATGGAGATAGATTTACTGCAAGGGGGGAGGACTTGAAGCACTACTAACCACCCTGACAAAGGAAAAACGTCAGGCTAGTGACGCTAAAAGAGCGCTTTGTTGGGAGGCAACCCAACCTAAGGTAGTTTCTTTTTCATCGTCATTTCAATAAAGATCACAAGTTGTTTCCCCTGTATTACGAGGAGCTAAGTTTGGTGTTCCACACCAAAACAATCTAAGAGTGAAAGTGTAATTCTAAGTTTGGTGTTCCACCAAAGATATTAGTTAGAATCACACTACACTCCAATGGCAAAATGCTAGCTCCAACCAGTCAGGGGAACCACTTAGCAGTAGTTTAGTCTTTAGTTAATAATTATTTAGTTAATAACAACATATGAGGCTCTCTGCAAGTATGCAATCTGTCGTACTAGGCAAGGAACTAAGTTTGGTGTTCACACACCAAATTAAGTTCAGAAATTCACAAGCATACATGCAAGCTAACTATTTCTCAAGTGCTTTGGGAACAAGCAACTTCCAATAACTTTGCATAAACCTTCTGAGGAAATGGTGCACCATCACCCAAAGAAGTGAAGGAGCAAAAACTATGGATGATGACAACAAGGGGACAGCTAGAAACCATCACCCGAAGGTTGTATTGTCACTTAATTCCATATACTTGAAATGCTAAAAAATTGGAAGTCCCAAGGTGCCCTTGATTAATAGTTACTCATTAGTTTAAATCATTAGAATTTAATGTTTGTTTTTATTGTTTTTTTTTTGTCATATATGTGCTGGTTTTAATGTCAATGCTGCATCTTTCACCTTGTTTACTTGTATGCTTGTCCCTTTTAAGTTAAATAAAAATAAAAAGAGAATGTTTGTTATAAAAGACCAGAGTGGAATTCATATTATGGAGTAAGTGCCTAATTTTGTGGTGTGGTAATAGATTAGCTAAGTTAGTTCACCAATAAGGTGGGAAGGCAACTATCTGTCCTGAATTATATGATTGAAACACACCCCATGAGACTAGCTAACTAACAAGATCCTAATAGAAAAAGGGAAAAAGAAAATGAAAGTTGAAAAATAAAAGAAAAAGAGTAAGAAATAAGGCTAGGCACCAAGGGTTTGAATCTTGAGGCAAGTGTCTGTGGTGTTCCTGTGTAAGGGATTTACTTGGATGAATAAGCTCTTAGGGGTGCCTTATCACTTGGTAACTTGGGTTAACTAACCCGGGATTATCAGCTGAAAGTCCACTATCAAGAGTAACCTTTGCTACAGAACACTTAGTAACCCAAAGAGGTGCTGGACACCAAGGTCTCAAGAAAGAAAATAAACAAATCATGTGCCTGTGCTGGACACCTAGCACCTTGAACCAACTGGTTCGGGAGTGCTGGCTGAAAGCTTATCTTAAAAAGTCGCCCCCTCACAGAGCACTTAGCCTAAGAGCACAATCAAACCCTGAAAACAATAAAAGGATCAATGAATAAAAGCCTCATAGGGTGCAATCAAGTGAGTATTCCAGGACATGATAAAGGTCTGAAAGCCAGTGAAGGAATGAACCTAAGTTGCTATGCATGAAACCACCATAAAACCAAGGACATGACTTCCACAATAAGGACTCATTTCTCTTGGCATTTCATTCATCATTCTCTTGTTCCAGTACTTGCTTAGGGACAAACAAGCTTTAAGTTTGGTGTTATGATGCCAGGACATTTTGGCCAGTTTCACTGACCTTTTCTTTACTGTTTTAGGGTAGTTTCATGCATTTTCTTAGGAAATAAGCAAGTTTTGGGTAGAATTTTACTTACATCTTGATTCAAGCAAACACTGTACACTTTACATGATTTCATGAGAATTATGCAAGAATTGAATGACAAATTGGATGATGCAGGTCTCATTGATTTGGATTAGAACTTTGATGCACTCTATTGCTTGATTTCAGGACAAAGGAAGCAAGGAAGAACCACGTTAGCAGCCACGTTAGTCTAACTAATGTAACCACTAACGTGGAATGGGAGCTAGCTTGCAATATTAATGAGAAAAGTAATCGCCAATAACGCCCTCGAAGCCATCATAGCCCACGTTAAGAGTCACGTTAACTAAGTTAACGTGAACTCTAACGCGGAAGAAGAAAACGAAGCCAACGTTAGTGACACTCACCTTTGTCACTAACGTTGGACCAAGCTCATATTGGCCACGTTAACTCAGTTAACGTGGACTCTAACATGGGGAAGCAAAAGAATGGCCAACATTAGTGACACTCACCTTTGTCACTAACGTTGGACTAAGCCAGTTTGAGCCACGTTAGTTGCCACGTTAACTTAGTTAACGTGGAAGCTAACGTGAAGGGAGCAAGAATCACCAACGTTAGTGACACTCACCTTTGTCACTAACGTTGGAATGAGCCACTATGAGCAACGTTAACTCCCACGTTAACTTAGTTAACGTGGAAGCTAACGTGGATTGAAGAATGATGAGCCAACGTTAGTGACACTCACCTTTGTCACTAACGTTGGAGATGGCTATCACCACCACGTTAGAAGCCACGTTAACCTAGTTAACGTGAACTCTAATGTGGGAAGTAGGGGCGTTTTGAAACGTTAGTGACAAAGGTAAGTGTCACTAACGTTTTCGAAGATTTGGCAAGCCTACGTTAGAGGTCACGTTAGCCACACTAACGTGAACTCTAACGTAGGGGGAAGGGAGGATTCTCAACGTTATTAGAAAAGGTAAGTCCCAATAACGTGTGCGAAGGACCAAGAGGCAACGTTAGTGGTCACGTTGGTGCCACTAACGTTGAAGTTAACGTGAATTATCCTTTGGTTAGGAATGTTAGTGAAAAAGGTGACTGCCACTAACGTTCTCGAACCCACACTTTCACTTAACGTTAACGCCACTAACGTCCTAAGCTAAAAGTCCCTGCCCACTTCATACTTTCTCTCTGCAAGTAAAGCTAAGCCCACTGAAGAAGATAACTGCTTCAAACTCAAGATCCGAAGGCCCATATCCAAGATTTGAAGAACCAACTAGAAGATCAGAAGAGTAGTATATATAGGGG
Organism: Arachis ipaensis; assembly: GCF_059453495.1. Lineage (NCBI taxonomy): Eukaryota > Viridiplantae > Streptophyta > Magnoliopsida > Fabales > Fabaceae > Arachis > Arachis ipaensis. Next base: position 10,551,237 of record NC_142436.1, read on the forward strand.
TAGTTTTGAATTAGAAAGGGGGTTGGAAATTTGAGAACTACTCTCTGTATTTTACTTTCTCTGCAGCTTCTAGTTTACTTTTCATAATGTATTTTTCATCTTTGTTTTTCATTCCTAGAGCTATGAACAACTAAACCCCTTTCATTGGGTTCGGGAGCTCTGTTGTAATTTGACGGATCAATATTAGTTTTCATTATTCTTCTTCTATCTTTTCTCTTGATTTTACTAGAAAGCTTTCAATCTTCATTCAATTGGGTAGTTATCTTGGAAAAGAAGCTATTCATACTTGGATCTCTTCGGAACTTTGGAAGAGGAATGAAGAGATCATGCTAGAAATGCTTTCTCATGTTGGACTAAATTGGGGTTTGGATGGATATAGTGACATATAATCCTACCAATACTTTGATTTGGAAATACATGTGGTATAATCAGTGACCATACTTCATCTCTTCTCATGAGCAATTGACCAAGGAATTGGCTATTGATCAAGATTATTTGAGAGATTGAATTACCAAGAAATTGGAATTCGATCACTTAAGATTGCCAAGGAGATCAATGAATGCATTGATTGAGGAAGAGATGAAAATGAACTTGATCCGGAGAATGCAACATCTCCTAAGCCCAATGAATTCCCCATTTCTGATCTTACCCATTCTCTTTACTTTCTGCTATTTACTTTCATGCTAAACTCCCCTTCCCCATTTAAGATTCCACAATTTACTTTCCGCTATTTACATTCTGCTCTTTATTTCCAGCATTTACGTTTCTGCTATTTACTTTTCCGCCATTTAATTTTCTGCAAATCTCAAATCCAATTCTGCTTAGTTCAACTAGAACATTCCTCTAATTAAAGTTGCTTGACCAATCAATCCCTGTGGGATTCGACCTCACTCTATTGTGAGTTTTTACTTGACGACAATTCGGTATACTTTCCGAAGGAAAATTATTGAGAGACAAGTTTCCGTGCATCAAGAAGTCCCTGAAAGAGACCTAGCAAAGGTCCAAAAAAGAGGACTGCAAAGGTAGCTAAGACGAGGACTGGTATGCGAAATTGCTACTCAGGTTGTGAATTGTTGTTCGAAATTGATTCCCTGGCAATGGCACCAAAAACGGATGCACAGGACTATGGTCTAAACATATCTTCACAACTTCGCATAACTAACCAGCAAGTGCACTGGGTCATCCAAGTAATACCTTACGTGAGTAAGGGTCGAATCCCACGGAGATTGTCGGTATGAAGCAAGCTATGGTCACCTTGTAAATCTCAGTCAGGCGGATATCAAATGGTTATGGAGTTTTCGAAAATAATATAATAAAATAGGGATAGAAATACTTATGTAATTCATTGGTGAGAATTTCAGATAAGTGAATGGAGATGCTTTCGTTCCTCTGAACCTCTGCTTTCCTGCTATCTTCATCCAGTCAGTCTTACTCCTTTCCATGGCTGGCTTTATGTGATACATCACCATTGTCAATGGCTACTTTCGGTCATCTCTCGGGAAAATGATCCAATGCCCTGTCACGGCACGGCTAATCGTCTGGAGGCATCACCCTTGTCAATGGCTTCATCTTATCCTCTCAGTGAAAATGGTCAACGCACCCTGTCACGGCACGGCTATTCATCTGTCGGTTCTCGATCATGCTGGAATAGGATTTACTATCCTTTTGCGTCTGTCACTAACACCCTGCAATCGCGAGTTTGGAGCTCGTCACAGTCATTCAATCATTGAATCCTACTCGGAATACCACAGACAAGGTTTAGACCTTCCGGATTCTCTTGAATGCCGCCATCATTCTAGCTTGCACCACGAAGATTCTGGTTAAGAGATCTAAGAGATACTCATTCAGTCGAAGGTAGAACGGAAGTGGTTGTCAGGCACGCATTCATAGGGAATGATGATGATTGTCACGTCCATCACATTCAGGTTAAAGTGCGAATGAATATCTTAGAAGCGAAATAAGATGAATTGAATAGAAAACAGTAGTACTTTGCATTAATCTTTGAGGAACAGCAGAGCTCCACACCTTAATCTATGGAGTGCAGAAACTCTACCGTTGAAAATACATAAGTGGAAGGTCCAGGCATGGCCGAGATGGCCAGCCCTCAAAACGTGATCACAGGATCAAAATACAATCCAGGATATCAAATACAATAGTGAAATGTCCTATTTATAATAAACTAGCTACTAGGGTTTACAGAAGTAAGTAATTGATGCATAAATCCACTTCCGGGGCCCACTTGGTGTGTGCTTGGGCTGAGCTTTGAGTGTTGCACGTGTAGAGGTCCTTCTTGGAGTTGAACGCCAGCTTTTGTGCCAGTTTAGGCGTGCAACTCTGGTTTTGGCTCCTTTTCTGGCGCTGGACGCCAGATTTGGGTAGAAAGCTGATGTTGAACGCCAGTTTACGTCGTCTATTCTTGGCCAAAGTATGGACTATTATACATTTCTGGAAAGCCCTGGATGTCTAATTTCCAACGCAATTCGAAGCGTGCCATTTCGAGTTCTGCAGCTCCAGAAAATCCAATTTGAATGCAGGGAGGTCAGAATCCAACAGCATCAGCAGTCCTTCTTCAACCTCTGAATCTAATTTCTGCTCAAGTCCCTCAATTTCAGCCAGAAAATACCTGAAATCACAGAAAAACACACAAACTCATAGTAAAGTCTAGAAATGTGAATTTAACATAAAAACTAATGAAAACATCCCTAAAAGTAACTAGATCCTACTAAAAACATACTAAAAACAATGCCAAAAAGCGTATAAATTATCCGCTCATCAAGGACCAACGTAAAGAAATCGGCTATGGATTGCTAGAAATACAAGCAAGAGCAAGAAAATTGAGAAACAAGTTAGACCCGCCCATTCACGACCTCAAAGGAGTCAACCCGCAAGCAACAGGTGCAAAGCGATCCAAAGAGGCCGAGAAGCAAGGCTCCAACATCTCCAAAAGTGCTAAGACAAGCGCAAACGAGCAGGATATAAAATACAATATTATAACGAGCTTCAGGGTCAGCCCCAAAAGCTTGAAAACTACTTGTTGTTTTTCAAAAATAAAGTTGCTAAACAAGCAACCCAAAAGAGTATCCACAGTCGAGCAAAATATTCAAACTACAAAAAAAGAGTTCAGAAGCCCACAAGCCGGGCTATTTACATAAAATATTCAAGAGAAATCAGCAAAGATCCGGAGCCTTTTCGACACCATCAGTACAAGGAGAAGGAAGGCGAGTCTGAATAGGCACAGCATCCACGGTTCCATCATCCCAGTTCAGAATCTGGCAATCCGGATCAGACACAACTGGAGAAACTGAAGAGGTTGACACTTTGGCAGAAGACACAGGGGGAGGTTCAACATCATCATCATCTTGGTCATCAGGGACAATCTTACCATCCCTCTCAACATTATCCAGGCTGAAAAGAGTAAGGTCGGCCTCGGGAGCAATAATCCGAACCTGCTCCCTCAAGTTCTCATAGGCAGCAGTTACGCTGCCAACAAGATGACCTTGGAGCTCGGAGTAATCAGCTCGGGCATTCTCCAACTCCTCCCTCAGGCGCACCACCTCCCGATAAGATGTCACATAACTGTCCTTATGCCTCAATGCCGTGTCCTCGACCAACCGCACAGAAGCCGCCAGAGCAAGGGAACTCGCCTTTTCGTTCTCCAAATCCTTCTCCAACTTGGCTACCTTTACCTCAAGCTCTTCCTTCAGGCCCTTCATCCGATCGAACTCCTATTTAGCCTCCTCCATAAATTCTTTGGTGGCATGGAGAGGAAGATTCTGAGCAGTTCGGTATAGGGCAGCCCCCATATATGCCATTTTAACACTGTTTCGGGTCATAAAATCCAGATGGCGAAGGATTGACACATCATCCATGGGGAGGTACCGTAGGGACCGATTTGCTGATCTACGAACTTGATTGCATTAAAATCAAGGGCGTAAAGGTTAAAGGCCTCAATTGTTTTCTGTTTCTTATTGGGAGGAGCACCAGAAGTCTGTGGAGGATCAGTCAGACGAACTCGAGGAGTGGGGATCACCTTCCTTGGCCCAGGAGAACTCGGCACGGGCGGCTTCACTGGAACTTGGGAAGATCCCTCTCCAGCCGCCTTGGCCGAGATGTTTTGAGCAGCAGCAGCGTTCTTCGCCTTCTTGTAGGCTGATGAGCGGATAATTTATACGCTTTTTGGCATTGTTTTTAGTATGTTTTTAGTATATTTTAGTTAGTTTTTATTATATTTTTATTAGTTTTTATTTAAAAATCACTTTTCTGGACTTTACTATGAGTTTGTGTGTTTTTCTATGATTTCAGGTATTTTCTGGCTGAAATTGAGGGACCTGAGCAAAAATCTGATTCAGAGGCTGAAAAAGGACTGCAAATGCTGTTGGATTCTGACCTCCCTGCACTCGAAGTGGATTTTCTGGAGCTACAGAAGCCCAATTGGCACGCTCTCAATTGCTTTGGAAAGTAGACATCCTGGGCTTTCCATCAATATATAATAGTTCATACTTTACTCAAGATTTGATGGCCCAAACTGGCGTTTCAAGTCAGCTTAAGAATTCTGGCGTCAAAACGGCAGAACTGGCATAAAAGCTGGAGTTAAACGTCCAAACTGGCACAAAAGCTGGTGTTTAACTCCAAGAAAAGTTTCTACACATGGAAGCATCAATGCTCAGCCCAAGCACACACCAAGTGGGCCCGGAAGAAGATTTAGGCATTAATTACTTGTTTCTGTAACCCTAGGCTACTAGTTCTCTATAAATAGGACTTTTTACTATTGTATTTGACACACATCTTTGGACGTTTAGTCCCTAGACTTTGGAGGCTGGCCATTTGGCCATTCCTAGACCTTGTTCTTATGTATTCTCAACGGTGGAGTTTCTACACACCATAGATTAAGGTGTGGAGCTCTGCTGTTCTTCATGAATTAATACAAGTACTACTGTTTTTCTATTCAACTCAAGTCTATTTCTTCTCCAAGATATTCATTCGCACCCAAGAACATGATGAAGGTGATGATCATGTGACGCTCATCACCATTCTCACCTATGAACGCGTGACTGACAACCACTTCCGTTCTACATGCAAACAAGCTTGAATGTGTATCTCTTGGGTTTCTAATCTAAGATTAGAACCTTCGTGGTATAGGCTAGAATTATTAGCGGCCATTTCTGAGATCCGGAACGTCTAAACCTTGTCTGTGGTATTCTGAGTAGGATCTGGGAAGGAATGACTGTGACGAGCTTCAAACTCGCGAGTGTTGGGCGTGTGACAGATGCAAAAGGATCAATGGATCCTATTCCAACATGATCGAGAACCGACAGATGATTAGTCGTGCAGTGACAGCGTGTATAGAATATTTTCACTGAGAGGACGGGAAGTAGCCATTGACAACGGTGATGCTCAACATAAAGCTTGCCATGGAAAGGAGTATGAATGATTGGAAGAAGGCAATAGGAAAGCAGAGGTTCAGGAGGAACAAAGCATCTTCATACGCTTAACTGAAATTCCAACCAAAGAATTACATAAGTATCTCTATGTTTATTTTATGTTTTATTTATCTTTTAATTATCAATTCTCCATCACCATCTGAATTCGCCTGACTGAGATTTACAAGGTGGCCATAGCTTGCTTCAAGCCGACAGTCTCCGTGGGATCGACCCTTACTCACGTAAGGTATTACTTGGACGACCCAGTGCATTTGCTGGTTAGTTGTGTGGAATTGTGACAAAGTGTGATTCACGTTTGAGAGCTCCAAGTCCTTTGGCGCCATTGTTGATGATCACAATTTCGTGCACCAAGTTTTTGGCGCCATTGTCGGGGATTAAACGGACAACAATTTTGCATTTGTTTCCGGCAACAACAGTGCCAAGTTTTTGGTCCGGCAACAACACCAAGTTTTTGGCGCCGTTGCCGGGGATTGTTCGAGTTTGGACAACTGACGGTTTATCTTGTTGCTTAGATTAGGTAATTTTATTTTATTTTTATTTTCGAAAAATTCAAAAAAAAATTTTCTATTTTGTTCTTCAGAGTTTTTAAGAATGAATTCTAGAGTTTCATGATGATTTGTTGAAGTCTGGCTGGCTGTGAAGCCATGTCTAATCTTTTGGACCGAGGTTTCAACTTATTATCACAAGAGCTTGTTTATTTCTATCTATTTTGCTGTTGTTAGCAATGATTTGCTAAAGCTTGGCTAGCCATTGGCCATGTCTAGTGTTTTGGACCGGAGCTTTCACTGAAAGCTTGGCTGGCTAGTAAGCCATGTCTAATTCCTGGACCGGAGTCTTAGACTAACATTGCAATGATTCCTGGAATTCTTATTAAAAATTTTGAATCCCTTTATTTTCTTTTCCACTCAATTTTCGAAAAACCACAAAAAAAATTTATAAAATCATAAAAATCAAAAATATTTTATGTTTCTTGTTTGAGTCTAGTGTCAATTTTTAAGTTTGGTGTCAATTGCATGACTTTCTTCTTCTTGCATTTTTTCGAATATATGCATATTGTTCTTCATTGATCTTCAAGTTGTTCTTGATGATTTCATTGCTTTGATCTTTAAATTCTCTTGTCTTGTGTGTTTTGTTGTTTCTCATATGCATTCTCAATTTGTTAGTGTCTCTTATATGAAAATTTTTAAGTTTGGTGTCCTGCATGCATTGCTTGTTTGATTTGAATTTCCTAAGATTAGTTGTATTTTGATTGTTTCTCATCATTGAAAAATTAAAAAAAAAATTCAAAACTATGTCTTTTCAAGTCAATAATACAGAGAATTGAAGATTCAGAACATTCAGCAGAGGAATCAAATAGAAAAAGTTGGGCGTTCAAAACGCCCAGTGAAAAAGAAAAACTGGCGTTTAAACGCCAGCCAGGGTACCTGGATGGGCGTTTAACGCCCAAAAAGGTAGGATTTTGGGCGTTAAACGCCAGAATGGATGCCATTCTGGGCGTTTAACGCCAGGAGGACACTAGAGGGAAGATTTTGTTTTTAATTCAAATCTTTTTCAAATTTTCATAATTTTTCAAAATCAAATCTTTTTCAAATTATATCTTTTCAATCATATCTCTTCAAAATCAATTTCTTTCCATTTTTTATTATTATTATTATTTTCGAAAATCCTTGCTATAATTAATGATTTACTTCAAAATTTTCAAGTTGTTACTTGCCTATTAAGAAAGGATCAAATTTTAAATTTTAGAATCATATCTTTTAATTTCTTGTTAGTCAAGTAATCAAATTTAATTTTAAAACTTTCTTTTTTTAATTTGATTTTCAATCATATCTTCTCAATCATATCTTTTCAATCACATCTTTTTCAAAATTAACTCTCAATCATATCTTTTTGATTTCTAATTTCAAAATCTTTTTCAAAAATCACTTAATTCTTTCCCAATCTTAGTTTTCGAAAATCAATTACCAAATTTTCAAAAATTCTTTTAACTATTTCAAAATCTTTTACTTTAATTTCGAAAATTCTTCCCCTCTTCTCACATCCTTCTATTTAAGGGACTAACACTCCTCTTCAAGGTGCAATTCGAACTCTATCCTTCTTGATAAGTTCGAATTCTCTTCTATCTACCTTCTCCTTCTATTCTTCTTTTCCTCTGACACCTCAAGGAATCTCTATACTATGACATAGAGGATTCCCTACTTTCTTGTTCTCTTCTCTTTCATATGAGCAGGAACAAAGATAAAGGCATATTTATTCAAGCTGATCCTGAACCTGAAAGGACCTTGAAGAGAAAGCTAAGAAAAGCTAAAGCACAATTCTCTCTAGAGGGCCTAACAGAGCTTTTCAAGGAAGAAGAAACCATGGCATCCGAAAACAACAATGCCAACAATGCAAGGAAGGTGCTTGGTGACTTTACTGCACCTACTCCCGACTTCTATGGGAGAAGCATCTCTATCCCTGCCATTGGAGCAAACAACTTTGAGCTTAAGCCTCAATTAGTTTCTCTAATGCAACAGAATTGCAAGTTTTATGGACTTCCATAGGAAGATCCTCATCAGTTCTTAGCTAAATTCTTGCAAATCTGTGACACTGTCAAGACCAATGGGGTTGACCCTGAAGTCTACAGACTTATGCTCTTCCCTTTTGCTGTAAGAGACAAAACTAGGACATGGTTGGATTCACAACCTAAAGAAAGCCTAAACTATTGGGAAAAGCTAGTCAATGCCTTCTTGGCAAAGTTCTTTCCACCTCAAAAATTGAGCAAACTTAGAGTGGAAGTCCAAACCTTCATACAGAAGGAAGGATAATCCCTCTATGAAGCTTGGGAAAGATACAAGCAATTGATCAGAAGGTGTCCTTCTGACATGCTTTCTGAATGGAGCATCATAGGTATCTTCTATGATGGTCTGTCTGAACTATCCAAGATGTCATTGGATAGCTCTGCTGGAGGATCTCTTCATCTGAAGAAGACGCCTGCAGAAGCTCAGGAACTCATTGAAATGGTTGCAAATAACCAATTCATGTACACTTCTGAAAGGAATCCTGTGAATAATGGGACAACTCAGAAGAAGGGAGTTCTTGAGATTGATACTCTAAATGCCATATTGGCTCAGAATAAAATATTGACCCAACAAGTCAATATGATTTCTCAGAGTCTGTCTGGAATGCAAGCAGCAACAGGCAGTACTAAGGAAGCTTCCTCTGAAGAAGAAGCTTATGATCCTGAGAACCCAGCAATGGAAGAGGTGAATTACATGGGAGAACCCTATAGAAACACCTATAATCCTTCATGGAGAAATCATCCAAATCTCTCATGAAAGGATCAACAGAGACCTCAACAAGGTTTCAACAACAGTAATGGTGGAAGAAACAGGTTTAGCAATAGCAAGCCTTTTCCATCATCTTCTCAGTAACAGACAGAGAATTCTAAGCAGAGCCCCTCTGACTTAGCAACCATAGTCTCTGATCTAATTAAAACCACTCAAAGTTTCATGACTGAAACAAGGTCCTCCATTAGAAATTTGGAGGCACAAGTGAGTCAGCTGAGTAAGAAAATTACTGAACTCCCTCCTAGTACTCTCCCAAGCAATACAGAAGAGAATCCAAAAAGAGAGTGCAAGGCCATCAACATAACCCACACGGCCCAACCTGGAGAGGAGGAAGAGGCAGTGATTTCCACTGAGGAAGACCTCAATGGACATCCACTGGCCTCCAAGGAGTTCCCTAATGAGGAACCATGGGAATCTAAGGCTCATAAAGAGACCATAGAGATTCCATTGAATTTACTTCTGCCATTCATGAGCTCTGATGAGTATTCTTCCTCTGAAGAGGATGAAGATGTTACTGAAGAGCAAGTTACTAAGTACCTTAGAGCAATCATGAAGCTAAATGCCAGGTTGTTTGGTAATGAGACTTGGGAGGATGAACCTCCATTGCTCATCAAAGAACTGGATGACTTGACTAGGCAGAAATTACCTCTGAAGAGACAAGACCCTGGAAAATTCTTCATCCCTTGTACCATAGGCACCATGACCTTTGAGAAGGCTCTGTGTGACCTGGGGTCAAGTATAAACCTTATGCCTCTCTCTGTAATGGAGAAGCTAGGGATCATTAAGGTATAAGCTGCTAGAATCTCACTAGAGATGGCAGACAATTCAAAGAAACAGGCTTATGGACTTGTAGAGGATGTCTTGGTAAAGTTTGAAGACCATTACATCCCTGCTGATTTCATAATCCTAGAGACTGGGAAGTGTATGGATGAATCCATCATCCTTGGCAGACCCTTCCTAGCCACAGCAAAAGCTGTGATTGATGTTAACAGAGGAGAATTGATCATTCAAGTGAATGAAGACTCCCTTGTGTTTAAAGCTCAAGGATATCCCTCTGTAACCATGGAGAGGAAGCATGAAGAGCTTCTCTCAATACAGAGTCAAACAGAGCCCCCACAGTCAAACTCTAAGTTTGGTGTTGGGAGGCCACAACCAAACTTTAAGTTTGGTGTTGAACCCCCACTTTCAAACTCTAAGTTTGGTGTTGGGAGGTTCCAACATTGCTCTGAACATCTGTGAGGCTCCATGTGAGCCCACTGTCAAGCTATTGACATTAAAGAAGTGCTTGTTGGGAGGCAACCCAATCTTTAATTATCTATGTTAAATTTCTCTTTTCTTTTGTTATTTTATATTTTCTATCGGTTGATGATCATGTGAAGTCACAAAAACAATTGAAAAAGCAAAAACAGACTGAAAAACAAAATTAAAAACAGAACACCCTGGAGGAGAAACTTACTAGCGTTTAAACGCCAGTAAGGGTAGCAGAATGGGCGTTAAACGCCCAGTCTGGCACCATTCTGGGCGTTTAACGCTAGAAATGGGCACCAGACTGGCGTTTAATGCCAGAAAAGGGCAAGAAGCTGGCGTTAAACGCCAGAAATGGGCAGCAACCTGGCATTTAACGCCAGGATTGGCAGAAAGGGGCGTTTTTGCACGCCACTTGGTGCAGGGATGAGATATCCTTGACACCTCAGGATCTGTGGACCCCACAGGATCCCCACCTACCCCACCTCTCTCTCTCTCTTCTTCACCCATTCACCAATCACCTCAATACCTCTTCCCCAAAAACCCCTCACCTATCAAATCCCACCATTCTCTTCACCACTCACTTCCATCCTTCATAAAACCCCACCTACCTCACCATTCAAATTCAAACCACTTTCCCACCCAAACCCACCCATAATGGCCGAACCATACCCCCTTCTCCACTCCTATATAAACCCATCTTCACTCCTTCATTTTCACACAACATACACACTACCTATCCCCCTTGGTCGAACCACTAAGCCCCCTCCACCTCCTCTATTTCTTCTTCTTCTACTCTTTTTTTTTCTTCTTTTGCTCGAAGACGAGAAAACTTTCTAAGTTTGGTGTGGTAAAAGCTAAAGCTTTTTGTTTTTTCATAACCATTTATGGCACCAAAGGCCGGAAAACCTCTAGAAAGAGGAAAGGGAAGGCAAAAGCTTCCACCTCCGAGTCATGGGATTCCTCTCAAGGGTGCATCAAGACCACTTCTATAAAGTTGTGGCCAAGAAAAAGGTGATCCCCGAGGTCCCTTTTAAGCTCAAAAAGGGCGAATATTTGGAGATCCGACATGAGATCCGAAGAAGAGGTTGGGAAGTTCTCACCAACCTCATTCAACAAGTCAAGATCTTAATGGTTCAAGAGTTCTATGCCAATGCATGGATCACCAAGAACCATGATCAAAGTGTGAACCCGGACCCTAAGAATTGGCTTACAATGGTCCGAGAGAAATACTTAGATTTCAGTCCGGAAAATGTAAGGTTGGCATTCAATTTGCCTATGATGCAAGGAGATGCACACCCATACACTAGAAGGGTCAACTTTGATCAAAGGTTGGACCAAGTCTTCATGGACATCTGTGAAGAGGGCGCTCAATGGAAGAGAGATTCAAGAGGGAAGTCGGTTCAACTAAGAAGGCATGACCTCAAGCCTGTGGCTAGGGGATGGTTGGAGTTCATCCAACGCTCAATCATTCCTACTAGCAACCGATCTGAAGTTACTATAGACCGGGCTATCATGATTCATAGCATCATGATTAGAGAGGAAGTAGAAGTTCATGAGGTTATATCCCAAGAACTCTACAAGGTGGCAGACAAGTCCTCTACGGTGGCAAGGTTAGCCTTCCCTCACCTCATTTGTCACCTCTGCAATTCAGTTGGAATTGACATAGAGGGAGACATTCTCATTGATGAGGACAAGCCCATCACTAAGAAAAGGATGGAGCAAAAGAGAGAACCTCACCAAGAGCATTCCATCCTCCTCCATGAAATTAGAGAAGACCAAAGGACCATGAGAGAGGAGCAACAAAGGCAAGGAAGAGACATTGAGGAGCTCAAGCACTCCATAAGATCTTCAAGAGGAAGAACAAGCCTCCATCACTAAGGTGGACCCGTTCTTTAATTTCCTTGTTCTTTATTTTCTGTTTTTTCGAAAATTATGCTTTATGTTTATCTATGTTTGTGTCTTTATTACATGATCATTAGTGTCTAAGTGTTTATGCCTTAAAGCTATGAAAATGAATCCATCACCTCTCTTAAAATGAAAAATGTTTTTAATTGAAAAAGAAAAAGAAGTGCATGAATTTCAAATTTTAAAATAGTTTAGTTATTTTGATGTGGTGGCAATACTATTGTTCTTCTGAATGAATGCTTGAACAGTGCATATTTTTGAATTTGATTGTTTATGAATGTTAAAATTGTTGGCTCTTGAAAGAATGATGGAAAAGGAGAAATGTTATCTGATGATCTGAAAAATCAAAAAATTGATTCTTGAAGCAAGAAAAAGCAGTGAAAAGCTTGCAGAAAAAAAAGGATATATGCGAAAAAAAAAGAGAGAGAAAAGAAAAAAAGAAAGAAAAAAGAAAAGCAAGCAGAAAAAGCCAATACCCCTTTAAACCAAAAGACAAGGGTGATAAAAAGGATCCAAGGCTATGAGCATCAGTGGATAGGAGGGCCCACAGGAATAAAATCATGGCCTAAGCGGCTAAACCAAGCTGTCCCTAACCATGTGCTTGTGGCGTGAAGGTGTCAAGTGAAAACTTGAGACTGAGCGGTTAAAGTCGTGGTCCAAAGCAAAAAGAGTGTGCTTAAGAGCTCTGGACACCTCTCACTGGGGACTTTAGCGAAGCTGAGTCACAATCTGAAAAGGTTCACCCAGTCATGTGTCTGTAGCATTTATGTATCCGGTGGTAATACTGAAAAACAAAGTGCTTAGAGTCACGGCCAAGACTCATAAAGTAGCTGTGTTCAAGAATCAACATACTTAACTAGGAGAATCAATAACACTATCTGAATTTTGAGTTCCTATAGATGCCAATCATTCTGAACTTCAAAAGATAAAGTGAGATGCCAAAACTGTTCAGAAGCAAAAAGCTAAAAGCCCCGCTCATCTAATTAATACTGATCTTCATAGATTTTTTGGAATTCATTGTATATTCTATTCTTTTTATCCTACATGATTTTCAGTAGCTTGGGGATAAGCAACAATTTAAGTTTGGTGTTGTGATGAGCGGATAATTTATACGCTTTTTGGCATTGTTTTTAGTATATTTTTAGTATATTTTAGTTAGTTTTTATTATATTTTTATTAGTTTTTATTTAAAAATCACTTTTCTGGACTTTACTATGAGTTTGTGTGTTTTTCTGTGATTTCAGGTATTTTCTGGCTGAAATTGAGGGACCTGAGCAAAAATCTGATTTAGAGGCTGAAAAAGGACTGCAGATGCAATTGCGTTGGAAAGTGGATTTTCTGGAGCTACCGAAGTTCAATTGGTGCACTCTCAATTGCGTTGGAAAGTAGACATCCTGGGCTTTCCATCAATATATAATAGTTCATAATTTGCCCAAGATTTGATGGCTCAAACTGGCATTCCAAGTCAACTTAAGAATTCTGGCGTCAAAACGGCAGAACTGGCATAAAAGTTGGAGTTAAACGCCCAAACTGGCACAAAAGTTGACGTTTAACTCCAAGAAAAGTCTCTACACATGAAAGCATCAATTCTCAGCCCAAGCACACACCAAGTGGGCCCGGAAGAAGATTTATGCATTAATTACTTATTTCTGTAACCTTAGGCTACTAGTTCTCTATAAATAGGACCTTTTACTATTGTATTTGACATACATCTTTGGACGTTTAGTCCCTAGACTTTGGAGGCTGGCCATTCAGCCATGCCTAGACCTTGTTCTTATGTATTCTCAACGGTGGAGTTTCTACACACCATAGATTAAGGTGTGGAGCTCTGCTGTTCTTCATGAATTAATACAAGTACTATTGTTTTTCTATTCAACTCAAGTCTATTTCTTCTCCAAGATATTCATTCGCACCCAAGAACATGATGAAGGTGATGATTATGTGACGCTCATCACCATTCTCACCTATAAACGCGTGACTGACAACCACTTCCGTTCTACATGCAAACAAGCTTGAATGTGTATCTCTTGGGTTTCTAATCTAAGATTAGAACCTTCGTGGTATAGGCTAGAATTATTGGCGGCCATTCCTGAGATCTGGAACGTCTAAAGTTTGTCTGTGGTATTCTGAGTAGGATCTGGGAAGGGATGACTGTGACGAGCTTCAAACTCGCGAGTGTTGGGCGTGTGACAGACGCAAAAGGATCAATGGATCCTATTCCAACATGATCTAGAACCGACAGATGATTAGCCGTGCGGTGACAGCGTGCGTAGAATATTTTCACTGAGAGGACGGGAAGTAGCCATTGACAATGGTGATGCCCAACATAAAGCTTGCCATGGAAAGGAGTATGAATGATTGGAAGAAGGCAATAGAAAAGCAGAGGTTCAGGAGGAACAAAGCATCTTCATATGCTTATCTGAAATTCCAACCAAAGAATTACATAAGTATCTCTATCTTTATTTTATGTTTTATTTATCTTTTAATTATCAATTCTCCATCACCATCTGAATTCGCCTGACTGAGATTTACAAGGTGACCATAGCTTGCTTCAAGCCGACAGTCTCCGTGGGATCGACCCTTACTCACGTAAGGTATTACTTGGACGACCCAGTGCACTTGCTGGTTAGTTGTGCAGAATTGTGACAAAGTGTGATTCACGTTTGGAGCTCCAAGTCCTTTGGCGCCATTGTTGATGATCACAATTTCGTGCACCATAGGCCTTCATGGAATCATTATTTTTCGACATCTCTGAAAATACAGAATCAACCATAATGACGAGTTACAACATAGGAGAAGAAAAACTCAGAAACAAGTATAGAAATAAGTCAGACAGTACCCAAAGCAGTTCGAACCAAAGATGGATCACTCAAGAATCTTTTTGTATCCAGATGGGGTGGTTCCCCCCCACAAATCTTCAAGAACAACTACAAAAGCCCGCTCAACCTCATTAAGCATCTCCCATGTATAACGTGGCACTCTCACATTCTTTTGCCACTCTAGAGGAAAAGCAGGCTCGTCATTTTCATCAAGAAAAAAGGGGCGGACCCCCTCAACAGCACAGACTCGAAAGAAATAATTCTTAAAGTCTTTAAAAGACTCATCATACATAGCAAAAACTTTATGCCCCTGGGCCGATCTGAAAGAAACCCAGGAAGCTTTCTTTTTGGAAGAACCTCCCGGCTTGGCCGAGACAAAAAGATAGAGGAAAAGAGTTTGAGAAGGTGTTATTTCTAACTCTTGGCAAAGCAGCTGAAATATCTTGATAAAACTCCAGGAATTCGGATGAAGCTGGGATGGAGCAATGTTACATGACCATAACAAGTCGGTCTCGAAAGCAGTAAAAGGAAAAGTAACGTCCAACTGGCTGAAGAAATATTCATAGGCGTAGAAGAAGGGACGCTCACCCTCGACGAAAGTAGGAAAACAAGCCCTCTCATCAGAGTCAGGAGCTACAAGCTCATAATCCCTCTCCCGAGCACTGTTACCACAGATCCTATGACGTTTCCTCAGCTCTACAAAAAATTTAGCATCCACGACAGAGACACACATTAGGACAAGGGAGTCCAGCCAATCGGACATCCCCTCGGGAACTTTGGAAGACATCTCTACAACGTTATTATGAGAAGACATGAGGCCAACTAATCCTACAAAAAGAAAAGAAGATTGGATTACTAAAAAATATCTCGGGGGAGGGGCAAAGCAACTCGACTAATATGATACAGACGAACAAACAGAAAAGGAAAACCCCAAGACTCAAACCAAAGTCCTGGGGCATCCTTTGGAGGCAGTGACAAAGCAAGGTTTTCAGGAAAATCTACAGCTTACGTCTCAGCATCCCCCAAACAAAAAATATACAAAAAAGTCATCAAAGCCACTATCTTTTTACAAAAAGCTTCGACAACACCAAACATGCCAAGCAGAGAATCGTCAAAGACACAGTCTTTCCTCCAGAATCAAACAAAAACCATCATCGAAAGCACAAGCAGAAATGGTGATAACATGCAAAAGCCCTAAAAGCATCAAGCAACAGGAAAGACGAAAAAATTCATACAAAAGACGAAGAAACTTCAGAACACGCAACAGTCAGGCGCAGTAAAAGCAGAAAGATCCAAACTTTCTCCAAAAAAAATCAAATTAAGACATAAAAAATGACAGAGGAGGAAAAATCGAACCTGGAAAATAGAAGAAAACCTCGAAAGAAAGCTGAAGAAGCAAGAAGCGACAGAGCCACCCCTCGAACGGAAAAAAAACTCACCGGAAGAAGACGGAGGGTGAAATCCAGAATCACTCTTTTTCCACAGAAAGCGGTAGTAGAGAAGGCGTCGCAGGAAGAAACTACGAAACTCTAGGGAAAAACAGAAAATGAGAGAGTAAAGGGAGAAGTTACGAAGAGGAACGAAGAAGAGAAACCGTTTTTGATGGCAAAGTTCAAAATAAAAACCATGGGAAACGGGGCATTTGAAGTCAATTAATGAGGGTATTAAACCCTCGCACGTTCCCAAAGCGCTGATATAAAAGCACGCGCTTTTAAAGGAAAACGTTCCACATTCAAAAAGGCTCTACAAAGAAAGGAATCGACAAAATGCTTGAGTTTGGCTTCACTAGAGAAGGACCGAAGTCAAGAACTCGACCTCAGCAAAAAAGACTGAGCTCAAGCAGGGGCACTATTCACACCCTGGGTCGAACTATCCGACCTGGGATGATTGGCGACAAAGCGACCGACCTCTTCAGGTCAGGCTACCCGATCTCTTCTCAAAGAGGTCAGCCAAATCGACGGTAAAGCCCAATAAAGGGCCCAAATAGAGGAACACGACCCAAATCCAAAGGCAGTCCAAGCCTAAAGAGGTAAAGGCAGTTCCCTTGAAGATAAGCTGACCCCACCCAAAGATAAGATAAGATAAGATAACTAACTTATCTTATCGGAAAGGTCAGCCCACACTACTATAAATACACTGGAGCACCCAGGTATAACTCATACTCTGATTCTACAATAAACCTGCTTAATACCCGTGCTAACTTAAGCATCAGAGTCTCTTGCAGGTACCCCCCACCCTTCGGTGACCAAGGATCAAAAGTGCAGCCAGTCCAACGAGTCGGACACAACAGCTCCGGCCACCACCAACCAGCCGAACACGTCATCTCCGACCAGTACAGAAGATCTCATCCGAGATCGACCTATAGTTTCAGGTAACCCTCGGAACAGATATTATCTTCTACTTGTATCTTCTTGGTTTGCGCCTTTGATGATTTCCATTTTAAAATGCTAAACCATCTGATTTTGAGAGAAGGTTGTGCCCTTGATGATTACTTCTTTGCAAGTTTAGATGTTTGATATTTTCTGATGATTTTACGATTTTCTTCTCGGAGTATTGCTTGTTAGAAGAGGATTCTTTGCTGAGAGTTTTGTTGGGATGTAGCCTTGTAGATTTTTCGGAGTCCTTATTCTGTCACTGCCTCCAAAGGATGCCCCTGGACCTTGGGTTGTGTCCTGGGGTTTCCTTTTGCTATTGTGTTCGTTTTTGTCCGAGCTGTTTTCTTTGTTATGCCCGAGTTGTTTATTTTAGTAATCCTTCTCTCTTTTTCTTTGCTGTAGGACTAGTTGATCATGTCTTCTCGTGAAAATATTGTTGAGACGTCTTCCAAGGTCCCTGAGGGTATGTCCGACTGGTTGGACTCCCTCGTCCTGATGTGTGTTTCCGTAGTTAATTCTGAGTATATCGTGGAGCTTAAAAAATATCACCGGGTCTGTAGTAGTAGGGATCAGGAGAAAAACTATGAATTGGTGGCGCCTAACTCTGACGAAAGGGTTTGCTTTCTTTTAGAATGGCAAAAAAATGTAGTAGTGTCTAGGTATACTTGGGAGATGTTGGATGAGGTTGAGCAAGCTTTTGTAACTATGTTGGAAGAGAACTGGGGGCAGCCTCCCCATCTTGATACAAAGAAATTCCTAGGAAATCTCTCTCTTCTCCGAGCTGAGCTAGGTAGTGGTCGACTTCTTTTGTATTTGTTGTGCTTGTTTATTTTTGTCGAGTTCATTCCTTTCCCTTCCTATTTGTAACTCGATTTCTTGCTGTATGTTGTTTTCAGAGATGATTAAAAACAATGACTCCATGAGGGTCTTTAAGAAGGCGAGAAAGGCCACCGCCGCCCAGAACATCTCGGCAAAAGCTGCAGGGGAGGGATCTTCTCAAGTTTCTCCTAAGAAGCCAATCTTGAGCTCTACTGGGCCGAGGAGGATGATTCCAACTCCTCAGGTCCATTTAGTTGATCCTCCTTGGCCCTTCTCCAAAAAGACAGAGGACTGTCGAGCCCTTCAATTCGGATACTCCTGACTTTGATGTCGTTGGGTTTGTTGATCAGCAGATTGCTTCTTATGGTGTTATTCCTACTGACGATGTCTCTCTTCTTCGTTATTTGGATTTTATTACTCGGAGTAGCATTAAGATGGCACATATGGGATCAGCTTTATACCGAACTGCCCAGGATCTTCCTATTCATGCAACGAAGGCTTTTATGGAGGAGGCCAAGTCAGAGTTTGAACGGATTAAGGGTTTGAAGGAGGAACTTGAGGTAAAGGTGGCGAGGTTAGAAAAAGAGTTGGAGGGTGAGAAGACTCGGGCTACTGCTGTTGTGGCTTCTGCGAAGTTGGCTGAGGATATGGCGCTGAAGCATAAAGAGAGCTATGTCTTGACTTATGGGGAGATGATGGATCTTAGGGAGAGTTTGGAATCTGTTCGAGCTGACTATACCAAACTATAGGGTCATCTTGTAGGTAGTGTGAATGCTGCTTATGAGAATTTGAAGGATCAGGTTCGAGTTCTTGCGCTCGAGCTCGACCTCACCCTATTTAACTTGGACAACATTGTAAAAGATGGTAAGATTGTCCCTAACGACCCTGATGATGATGATGTAGATATGGATCCCCCTCCTGTGCCATCTGCCAAAACCTCTGTTGCCCTGCCTTCCTCAACTCCAGCAGCTGAGGTCGGTCAGCCCAAGTCCGATCCTGACGTTCAGATCCTGAACCGGGATGATGGGATGGTAGATGTGGTACCCCTTCAGACTCGTCCTCCTTCACCCCGAGATACTGCTACTAGGAAGTCTTGGATCCTTTATAATTTTTCTCTGATGTATTGCGTATAACCCGGTCTGTGGGCTTTTGAACTCTTTATTTTGTAGCTGGTGGTCTATTTGACTTTGGATATTTTTAGTTGCTTTTCTTTTAGCAACTTTATTTAGGAAAAACAAAGTAGTTTCTCAAGCTCTTGGGGTCGGCTTCAAGCGGCCTCTTGAGTCTGTTATTATAACAAACTTGTTTCTGTGATATGCGTATCTGCATCTTTTTGACACTTTTCTGGAATCTTGAGAGTGTTAGAATCTTGTTGTCCGACCTCTTTTGATTGCCTTTGTGCTTTATTTCCTGCTTTAGTTGAAGCTAGCTTTGTTCAACTAGTCTTCTTTGCATTCTTTCATACAATACTTGTAGCTTGATTTTATTGAGTTCATGGCTTTCTGGGTCCGCCTTGAGTCCCTTATAGCTCATGCCTTCTGTCGGCCGACTTCATCATCTCGGTTCGTTCTAAGTTATTTCTAGTAATTTATTTGGACCTTTGTCAGGTCTCTCTGATTACTTTCTATAACTTTTTGAAGTTTGCCTGGCCGACTTCATTATGTCAATCCCTTCTGAGTTATTTCTGGTAATCCATTTTATTTGGACCTTTGTCAGGTCTTTTTTATGGATTACTTTTTATAACTTTTGTAGTTTGTCGGGCCGACTTCATCATGTCGGTCCCTTCTAAGCTATTTTTGGTAATCCATTTTATTTGGACCTTTGTCAGGTCTCTTTTATGGATTACTTTGTATAACTTTTTGTAGCTTTGTTGGGCCGACTTCATCATGTCAGTTTCTTCTAAGTTATTTTTAGTAATCCTCTTTTTTAGGGCTGGCCAGGCCTCTTTCTAGGGATTTACTTTTTATAACTTTTGTTGTTGTAATCGACTGGTCCGACTTCTTTATGTCGATCCGTCTTTAAGTTATTTTTAGCAACCCACTTTTATTAAGACCTCGTCAAGTCCTTTCTTATGGATCACTTTTTGATAACTTCTTGTATTATTCTATTTTTTCTGCTTTTCATCTTGCCGATTTTGTAGAAATTGAGTTTGATCCTCGCTTGGTCGACCTTTGATGAATTCGGTTTTCATCTTTGTTGGTCTTTACCGTGATCGAGCAGTGAATTTAATTTTCACTTTCTGCCGATCTGTAGCTTTATAATCAGGCGATGATTTTTTGCATTTCAGATTAATGCGTCTTGATAAAAGGATTTGTAGAAAATCTGAAAAAACTGTATTCAAAATAGAAAATATGCAAATATATACATGTGGGTGTTTACCCTTCTAAGTCGGGCAATTTTATAGATATTGGCTTGATGCCTTGTTAAAAAACCTTTTCAGAAAAAAGAGTGCATATTGACCTAAGATCTTTATTACCTCTAACTATAATACCTTCTTAGGTTGCAAGCTGATGCGTGAGCATCTTTCCTATCTTTTCCTAGTGAATTTGCATCTAATTTGTTGAGTTTTATAAAGAATTAATTATCTTTTAGCCAATATGGATGCTACTTTGAGTCTTTTGCAATTTTGTTTATTTTAGGTAGCATTCGGCTGGATTTGATGGAGTTTCTGCAACACAAGAATCAAAGGAGATGGCAGCAAGGAGCGATGCGTACGCGTGACTGATGCGTACACGTGATTTGGAGCTTTCCATGGCGACGTGTGCGCGTGACTGACGCGTACGCGTGAATTGAAGATTTGCACAGCGACGCATGCACGTACCTGACGCGTCCGCGTGACTCGCAGAAAAGACCATCGACGCGTACGCGTGACTAACGCGTACGCGTGACATGCGCCACGTGCTGAAAATGTAGAAAAATATTGGGGGCGATTTTTGGGCTGTTTTGACCCAGTTTCCAGCCCAGAAAACACATATTAGAAGCTGCAGAATGAACAAAACAAGTGGTCCCCACCCATCAGCTGAAGACTTGTTAATTAATTCTAATTTAAATTCAAATTTCAATTTTAGGAAAAGATATTGTTTTAATTTAAGATATTAGATTTTAAATTATTAGGATTAGATATAAAAGGGAGAGGAAACCTCTCTTTTGGAGGGGGTTCCGGGTGGGAACAATGGTGATCCACAAGAAGACGGGTGTAGAAGCAAGGTTTGGGACCCTGGAATTCATTCTCACAATCAACACTCTGGGGACCTTGTCACTTGCTTCAACTTGCTCGAAGGAGTTATGCGCCTAGTTTGGAATCCCGGTGGCCATTGGTTTTATAAATATGGTGGAGATTCCTGGATCGGTACAAGCACAAGCCACCATGACAAGGAGCTCACCACATGTCCAACTTAAGGACTTTAACTAAAAGTGCTAGGTGGGAGACAACCCACTGTGGTATGATCATTCCTTTTCATTCTTAGCTCTATTTTGTTTTATTTTTATTAGTAGTAGTTTTCTTACTTATTTGATTTATATTGAGTTTTTACTGTTTCTCTGATCATGCAGCTATTTTATCACAGGAACCGAACACCTCAGGCGATCAAAAAAAAAGAGCACATGACGCGCAAGCGTCGTACGCGTCAGAAGGGTGTGCGTGAAAAAAATAAAGTGGACAGAGAGTTGCGCGGGAGTGGCGCAGGAAGTGTGCTTGGGCACAAATTGGCTCACGCGTGCGTGTCATTTGCGATTTTGGAACTCCACGCGTACGCGTCAAGCACGCACACGCGTGGATGAGTAAAATCGGCGTAAAAGGTGTTTGGCCAGAGAGTTATGCTGGTGTTGGGCTGGAACTATGCTGGGCGCACAAGCCCCACCATGCAGACGCGTCCCTAACGCGCTCGCGTCGTTTTCCCATCCTAGCCGTCCACGCGTACGCATCCCTGACGCATACGCGTCACTTGAAATTCATGCAATCCACGCGTACACGTGCCTTACGCGTACGTGTCGCTTGCGACGCCTAATTAAATCACCTTAGCGCCAATTCCAAATCAACCACCCCCCAAATCCTAATTCTCTCTTGTTCTTTTATCCTTTTCTTTTTCTTTCGTCATAATATTTGTCTCTTTCTATTTTCAGTTCTTCTTTGCTTGAGGACAAGCAAACCTTTAAGTTTGGTGTTGACGCTTCACTTAAGGGTTTTCTGTTTATTCCTATGGCACCAAAAGGGAGGCGAATCATCTTCACTGAGGAGCACAACCTGAAGAATAAAACGACCGCTAGGATAACTAAGGTGGTTGAGTTCCTTTCATTTTTTATTCCTCTCCTCTTTTTCTATATTTTGTTCCGATTTTCTGATATTTTTGCTTTATTTGTTGCATGATCCTTTATTAGTTAGAATCCTAGGTCTAGTTTAATTTTCTCTTAATTGCTTTAATTCTGAAAAGATGTCTCATGTATTACTCACTGAGCTTGCATTCAAATAAAAAATACAGAAGTAGTGTAATGCATGAGAAATAGAGTTAATTTTAAGAGTAGTCTTATTTACTTAAATGTGGTGGTATTTTCTGTGATTCTGAATGCATGATATGAACAGTGCATCTTTTTTATAGTGAAGTTTATGAATGTTAAAATTGTTGGCTCTTGAAAGAATGATGAAAAAAAGTGAAATGTTATTAATAATCTGAAAAATCATAAAATTGATTCTTGAAACAAGAAAAAGCAGTGAAAAACACGAAGCTTGTGAAAAAAAAGAAAGAAAAAAAGAAAAAAAACAAGCAGAAAAAGCCAATAACCCTTTAAACTAAAAGGCAAAGGGTAAAAAGGATCCAAGGCTTTGAGCATTAATGGATAGGAGGGCCCAAAGGAATAAAATCCTGGCTTAAGCGGCTAAATTAAGCTGTCCCTAACCATGTGCCTGTGGCATGAAGTTGTCAAGTGAAAAGCTTGAGACTGAGCAGTTAAAGTCGTGGTACAAAGCAAAACGAGTGTGCTTAAGAACTCTGTGCACCTCTAACTGGGGACTCTAGCAAAGCTGAGTCACAATCTGAAAAGGTTCACCCAGTTATGTGTCTGTGGCATTTATATATCCGGTGGTAATACTGGAAAATAAAATGCTTAGGGTCACGGCCAAGACTCATAAAGTAGCTGTGTTCAAGAATCAACATACTGAACTAGGAGAATCAATAACATTATCTGAATTCTGAGTTCTTATGGATGCCAATCATTCTGAACTTCAAAGGATAAAGTGAGATGCCAAAACTATTCAGGATTGCAATTGTAAACCCCACTATAAGAAGAGACATGAGCTTAATCGAACTCTCATTCTCATGCAAATTCACATTCTAAGCTTATATTAGTTTTGGTTGCTTAAGGACAAGCAACAGTTCAAGTTTGGTGTTGTGATGCGTGAGCATCTTTCCTATCTTTTCCTAGTGAATTTGCATCAAATTTGTTGAGTTTTATAAAGAATTAATTATCTTTTAGCCAATATGGATGCTACTTTGAGTCTTTTGCAATTTTGTTTATTTTAGGTAGCATTCGGCTGGATTTGATGGAGTTTCTGCAACACAAGAATCAAAGGAGATGGCAGCGAGGAGCGACGCATACGTGTGACTGACGCGTACGCGTGATTTGGAGCTTTCCATGGTGACGCGTGCGCATGACTGACACGTACGCGTGAATTGAAGATTTGCACAGCGACGCGTGCGCGTACCTGACGCGTCCGCATGACTCGCAGAAAAGACCATCGACGCGTACGCGTGACATGCGCCACGTGCAGAAAACGCAGAAAAACGCTGGCGCGATTTTTGGGCTGTTTTGACCCAGTTTCCAGCCCAGAAAACATAGATTAGAAGCTGCAAAATGGACAAAACAAGTGGTCCCCACCCATCAGCTGAAGACTTGTTAATTAATTCTAATTTAAATTCAAATTTCAATTTTAGGAAAAGATATTATTTTAATTTAAGATATTAGATTTTAAATTATTAGGATTAGATATAAAAGGGAGAGGAAACCTCTCTTTTGGAGGGGGTTCCAGGAGACATCCCAATTCTATACAAATTTACATTCCGTATTCCATAAATTTCTACTCTGAACCATGAGCAACTAATCCTAAATTGTTAAGGTTAGGAGCTCTGTCTATTTGTATGGATTGATTTTATTGCTTTTTCTATTTTAATTCATGTATGGGTTTATAATTTAAGAATTGTTTTCGCTCTTTATCTTATGAATTTGGGTGGAACGGAAGTATAACCCTCTTTTTATTTGAGTTTTTGTAAAACTTGGAAAAGCTCTTTACTTGAACAACAGCTTGAAAACATATTCTCCTAAATTTTAATCATCTGGATTTAACGGGATACGTGACATATAATCCTTTTATTTTTGGGTAATTAGAGTTTTTGTGGCATATAAACTGGAATTTGATCATGTAGCTTCTAATTGGAATTAATTGACCAAGGAATTGGCAGTTAATGAATTTTAGAGGAGACTAGAAAGGTCTAAGGAATTAGGGTTTAGTCACATATAGTTTGCCATAAATTAAATCCTACATAATTAAAATAGTTAGTAAGAAAAGTAAATCCGAAAAATAGATAACTCTGAAATCTTAACTGCCTTTTCAATATTTTATTCCCAACTTATTTATCTGTCTATCTTTAATATTCTAAATTTACTGTTAATGCTTTTGAACTTCCAAACACTATTTTCTGTTTGTCTAACTAAGCCTATCAAACACTATTGTTGCTTAATCCATTAATTCTCGTGGGATCGACCCTTATTCACGTAAGGTATTACTTGGTACGACCCGGTGCACTTGCCGGTAAGTTTGTGGGTTATAAATTCCGCACCACCTGACTAAGTGAATCACACAATCATTGTTGCTTGGTCCATCAATTCTTGTGGGATCGACCCTCACTCACCTGAGGTATTACTTGATACGACCTGGTACACTTGCCGGTAAGTTGTGGTTAGAAAATCAGCACCATCAATTTTACTTACATACCAAAATCGAATGTTATTAGCTCTTTAATATGCTAATTGTTCATATTAAATTTAACTGTAAGACAATGTTAAATTTGCTTGAAACTTTTGAAATTAAAATAAAATGTTTGAAACATTGAGACTAAATTAAGACTTTATTTAAATATTGAAGACCAAAATACTACATTACCAATAATTATAAACCCGGTCACTTGATGATCAATTTGAATTGGGTCATTATTTGAATTGGTTAAGCAATTAGATCGGTCAAACTTAGTCAAACTCGGTAAAATTAGGATAGATCAATTCAATCAAATCCAAAAAAACCTAATCAAACTAGATAAATTTATTTATTATACATAATTTTTTATATTAAATATATTATTAAACAAAATTAAATTATATTTATAAACTTAAAAAAATATTTTTTTATTAATTAAAATATATTTTCTATTTTTATGATTATGATTTTTATTTTTTCTAGTAATACCTGAAGAGTAATATAAATATAAACTAATTATTGAGTTATTAAAATAGAAATGTTAGAGAGATAACAAAATTTATTGTTTTTAGCTAACAATTAGCTATCAGTATTATAAAATGTGGACTAAAAGTATGTTATTCAATTATTAGACTAAAAAAATTAAGTTGATGATTTAAAAATGATGGTAAAATATAATAAATTCTACTAGCCCTTAAAATTTTTTTATAATTTAAAAATAATAGTTAATTTAATACAAAATAAGACTAAAAAAATATTTATTATGAAAATAAAAATAAAATTAAAATTTATATAATTATTTAATTATAACTGCATCAATAAATTTAATCTAGAATCTATCGGTTAAATCAATAATTTAATAATTTGACCAGTTTGACAATCTATTAAAATGAATATTAATATATTATAGAAAAAAAAGATAGTTAATAAAACTAGTAAATTATATTTTTTATTTTTTTAAAATTATTTATATTTTTAAAGTATATTACAAAAATTTTTTAATTGAAAAAATAAATATATCTTTTATACAAATAACAAAACCTTGTCCCATTAGGTAGGGTCGGCTACATGGATCAAACGATGTCATTGAGTTCTATCATGTATTATGTCTACAGAGAGACCGTTTACATATAGATCTTGTTTGACCACCTCATAGATTGTCTTCCTAGGTCTTCCTCTGCCTTTCACCAATTGTCCATCTTCTATCTCATCCTCCCTTCTGATTTGGTGCTCTGTCGGTCTTCTTCTCACGTGTCCAAACCACTTGAGACGCGATTCTACCATCTTTTTCATAATAGGTACTACTCCAACTCTCTCTTATATCTTCATTTCTTATTCTATCCAATCGCATATGACCATTCATCCATTTCAACATCTTCATCTCTGCCACACTTAATTTATGTTCGTGCTCCCCTTTGCCTGCCCAATACTTTGTAATATAAAACATAGTCCGTCTGATAGCAGTGTGATAGAATTTGCCTTTAAGTTTTAAAGGCACTTTTTTGTCACATATAAAATCAAACACACTCTACCATTTTGACCAACCTACTTGGATCCTATGATTTACATCCTATTCAATCTCTCCGTTATCCTACGTTATACACTCATGATACTTAAAACTTTTAACTTTTCGTATGATATTTTCTCCAATCTTCACCTCTGTATTAGGATTTTTTCTTCGGCAGCCGAACTTACATTCCATATATTCTGTCTTGCTACAGCTTACACGTAAATCATACACTTCTAGAGCTTCTCTCCATAAATCCAACTTCTTATTTAGGTTTTTCTTTGACTCTCCCGTAAGGACAATATCATCATCAAAAAATATGCACCATAGCACAGGCTCTTGGATATGCTCTTTGAATACTTCTAACACCAATGTGAAAAGGTATGGACTTAAGGATGATCCCTGGTGTAATCCTATACCAATAGAAAATTTTTCACCACCTTGAATCTTCACGCTAATTGTAGCCCTATCATACATGTCTTTAATTGCGCGAATATATGTGATCCTTACTCTCTTCCTTTTCAAAACCTTCCAGAAAATCTCCTTTGGCACCCTATCGACGCTTTTTCCAAATCAATAAACACCATATGCAAATCCATTTTATTACTACGATACCTCTCCATCATTCTTCTTAGTAGGTATGTAGCTTCGGTGGTGGATCTGCCTGACATAAAACTAAATTGTTTCTCTATTACTTGTATCTCTTATCTCAGCCTCTGTTGTATTACCCTTTCCCATAACTTCATTGTATGACTCATGAGTTTGATTTCTCTATAATTTCTGCAACTCTGTATATCCCTTTTATTCTTGTAGATAGGTACCAATTTGCTCTTTCTCCACTCATCCATCATCTTTTTTAACTTTAAAATCTCATTAAAAAACTTGGTTAACCAACTGATACCTTTCTTTACAAGGCCTTTCCAAATTTCGATTAGAATATTATCAAGTCCTACTGTCTTGCCATTTTTCATCCGTTTTACAGCCTCTTTTACCTCGAAATCTTGAATCCTTCGATAGTAGTCGAAGTTTTGATCTTCTTTCTTAGTGCATAACCGATCAAGGTTCGAAAACGTCTTCTGTCCTTCATTAAATAACTCGTAGAAGTAACTCTTCCATCTTTCATTGATCTTCTCATCTTAAGCCAAAACATCTTCATCTTTATCCTTTATGCACTTAACTTGATTCCATTTAAATTCAAATCGTTAATTCTAAATACTGGTTTATAAAATAAAAAAAAAAAGCGTAACAAAAATGATTTTATTGTTTTTTTTATGGAATATTTTTTTTTCTTTGTAATATAATTCTATTAATCTTAACGCATCAAAGAGTACTGAAAATATTGTTATTGGTATTTTTTTGATATGGAATATTTTTTTGTTTTACATTATCATTTCTATTAATCTTACTAGAATACTAAAGAGTACTGAGAATACTAAAAAATAATATTAAAATTTATTTAAATATCTAAAATAAAATTATAAAATAACATAAAATAATTCTTTGAATTTATATTTTTTTCTATAACTTTTCATCTAAAAGTGATTTTCAATAATGTAATCTAAACAATATTTAATTTATTATAATCTATTTTGAATAAAAATTATCAAACATAAACTATGTTAATAACAATTTATTTTTTTTATCAAAATCAATTTTATAAAATCAATTTTAACATCTGTCTACGAAACGTTTATCCAAACACGCTGAATCTAATTCTAAATAACAAAACATTATCATCAGGTTTTAAAGAAGATAATTTCTAATTATTATATCATTTGCAATGACAATAAATAAGTTTGAGGGACAAATTCTATCAAAAGTTGAAATATACATTCCAAGATCAGTTTTTACTCATGGTCAATTGTATGTTGTATCATCAAGACTAAAAAGTAAGGATGACCTGCAAGTGCTATTACAAGATTAAGGACACTTGGCACGATAAATGTGGTATATAGAGAAGTTTTTGAGAACTTACAATGAAAATGTAATTTCTAAATCTCTTAGTCAAGTTTATTAAAATTTAGGTTTAATTACTCTGTTGGTCCTATAGTTTTATCAAATTTTTAATTAGGTCCCTATACTTTTTTTTTTCTTTCAATTGGATCCCTACACAGCTTTAATTTTGTAATTAAGTCCTTCCTAGTGTAAAAAATATTAGAGTTAACTTAATAGAGTAAAATATCGGTTTTGTCCCCAACGTTTGGGATAAATCTTATTTGTGTCTCTAACGTTTAAATCGTCCTATTTGTACCCCTAACATTTGTAAAAGTGATTCAATGTTATCCTGCCGTCAATTACACATCATGAGCACTTTAGTTTGAGTTTTAAAAATCTCTTCTTGAAGTTAGAATACAAATATTTGGGATAGAATCGATGATCTACTCCAAAAAATAACTCATCAAATGTTGAAACTAATTCCTACAACATTTACATAATTCACTTTTTTAGGGACATAATTGAATCTAAACATCAATAGTGGGTATAATATTAAAATCAAACACATCCAAGTGAGACCTAATTGAGAATGAATACATCCAAGTGAGAATAATTGAAAAATATAATCTGATTTATTAGTATAATTGATAGTAGGATAACATTGAATCACTTTTATAAACATTAAGGATACAAATAGGGCGATTTAAATGTTAGGGACACAAATAGAACTTACCCCAAACGTTGGGGACAAAAATGATACTTTACTCTAACTGAATATTTCTTCGCAAATTGAAGGTATTTATAATTAAAAACTTAATTAAGTCTTTGACCACATGTATTTTGATAAAAATATTATGTTAATTTTAACATGTTTAACATGAAAAGAACGTACAAAATTAAAAGCAGTATAGGAACCCAATTGAAAGGAAAAAAAGTATAGGGATCTAATTAAAAATTTAGTGAAACTATAGGGACCAATAGAGTAATTAAACCTAAAATTTATTACTATCAATTAAAAAAATTGATAAATTTTAGGTGCTAATTGGTAATACATTTTTATTCTATATTTATAGCCTGAGGATATTAAAATTATCATAAAAATTTGTATTATTTTATTCTCTTGATAAATTGTTTTAAAATTACGTTAATCATATAATTTTGTATACTAAAATTGATATAATATTATTCTATGTATATATTTTGTAGACATCAAATGAGAGTGTTGAGTTATCTTTTAGTGGTTTTAAATTATTTGCTGTTTATTAAAAAAATTTATAATTAAAATTCTCTAATAATTTATTGTTCATTTTTGAGCTGATTTTAATGTGTTCTTACTTCACAATAAAATAACATATAAACGTTTGTTGGTAAGTTTAAGTATTATTAGGTTATTTAATTTAACATTAAGTATATATGTGACTTATTAAAAAAAAGTAGATTAATAAAAATTATTAATAACAACATTAGAGTTGATACACTTAACACCAGATTAAAAAAAATGAACAACGCATAACATGTTACTTTTTTTTTATTAATCAAACTATTATAATTCAAATTAATTTTAACAAAACAACTTAAAATTATAATTTTAATCTTATCACGTATATGACAGAAGTTATTACACTTATTACTATACTAAAAACCAATTAAAAAACAGACATAAAACCAAAAAAAAAAAACTTAATTAAGCCAAACTGAAATAAGCCAAGGGTGGAAAGAAATGACATGAATCAGCCAAACTGAAAATTGCTTCACGAATGAATCAAAGCACATTACTATATAATTCGAACCAGCGTGGTTTGAACTACAATAACACATAATTCGAACCAAGGGAGCTCGAATAATGATGGAACACGTGATGAATGTAATTCGAACCTACATGGTTCGAACTAGAATTGAGAATAATTCGAACTAGGAGAGTTCGAATTACACATTTGGATGCTTCACCAAGTAATTCGAACCTAGTTGGTTCGAATTAGTCAAAGTTTGCCTCAAATAGTAATTCGAACTGTGCTGGTTCGAATTACACAGGTCTCCGCTATATAAGGAGTTCAAACCAGCCTCATTCGAACCACGTTTCCATTCTCATACCCCACCAAATCCCAGAAAAAACAACCCAGATTTGATCCAACAAAGACTCGAACAGAATACTCAGCCGATGGGAGACAATCCGGAAAGGCTATATCGGTTGGACGGAGTTGCTCATATAGCCGGGGTCATCAACGACGAGGTTAGTTGATAGAAAATTCTGTGCTAGCGGTTTATCTAAGTTAGTGGTTTTACATGCGGTTTTAGTAGCGGTTTATGTTAGCGGTTTATCCTAGTGGTATTGCAAGTGGTTTATTTGAGAGATTTTGCATGCGGTTTAGTTGGTGGTTTAGTTGGTAGTTTATGTTAGTGGTTTTTGTTAGTTGTTTAGTATGCGGTTTTAGTTGGTGGTTTAGTTGGTGGTTTATGTTAGTGGTTTTATGTTAGTGGTTTTGTATGCAGTTTTGTTGATAGTTTATGTTGGCGGTTTATTTTGGTGGTATTGGAAGTGGTTTATTATGTGATTTTGTGTGCAGTTTATGATAGTGGTTTTGCATGTGGTTTTCGTAAGTGGATTTGTATGCAGTTTATGTTAGCGGTTTGAGCATGTGGTTTTGCAGCTGGTTTGTTATATTGGTTTTGCATGTAGATTCTGTTAGTAGTTTCCATTAGTGGTTTCTGGTATTGGTTATTTTTGTCACTGGTTTTCTACGTGGTTCTAATAATGCGGTGCATGTAATGCGCAGCCACAGCGATGCATCAGGAGCATGCGGCGGCAGCAGGGCATGCGACTCGATGAGCGGTATGTTCCGTACTTGCAGATGGCCAGATTATACCATCTTGCGAGGCTGAATGATAGATGGTTCTGGTTAGATGAGCCCTTTGTCAGTGCCTTCGTCGAGCGGTGGCGTCCAGAGACGCACACCTTCCATATGCCGTTCAGAGAGTGCACGATCACACTTCAAGATGTTGCGTACCAGTTGGGGTTGC
The DNA here is from genome assembly GCF_059453495.1 of Arachis ipaensis. Classification (NCBI taxonomy): domain Eukaryota; kingdom Viridiplantae; phylum Streptophyta; class Magnoliopsida; order Fabales; family Fabaceae; genus Arachis; species Arachis ipaensis. The sequence continues at coordinate 10,582,597 of NC_142436.1, forward strand.
CAGTGGACGGGCGTTATGTCAGCGGTTGCCTTACAGATTTCCAGATATACATCCAGGGTAGCCGTCCAGCTTGGGTGTGGTTCGAGGAGTTGCTTGGAGTGATTCCTCCTCCGAGCCAGGTTCAGAAGTTCGCAGTAAACTGCACCTAGTTCCAGGAGACTTTTGGAGAGTGCCCTGAGGGAGCCGATGAGGAGACTGTGTGACGCTTTGCTCGTGCCTACATCATGATGTTGTTGGGCACTCAGCTGTTTGCCGACAAGTCCGGCAACCGCATTCACATCAGATGGCTTCCCTACGTAGCTAGGCTTGAGAAGATGGGGACCTACAGCTAGGGGTCTGCAGCACTGGCATGCTCGTACCGGTGCATGTGTCGAGTGGCGAACAGACATGTGGTCAAGTTAGCGGGCCCACTTCAGCTACTTCAGTCTTGGATCTTCTGGCGCTTTCCTAGGTTTAGGCCTGCCGGATATGATACGTGCAGTTGGCCGTTGGCCTCGAGGTACTTTAGTTAAGCTTCTCTATTTCAATTTAACATAGCTAAGTCCATGTACACTTCTAATGTAATACAAATCTGTCACACATTTAATTAGCCATAACACCCATGTGAGATGCAAGTGGTCAGGTTACAACCCTTCTGGTAGCGATAAGGGTCCTAGAGTGCAGATGTGGAGACTGAGGATAGACATGTTACACGACAAGGATGTGAGTATACTACTGCCTAAGTTTATTTAGTAAACCAAACTTTATGAATTTGGTGCATGAATTGGCCTGACAATGTTTAGTTCTTTGTGCAGTTTATCTGGATGCCTATAGCTTCCCCGAGGTACTGCAGGTTGTGCATCCGAAGGTATTGGAGCCTCGGCATACGGCGTTGTGGCGGTCTGTGACATCAGTGATATACTTTGCCATCATAGAGTGACATCAGATAGATAGGGTTCTACCGCAGTTCGGCGGAGCCCAGCCCCGTCCACATCCCGCCCTGAACGAGGATCCTTATCGGTGAACTTCACATTGAAACGAGTTTTCCTCTTAATCGATCCTCTGTGGTGAACCAACACTACAAAACTCTCCTCACTAGCCATCTTACCCCCTCTAATGAGAGCAACTCACGTTTACAACCATATATATACAGGTCTGGTGCTCACTAATTCGAACCAGCCTAATTCGAAATATGGTTTGTGTAATTCAAACCAACCTGGTTCGAATTACTTTGGGAAGTTTCCACTTATATAATTCGAACTCATCTAGTTCGAATTATGTATGTTTTTAGTTCGAACTAAGCTGGTTCGAATTAGTCTGAATTTCGCTAAACAATTCGAGCTGATTCGGTTCGAATTATATACAAATGCAATTCGAACTAAGCTGGTTCGAATTGCATAGAGAAGTGCTTTGGTTGATTGATGAAGCAATTTTCAACTTGGCGGATTTACGTAATTTCTGGCCTCCCTTGGCTTATTTCTATTTTTTACCCTTAAATTTACTTACAAATTATTTAGCTAGTATTCATATAAATTTTAGAATTAATAACATATTTCAAATTAGAAGTTACTAGTATTTTTACTCGTAATATAAATTAAATCTTTTAAAATTACTTCACTTTTGTTTTGATATATAGATTATGACACAAAAAATTTATAGAATCAAATTATTTTTATAAAAAAATCGTAGGGGACAAAAATTTCGTCGACTAAGTAGACCAGGGTCTCTGTAGATAAAAAAATCAAATAATAAGATTTTTAGTTATTATTTTTATGTGAAAGAGTTTAATTTATTACTTATAATTAATTTTAACATTCGTTATCTATAATTTGAAATAATTTAACGTGTATATTTTTACATTCAATTAAGTGTTAAGTGCTAGTTTGGGTTGACTTTTTTAGTGAAAAAGGTAATTTTCTTAAAAAATAAAGTACTTTTATTTAATTTAAAACCTATTTGAATATGCCTTTTAACAAAAGTACTTTTATTTAAAAAAAAACAAATTATTTATTTTTTCTAAAAGTTAACCATACCTTGCTATAAAAAAAAGCAAAAGCAAAAGACGTTTTTAATACTTAAAAATTCTTTTTAAAAAGTCTATTCAAATGTAAAATAATTTTTGTCTGTTAAAAAAAATCTTTGTTAAAAAGATGAAAAAAATAAGTACTTTTTTTAAAAGCCAATTTAAAATAACTCTAAATCGGTTGCACAAATAGAAATAATTAATTTTTATACTTATTATTTAAAAATACTATTTTTTTCTTTATGTATATAAAAATATGATTAGATATTACTCATATTAGCATAAAAAATTTATATTGATAATTATAAAATTTTGTGAAGCTAAATAAAAAAGTGAGAGGGAGAATAAGAAAGAGAAAGGGAGAATGAGAAAATGATATGTGTTCACACCCTGGGTCGAGCTATCCGACCCGAGATGTTCAGTATCAAAGCGACCGACCTCTTCAGGTCAGACTATCCGACCTCTTCTCAAAGAGATAGGCCAAATTGCCAGGAAAGCCCAGTAAAGGGCCCAAATAGAGGAACACGACCCATATCCAAAGGCAGTACAAGCCTATAGAGATAAAGGCGATTCCCTTGAGGATAAGCTGACCTCACCCAAAGATAAGATAAGATAAGATAAGATAAGATAAGATAACTAACTTATCTTACCTAAGAAGGTCAGCCCACGACCATTATAAATACACTGGAGCACCCAAGTATAAATCATACTCTGATTCTACTAAAAACCTGCTTAATACCCTTACTAACTTAAGCATCGGAGTCCCTTGCAGGTACCCCCCTACCCTCCGGTGACGAAGGATCAGCAACATAGCCAGTCCACCAGTCGGATACAATAGCTCCGGCCGCCACTCACCAGCCGGACACGTCATCTCCGACCAGTACAGAAGATCTTGTCCGAGATCGACCTACAGTTTCAGGTAACCCCCGGAACATTGGCGCCGTTGCCGGGGACCTGGAAGTCATCCCATCACCATGGCGGACGACCATGACAACGACCACGATTCAGATCTAGAAGATAGAACACCGCACAAAAATGCGGACACTACACTAAAAGATACCCTAGAATCTAGCAAGGACAAAAACTCATCAAATCCGGGAGTATTAGAAGCGCTTCAAGACCGTTTAAAGCAACTTGACAAAGAAAGCCAGCATCAACGAGAAGTTGGGAAAGATCTACAAAAGGAAGTAAGGCGACGCCGAGAGATAGAAGATAAACTTCTAAAACTCGAAGCCGATCTCAAAACCAAAGATACTCAATCCACTCCTGAGGACAACTCTCGCAAGGATCAAGATCCATTCACTAGGGAGATCATGAAGACCAAAATCCCTAAGGACTCCAAACTTCCGGATATGGCTTTGTACGATGGCACTACAGATCCCAACCATCACCTCAGCAATTTCAGAAGTAGAATGTACCTCACCGACGCCTCAGATGCAGTTCGCTGCAAAGCGTTTCCAATAACTCTTACAAAGATAGCAATTAGATGGTTCGACAATTTACCTCCGAGGTCCATCTCAAGCTTTGACGACTTAGCCAAAAAGTTCCTGGCCAGATTCTCCATCCAAAAAGATAAGGCTAAACACGCCCCCAGTCTATTAGGAATCAAGTAAGGAGATCGGGAAAGTCTTCGCAACTACATGGAAAGATTCAATAAAACATGTCTAGACATACAAAGCCTACCAACAGAGGCCGCCATCATGGGCCTCATCAATGGTCTACGAGAGGGAGCTTTTAGCCAATCCATATCAAAGAAATACCCCACATCTCTGAATGAAGTGCAAGAACGAGCGGAGAAATACATCAACATGGAGGAAAATTCTCGCCTAGGAGAGACCTCAAAATCTGGATTCACCTATCCCCCCGGGACAAGGATAAAGAGTCCAAAAAGAAGGAAGATCGACATGGGGAAAAAATTAAAAAATATCATAATTATACCCCTCTTTGGGTGTCCCTTGTGGACGTCTACAAAGAAGTCTGCCACACAGAAAAAATACCCCTAGCTCGACCACTCAAAGGCAAAAAAGGAGGAGAAAATCGGACCGAATATTGTGAATACCATCGAGTTCGTGGGCATTCCACCAACGAATGTTTTGACTTAAAAAATGTCATAGAAAAATTAGTAAGAGAGGGAAAACTAGATCGATATCTGGCCACCCGGGACGATGAGCAAAGAAAAAGGAGAAGGGACGAGGATGTTGGACGAACCGAGCGATCACCTCGTACACCAGAAAGACATGTCCATATGATACACGGAGGATTTGCAGGAGGAGGAATCTCCAAATCATCTCGTAAAAGATATCTCAAAGAAGTATATCATGTCGAGGGAAAGGAGGAAGCACTCGACATCCCGACAATTACGTTTACCAAAGAAGATGCATCAGGTGTCATCTCGGGATACGACGATCCCATGGTCATCACCATTATACTGGCAAATGCAAATCTTCACCGCACACTGATAGACCAAGGGAGCTCCACCGACATCTTATTCAAAACTACCTTCGACAAGCTTGGCTTAGAAGAAAAAGAGCTTAGAGCATATCCAAGCAGCTTGTTCGGACTGGGAGACACCCCAGTGCAACCACTGGGATACATCTCACTACACACAACCTTCGGAAAAGGAAACCAATCCAAAACACTCAAGATAGACTACATCGTGGTCGACGTGAGTTCAGCCTATAATGCCTTAATAGGTCGGACAACATTAAATCAACTCGGCGCAATAGTCTCAACTCCACATCTATGCATGAAATTCCCAATTGCAGAAGTGAAAGCTACGATAAAAGTATATCAAAAGATGGCGCGCCGCTGTTACAATAAAAGTCTAAACCTCAGAGGTAGAAGAGAAGAATTCCACACAATTGAACTTGGTGGAGTTCAGAGGCGAGAAGAACTCCGTCCACAACCTGAAGGTGAAGTAGAGAAAGTCCAGATCGGAGACATCCCGGACAAAACAACCAATATTGGTACGATTCTAAAAGGAGACATAAAAGAATCACTTGTACAGTTCTTACGAGATAACGCCGATCTCTTTGCATGGAAAGCTGCAGACATGCCAGGTATAGACCCCAAACTAATGTGCCACAAGTTGGTGGTCTACCCAGGATCTCGGCCAGTACAGCAGAGACGAAAAAAACTCGGGCCAGAATGATCCCAAGCTGTGGAAGAGAAGATACAAGCCCTATTGGAGGCAGGATTCATAAGAGAAGTCAAGTACCCACTATGGCTAGCTAACGTCGTCTTGGTGAAAAAGTCAAATGGGAAGTGGCGAATGTGCACCGACTACACTGATCTCAACAAAGCCTGCCCAAAAGGTCCCTATCCACTCCCAAGTATTGATGCTCTGGTGGATGCCTCCTCCGGATATAAATACTTCTCGTTTATGGACGCATATTCAGGATACAATCAAATTCCAATGTATCCACCGGACCAAGAAAAAACCTCGTTCATAACACCAAAAGCAAACTACTGCTACATCGTAATGCCTTTTGGTCTCAAAAATGCGGGAGCTACTTATCAAAGGCTAATGAATAAAGTCTTTTCAGATCATATCGGAAAAATCATGGAAGTCTATGTGGACGACATGTTAATAAAGACACAAAGTGAAGAGACATTATTGTCTGATCTGGCCCAAGTGTTTGACACTATAAGAAAACATGGCATGCGACTCAATCCTGCAAAATGCACCTTTGCAGTAGAAGCTGGCAGATCTTGGGTTTGATGCTCACACAAAGAGGAATCAAGGCAAATCCGGATAAATGTCAGGCCATACTTGAGATGAAAAGCCCAACTTGTGTCAAAGAGGTACAACAACTCAACGGGAGGTTGGCAGCCTTGTCCAGATTTCTAGCAGGATTAGCAATAAGGTCTCTCCCCTTCTATGCCACTCTAAGGAAAGGAAAGAAGTTTGAATAGACAATAGAGTGCGAGCAGGCCTTCCAAGATTCAAAAGATTCCTAGGACAACCACCTATTCTAACTCGACCACGAGAAGGAGAGCCACTCATATTGTACCTCACAGTAGGAAGTCGGGCAGTAGCCTCAGCACTAGTTCGAGAGGACGACGAGGGGCAATAACCTACATACTTCATCAGTAAAGCACTACAAGGGTCCGAGCTGAACTACCAAAAATTAGAAAAATTTGCCTATGCTCTCATACTAACATCTCGACGACTTCGCCCGTACTTCCAAGCTCACACCATTAAGATTCGGACCAACCAGCCCATAAAAGGGATATTGTAGAAAATAGATCTAGCAGGAAGAATCTTACAATGGGCAGTTGAGTTGTCCGAGTTCGACCTTCAATACGAAGCTCGGACAGCCATCAAATCACAATACTTAGCCGACTTCATTGTAAAATTTACAGACACCCCGGAAACTCCCACAGAATGGAATCTCTACGTGGACGATTCCTTGAATAAGACTGGAAGCGGCGCAAGTGTGATAATTGAAAGCAACCAAGGAACCCAAATTGAACTTTCCCTCAAATTCGGGTTCCCTGCCTCAAACAACCAGGCGGAATATGAAGCACTACTAGCTGGTTTGAAGCTGGCTAAAGAGGTCGGAGCTCAAAGACTCATTATCTTCAGCGACTCACAGGTGGTCACTTCACAAATAACGGAGAGCTACCAAGCTAAGGATCCCACTATGAAAAAGTACCTGGGTAAAACCAGGGAACAACTCGGACAACTCCGGGAATATGAGATCCACCACATACCCGCAAACAGAATGCCTGAGCTGACGCACTCTCAAAGCTAGCCAGCACCAAACCAGGGGGCAACAATAGGAGCTTCATCCAAGAAATACTACAGAGTCCGTCCATCTCGGAAGAAGAAAAAGTCCTAGCCATAACAGGTCAGGATCAAGGATGAATGACCCCCATAATTAACTACCTCAAAACAGAAACACTCCCCACATATGAAAAGGAGGCAAAGAGGTTAAAGCGGGAGGCACAATACTACACTATCATAAATAATACTCTATACAAAAGAGGGATTTCAATACCATTGTTAAAATGTGTGCCGACTTCCAATACAAAGGAAGTTTTAGAAGAAATACACAGTGGCATTTGTGGCAACCATCTCGGAGCACAAGCACTTACCAAGAAAGTACTCTGAGAAGGATTTTATTGGCCAACTCTACAAAAGGAGGCCACAGAGTTTGTAAAGACATGTCCACCATGTCAAAAACATGCCAACTTTCACATCGCCCCGCCAGAGGAGCTCATCAGCGTAACCTCACCTTGGCCATTTGGAAAATGGGGACTCGATCTTCTCGGACCCTTCCCTCAGGGGTCAGGACAAGTTAAATTCCTCATAGTAGGGGTAGACTATTTCATAAAGTGGATCGAGGCAGAACCCCTAGCTAACGCCACTGCTCAAAGAAGTCGAAAATTCCTATATAGAAACATTGTCACAAGGTTCGGGGTCCCATACTCCATCACCACAGACAATGGCACACAATTCACAGATACAGGCTTCAGAAAGTTAGTGGCTGACTTAAACATAAAACAACAATTCACTTCCGTAGAACATTCTCAAGCCAATGAACAAGCCGAAGCTGCCAACAAAGTCATATTAGCTGGGATAAAACGGAGGTTACAGGACGCAAAAGGGGCCTGGGCTGAGGAGCTCCCACAAGTTCTATGGGCATATCGAACAACGCCACATTCCACCACAAAGGAGTCACCCTTCCGATTAGCGTACGGAACGGAGGCAATGATCCCAGTGGAGATTAAGGAAGGGTCACCTAGAGTGGTCCATTACAATGAAGAAGCCAACTCCCAACTTCAAAGGGAAGAGCTCGACCTACTTCCTGAAATCCAAGAGAGAGCGCGGATCAGGGAAGAAGCATTAAAACGTCGAATGGCTTACAGATATAATCAAAAGGTAGTGCCACGAGACTTCGCTGAGAATGATCTCATTTTAATCCGAAATGATATCGGAGCAACTCGACCTGGAGAAGAAAAGCTGGCAGCAAACTGGAAAGGACCCTACCGAGTCATAGAAGTACTTGGGAAGGGCTACTACAGACTGTCCGAACTCGAGGGGCGAGAGCTTCCCAGGTCGTGGCATGCCTGCAACCTAAGAAGGTACTATAGCTAGGGATGGTAAAGGATCTCGGCATAGGATGCACTCTTTTTCCTGAAAAGGTTTTTTAATGAGGCACCAAGTTGAGATCCACAAATTATCCGACTTAAAAGGATAAAAACTCCACATGTACATATTTGCATTTTCTTTTAAATAAAATATATTAAATGTTCTACAAGTTTTCAAGACGCATTAATCTGAAAAATTCATCGCCCGATTATAAAGCAACAGATCGGCAGAAAGTGAAAAACAAATTCATTGCACGATCACGATAAAGACCAACAGAGATGAAAACCAAATTCAGCTAAAGATCGACCAAACAAAGATTGAACCCACCTTCTACAAATCAGCAAAGATGAAAACAGAATAATGCAAGAAGTTATCGAAAGTGATCCGGAGAAAGGACCTGACGAGGTCTTGATAAGATGGATTGTTAAATAATAACTTAAAGACTGGACGACGTTAAGAAGTCAAACCAAGTCAACCAAAGTTATAAGTAAACCCTGGAAAGAGGTCTGGCCAACCCTATAAAAGAGGATTACTATAACTTAGAAGGGCTCGACATGACGAAGTCAGCCCAAAACATAAAGTTATAGAAGTAATCCCTGAAAGAGACCTGAACAAGGTCCAAGAAAGAGGATTACAAAAATAACTTAGAAGGGCTCGACATGACGAAGTTAGCCCAAAACATAAAGTTATAGAAGTAATCCCTGAAAGAGACCTGAACAAGGTCCAAGAAAGAGGATTACAAAAATAACTTAGAAGGGCCCGACATGACAAAGTCGGCCCAAAAACACGAAAGTTATAAAGGTAATCCCTAAAAGAGACCTGAACAAGGTCTAAGAAAGAGGATTACAAAAATAACTTAGAAGGGCCCGACATGACAAAGTCGGCCCAAAAACACGAAAGTTATAAAGGTAATCCCTAAAAGAGACCTGAACAAGGTCTAAGAAAGAGGATTACAAAAATAACTTAGAAGGGCCCAACATGACAAAGTCGGCCCAAAAACACGAAAGTTATAAAGGTAATCCATGAAAGAGACCTGAACAAGGTCCAAGAAAGAGGATTACAAAAATAACTTAGAAGGGCCCGACATGACGAAGTCGGCCCAAAAACACAAAAGTTATAAAGATAATCCCTGAAAGAGGCCTGAACAAGGTCCAAGAAAGAGGATTACAAAATAACTTAAAAGAGCCTGACATGACGAAGTCGGCCCAAAACAAGAGATCACAAAAGTAATCCCTGAAAAGACCTAAACAAGGTCCAAAGAGGATCACTAACAACAACTCGGACGAAACCGACACGACGAAATCGGCCTCCCGAAAGACCTTAAGTGTTATACAAAGCAAAGGAATCAAGCCTATCCAAAGAAAGTCAGACAATGAAAGGTTCCAGCATTCACAAAACCTAGAAAGGTGCCAAGTCGAGTGCAGACAGACATAATATAAAAGCATAAAGTTATAATAATAACAAGCTTCAGAGGCCACCAAAATCAGCCCCAAAGGCTTGAAAATACTTTGTTTTTCAAAATAAAGTTGCTAAACAAGCAACTAAAAGAGTGTCAACAATCAGCAAATATCATTTACAAAATAAAGAGTTTAAAAAAGCCCACAAGACAGGCTATCTACATAAAGCATTCGCACAATCAGGGAAGACTCGAAGGCTCCTCGGCAGCACGAGGTGAAGGAGGGTGAGTCTGAATAGGCACAGCATCCATAGTCCCATCATCCCGATTCAATATTTGACAGTCAGGATCTGACACGGGATGATCGACCTCAGCTGAAGGAGCGGAAGAAGTCGGCACTTCAGAGGTTTTGGCAGCAAGCACAGGGGGAGGTTCAACATCGTCGTCATCAGGGTCGTCAGGAACAATCTTGCCATCCTTTACAACATTGTCCAGACTGAAGAGAGTAAGGTCGACCTCGGGAGCAAGAACTCGAACTTGCTCCTTCAGGTTCTCATAAGCAGCATTTACGCTGCCTACAAGGTGACCCTAGAGCTCAGCATAATCAACCCGGGCAGACTCCAACTCCTCCCTGAGACGCATCACTTCCCTATAGGCCATAACATAGCTATCCTTGTGCCTCAAAGTGGTATCCTCAGCCAACCTCACAGAAGCCGCCAAGGCAACAGAACTAGCCTTTTCGGTCTCCAACTCCTTCTCCAGTTTGGTCACTTTCACTTGGAGCTCCTCCTTTAAACCATTCATACGGTCGAACTCTTGCTTAGCCTCATCCATAAAAGCTTTGGTAGCATGAAGAGGGAGGTCTTGGGCAGTTCGGTCCAGGGCAGCTCCCATATGCGCCATCTTGACGCTACTCCGAGTAATAAAATCTAAGTGGCGAAGGAGAGAGACATTGTCGGTAGGAATGGTACCATAAGGACCAATCTGCTGATCGACAAACTCAACCGCATCAAAGTCAGTGGCATCAAGGTTGAAAGGCTCAGTTGTTTTTTGTTTTTTATTCGGAGGAGCACCAGAAGTGGCAACAGAAACTTGAGGAGGATCAGCCAAACGAACCCGGGGAGTAGGGATTACCTTCCTCACCCCCGGCGAGTTCGGTATGGCTGGCTTCGACTGAACCTGAGATGATCCCTCACCGGCCGCCTTAGTTGAGATGTTTTGAGCTGCAGTAGCCTTTCTTGCCCTCTTAAAGGCCTTCATAGATTCCTTATTCTTAATCATCTCTGCAAACAAAACATCACAGTAGGAAACCAAGTTACAAATAAAAAAAAAGCTCGTAAAGAAATAAACTCAACAAAACAAGGTAAGCCAAAATTGAACACTACCAGCTCATCTCGAAGGAGTGAGGGGTCCCCTAAAAATTTCTTGGTATCAAGATAGGGAGGTTCCCCCCCAATTCTCCTCCAACACAGTCACAAAAGCCTGCTCGACTTCGTCCAACATCTCCCAAGAATACCTCGACACAACAACGTTCTTTTGCCACTCTAAAGGAAAAGTGGGCTCATCATTCTCGTCTAGAAAAAAGGGACGAGCTCCTTCAACAGCTCGGACCTTGAAGAAATAGTTCTTAAAATCACGAAACGACTCGTCATACATAGAAAAAACTTTCTTCCCTTGCGAAGCTCGGAAAGAAACCCAGGCAGCCTTTTTCTTCATTACCTCAGGTTTTGTCAAGACAAACAAATAAAAGAAAAGGAATTGCGAAGCAGGGACGTCAAACTCACGACACAGTAATTGAAAAATCTTTATAAAATCCCAAGAATTGGGGTGAAGTTGGGATGGAGCTATATTGCAAGACCACAACAGGTTGGTCTCAAAAGGAGTAAAAGGAATGGTGATATTCATCTGGCAAAAAAAGTAATCGTATGCATAGAAAAAAGGACGGTCTCCAGCAACTCGAGTAGAGAAACAAACTCTCTCTTCAGGAGTGGGGGGCACAAGCTCATAATTCTTTTCCTCACTACCACTACTACAAACCCTATGGAATTGCCTAAGCTGTTGACAAAATTCGGAATCAACCAAAGAAACACACAAAAGAACCATCGAATCCACCCAATCAGCCATGCCTTCAGGGACTTGGGAAGATGTCTCAACAATGTTCTTGCGAGAAGACATGAGGTCAACTAGTCCTACAGTAAGAAAAGAAGAAAATAGATTACTAACCCGAAACATCTCCGATAAAGTCAAAAACAAACCACATCAGAACAAGCTCGGACAAGCATGACACAGAGCAATACAAGCAACAAAAGGCAACCCCAGGACTCACACTAAAAGATCTAGGGGCACCTTTTGGAGGCAAGTTATGGAACAAGGATTCAGGAAAACCTACAAGCTCACATACATCCTAACAGAAAAACAATAAACCCTTACCTCTCCTTTTTGATCTGCAACTAAAGTGACACTCCGAAAAGAAAGCTGCGAGCCACAAGTCGAGCAAAGTCATCAAAATAAACTACCCTCCAGACCCACAATCCCAGTTTAATCAACAAACGAAGCAACCAAATAAACAGCTCAAGAAGAAGTCATCAAAGACACAACCTTTTTCAAGAATAATAAAAAATAGAAGTTATCTTTTGCAAAAATTTGTCAACAAAACATCAAAGGAGCAACCTTTTGAGAAAAGCAAATGGGTTCGTGCAGATCACAGAAGAAGAAAAATAAACAACAATAAGCAAGCAGATGCATGGCAATACAAAAATATTCAAACTTGCTAAAGTCAAAAAACGCACAATGCAAGCGACGAGGAAGGTAAGAAAGAACCAACCTGAAAAAATGGAGGAAAACCCTGAAGAAAGGCTGAGAGCAGAAGCGACAGGGAACAGAACCACCTCTCGAACAGAAAAGCCTCACAGAAGTAGAAAATGGAATCCAGAGTCGCCCCTTTTCACAGTAAGGAAAGCACTAATAATCGCCAAAAGTACGACACAGGAAAGAAATACGAAAACCACAAATTTCAGAAAACAGAAAGAGAGGAAGAAAGGGGAGGTTACGGAGAAAAGAAACCGTTTTTCTGAAATATGAAATTCAAAATAAAGAGGCTAAGAGAAACGGGGCAATTAAAACCAATTAATGAGGGTATTAAGCCCTCGCACGTTCCCAAGAACAGGACGCTAATACAAAAGCGCGCGCTTTCAGAAGAAAACGTTTCACATTCAAAAAGGAAGATTCTGCAAAGAATGAAGTCGACAAATGCTCGAGTTCGGCTTCACCAGAGAAGGATCGAAGTCTTAAGAACTAGGACTCGACCTCAAAAAGAAAGACCGAGCTCGAGCAGGGGCACTGTTCACACCCTGGGTCAAGCTATCCGACCCGGGATGTTCAAAGCGACCGACCTCTTCAGGTCAGACTATCCGACCTCTTCTCAAAGAGATCAGCCAAATTGCCAGGAAAGCCCAGTAAAAGGCCCAAATAGAGGAACACGACCCATATCCAAATGCAGTACAAGCCTATAGAGATAAAGGCGGGGTTCCCTTGAGGATAAGCTGACCTCACCCAAAGATAAGATAAGATAAGATAAGATAACTAACTTATCTTACCTAAGAAGGTCAGCCCACGACCATTATAAATACACTGGAACACCCAGGTATAAATCATACTCTGAATCTACTAAAAACCTGCTTAATACCCTTGCTAACTTAAGCATCGGAGTCCCTTGCAGGTACCCCCCACCCTCCGGTGACGAAGGATCAACAGCATAGCCAGTCCACCAGTCGGATACAACAGCTCCGGCCGTCACTCACCAGTCGGACACGTCATCTCCTACCAATACAGAAGATCTCGTCCGAAATCGACCTACAGTTTCAGGTAACCCCCGGAACAATATGTGGTATAGTTTGGTCGTAAAATTAGTAAAAAAGAAGGGATAATTCTTTAATTTTAATAAAAAAGATTTGATTTTAATTATAATAAAAAAGTGATATGTGACCTATTTTAATTATAAAATTAGTGATGTATAATAGTTTTATTACCTATTTGAAAGTGAAAATCAATTCATTTTTTGTTTTTATTTTTAACAAATACTGATTTAGTTCCACCTAAGCAAGCAAGCACCCGGGGGTAATGGAGTAAAAGACAAACACACAATACAACAATCAGCGTAACGCAAGTGGGGTGGACACCAAAAACGACGCTGTGCAGAACGACCTTTTCGGCTTTCTTAACATCGCGACGTAGACGACGACTCTGTCCGACGAAACGGTTACGCTTTAGTGCTCCTTCCTGGTGCCGCTCTTGTACGCTACTTTCCTTTGTACATCGCCATCTTCCCGAAAAACGACGTCGTATCCATCACCCTCCATCGGAAGAAAACCCGATTCCTTCCTCTTAATTCCGAAACCCTACTTATAATTCGTCCCAAATTTAGTAGGTATAAGCGAGTTCCCTTTACGATCCTTTCATAGTTTTGTCAAATTCGATTTTCTCTTCATTTTTTCTGAATTGTAATTTGAGCGCTGCTGGATGACCTTTAATTCGCCGAAATTTCGTGTTTTCGTGTCTGATTTTGATGTGTGTTTTGAAATTTCTTTAAGAATCATGTATTTTTGTGAAATTTTGATGTTTAAGTTTGTTATGTTTATTTGTATCCAATGACGGGTGAATTTTGTGATTTTGTTATCCCTGTTCTGTGATCATGAGATGAGCTTAAGGGATTCTTTGTGCTGTTTGTTATTACTTGATTTTTTTAAAAAAGAATGTAAAATAAAATGCTTGGAAATTCCGAGGTTCACAGCAACCGTGGTTTGGATTTGAAATTGAGGGAACTGTTGCTGAGGGAATTAGTCACCATTCTGTGGAGAATTGAAAGTTTGATCGGGGTAACAATTATGTCGGTGATGGTGCTGCTAAATGTGACCGTTGACTAATTGTTTGTAGAGATATAATGGTGGAAAATGAGGGAACATGTGATAGGATTAGCTAATGGGTGCACTTGTTACAAGATGAAAGGTTTTAATTTTTACTGCTTTCAATGTTTGTTTTTATCAATTGTTCAAATGTTTTGGCAAGTAGGACGCCCAGCCATATGAGAAGAAAACCCTGGTTGCTATTCTGTTTGTTCGTGACATGTTTTTGGCCACTCTTTTTCCTTTTTGTTTTTTCTTCATTCGGTCTAAAGGGTGGCTCTTTGGACTTTTGAGGGCTAAAATTCAGGATGAATTATTAAGGATTTTGCTATTTTCCAGCAATTGTTTCTTCCAATGTATCTTTATCCGCCAACATTGTTTATTGTTTTGTTCCCTCTATGTGCGTGCCTGCACTGGTGTTTATGAGGTATGCAAAAGTATAAGATACCCGTTTGTAGTGTAATGTTTCTTTCTCTCTATCTTAGTAAGTTTCTTTAGCTGGGGAAAAACCATGCATATCTTCTCAGTCAATGTTGTTGGCACTTGAATTATGATCTCCAAAATATTAGTTGGCCGTATATATTTCTAGTGAGTGGAAAGCCCTTTTACATTTGGTGTGATGTATGCAAAGGGAACATTTCATATATATGTTTGAGTGCTGAGTGCTTGCCCTGAGGCAGCTGAGTAGGTAGGAAGCTAAGAGTGTTAAATTAAAAAAAGTGGGGGTAACTATAACTTGACATATTTTGATATGTATGAAGGTATTGGTTTTACGAGGTTCTCTTAACAGTTAAACTTTAATATTTGTTAGCGGTGAGGGCTGAAAAGGTTAATTATCTTATTAGAATAAATGAATTTTTGCTGATGATTTATTCAATAAAAATCGTCTGGCAGTGACTTTTTATTCCATTTCACTTATTTTCAGACCAATGGCATCGTCATCAGACTCATGGATGAAGGAATATAATGAAGCAGTGAAACTCGCCGATGATATCAATGGCATGATTTCTGAGCGGAGTTCATTATCAACATCTGGACCAGAAGCTCAGCGTCATGCATCTGCTATAAGAAGGAAGATTACTATCTTAGGGACCAGACTTGATAGCTTGCAATCCCTTTTATCTAAAGTCCCTGGAAAGTGAGTGTTCAGCTGGTGTTTATGCTAATTAAGGAAGATCTTGCTATTACAGCATAGAAACTAGGACCTGAAATACTGTACTGCAATTGTCCAGTACATTGTTAAGGGTTGTCCTGATCTTAAATATTTATTTCTTAAGATTTGTTTAGTTGCATTGTAAAAGTTATGTGATAATAGCATAAGGAAATTTGTATTATCAATCATTCATTGTCTTCTTTTCATCTGTCAAGTGTCAAGTTATATGATGAAGTTGCTTTATTGATATCTGATGCTTTCACTTCTCAATGATGCACAGATCTGAGAAGGAGATGAATCGCCGCAGGGAAACACTTACAAATTTGAGGTCAAAAGTTAACCAAATGGCTTCAACACTGAACATGTCAAACTTTGCAAATAGGGATAGTTTATTTGGTCCTGAAATAAAACCAGATGCAATGAGCAGAACTGTTGGCCTGGATAACAGTGGACTCGTTGGACTTCAAAGGCAAATTATGAAAGGTTACTTAACTTGAATTGTTTGAAATTGAAATATAATATCTGTAATCTGTAATTTGGAATTTAGATCTTGATTTGGGGGAGTGGTGTTCAAGCAGAGCAAGATGAAGGCCTTGAAAAATTGGAGGAGACTGTTGTAAGTACAAAGCACATTGCATTAGCAGTGAATGAAGAGCTGAGTCTACACACTAGACTAATTGTATGCTACTTTCCTATGTTAAATTTCTTTTTTCTTGTTTCTACAGACCATTTTCACCTCTCCTTTCTAAAATTGAATATTCTCTTTCTGTGCTAGGATGACTTGGACGAACATGTAGATGTTACAGATTCTCGTCTAAGGGTAACACTCCTTTAACTTTATTGGAACCATATCTCCCGTTTGGGCATATAAAAATTGAATGTTCTCAAAGTTTACAATATGCTCAGTCAGTTAAGGTCTTGCAATAGTAATATCCGCTTTGTGCTCTTTAGGGTCAATATTTTCATGTTTATAAATTCCTTAATTTTGGTGGCATAAATCTGTGAGTTAAGTTGTTGATAGGACCCTTGTTGGATACTTCCATTGGACATATGAAGTTTTTATTTTTATTATTCTTTTTTTTAATATAGTTGGTCTTTTTCTTAATATAGTTAGTCTTTAATATTTGTTTGGTATGTAATATACTTTACATTATATGCTTTGTCAAATGTGGACCAGTAGGGATTTGTGGTTATGGTAAAACTTTTTTTTTCCTAGCACTAATCAATTTGTGTATTATTTCACAATGTGAAGAAAAAAAAATAATATATGCTCTTGGCCGGTGTTCCAAAATTTCAAATGCATGAGCAAAACTAGATGAAAATAACTTGTTCTATTTGGTAGCATTTGATTAGGGGGACTGAGATTGAGACTGGAGGATTGGAACTCAGTATTGTGTTTAGTGGCAATAGACTGGAACTAAAATTTTAGTTTCCGTCCCAAAAATTTCAGTCCTTTCAGTACCTCTAGAAAGTAGAGACATAGGGGACTGAAATTTTGGGATGGAAACTGAAACTTTAATAATATTTCTTCTAAAAAATATCTTAATTTAACTTTTCAAATTCCAAACCTTAATCTCCATGTTTATTTTAAATTAAACATAATATTGAGTCATAATTCAGTCCTGCACATTTTACACCAAACACAATATAGAAATTTAATTTAGTTTTAGTCTCTCAATCTTTGTCTTCCAGTCTCAATTTCTCAGTCTTAGTCTCTTTGACACAATATAGAGATTCCAAATGCAGCTTTTATGTGGTTCCCTTGTACTCTTAACATGTTTCCTGCATGCATGCCTACCATTTTTCATTTTCCAATGGTATCTTCTCTTTTACTTTTTAAAGCTCCAAATCCCTCGAAATTCTAATATCTTTTCTTAGAACAGGGAAACATCAATATTTCACCACTATTTTGTAACTCATCATTTCTTTTTATCTTGTGTTAACAGCGTGTCCAGAAGAACTTGGCAGTTTTAAACAAACGTACCAAGGGTGGTTGCTCCTGCTTGTGCATGCTTTTAGCAGTGGTTGGGATAGTGGTTTTGGTGGTTGTGATATGGTTGTTGGTCAAATATTTGTAGACACAAAAATACCCTACTAAGCTTTTCCTTTCTTGTTGTGCGTACTGAAACAGCATAATCAAGTTTCTTTGATTCTTGGTGTCTTGAAATGGCATTGTATCTCAATTTTCGTTTTCTAAGTGGTTGATGTCTGGGTTTTCTCACTTGTAAAAATATGAGCTTCCTTTGTGACAGATTGATCGTGTGCAAAGAGAATATTAATGCCACGTATTGCCTATCAATCAAAATCTAATGCTTCATCAGTTCCAGCTTCGTTGTACGTCTGAATCCGAATTTCATACTCGTTTTTGGGTTATATAAATACTTATTTTTCAATGAATATATTAATGTATCGATGGTATAAAATATTTATTACATTTGATTAATCATATTTGATTTTATTTAAATGATCATTTATGCTATTAATATAAAATGTCACTATCTTTGTTGATATGACATTATGTATTTATATTAAAATTATATATATATACTTAGTAAATTCATATCCATAAATATATAAGTATGATGTGTATGCTTATAAATCTTAATCAAATTATTAATAAATCTAAGCACTATTTATAACATAAACAAATTATAATGCTCGCGCAATATGCAAGTAATTAATAGTAAATGTTCCTAAAGGCACTAATTTTTAATAGATTTAGCTTAAATTTGAAATATAATTTATTTCAATCTTTTTATCTCGTGAGGAAAAATATTATATGATAAAATATCATATTTTATAATATTATTTAAAAAAAAAAGATTTTTACTCTAAGATAAGTTTTTACGGCATATGGTAAGATTATGGGTTAAGTATTGGTTTGGAATTTATGATTGTGAGTAAAAAAATGAAAATTGAAATCATCTTTAAAATTTTTATTTTCAAAATCATCTCTAAAGATTATCAATTTAAAAAGATTATTTATTCTATAAAAGATTACCAATTAATTTTTTTTTATAGAAAAATAGAAAGATTAAATTTTCAATATATTTATTATAAAATTTTTTAAACTTTTTATTAATAACTTTAAAATAAATTGATTATTTATTGATATATATTTTTTTATTACTTATATCGTTTATATTATTAAAAAGATAATAGTACATATATCGTATTGTCACTCCTAAATAGTATAATTTAGATCAATTTAAAAACTAAAATCGATATAATTTATTATTATTTAGATAATATTAATTTGATTTTTATTTAATCCAATTTTATTTAAAGGATTGAGATTAATATTATATTAATTTAAATCTATTTTCTAATTTAATCCGATTCAAATTATCGCGATTTAGATTGAATTAGTTTATATTTTGTCTAAATTAAAGTTTTAGAAGTCTTGTAATTTAAAATATTTAAATTATTATAAATAATAAAAAGAAAAAATTTAAATGTTTTAAAAAATATATCAGTAAATAATCAATTTAATATATTTATTTTAAAAAATATATCTTTATGAACACTTTTATTTATATTTAAAAAAAGAAAAGCAAAATTACCTCTCCAAAGTCCAAACCCGTTCTTTCGAAGGGGAACAAAATTAGTAAATTACCCCAATACCATGGTATATGTATGTAATGTGGAATGTAAGTTGTAACTTTGAATCAAGTTGCAAAACTTAAAGAACGTGATACTTGCGGGGATATTGGAAACAAAACCTTACAGGACCGAACCCAGTTTGAGTTACTACTTCGTATGCTTATCGACATCAAAGTCCACACCTCCTTCTGCTCTCAAATTGTGCTTTTTTGTTCATAACTACAACCGCCTAAGCTCTGCTCGCATTGAAATCTGGGAGAGAGAGATGAGCACGGTCCCAAAAGAAACGATCGAAGTGATAGCACAGAGCATTGGCATCACGAATCTGTCCCCTGATGTTGCCTTCGCTCTCGCCCCCGATCTCGAGTATCGAATTCGCGAAATCATGCAGGTCCCTCTCATAAACCTCCCCCTTTCTCTCTGTTTTCTTTCATTATTATTGCAAAAATGTGCTTCCTATTTTGTTCAAAATTGCGCAATTTCAATACTCCGTTTAAAATTGAACCTTTTTCTTCTCTTCTCTTTTTTCCTCCTTTATCGTATGCACTTGTTGATTTTGGATTGTACAGGAGTCCATAAAATGCATGCGTCACTCAAAGAGAACTATTCTTACAGCAGATGATGTTGATAGTGCACTTGCATTGAGAAATTTAGAGGTAACCTTGCTTTACTCTTTTTGTGATTAATTTTCATTTCAAATTTTGTAATATTTATATCTTTTTATGCTTGTTTTGATTTGGTGAGATTACTCTTCAATACAATCATACATTTTTTCACACAGTAAACTTTTCGTTTGGTACTCAAGTTGGAGCATGTTAAGCTTTGATAGTGCGCCTATTAAGAGATGCTTTTTTGAAATTACCATGTCTCTTAGTATGGGCATGTGTTGGTATGGCAGGTTCATATTTTGATATTGCTTTAAAACGGTTAGGGTGGCAAAACACTTCTGCTTCACTTGCTTTTGGTTAAGGTTAAAATTGACATAATTGGTGCCAAATCGCTTCTTCACCCAGCTTGTTCAAAAAACTTTTCATTTGATTTTGTTTTCATTTTGCTTATTATGCTTATTGTTCTTTATATTTATGTATCAGCCAATATATGGTTTCACCTCTAACGACCCTTTGCGGTTCAAAAGAGCTGCTGGACACAAGGATTTGTTCTACATTGATGACAAAGATGTGGAATTTAAAGATGTAAGATATTACTAGGTATATAAATGCTGCTATTGTAAAAGTAGTATTTGAATTGCTTCCTAATATGATGTTCTTACATTTTCCCCTTATTTGAATAGCTGATTGAAGCACCGTTACCAAAAGCTCCGCTTGATACATCAATTACCAGTCATTGGCTGGCTATTGAAGGTGTACAACCTGCAATTCCTGAGAATGCTCCAGTTGAAGGTATTTTTCTAGTGATTAAACTGAAGTCACATCTTTTGTATAATATGTTACTATTTGCCTCATAATGATCTGCTACTTAGTATGCCTACCTGCTGGATTAATGATCTGCTACTCTGAATTTTGTTCTCATCAACAGCACTTCTTATTTTGTTAGGTTTAAATGGTTTGTCATAGATGTGATTTATGATAGGAAATATGATGTATGATCTATATAGATTGCTTCACCTAGAGGGAATGGATTTGCTGTATGTTGTATTGAAAGGCTTGATTTTCGCAGTATTGACATTTTTGCTTGTACTACGTTACTTGTAGCTCCCACAGAAATAAGAAAATCGTCTGAGTATAAGGAAGATGGGATTCCAGTTGACATTAAATTACCTGTTAAACACGTAATAACAAAGGAGCTTCAGGTATACACTATTTTATGGAATGTTTGATTGCTTTTCCCCCTTATTGGTAAACTTCAACAATTTTGTTTTTTTTCTTCTGCAGCTTTACTTTGACAAAATAACTGAGCTAGTTCTAAATAAGCCTGCTTCTATTCCCTTTAGAAGGGCACTAATTAGTTTGGCAACAGACATGGGACTCCATCCTTTGGTTCCTTATTTCTCACGCTTTGTAGCTGATGAGGTACTTACAAGTTTATATCAGTGACATTCTTTTTTGGTTAACCTTTGAATGATATAGTCATATTTTACAAAAGAGACTTAAACACTCTTCTTTAATATTTTTTCCCAATATCATAACAGGTGGCACAAAACTTGCATAATTTAACACTTTTATTTGCCTTGATGCGTCTTGTCCGGAGCATTCTACAAAATCCTCACATACATATAGAGCTTTATGTAAGTATGCTGTTATTGAAAATGTCTTCACATCTGTAATTTATCAACTTCTGAAGATTGCTTCCATGCTAATATGACAAACTCTTATGGTATCGTGAACTGGTTCAGCTTTCCTTATTTTAATGAATTAATAGAGTAATAACAAACACCATTTTGGATGCTTAACTGAAGCAAAGACTGAAGGGAAGTTATACCTTCCTGAACCTTGAGCTATAACTGCAGTTATATGTCCTCTTAGTTATTGTGTCTTCCTAATTCTGTTCTTTTTCATTTAATTCTGCTAGTTACATCAATTGATGCCACCTATCATTACCTGTGTTGTTGCAAAAAGGATTGGAAACAGACTATCTGATAATCACTGGGAGCTTAGGAACTTCAGTGTTAATCTTGTTGCTTCAATATGCAAAAGGTTACCTTCTTTCTATTAAACGATGTCGATCTAGATCACCACTATATTAGAGCTCCTTTAAACATAATGTTCAACTGATTGTTCCCGGCCATTGTTATCCCTCTTGATCACCATTATTGCACATTTTTTTCCAATTTTTATATAGTTATTCCATAGTACAATGACCAGGAGCAACTAGAAAGTCCAGTAATAAAATGCTTACTTTGGTTTCTCTGTTCAATATGCTTTCATTGTTTAGATCTGAATAGTTCTGGTGTTGAATGCTATTTCTTGTTGTTGTTGAGCTGTTAGTTATATAATTAGATTCAAATGGAACACTATATCTAGATGACTCCAAGTTAACTGACTCTATTGAATAGTCAATGACCAGAAGAACTGTAGTTGATAGGTCCTTGACATGCTTTGCAACTTGTTAATTTAAGATTGTGCCTTGGAAGAAACATGTTAAGGGTTTCCTTACTAGTCCAGAATATCAAGAGGTACAGTAGCAGATAATTAGCAATTAGAGTAATAGGAGGTGAGAGGTAGAAGATAGGATAGAGAAGGGTTGAGGTATCAAGATGATACTCTCAAGGAAATATTATTTAGAAAAGAAGGAAGAAAGAACAAGTAATGACAGAAGATTCACTTGGCATTCGAGAGGCCAAACTCTCCACTAAATATCACTCCACTTATTCCCTACCTAAAAGCTTTTCAGCTTCCTTATTTATAATATCCATATCCTAACTACTTTCCTAAACATGTGGAGTAACAATATTTTGAAATTTCAATCAGTCACGTGTTTTCCCCTCCTTCTATAAGTAAATTTAAAAGGAGTTAAATTCTGATTTGATTTCTCCTGGTTTGTTACAATACCCTCCCCATGAAGAGCCACCTTGTCCTCAAGGTGGAAAGATGGAAAAGCCAACTGCAGTTTGTCGGCCCGCTCCCATGTACTTTCAAATTCGGGAAGATGCTGCCACTTGATTAGCACTTCCAGGTGTCCTTGGTTGCTCATACGACTATCCAGAACTTGTTCAGGTTCCACTAGTAGTTCTCCTTCCTCAGTGAGAGACTCAGGCAGGCTTTGGGGTTCCACTGAAGATCCCAAACTCTTCTTAAGTAGTGAAACATGAAAAATAGGATGTATCTTTGCAGAGGCTGGTAACCGAAGTTTATAAGCCGCTTCACCAATTTTTTCTAGTACTTCATATGGACCATAAAATCTGGCGCCGAGCTTCTGATTTGGTCTGGTGGCAAGAGACCGCATCCTGTATGGGTGGATCTTTAAAAACACGAAGTCTCCTACTTCAAAAGTGACATCTCTCCTCTTCTTATCAGCAGCTTGCTTCATGCGATTCTGGGCTCTATTCAACTGAAATTGTAACTCATCGAGCATCTGATTGCGGTCTTCCATTAGTAGTCTAACTTCCTCTACAGTAGATTCCAGCCCCCCTCTTAACAATGGAGGCGGCTCCCTCCCGTATAAGGCCCGAAAAGGGGTCATGCGAATGGACCCGTGATAAGTAGTATTATACCAGAATTCGGCCCAAGGCAGCCAAGTGGACCACTGTTTTGGCTTAGAGCCTGTGAGGCAGCGGAGATAGGTCTCTAAGCACTTGTTAACAGCCTCCGTTTGGCCATCGGTCTGTGGATGATATGCAGAGGACATCTTCAAGGAGGTTCCAGCCTGTTTGAATACTTCGGACCAAAAGGCACTCATGAATATTTTGTCGCGGTCGGAGACAATGGAGGATGGAAACCCATGGAGGCGAACAACCTCCTTAATGAACAAGAGAGCAATGTCTTTTGCTGAGAAGGGATGTGCAAGCGGGTAGAAATGAGCATATTTGGAGAGTCGATCAACCACTACCAAAATTGTGTCCATCCCTTTAGACCGTGGTAACCCTCCGATGAAGTCCATAGAAATGTCAGCCCATACGTTTGTGGGTATGGGAAGAGGTTGAAGTAGGCCTGCCGGTTGAAGGGTGGAATGTTTATTTTTCTGACATACTTCACAATTTTTTACGAACTCCATCACATCCGACTTCATACCTTCCCAATAGAGAATGGAAGAAATTCTCTTGTAGGTTCTAAAAAACCCAGAATGGCCCGCCAATTTGGAGCTGTGAAACTCCATCAAAAGCTTAGGGATCCACTTGGAGGTCTTGGCAATCACCAACCGCCCTTTATACCTTAACTTGCCATTGATTAATTCAAATCCAGACACTGTCTCATCTCCTTGTAACAGTTTCTGCATAATGGTCTTTAACTTATCATCTTCCAAAACCTCGGTCTCTATTTCCCCCCATTCAGCAGCCATGGGAAAAGAAAGAGATGAGAAGTGGAACTTCCTTGAAAGAGCATCCGCAACTCGGTTTTCAGTCCCTGCCTTGTATCGAATGTCAAAATTATACCCCAATAGCTTAGATAACCATTTTTGCTGCCCTTCATCTGCCACTTTCTGGTCAAGGAGGTATTTTAAAGATTTTTGGTCTGTGAATACCGTGAAATGCTGTCCGAGAAGATAGTGCCTCCATTTTTGGATGGCCAATACAATAGCCATTAATTCTCTTTCATACACGGATTTGTTTTGAGCTGTTGTAGAAAGTTTTTGGCTCATGAAGGCAATGGGGCGCCCTTCTTGCATCAGAACTGCACCAACTCCTTTTCCCGATGCATCTGTCTCAAGCTGGAAAGGTTTGGAGAAGCATGGGACTGCCAACACAGGTACTGAAACCATTGCTTGTTTAAGCTGTTGAAATGCACCTTCCGCCTCATCAGTCCAGTGGAAACAATCTTTCTTTAGTAGCTGGGTCAATGGCCATGCAATGCCACCATATCCTTTGACGAATCTTCGATAATATCCCGTGAGGCCAAGAAAACCACGTAAACCTTTAAGGTCCTTAGGTCGCGGCCAATCTAACATAACCTGGAGTTTTTTGGGATCGGCTGCCACACCTTTTGATGATATGATATGGCCCAAATACTCAATGCAAGATCTTTCAAAGCAACATTTCTTTTTGTTGACCAACAATTGATTTTGTCGTAACAGTTCCAACACTTGCAGCAGATGTCCGCGATGGCTGGCCACATCCTTGCTGTAAATTAGGATGTCATCAAAAAAAACCAATGTAAACTTGCGCAGAAAGGGTTTGAGGATATTGTTCATTAGTGCCTGAAAAGTAGATGGTGCGTTGGAAAGCCCAAATGGCATTACTAGGAATTCGTAATGACCCTCGTGCGTGCGGAATGCGGTCTTGTGGATATCTTCCTCTTTCATCCGGATCTGATGGTATCCCGATTTCAAATCGAGTTTGGAGAAAACCGCAGCCCCCTCCAATTCGTCCAACAACTCTTCGATTATAGGAATCGGAAATTTGTCCGGAACGGTGATTTTGTTGAGCGCCCGATAATCAACACAAAATCGCCATCCGCCATCCTTTTTCTTCACAAGAATTACTGGACTAGAGAATGGACTAGTACTAGGTCTGATAATTCCTATTTGAAGCATTTCTTCAATTATCTTTTCCATTTCCTCCTTCTGATAGTGAGGATACCGATAAGGGCGTATGTTGGGAATATCTGAATTCTCTTTTAATACTATGGCATGGTCATGTGATCTCTGAGGAGGAAGACCAGATGGGGACTGGAACAGATCATCGAATTGGCTCAAGAGTTCAGTGGTCTCGGAAGAGATGGTGATAGAATCTTCATCGGCATCAGGGCGGAATAGCGGAGTAACCAAAAATCCATCTTCAGCATTTCGCAGGGCTTGTAGAGTCACCTTACTACTCGCATGAGTCCTTCCCAAGGTTGGATCACCCTGTAATGTAACCTTCGAACCATCTTGTATCCAGCTAAGTGATAAAGTGTTGTAGTCACCTTCAAATTTTCCAAGACTGGCGACCCAACCAGCACCCAAAACTACTTCGGATCGTCCTAAGTCCATAACCAAAAAGTTTGCAATGATGGAAATTCCTTGCACCAGAATTTTGACGTTCTCGCATCCACCTAACCCCTGCTCAATCGCGCCATTACCCACCTCGATGTGGAACGGAGGTAGGCGCATCAGTGGTAAACCCAAAGTGGAGACTAGAGTAGAGGAAATGAAATTAGCCTCAGCACCTGGGTCGATCAAAATAACCACCTCCCTACCATTGATGACCCCACGAACTTTCAGAGTTTGATGGGATGTGAGACCCCAGTAGCTAAGGGACGAGAGGTGCAGAGACAGTGTGTGAAGAGCTATATCAGGTTCTGCCAGGGGAGGAGCTGCCTCAAGGTCTTGTGGTTCGTCGTCATCTTCACCCAAAAGGATCAGCTGTTGGTGGCGGAATTTGCATATGTGACCCGGATTCCACTTGTCAGCACATCGAAAACATAGTCCTCGCCGTTGTCGCTCACTCCATTCTTCATGGGAAATCCAACGGGAAGTAGGCTTGGATCCACTAGAATTTGAAGTAATAGAGGGGCCAGTGTCATTCTTTGAGTCTGATTTGGAAGTAGTAACAATGGTGGGCTTACTCTGGTCTGCCGGAGGAGAGTGAGTATTGGGCCTGGCCCAATTAGAGTTTTTAGAAACCCCCCACCCTGAACGTGATACTGTATCTTGCTTTTTACCCCCTGGGTGCATTCCTTCTGCTTCCCATGCTAAATTCCTGGCTTCAATAACCATTGCTCGATCCATTAACTCTTGGAGGTTCTCAAAATCCTCCACTTTCAACTCTGATTTGATGGTCGATTTGAGACCTTCATGAAACATGCACAATAAGGTGTCACCTCCCAATTGTCGGTGAGAGCGCGCCGCTAGTTCGAAATCGCGGCGGTATGCCATCACTGAACCTGTTTGCTTTACCCGCAGTAATGGAGCTAGTGGGTTGGCCGCCGCGCCAGGTTCAAAGCGCTTAAGCAAGTCCTGTTTGAAGCGGATCCATGTGTGGAAAGTGGATTGGGATTCCCACCATTCGAACCAAGTCAAGGCTTCTCCATGAAGTGCGAGCACCGCGTATTCAAGCTTGTCCCCCACCGGAATTTCTGAGATGCGAAAATAGCGATCCATTTGCACTAGCCACCCGCTCGGGTCCGATCCATCAAAGGAAGGGATGTCCACAGAGCGATTGCCGTCGCCTCTGTTCGGAATGGGATGTCGTCGACGTCCGCCTCCAGGATCATCGTTGCGTGAGTGTCCACCTTCGGCTTCGGGTGTTGGTTGCTGTGAACGTAGCACCAGTTCTTCCATTCGTTTCATCATTGTTTCCAGTAATTGGGTTTGTTCAGCGACCTGTTTTTCCAAGCCATCCACGCGTTCTTCCATGGCAGCGGTGGTGCGAGTAGAGACCATCCACGGGTACTAATCCCAGATCGTTTTCTGATACCAATTGTTAAGGGTTTCCTTACTAGTCCAGAATATCAAGAGGTACAGTAGCAGATAATTAGCAATTAGAGTAATAGGAGGTGAGAGGTAGAAGATAGGATAGAGAAGGGTTGAGGTATCAAGATGATACTCTCAAGGAAATATTATTTAGAAAAGAAGGAAGAAAGAACAAGTAATGACAGAAGATTCACTTGGCATTCGAGAGGCCAAACTCTCCACTAAATATCACTCCACTTATTCCCTACCTAAAAGCTTTTCAGCTTCCTTATTTATAATATCCATATCCTAACTACTTTCCTAAACATGTGGAGTAACAATATTTTGAAATTTCAATCAGTCACGTGTTTTCCCCTCCTTCTATAAGTAAATTTAAAAGGAGTTAAATTCTGATTTGATTTCTCCTGGTTTGTTACAAAACATGACTTCTTTTCTTACACCCTTTCATCATTGAACTGGTTAGGGTGGCCCTGTGCACAAGGTTACTACCTATGCACAACTTAACCATTGCATGTGGAGAGGTTGTCTAGTGGTTGGCCATGGGTTATGTAATGATAGTAAACAAGAAAATTTTGATCCTGTATGTTATGTATCATTTTCTATTTTGTAATATCACTTCCCTAATCTGTGAAATTTTACAGATTTGGGAATGTTTATCATAATCTTCAGCCACGAGTGACAAAGACTTTTCTTCATGCATTTTTGGACCCAACTAAAGCTCTACCTCAGCACTATGGTGCAATTAAAGGAATAGCAGCTCTTGGATCAAGACTGGTATCTTCTTAGCTCTGCTTTTTATACGAACATGATACCTTTTTACCATCCATGTTGTTGTGCACAACAACAGCAAAATATTACTTCTCTATCTATGGGGTCAAATGGATGAACTTCATTTTTTTTGTTTTTATTTAGAACTAGTTATACTTGTGCCAACCGGTGCATAATTCTTCTTCGCTTTGAATAGGTTCGCTTGTTTATACTTCCAAACCTTGAGCCATATTTGCTTCTCCTCGAGCCGGAAATGCAACCAGAGAAACAGAGAAATGAAACAAAGAGGCAGGAAGCATGGCAAGTATATGGGGCCTTGTTGGTGAGTTGCAATGTTTTAATATATATAGATACCTTGTTTTTGGTATGCATTAATATATTTGTTTCCCAGAAACATCTCTTTAGCTAATTACCTTGGTCATAAATCTTTCAGTGTGCTGTTGGACAATGTATGCATGAAAGGGCCAAAATCTTCAGCAATTTGCTCTCTCCTCCAACACGTGCTTCTTCTAGACCCAATGGAAAAGCCATGATTGCTATGTCAAGTATGACTTCACTTTGCTGCAATGAGATTTATACTGGTGTTTCAAAATAATGCATGTCCTTTCTTCAATGGATGAATTTGATAAATTACTTTGTGTGCATACCTTTCGATGCATCTTGTATGCTTTGGTTTCCTCTCATTTTAACTTTTCAATTTTTAATTCTTGAAAGAAATGCAAACTAAAGGGGGGTAATTGCAGGGCTGATAGTGGAAAATATTTTCTTCTTGATAGAAGATAATGAACAAATGTATTGTAGGTAAAAAGAAAATGCGACAGGTCTTACTAGCAATCAGCTAGTTAATACCCCATGATTCGAAATAGATTATGTGAAATAAGTATGAAGTGTGAACTAATAAAAATAGTATGAACAAATATGTTTTCATTATGTAGGTTAGTAATATACATTTTTGATAAAAGTACGAAACACACGAAGCTTGTGTGAAAATACACAAATCTCATCCATGAAATTTAATCCTCTATTTTATCCACATTCCAAACACACCAACAAACAAGAAAACCTTGTCTCAGAAGGTGGGTTTGGCTACATACATACCCAATACCATTAGTGTTAATTTTCACGGGTTTAGAGCAACAATAAGAAGTCAAAATTATCTATAATGTAAGACTATTTTTGGAAAAGCGTAGTACACAACCTTAGATTGAAATCCTTAATATTGTAAGATGTGTTATTCTACCGTTGGACTTTCACTGATAGCTCATGCATTCAATTAAGTGATATCTGAGTCTTGTTGCATGTCTTGAATCTTCACGTGTTAAATTCCCTTATGTCCAAACTTTTCATTGCCAAAATAGGAGATATACAAGTTAATTGCAGTTTGCATTAGAAGCATGAATTTCCAACTTTGTGCTCTTGTATGACTAGAAAGGTCTCCATAGAAAAAAGTTGACTTTTTGGCACCCATGTTTTCTTCAACTACATATTTACAATGTAACCATTACTGTGATAGTTATGCTCTATATTTTGACCTTTCAATTAATGAAGGCAAACGTAAAGCCAGCACAGAAAACCTAATGCAGCAGCAGCAACCTCCATTGAAGAAACTTGCCACGGATGCCCCCGGGGGTGTGGTACCAATGAACTCCATGTCTGTTGACATGCAAATGCAAGGGTCAGCAGGTGCATTTTCGACCATGATGGGGGTTCCAAATGTTGGCGCGTCATCGATGGCTCGGCAGATATCTAATGACAACACAATGGGGAGAGAGGTTGGCGGTCAACAATCGAAGGTATCTTCCATTCTCGCTCAAGCCTGGAAGGATGACATCGATGCAGGACAATTACTGTCATCGGTGTATGAATTATTTGGTGAAAGTTTGTTATCCTTTATTCCAAAAGCTGAAGCAGGTGTATTTTTGTAACACAAATTGGAGTACTGGATTTTGTTTTGTATCATTGTATGTGGAAAAAGTATACTTAACTTGGTGAGGTGTCGTATGTTATTTAGTGCTGAAGAAATTATCATAGGCTAGAATAGAAACCTGTATTTAATTTTGCTAATACTGAAATTCATGGAAAAATTATGTAAGCTTCTCAGAGTTTTTTTTAATGACTTATTTATCATAGATTCTATTATATTCTAACCACGTTGTTTTGTATGTTCTGAAATGGTAATATGTTTTCTTTCTGGTTTCTGAGGTGCAATCAATAATGTAACTTATAAGTGCAAAATATGTACAGTTAATCATCGATTATGGGCAATCTTTTTCGCAAAAGATGCGATCTCTTATTCATTCCACTAGATAAAACTAACCCTCAAGGGTATCACCTACTCAGATCTTTTGAAGTAAAAGTTCCTTTTCATTTATTTTTGTATTTGTTCAATTTAACTCATAAAATCGGTTAATAGGTTAACGCTGATGTGTCAGGTAAGTCTCTTTCGTAATAGGGACAGATTGCCTCCTGAACTCTTCAATCATCTCCCTTCTCTGAAACTCTTTTTTCTTCCTCTTCTTCCTCTTCTCCACCGTCACCACACTCACACTCCTCCCTCTCCCTCCGATTCTCCCTCTTCGCCATCGCCACTGCACTCACAATTATCATCGTCATTAACAATATCATCACCACCATTTATGCATGATGATTAATGAAAATTTTATATTTTCTTAAACTCTCTCTCCCTTCTCTCCTCCCTTTCCTCTCTCTATGCATTTCTTTTTTTTACTTTTTCATTTCTCTTCATCACTCACCACTACTACTACCGATACAACATCATGTCATTTATTTTAATACTCAAACTTTACTTTTTATTTTTATTTTTCTGGTAATTTTTTCGAAAAACAAATGGATTTTTTTTCCAAGGGACATGATACTTCTTTAGTGTGATTATGTTTTTGGTTTTTGAAGTTTTGGATTCTGATGATAATATTATTGATAACGATAATGATTGTGATGAGGATGAGGAGATATGAATACAGTAATTTTGATGATGATTGCGGTGGTAATGATTTTGATGATGATTCCGGAAAAGAGTTAAGGCGAATTGGGAGTATTGAGGGTTAGGGTTTTGGAGTTGAGAGAAGCATTGGAGAAGAGGGAGAAGAGGAGGGAGAGAGAGTTTCGGAGGGAGGGGGGGAGGCGATGGCAGTGAGGGAGCAGGTAAAGCGGAGAGGGACATAATTGAAGACTTGAAGGGCTCAGGGTCAATTTGTCCCTATTACAAAGGGACAAAGTCACATAGACTCAGTTACCTGACACGTCAGCATTGACTTGTTGTCAACCGGTCTCAGAAATTATTAGATTGAACAAATACAAAAGTGAATGAGGACCGATTTGTAATTTTATAATTGTTAGGAGGTGCAATGTCTATCGGATAAATGGTTAAGAATCGAAAAAAACATTTACTCGATCTTTGTCAATGTTTATCATAATTAAATTATGTATTTATCTGAGAACATTATTTTGCCATACCTAATTTAATTAAATGTTGTAAAAATAAAAAATAAATAGTAAAATTTAATTATTTTCATTTTGTTCTCAATTTTCTTTTGAAAAAAAAAACTAAAATAAGGAAAAAATAAAATTATAAAATCTTTTCTTAAACAGGATTTTGGAATTAAGGTAATTTCAGTTGGCTTCTACTTCTTTGCCTGATAACAAAGATGAAAATAATAATTTTCAACTTCTCCTAAAACCCTAAACCCCCCACTCTTTTTCCATTTCCATATCCGAAGAACCCTAAAACCCCATAAACCTCAAATTAGGGGAAAAAAAAGGAAGAAAGAAAAAGAATAGCCATGATTCCAATTTCAAACCCCACTGATATGCTTTCATCTTCTTCCTATTCCATCGTCAATCCCATATATCACAATGCATTGCCTTACTCTTCTTCCTTCACTCAGAGAACTTGCGTTTCTCTGAACCCCAAACGCATGCGACGTCGTTTCGCGACCGCCACCTGTTCCTACGCATCTATTGACAACGCCAGGATTAAGGTTGTTGGTGTTGGTGGTGGTGGCAACAATGCCGTTAATCGCATGATCGGTTGCGGATTACACGTGAGTTTTTTAAATTTTTTTCTTACCAATAGTTTTACTTTTATTGCAATTGTTTGTTGATATTGTTATTGTTATCAAATCCTTAAATTCAGAATGGTGTATATGTGAATGGGTCTTCTTTTTCCTCTTAGGTTTCTGACATGTGGAATTTTAGTGGCTTGCTTTGGGTGCAATTCCGAACCTTTCTCTTGTGCAATTAGTAATTTTTTTGCAAAGTTTTGTTTTATATTCATTTCCATAAGCAAATTTTGTTATTTCTGTTAATGTGGCATTTTAGTTATTTATTTTTAAATTGTTTAAATGAAATATTCGTGGATGTTTTTTTTGGTTACAAATTTTGGATACATATCCAAATGATGGTAAAGATGGTATGATTATTCAATGAGCTATAATTGGTGTTTTGCTGCTATTAATTGAGTGCCAATGTTAAATTCTGTTAATTTTTTTTCTATCAGGGTGTAGACTTTTATGCTATAAATACGGATGCACAGGCTCTATTGCAATCTGCAGCTGAGAACCCTATTAAAATCGGAGAAGTTCTTACACGCGGATTAGGTCAGGCACTTTCCTTCCACACTTATTAGATTCTTCTGTGCTCAATTGTAACTGGCATATTATGTATTCTTCAGAGAATTTGAACTCTGATTTGAATTGCTTGATAGAGATGCAGGTACTGGTGGGAATCCACTTTTGGGTGAACAAGCTGCTGAGGAATCAAAAGAAGCCATTGCTAATGCTCTTAAAGGCTCAGATTTAGTTTTTGTAACTGCTGGCATGGGTGGGGGAACAGGTTCTGGTGCTGCCCCGGTTGTGGCCCGGATATCAAAAGAGGCTGGTTACTTGACTGTAGGTGTTGTTACCTATCCCTTCAGCTTTGAAGGACGAAAAAGATCCTTGCAGGCAGGTGCCATTTCTTTCCTTAGTTCAAAATATGGCTACTGAGCTTATATTGCGTAGAAGCTATTAAGTGTTCAAATAATTGTACATTGTTAAAATTTTATTTGGTCATAAATAGTTGTCCATTTAGAAAGTGCAGGCACATAAATTTTCTACAACTTTATTATATGAAGGAGAGTAAGTTTCAAGATTGGATAATTAAGGATACCATTCTACACTCAATTTATCTAAAATCAAGATATTTCTAATAATTTCCTTAACCCATGTCATTATAAGTGGACAATTGGGATTGCTGGGAGTTATATTTAGTACCAATATCTTAAATACGTCCGTAAACCTTTGAAGTTCCCTTCTCTTTCTCCTTTTTCCCCCATTTTTATTTTGATTTGCAATAGTAGACAACAATGCATGAGTTATAGTCATATTTGTTGTGGATGAATTGTGGTCAACTAGCCATATATTTGATGAATTTCTTGTTTTGTAGTTTTTATATATTCCCAGATATTGTGCTTCTCTGAGGACACTTAGATGTGTTAAAATTCTGATGTCATCCTTTCAGGCACTAGAAGCCATTGAAAAGCTGCAGAAAAATGTGGATACACTTATAGTGATTCCAAATGACCGTCTTCTTGACATTGCTGATGAGCAGACACCTCTTCAGGATGCTTTCCGTCTTGCAGATGATGTTCTACGTCAAGGAGTGCAGGGAATATCGGACATCATCACAGTGAGTTGTTCATAAACAGTTATTTGTATTTCCTATCTTGTAAATGGAATGTTAAGTATGAAGTTGGTCATCCGACTAGATTGGTAGATTGCAAGGAGTCTCTCTCCACCTTCTTTCTCCCAATCCATTCGAGCGATTTCTCTCCCTAGCCCTTAGCATTTTTAATATAATGTGTACTGGTATTTCTTTTTATAGATACCTGGGCTTGTAAATGTGGATTTTGCTGATGTAAAAGCTGTGATGAAAGACTCTGGAACTGCAATGCTTGGGGTAGGTGTTTCCTCCAGCAAAAACCGTGCAGAAGAAGCCGCGGAACAGGCCACTTTGGCACCCTTAATCGGATCATCTATTCAATCAGCCACCGGGGTAGTGTATAACATTACTGGTGGAAAAGACATAACCCTGCAGGAAGTGAATAGAGTATCTCAGGTAATTCAGAATTTTTTCAGCACGTTGTTGAATGAGCATTTTATCATTCTTTTTGTTCTTTTATCCTGTGAAATTGTTGCGCACATGTCTTAAAACATTTTTTAATATTTATAGGTGGTGACAAGTTTAGCTGATCCGTCTGCCAATATCATATTTGGCGCTGTTGTCGATGATCGCTACAACGGGGAGATTCATGTGACCATCATTGCCACTGGCTTCTCACAGTCCTTTCAAAAGACATTACTAACGGATCCAAGGGCGGCAAAGCTGCTTGACAGAGTACCTGAGGGACAAGAAAGCAAGGCAGCGTCCCCTGCCCTTAAGTCCTCAAACACACCGTCAAACGTTGCATCTAGAGCATCCCTACGAAAGCTCTTCTTCTAGTTGCTTAGTTATATTAACCCTTCTTTTTATTCAGTATGGTTCAGCTGGATCTTGAAGCTTAATTGATAGCCCTCGAATATGGAGTGATTATAACGAACACTTTTTCTTTTTCCTTTTTTTTTTTTTTTTGGTTTTTTGTTTTTTTATTCTTTTGTTCCTGCGGACATAGTTTGCATGTATAGCGCCATTGTTCACTCAACATTTTTTTGTTAGAAGAATGCATGTAGTTATAAGTTGATAAGGGAGCTTCATATATTCTCTACCAAAACGAACATGTTTATAAGTACCTTTTCCAGGGAGCTAAGACTGGGACCGACCAATCAGAAATAATCAAATAAGAAAGGTTTCATAATCACCTAAAAGAGATATAATAACGACGATATACTAAGACACACAAACATTTCATAATCCCTCTCCTGTCTCCTCTTTCTCACGCCTCTCCCTTGCTTTTTTTCTCTCAATGTCGTCGCTTTTCAGTTTTCATATATTAAATTTTCGTTCACTTGTTTGTTCATTTATTTATCAATAAAATTAGTGTTTTCTTACACCAAATCTTCAACTAAGTCATAGTGCGTTTTTTCTTCGAACATGTGCCGCTACCATTGTCGTTGCTGCCATCGCCACTCCTCCTTCTTCTTCTATATTACATAAAAAATTTATGTGCTATATTAATAAATTTTTGTATTATATACAAAATTTTTTATGCTATATCTATCAGTTTGTGATATGTGCAGAATTTTCTGTACTGTGTATAAAAATTTATGTGTTCTGTAATAATTTTTGTGTTGAAGAAGTACGAAAACAAAAAATTTCTTTCGTCGTAATTTTTTTTTATCGAACTTGTACTAACTTGGCTAAATTTTGTTATAAAAAATGCTTATTCCTGTAACATCACCGATATTTTATTAATCTTCTTCTATTCCATTTAATAACATGAACCATCAGGTACTATCTTATTTTAGTTTTCACTTCTAAATCCTCTTTGAAATAGAAAAAAAAATCACTTTTAATTCAAGTCTCACCTAATATTAACACATCAAGTTGACTATTTAATTTAATACTTACTCGTATCTTTAACTTTTGCCATGTTTATATTTATGGGTATCAATAAATCCAAAATTTGAGTTAGAATAAGATAAAATCTGAATTTTCTATAATTGGATTCCATTATATTAATTAGTGTCAATGTTAACTCATTAGAATTATTATTATTATATTTGTGATATTAGATTCTCAACAAAATTATTTCCCTTGTCTACTCAAACTTGTAGAATTGAAATCACTCTCTTAAATCTTAGTCAGCAAATGTAGTTAAATTTTAGTATTATATATTTTTTTTAAGTATTATATTTACGTTAGTTATTTTTACAGAAAATTTCATGAGACATAATTTTTTTTACTTTTCCTTTCTTCTTTTCTTTATGTAAAAATGATATCAAATTCACTTTTTATTAATTTACTTATCCCCATTCTTCCATATAATTAATAATGCTCAAGATAAAATAGTGGGCAAACCAAAATAATCATCCGAATTATCTTGATATAGACAAAAATATTTTTAAATTTTATTATCGATAAAAATAATTTTAAATTATTTAAAAATATGACGAAAATATTTAATTATAATCAGAGACTTGTTTTAATAACGAAATGTTATAGAGTATTTTTATTATGTTTTTATGTAGTTTAAGAATAACAAAATTCAAAACTATTTTTACTGGGACAAAAAATAATTCGGATGCATTTTGGTAGTTTAATAAAATAATCTTTCAAGGGAAGGATACTAACGGAAATGAGTGGAATATGAATCTTGAGATAAACGATGCGTTTTCAATGTGAGGAATATACTTTTGAACCACACAAGTTGCGTATTTCAATTTGGTCAATGATGAAAAACGTTGCCTCCTACTTCTTCATCATTTTCCCTCTTTCCTTTCACTAACTCACCGCCAATAACAGATATAACCAATTTTTCACCACATGGGGGTCTCAAATTTTTCATCTTTAACTGCATAAACATCACAAAATCCATTCTTTTACACACTTTGTAATAAGCAGCTGCTTCTGTTTCGAAGTTCAATGTGTTAAAAGACACACTCAGGAGAAAAATTCATGGCACCCTTTATTCTTTTGGTGCTTGTATCCCTTCTATTTGTTCCAACAAGTTCTTATGTTCAACAAACTAAAGAGGGTTTCATCTCTGGAGTTATATCTGACAAGGGTCTTGATTTTGCAAAGGATATACTAATAGAACAAGGTATTGCCTCCATTGTTCAGCTTCAGCTGCCAGAGATTGAGAAATCTGTTCAAGTCCCTTTCATTGGAAATGCTAAAGTGATTCTTTCTGAGATCACGATCAAGGATATTCAAGTAAATTCATCTTCTGTTGTGAGTGGAGAGAGTGGAATCTTTCTAGTTGTTTCTGGTGCCACTGCGGATTTGGCTATGAAGTGGAGGTATTCATGTAGCAGTTGGTTAATCCCAATTGGGATTTCGGATAGTGGAAATGCAACTGTGAAGGTATGATGCTAGAAATGTTACATATGTTTATAGTTTATTGTTTGTACCATGCTTTTATGTTCTTTTCTATTGTTGCAATTGGGTTGTTTAGGCTCTCTTTAGTAACTGTCTCGAGATAAAAAATATCAAAACGTTGAAGGATGTAAACCTGTTTAAAGGAGAGTTGTTTTGAGACAAATACAAAGACAGAATGAGACAGAAACTGTGTTTTGAGACAGGGTAGTTTTTGTATTCATGTCTCTAGTTTTAGTCCCATATAGTGGGCTCATGATAGAAGTTACAAATTCAATTGCAATTAACCTCTCACTTTATTACTTTACCAATCTCATCAGTTTAAAGGATCTTTTTCCTTCTTTTTCATTACAAGACACTTGCCAAACACAACTTCTGTGAATTGTGGTTCACTCGGTTTTATTATGCTTGGTTTCAAAAGGTTTGTCCTTGAAACAAATAACAACTGTGTACCTTAAGTTGATTATTTTGATTAAAACTTGGTTAGAATTGGTTGTGTTGGGGTATCTATAAAGAAGGTTAGAATGGAATTTTTTTAGTCTTAGAATGGGATTTTACACCATAGCTGTCTAGTTCATGGGACTTGTTACAAATTATTTTGATGTATGTGCACTGCATAAATGAAATTCCTGAATTCATTTCCTAGTCAGGTGAACAATAACATTAGTGTGTTTTTGTTATTTTGTGTCAATATTTGACAGTGAAAAACCTGTGAGAATTTTAGCTCACTCACACTAAGTTGTGTTGTGCTATATTTGGAAGGTTAAAGGTATGCAAGTGGGGCTTACAGTAGATTTAAGGAATGAAGAAGGAACTCTTAAGTTGATTCTCTTAGATTATGGATGTTATGTTGGAGATTTGTCTATAAAGTTGGAAGGTGGAGCATCTTGGCTGTACCAAGTGTAAGCAATCTTCTTAAGCCATTCTCTTGATAATGGATACTATTCAAA
Source organism: Arachis ipaensis (assembly GCF_059453495.1). Lineage (NCBI taxonomy): Eukaryota > Viridiplantae > Streptophyta > Magnoliopsida > Fabales > Fabaceae > Arachis > Arachis ipaensis. The sequence goes on from NC_142436.1 coordinate 10,620,504, forward strand.
TGTTCTTTCTTAGAGCATTAATTTTGCTTCTTGGAACATAGAATTACTTGTTCAATTTGGTGTTTACATTGGTTTTTGGAGACATAAAGACATCTAAAGTGAATGATCCCTATCTTTCTGTTAACATAATTTTCTTTTCATGATATTTATGAACCTAGCTTTTGTTAGGGAGAAATTCTTGCATGATCGTAGCACATTTTATCCGTGTTTCAAGATTATTCACAACAATACATTTTAATGTATAATGTAAATTTTATATATATATAAAAAATCAAGAATGAATGGTTATGAATGTTCCTGGAACATGCGTTAAATGTGCTCCAACCTCTAGGCGCATGCAAGAATTTCTTCACATTATGCGCGCATATACATTTAGGAAGATTTATGTCATTAACCTCTTTATGTGTTTGTTTCAGCTTAGTGGATGCTTTTCAAGGGAACATAGCATCTGCAGTTGAAGATGGCATTTCAGATAAAGTAAGTGAAGGCATAGGGAAGCTTGACACTTTATTGCAGTCTCTTCCAAAGCAAATCTCTGTGGACAACTTTGCGGAGCTAAATGTTTCTTTCGTTGGCAATCCTGTCCTGAGTAGTACTTCAATTGCGATTGCGATTAACGGCTTATTCACAGAGAGAAATGTCTTTTTAGTACCTCAACGTTACCGAAAAAGATTACAGGTTTCTTCTGCATGTGGTGGTTTACCAAAGATGATAAAGGTTTCAATCCATGAAAATGTGTTCAGATCTGCTTCTCTAGTTTACTTCAGGGTAAGTTCAAATCTTGACTTTTTTTATTTATAGGCTTTAGTCCAATCACACTTCTTTTCTTTTTTATTTATTTTTCAATTTGGTTTCTTTGTATGTATGATTTATGTTATCTTATTATTAATATAACCTGTTACATATGATCTAAAGCTAAGATTGGTCAATATAAATAAGCCAGTTTCTGTTAAAGCCATGACAAATCAGACATTGGAGACTGCAGAAGATAGAGATTGTGTGTCTGACTTTACATGAATCCCAAAAATATATATAAATTTAGTTGGTGAAATAAAGGGTTCTCTTTCCAAGTTTGCATTAGAAACCTTCGGTTAGGTGCTCTGATAATTTTTAATTATCACTGGATTTGGAACAGCAGGATTATTATCTGAGCTGAAAAGAACTTAGATTGCTCACAAGATCCTTCAATTAACTTTGACATTTGGCACTTGCAAGAATTTTTGTTGGCCAAGAAACATTGAACTCCGTTCATTCAATGTTGATGGTTGTTTTGAATTTCTTGATGCATTCATAAATCTATATATTTGGATGCAAACAGTATTCCAATTCACTAATTCATAAGCGTGCGAAAAAAATCAAAACGACCATTAATATGGTGGAGTTAGCTATATAATTTCTTTTACATTGTATTATAGAGCAGAGAAATTCTTAGATGCTCTTAGAGCAAGAGAAAGATTATACTCTATACCATTCATGATTTAACACTGTTTTTGCGAATCACTGATGTCTTCTAGTTTTTTACATTTTAAATGTAATTGCTAGTATAAAATAACAACCATGCTACATGTACATAAAAAACTAGTCATCTGTATAAAATATATATTGAAATACAAAATAGTTAAATATACATTGAAAACTAAATGTATTTGTACACAAATATATGGTGGTTGATTTTTGGTGTCTAAATAGCATTTTTCACAAACTAAATGATACAAAATAAAAGCTTTTTCTCTTTCTCTATAATATGAAATGTGTTTTGATTCTTTATATTGTTTTGAAGGCTGATAATTGCCCTTCTTCTTTCTTTTGGTTTCAGGAAGGTAGTATGCAAATGATTATTGATGAACTACCTAATCAAGCCATTTTGAACACTGCTGAATGGAGATTCATAGTTCCTCAACTATACAAAAAGTATCCGAATGACGACATGCAGCTTAATATATCTGCATCTTCTCCCCCAGTGATACTAGTGGATAACCAAGATATTCGTGCGTCTGTTTTAGTAGACATAACGATTGATGTTCTTGAAGCTGGTGAAGTCATACCTGTTGCCTGCATCTCAGTGGTAAGTTTGATGGAAAAAGTGCACATAGTATTCTTGAAGCATTCTTTTCAACTTTCTGATTAAGCTATCTGAAATTCAGACTTTTCACAATTTCATCTTAATATTGTCATTGCAATAGCCACATTTTGTTCTTATCGACGTATGATCCAAAATCCCTATAATTTTGCTTAATTTTCAAGTGGTTTTGAAGTTTGCAATGAATTCCTTATATCAAAATTTTCACTCTTATTCTTATAGTTTGAACTTTGAACATTTCTAATTTAGTTCTTATAGTGCACAAACATATTTGAACTGTTAAAAAATTTGTGATCAAAACCCTATACTAAACGATAAATCGCCTTTTCTTTTGTTGAAATTTTGTGCATAAAGCAGCCATACATGTATTTGCTCACAAAATTTTCAAATCGAAGGGATCTATGGAATAGGACTTAATTAGAAATGTTGAAACTGTAGGAACTTGAATAAACATTTTTTGTACAAAATATAGGGAATTTAATTTTTAAACTTCTTTTAATCTGTGAAGTTAATTTAGTGCTCCAAAATCTCTAAGTGACTGTTTATAGTGATTCATAAACTTCAAAGGTATAAAGACCTAATTGAAATTTCAGTGAAACATAAGGATTTCTAGATTATTATCTAAACCTATTTTGAAGTTAAGATATATCTTGCTCTTTGCATGCTTGGATCCTATTGATCAGATATGACTGGTCGCCATGATCATTATTCTAACACATGCAATTATTCTTGGTTATGCCGCAGGATATTAGTGCTTCGTGTTCTGTGGACATTATACGAAACAAAATCAATGGTAGGCTCAAATTGGAAGAGTTTTCTGCATACCTGAAATGGAGCAAAATAGGAAAATTGCACATAAGTCTGATTCAGGTAAATGAAAATAGATGTAATCATTGGGTAAGATTTCAGCTATTTATTATTTAGAAGCTGAACCAAATACTTTGATTTTTAGTTAGTTTTTCTGTTTTAGTTATTTACTTTGTTCTACGACGAGGAGTGCTAGGGGGCCAGCAACTTTTATGTTTTGTAACCATCAATTAGCCATCAATAATGTTTTTAATGGTGTGAGATTACATCCAATAGTGGGAGATCACTCACTTTTCTTTTGATGGTTAAGTGCTGACCACAAAACACAAAAATTGCTGGCCCCTAGACTTTCTCTATCTCAAATTAGTCCTTAAAAAATTTTTAGTCAGATACTTTAGTCTTCAACAAATTTTAATTACCAAATCAATCTCCAAACTTTTATTTTGTTAGACAAATCAGTCCCCATATCAGATTGTTCGTCTATATAGAAGAATTGATATGAAAATTTTAAAAATTTTTAAAAACTGTTACGTCTTTATTAAATAATAACAGGAACTGATTTGCGTATCCTTTTACCAAAATTTGATTGAGGATTAATATGTCTAACAAAATAAAATGTTAGGGACTGATTAAGTGATTAAAATTTGTTAACCCATAAAATTCTTCTTTATAGACTGATTTGGGATATTACTCTCTAGTATATCCTCTCTGCTAGTTAAAAGTTAAAACAATCATTGTAAGGACATTTCAGCATAGTTTATGGCTTTATGCTCTTATTATTTCATTTTATTTTTCTTTTGGTTTGTTATTTTATAGAGTAAACTGCTGATTTAACCCCCAAAAGTTTGTGACAATGACAGTTTAGCTCTCAAGAAAAAGAAATACACTTTTGGCTTCCAAATATGAATATTTTACAAAATGCCCCATCTACTGCTTAGATTTTGGGATATTTGTCAATTATTGTTCATCCTTGAGAGACCACAAATTTCTTTCTTTTATGGACTAAATTGTCAACGTCATAATCTTTCGGGAACTAATGTGAAAGTGCATATTAACATAATCTCATATGTTTTAGAAAGATGACTCTAATTTCTATTCTCAACGATATGATTTTTAAATCACAATCTTTGCATGTATCCACGCATTCGTGAATATTTTTCTTTTAACACTTCATCTTTTGTCAATGTTTGCAGTCATTAATATCAACGGCTCTGAAAACCGTTGTCATACCGTACCTTAACTTGGAACTGAAGAAAGGATTAGCACTGCCAACCATTGATGGTTTTGCCTTTCAGAATGCAAATATCTTGTACCTTCCTCCATGGATTGCAGTGTGTACTGATGTTTCTTACTTAGAAGACTACTATCTCACTCAGCATTCAGCTTATGTATCATAAAACTACAGCATAAGAAGAAATTTGTACGAGGCTATGAAGGTTGTAGCATGTAACAACATCTCGGAACCAATTCTATCAGGATGCGAATTCAAATCGCCCCCACACGGTTGGTGGACTGATCAGTGCCATACCCACATAAAATTCATATATCAAAACACAAATGGTTTCTCTGTTTTGTTCTTGTGGAAAGGGTATGAACTATTTTTCTAAATGAATGTAAATAATAGAACATATGCATAAGTTTGATGCATTTGTAAGCTCTGTATATAAGCATTAGAGTAATGGTATACACTTCTTATGTCGCCTTTTGTACACCATACATTCATTAATTAAGATTATTTGTTCAAAAAGAAGTCGCCACTTTGATATATAATTATTCGAAAATGTTTGGTAACTAAAAGGTTTAGCCAAAATCAGTTAAAATTTGCTTTATTTAATATTCATTAATTGCTGTAACAATGAATAAATGTTAAATAAGAAGTTCTAACTGTTTTTTTTTCTCCTTAACATTATTGTATCTGAGTCAAATAGTTTACGATACTCAAAGATGTAGTTTATGACATAACATTAAAACATCCATAAAACAAGAGGTTTATAGTTAGAGAAAGTATATAAATTTACGGAAAAGCTCTGCATACAAGTTCATTAAACAATAAGATCAAAATACGCGCTGCTTCAGGTACGTTGATTACACGCGCTATATAACATCGCGCGTATATCTAACTACCAGATTTAAAATATTTCTTTCCCTTTTCGTTTTCGTTATTTTGAGATTTCGTTCTTCTTCTTCTCCCGCGTTTACCCTCCTTCTTCTCCATTGTTCTTTTCTTCTCCTTTTCTCACTAGCATCTTCTTCGTTTAGGTTACCTTTGTCTCTCTCTGCAACTCGATCTTCGTTTTCTATTTTTGATTTGTTGTTTTTCGAAATCAAAGTTTGATCTCGTTTTGAAGATAATGGATCATTCAACCTCAGATTGTCATCTGAATGCAGGCGAAGTGGATTATGAGTCAGAATCTAACGAAGTCCCTGAGGTTTGATTTACATAGGATTAGTATGAAATTTCTTTCAGTAATTTGTATAGCATTGTGTAGTTGAAAAATTGCTGAACATTACTGTGAAAGTAACACGTTTACCTGAATCTGTCGATTCAATGTATTAGTTGTGATTAATTACCTGGAATTTGTAGCAGACGCTCGGGTGTAGATCAATTCTTGTTTGGGTGTATTTTAGCTAGAAGTGTGGGTGTATCTACACTTTACTGGTTTTTTGTTATTTTAATTTACTTGTTGTTGTTCAGCTGTATTATAACAGACATGATTAGGTGTGTTTTTAGAACTGTATTATATCTGCATGCTGTGTATTTACAGTTTATGGCTTTAAAAGTCATTCTGTAGTTGAGTTGTTGCGGTTAGGGTGTATCGTATTAGACATGATTGGGTGTATTTGAATCATATCTATGGGTGTATTTACAGTTCTGACACGGTGTATTTTGCAGCCTCTCTCAGTTGTTGATGACGAGCTTGTTCCAAAGGTCGGAATGACCTTTACCACCCTTGAAGATGCTGGAAAATTTTACAGGAACTACGCCAAGGCTGCAGGTTTCTCTACAAGAGTTCGGTGCACAAATAGGAAGGGAAACGAGATTAAGAACCAACTGATTACATGTAGCAGAGAGGGAAAATGGAAATCTAAAATATCTCCGACCGAGAAGACCAATCCGACAGCCGGTCTAAACTGTCCTGCAAGAATTTATATACACACATTGAAGGATGTCGGTGCTTGGATCATTTCAAAGGTTGTGCTGGATCATTCACACCCCTGCTGTCCAAGCAAAGCAGAGATGCTCAAACAGCACAGGGAACTAAGCATGTCCATTCGTCGTACGATAGAGAATAACGAGGAGGCCGGTATCAGACCAAGCAAAACCTACCAATCATTTGTTGCGGCTGCCGGGGGTCACCGCGAGTTAAATTTTATCGAAAAGGACGTGAGGAATTACATTACCAGGGAAGTGCGGAATGTTTCCGAACAAGAAGATGCAAAGGAATTCGGGAAATATTTCTTAAGAATGAAAGAGAAGAATCCAAATTTCTTTTTTGAGCTCCAACTCGAAGAGGATCAATCGATTAAGCTGGCTTTTTGGGCCGATGCAAGAAGCAGAGCCGCCTTTGAGTATTTCGGAGACGTCATTTCATTCGACACCACCTACAATACAAACAGGTAACAAACTGTCCCTGTTTATGATGCCCAATTAATTTATTTTTACGAATCCGCAGTAGAGGTGTATATTGGCTGTTTCATTGGGTGTATGCGAAGCATTTGTTAGGGTGTAGCTAATGATTTTGCATTCTGGACCATGGTAATTTGTTTCAGGTATAATTTGGTCTGTGGTTCTTTTGTCGGGGTGAATCACCACGGTCAATCAACACTTATCGGATGCTCTTTGATGAAGAACGAAGAAATTGAATCATTCAAATGGTTATTTCAAAGCTGGCTTCGTTGCATGGGAGGAAACGCTCCGAAAGGGTTTCTCACCGATCAGTGCGCATCCATGAAAAGGGCTTTAGAGGCCTGTATGCCAACAACAGTTCACCGCTGGTGCATTTGGCACATCATGAAGAAGATTCCAAACAAATTAAACGGGTACAAGGGACATGCCAATATCGAACAAGAAATGAGCCAAGTTGTTTGGAACTCTCACAGCAAAGACTCATTCGATAGGAATTGGAACGATTTTCTGCTGAATTTTGGTCTTGGGGACAACAAGTGGCTTTCAGGTAATGTCTTTTTAAAATCTGCATCAGAGGTGTAAATTGCATGTTTTTTCGGGTGTATTTATAGACTGTCTTTGGGTGTATTATGCAGATCTGTACGAAGACCGTCACATATGGGTTCCTATCTATCTGGATCACCATTTCTGGGCAGGGATGAGAAGCACACAAAGGAGCGAGAGCATGCATTCATTTTTTAACAAGTATATCACCCGGAACAGCTCGCTTATTCAGTTTGTCAAACAATACGATAATTGCCTCGGAAGCAGGGAGCAAGCAGAGAGAGAATCAGATGCTGCAGATTTTCATACGGTCATACCGTGTGCAACGAAATCTTGCATTGAAGCTCAGTTTCAAGATGCGTACACTCACGCAAAGTTTAGGGAAGTCCAAGCGCAATTCAGAGGAAAGGCGAATTGCATCACCAGACTAAAGAATTCCGCTCTAGGCTATTCAGTATACGAAGTCGGAGAACAAGTTTCCAGCTCAATATTCAACAAGTTCGTGGTTACTTACGACTCGGTTGCAGCCGAGGTAAAATGCCATTGCTTATTATTCGAGTCGAGAGGGATACTGTGCCGTCACGCACTAAGCGTGTTAAGCTTCGAACAAGTAAGCCAAGTGTCACCGAGATACATACTGGAACGATGGAGCAAGAAGGTAAAGAGGCGACACACACACATCAAGAGCAGCCACGACGAGCCACTAATGGAGCCAAGAAGCAAGAGGTTCGACCAATTGGTTTTTCGTTCGCAAAATATATGCGAATTTGCCTCCGAATCGGAGGAGCTGACTGCAATTCTGCACCGTGCGTACGATAACGTCATGGCCGAGATGGAAGCATTAAAAGCCAAAAGGAAGGGGACATCTTCTTTATCCCACGAAGACGCCAACTTGGAATCCGTTAACGAGCTTCAAAGCCCGCCAAGGATTCGAACAAGAGGACGTCCAAAAAACAGGCTAGGTTCAAAGCTGGAGAAACAGATCGCAAATGCCACAAAGAAGAAGAAGACGAAAGTTTTAAGCGAGGTAAAAGTAATGTTCTTTAAATTTGTGGCGATTGAGTTTATTTTTCTCGTTAATAGTTTAGGTAATGTGTGTGTGTTATATTTCAGATAAACCTGTTTGATGCTGCATCAGCGGCGCATTCAAATTGCAGCCAATATCAAGGACACGTTATGAGTTATCAGTTCAGGGTACCAGCAGCAGGGGATAACTCGTTGGGTGTATAGTTTTACAGAATATGGGTGTAAAAGCACCGTTATTTTGGGTGTATTTTCGTTAATTCACAATTTAGATATAGACACATATATAGATATATATAAAACAAAAGCTGTAAAAATTCTCAGGTTATGGGTTTATATTTGATTTGATGTTTTTCTTCATATTTTAGTACATGTAATTCATACATTTTGAATACAGCGCAGACAGTTTGGGTGTATATTTTATACAACCTTGGGTGTATTATTAGACTTGCGTTGGGTGTAGCAGTTTATAATTTGTGTTTATATATGCCTTGATTTTTTCCTTCATATTTTACCACCTGTAATATAGCTTTTGAATACATCACAGACAGTTTACCAGCACAGATAGTTTAACTATGGGAAAAAATATACATGGAATAGAAGTTGTTGATAAATGGCAAATATTTACATCATTTGTTCAATTTACAAACTACCCAGTTTCTATATCAGCAGAATTAATCTGACAAAATGGACTTAATAATATAGAGGATGGCTTCGACAGCCTTATAGCACTACTCTCTCTAATTGCCTGATCTCTCTGTGTATTCATCTCACTGAATAGTATCCGGGATGTGTACTCCACTCTACAGTGGTCCACCTCCTCCTACAATAAAAAAGTATATTCTGTTTAAACAGCAATATTAATTCAGTAAAGTAATACAGAGTTATATGGTTTTAAAGACAGTTACCTGTGGCCAATTATCCCATTGATACTTCCCCTTTTTGATGTTTTCCGGCTCAATTATCTCCATCCACTTCATAACGTACACAGCGCAGTCATAGCTGAAAACGAAGAAAATAAATTACAAATCTCATTTACAAAAGTTTAATGTTCAGACTCACAAATTTATACCTTGTTTTTTGGCCTGATATTTTAACATATGGTGATTTAATTTCCTTCTCCCTCTCCCCTTTCTGAAGAGGTTCCCCGCCGGCATATGTTATCAATCTTGAAAATACGTATCCCTTAAATACGAAAATAAATCAGTAATACACCCGAATGAATGGACAAGATACATCCAACTGAATGGACAATATACACCCATCACAACTAACGAAATAGACCTATCTATTAAAGTAAAGAAGACAGAGGCAACTTACAGTGAATTTATTAATGGCCTTTCTCTCATCGGTGGGAGCTTTTTTGTGTAGCGGGTCAAGTATTTGACATTTCCGCTTTCTTGTATTTATCAGCCATAACCACCAATGCCCGGCATAGCAGACAGGGGCAAAAATCTGAAGGATTGCCACACATGAACAGTGTGTTATTTTATTTTGCAAATAAGTAAATAAGTGTACTAACAAATTTAGCAAACGAAAACTTACATATGGGTGCGAAGTCAATTTTTTTCTATCTATGAAGGGAATGAAACTCGGGTAGGCTTCCACCCTGAATTCCTTTTCCGTTTTTGGTGATACGAATTCCCCGTTTGGGTGATCCGAAAGTGCCATGCACTGCAAGAATGGGAAACGAGAAATGAAATACTAAACTTACACCCAATCGAACGTGACAAATACACCCAAATCAATATAGAAAATACACCCGAAGTTCGTAGAAGTAACACTTACCACAATATCGGGGGGGAGACAGTATATTTGTTCTTGAAATCTCTTTTCATTTTTGTTGTTGAGGATGAGGCAGATGGCAGATACAATCTAGAAATATATGCCGAAATCAATTTTACATTAATAAGCATTGTAATTGACTTTGGTGTAAAAACAGTAATCTTATTCTAATATTACCTGAGATTCTATATCACTTTTTGCCTGGAGGGAAGCAAGGTGCATTCTCATCAAAATGTATTCTCCTTGGCCAATCAGAGTGCACATCTCCTCATACTCGTTAGTATTGCCATCTGCATCTTCCTTCAGTCTCGTCCCCCAGATGTAGCACTTTTGTTTCATATCATCCGTAATCTGATATAATCCCCGAGGAGTTTCAAACTTTGCAGAACTTTCTCCCCCAGTCTCCCTCTGAATTTGTGGACTTGTGTTTTTTCCCTTCGTCGCGCTGCTTGCTATTCTTTGGACCAAACTGTCCAATTGTTCTATCAAATTCGCAGCTTCTGGAGATTTTTCCCTTTCTGTCTCCTGCGTTGACGCCCCCTCCTGGCTTGAATCAGTCAATCCAAGGCTGAATGATGGCACCCCTGGATCTGTTTTAGGAACATAGGAAGCTGTCCATGCCATCATCAACAGGGCAGCAGCGTCTTCTGCGTCTGGATGACTGCGTCATCATGTATAAGAATAAGAATAAGAATAAGAATATACAGATGATAAGCAAAGATTGATTTTAGTCTGATGAACTTACACTTTAGTTGGAGCTGGGGGAACCGTGGGTGTGGTCTCTTGAAGTTGTTTGGGGGTTTCAGGAGTGCTGCACAGTTACAAAAAATTAATCACGGCGTAAAAGAAACTAATCAGGAACAATATACACCCAAACTGTTAGCTAATATACACCCAAACTCCAAACAAATATACACTCAATACTATTTCTTACGTTTCTGTAGTCCCTTCAATCTGTAGCATAGGGGTTGGTTCAAAATCTGTCTCAGTGGTTGTTTGGGATGCCGGCACAAAAACCTGAATTGGGACTCTAAACAAGAAGAAAAATGAAAGGTTAACAACGCCTTTGAAAATAATAAGGTTATAAGGTTGAATATTGTTGTAAAACTCACATTGCAAGCGCTTCGGACGGTGTCTGTTCCCTCACAACCATCATATTCGAATCAAACGGACTCAACCTAAAATACACCCAAAGAAATTCAAGAAATACACCCGAACAATTCAAAAAGAAGACAGGCTTTGTTTTTTTGAGAACTTACATACTTGCAGTTTTTGCTTTTTTTTCCTGCCTTTTTTTTCTTGAATAAAATAATAAAGGGCTTTTTTTTCTAAAAAAAAATATATACAGAATTAGAAGTAGAAGGGTAATAGAAGAACAAAAGTAACGGTTATTTGAAAGAGAAATTACATGCTCTGTGACGGCTGGTTTACACTACTCTGTTCTGTGTTTCCTTGAGAGGAAGGAGCATCAGTTCCCAAGTTCACAGCCGGTATTCTAAGACAGATTTGATCCAAGCAACACAACAAAGTTAATATTCCAACTTATTAGACAACATACACCCAACTTGATCCACTCAATACACCCAAATGGTACCACAAGACACACCCAATTCATGATAACAAGATTTTATTAAATAATAAAGCTTCTTACGTTTCAGACGACACATAGCGACCTTCTGTCGATCGCAGGTCAGGTTGGTTCTCCCTGCGAAACAAGAAACAATTATTAGCATGCAAAACACAACAAAATATGAAATAGACAGCCCATCAAGACATACCCCTCTGCAGCAGATTTATCAACGTTTTGCCCTAGCCATTCATCCAGTTCGTCACTTGATATTTCATATGTCTCACTACATTCATAAAGGAAGATGTTAACAAAAATAATTACGACGATAGACGGTAATATAGCTTACGAGGTACTGTACCCGTCAAAGTATTGGTCTTCTTTAGGAGGTGAATCCTCCACGAGAACTTTTTTCTTTTTTGGTTGTGTTCTGGGTGGAAAAAAAAGAGTACCAATCAGAAATAAAAAATTAATTTTATCACAGAATATTATGCAAAGAAGTGCTTACTTTTTTGGTGTTGTTTTTGTTTTTTTCTTCTCCTTCTCCTTCTCTGCAGGTGATGATTCTTCACTCCTATAAGTTAATAACAGACACTTCAGTTAATACACGAAATCTTTATAATGAAGCCAAAAGAAAGGAGTAATAATTTCAGGACATTACTCATCACTTTGTTCAGATTCAGATTCTGAATCAGAATCTGGCTCCTCTTGCCTCTGCTTTCTTTTTCTGGAGTCCATTCTGAAAGGCAAACAGTGATTATTTAGAACATACTAAAATACACCCAACGTGATCTACAAGATACACCCAACTCGAAAAAGAAATTACACCCAAGTATGGTACTTACTTTTTCCCCTTTTTGATGGGGTGTTTTCTTGCTGAATCCTCCGAGTCTTGTTGAGTCTCAGACTCAGAGGTAGAAGTGTCACTGTCAGTAGCTGTTTCTGTCTCCGAAGACGATGTTGGACTCGCCTTCCTTTTTTTTCTTTTTTTTATTTCTTGTTTTTTTTCTTTTTTTTCTTTTTCTTTCATTTTTTCTCTTGCTCTTGTCTCCGCCATCTTCACAATCCCCTGAAACATGAGATATTTTAGCTAGCAGCATTCAGGTAAATAAAATACAAGCAACATATTATGTTTACTTACCAAAATTTCTTCTTTTTCTGCAGTCATTCTTTCCACCAACTTCTCCTTAGTCCAGTTGGCAATCCAAGGCTTTGGTGGTCTTTCAGCCCTCTTCTTGCCTTTGTTTTCAGAAAGATGAAAGTATATTATCATGAGGGCAAAGAGGCAACCATCAATTGCCTTCTTCTTCTTCTCCTGGTAGTCTGTGATGCCTTTGATCAAGAAGGTCAAAACATGCGCCCCCCAGTTTCTCTCCGATATGCCGTCCATCTTAAAAATTGGGGCGAGGTGCACGGGCGATATTTTGTTTATCGTCGTTGGCAAAAGGAACGCCATCTGTATGTAGAGGATGAATATCCTCTTGAACATCAGGCGTTCCTCTTCGCTGCCAACGCCGATTTCCATCATTTCATCGGTAAGACTTTTGAGGGTCTTACCCTGGAATCTTCTATAAATTATTTTGTCATCATCAGAAAGTTGCTTATAAAGTTGCTTATACTCAACTTTCTCAGGAAACAGATTTCCTACAAAAAAGAAAACAACAAAGTATCAAAATCGGTTCAAAAACACCCAAGTATCAACCTTAAATACACCCAAGCATGAACTTAATATACACCTATAATTTTGAGCTAGTTACCTGTTGCATTGATGCCAAGCGCATCACCTATTGTCTTTGGTGTTATTTGGAAAGAACCATATCCTGTCTTCAGTCTGTTCTCCCCAAGTTTGAAGTTGTTTGCCAGTTCCCTTAAGAGTTGGTGATCCACCCTTAGAGGTGGGACGTGCATCAACCCACCAAATCCGAGATCCCTGACAATTGCCTTCTTCTCCTCAGCCATGTTTCTGAACTTATCACTCAGGAGATGTGTGGCACACTTAAGGTCTTTCGTTTGGTTTCTTGCTGCCATTTTGTCTGAAACAAAAAATACACACAAATATACTCCCATTAGTAACAGTAAGATACACCCATATGTAAGAATCAGATACACCCATTGATAACAGTGAGATACACCCATTGAAATTATTCAGATACATTCATATATATCAGTCAGATATCAGTCAAGCATGTTTCAATATCAAGCAACATTACAAGGTCTAATAACAGTAAGATACACCCATATGTAAGAATTCGATACACTCATTGTTAACAGGGAGATACACCCATAGATATTATTCAGATAAATCCATATATATCAGTCAGTTATCACTCAAACATGCTTCAATATCAAATTAATTCAGATATCAGTAAGATAGACGCATATATGAGTCAGATACACCCATTGATAAGAGTAAGATACACCCATATGTAAGAATCAGATACACCCATTGATAACAGTGAGATAGATATTATTCAGATACATTCATATATATCAGTGAGATATCACTCAAACATGCATCAATATCAAGTCACATTACAAGTTCAAACAGTATACAACCCCCAATCTACGGAATAAAGCCCCAAAAATCAACAACAGTAGCAAGAGAACTTAGAACAAGAATGTAGAACGACGTAGAACTTAGAAGAATGACGTAGAACTTAGAACAATGTGACAAAGAAGCAAGAATAATAGCACAGTAAACCCTAGAAGAACGACGTAGAAGAAAACTAAAATATACAGTAATCTTGATGAACTTACGTTGAGTGTATTTGCTTCGTTTTCTCTTCAGATTCTTCATGGAGAGTTTGATGTTTTTTGATGGAGGTTTCGAACAACAATTTGTATATTTTGAACTTTGATTTTTGCTCGAAAATGGGAGCGTTTCCTTGGTTTCCAAGCGTTTTGAGAAGTGGAAGAAGTGGAGGAAGTGGAAGAGTCTGCCATACGTAACCGTTTGTGTTGAGCGCGTGATTTTGACGCGCCATGTTATGCTTCCTTATGCGCGTGTCTTCGATTTGGGCTGGGCCAACTTGGATGCTTGGATACTTGTATGTGTAGCAGGCCCGATAAATTTAACTTTTAGTTAGTTAATATTAGAATTTATATTTATAATTTAGAATTTAGCATTAAGAGTTTATGATTTAGTATCTAGAACTTAAGATAAATAAAATAATTTTAAAAAATTTGATTGATGGTGACCGAAAAAAAGATTAATTTTCTAGCATTACTTTTATAGTTATTATATCTTTTTTTTTCAAAGATAATAGGTTATATTTCATTAATTATTAAAAAATGAAATACAAAGATGTCCAAAAGTAGGACAGCATAATAAAAGGTGGGGATTTCCCAAAAACACTACACTGAAGGTATTCATCCGACGGTGCGTGGTCGAAAAACGAAGAAAAATCTTAAAGAAGAAAGAATGATAAATCCAATTGCATGCAACTAAGAGCTTGCCTCATGGAGATGACGACCTAAACCGGGAGTTTTTTGAATTTCACGGAGCAACTTGACAGAGCTTGCTAGAATGGCAGACGGCATAGAAGTAGAACCTTCAAAAATCAACTGGTTGCGAGTTTTCCAGCAGACAACAGTTCCAGCAAATGATAGCAAGCAATTGAGGATTACGGTCAGCATTCTTCAACGGGTTAAGTATCTCTGTTGATGCAGTCCACCATGTCCAAAAGTCGTTAGAACTCTGAGGGGGAAGACAGTCACGAAGATAACTCTGAGACCATACGTCTTTAATTCTAGAGCAATCGATTAAACAATGAGTGACTGTTTCCGTTGCTTCATGACAGCAGGGGCATATTGGTGATATAGATGGGATGCGGTGATGAATCTGAGCAAGCACCGGAAGTCGGCCATGGAGAGCTTTCCAGATAAATAGCTTAATTTTGTGAGGCAAGTTCAACTTCCATAGATCAATCCACGGCTTTTTCTGCTGCATATAATTAGGGCAAAGCTCCAGAGGCGGATGGTAAAATAAATAGCCAATTCTGTAACCTGAAGCTGTATCATATTGCTTGGATTTGTTCAAATCCCATTGCAATTTGTCCCTACCCTGCTGAATTTTAACTGACAAAATCCTGTTTGCAACGTCTTGGGGAAATAATTCTTGAATGAGATTCTGATTCCAATTCCTATCTTCAGTAATTAGATCTTTAACTCTTGGAACCAACTCAGAAATAGCCTGTCTATTTGGCATGTCAGAAATCATTAAAGGATACGGAGGAGGCAACCAAGGATCCTCAAAGGTTCGGATATTCTCACCAGTACCCACAGCCCAATTAAGACCTTTTTCAACAATCTTTCGGCCTTCCAGTATGCTCCTCCATCCCCAAGAAGGTAAGACTCCAATTTCTGCCGTTATAGCATTACCATTGCTAAAGTATTTACCTCTTAGTATTTTAGATAATAAGGAAGTAGGCTGTGTTACAAGTCGCCAAAATTGTTTGCCTAAAAGCGCCAGATTTTGGATTCTGAGATATTTAAATCCAAGGCCTCCTTCTTTTCATGGGCGAGTCATAGTGTCCCAGCTAATCCAAGCCATCCGCCTTTCAGAACCTTTTTGTCCCCACCAGAACTAAAAAAGTAGAGAGTGAATTTCCGAAATTAAACCATCAGGCAACTTGAAGCAAGACAATGTATAAATAGGAATAGCTTCTCACACTGCCTTAAGCAATATGTGTCTACCACCTGACGAAAGAAGATTATGCTTCCACCCTTGGATTCTTTTTCGAATCTTTTCTTTGATCATACTAAAAGAAGCCTTTTTCGATTTAGAGACTGTAGAAGGCAAACCAAGATATTTATCCTAAGCCCCAATATGATTAATATTTATAGAGTTAGCCAGTAGTGTACGAGTAGTGGAGGGAGTGTTGTGGCTAAAGAATGCAGCAGATTTATTAAGATTTACCCTCTGGCCACTGATACTTTCATAAGAATTCAATAAATGTAGGATATTTGAACATGCTTCAGGATTAGCCTTACAGAATAAGATGGAATCATCAGCAAATAAGAGGTGGTTGACCTTGGGACATCGCCTATGTATCTGAAGTCCCTGAATTAGTCTGTTTTGTTCTGCCTTGTGTAGCAAGAAGGAGAGACCTTCTGCACAGAAAAGAAAAAGATAGGGGGATAGAGGATCTCCTTGTCGAATACCTCTATTTGGTTTGAAGAAACCATAAGGTTGTCCTTCCACAATAACAGAATAAGAAACAGTTGTCACTAATTCTCGAATCCACATGATCCATCGGGAGTCAAAACCAAACTTCTCCAATATAAACCAAAGAAAGTGCCATTCCACCCTATCATATGCCTTACTCATATCTAATTTTAGCGCCATTTCATTTTCGAGACCCCTTTTTTGTTCTTCAAGTAATGCATACACTCGTGAGCAACTAGGATATTATCAGAGATTAATCTGCCTTTAATAAAAGCACTCTGCGTAGGGCTAATTAGTCTATTCATCATACCCTAAAGCCTATGTACAAATACTTTGGAGATAATCTTGTAAAAGACTGAAGATAGGCTTATTGGTCTTACCTGAGTCATATCTTTAGCATCAGAAATCTTGGGAATAAGACAGATCTGAGTGTGGTTAAAACCCTTCAAGATTCTGCCCCAGAAAAGAAGCTCTTAACTGCTCGAAACACATCACCACTAAGTATGTTCCAGAAGCTTTGAAAAAATTTTGCTGTCATACCATCATCTCCTGGAGCACTTTGAGGATGAATGCTAAATGTTGCGCGTTTCACTTCCTCCATAGTCACTGGTCTTTGAAGCCTACGGTTCATGTGAGCTGTAACCTTAGGTTCAAAATCAGTAAACATAGGTTCAGGGTTCTCATGACAAGTGGAGGAAAAGATGTCCTTGAAATAAGATTCAGCCACAGAAGCAATACCAGCATTTGAAGTAGCCACTTCACCATCACTGCCAGTTAGTTGCCAAATTCTATTCCTTCGGGTTTGATTTCTAAATTTCTGATGGAAGAAAGCTGTATTCTGATCACCAGATTTGAGCCATTTGACTCTAGACTTATCTTTCCAATAAGATTCCTTATTTCGCAATGCTTTTTCAAGTTTGTCCTCTATTTTTGAAATGATGTCGCCTCCATGAATTCCTGCTAAACGAAGTTCCTCTAATTCCGACTGTAGTAAATCAATCTCCACCTTCGAATTAGATCTGTGTTCTTGCTGCCATCTGACAATCTTATGCCGACAACGCTTTATTTTTTGAGCTAGGATATATATGGCTGAACCATCAATCTGTTCATGCCAAACCTCTCTAATAATCTGCCTTATTTCATCATTGGAACACCATCTTTCTTGAAATTTGAATCGGCGTTTAGATATCTCAGTTCTCGGATTAGAGTCTAAGAGAAGAGGGGCGTGATCCGAGCCTGATTCTGACAGTCTAAGAACCGTTGCATTGGGATAGAGTTGCTGCCAATCAACTCCTACCAGGAATCGGTCTAGTCTTTCCTGTATCAACTCATCACCCCTCCGTCTATTTGACCAAGTGAATGGTCTTCCGACCATACCAATATCAATCAAGGAATTATCATCAATAAAACTATTAAAGGTTTCAATAAAAGAAGGAGATTTAGCACCCCCACCTTCTTTCTCCAATTGATTAGAAATGGCATTAAAATCCGCCATTAACACAACCTTACCATCGAACTGTTGGGTGACTGAAGTTAATTCAGCAAATTGAGCCATTCTATGTTGATCATTTGAACTGAGATAAACACCTAGAACACCATAGGGATCATTAGAACCAGCTGTCAGAACTGATGCCGCAATGAAAAATCTACCATGCTGTAAAATCTGAACAGTACAACCATCCCTCCATGCCATTGCCAAACCCCCTGATAATCCATCCGGATCCACAATAAACCATTCCTTGAAACCACAAGATCTTAGTTTTCCTTCAACTTGTCGAGATTGATTTTTTGTTTCACAGATAAAACCAACCTCGGGGGAGTAGGATTTGCAAATCCCTTTAAGAATGTGGATTGTCAGGGGTCTCCCCAAACCCCGACAATTCCACGAGAGCAATTTCATATTTCTTTGGGTGCCACTTGAAGGCTGGCACCCTCCACCGTCATAGCAATTATATGAGAGTTCTGAGTCTCTGATTTGTTGCCCATGGTGTAGAGAAAATCAGAATTGGTATTCAATGATTCCAAAGAGAAATAAGATATATGGAATGAGTGAATAAGAAAACGGAATGAATTAAAAGAGGAATGAATTGGGAGAGAAAACGAAAATTAGGGAGCTAAGTGGAAAAGAAATTAAGAAAAGAAAGTAGAAGAAGATGGAAAAGGGTTTGACGAAGAAAAGACAAAGAAAGATGTAACCATGAAGGCGGCGCAGTGAAACCCTAGCAGAGCGTCGGGCGCTAGATGAAGAGTACGTACTCCCACTGAAAATTTTATATAGTTATTATATCTTTCTTTTCGAATAGAAGTTACATTTCATAATGAAATAAGATGGCTCACATTGTTTAGTTTTATTTTATCATCGTTATCGTTAATAATATTAAAATGAGAAGGATTTGGATGCCAAACATGCCGACATAATATCTTGGTATTAATTTTCCTATAAAAAATACAGATAATGAAATTTGTAAAGAATTAATAATAAAATTTAATCAATCATATCAAAATCAATCATTAATAATGAAATTTGATACATTACTCTGTTAAGTTTTATATCTTCATATGATTTAAAAATTATGATTAACCAATTTTAAAAAATGGTGTTGCTTGTTTAATTAAATATATTGCATAATTTAGTTTAAAATGCTAACTAGTTATATCCCCATTTTAAAATTCTTTGCCCGATATAATAAGCTTAGTTTTTGCATTCAAGTATTTTTAGGTTTAAAATTATGATGTGTACATAAAAAAAAAAAAAAAAAATCAACGATCAAATCATAAGCACTACGTAAATTTGACTATGCATTCCCTAAATTTCATACACATGTCTTTCCCAATATAATTGAATTTAAGACTCACCATATCCTTTTGTCCTGATAATGATTTCTTGATTCAACAGTCTTCTCGTATACACAAATATGGTTGCTTCAAATAGATCCAACTAAAATATCAACAACTTCTTAATGAGCCTAACAAATTTCATGCAACAAGATAGGCATGTGAGTGCATTGCCTCATTTTCACCAATGCTAGTAGCTTCTTCTTTATTAGGTTCATTATTATTTTGTTTATGAAATTGCACTCTGGGACTTGGAGACTATAATTTATTTCTACCTTATTAGCCAATCAGCATGGAATAAATTTAATAATTGGTAGAGTCTAGTACCTAATAAATGTCATTTTCCTCGAAAAACAGAAAGTCAATTTTATAGTAGTTTTCTTTGTCGTGTGTTACCCACTACCAATGTCTTTTTATTTTGCCCCAAAAAATATTGTTACAATACTTGCTGTTAGAATAAGTTTGGGAAAAATGTTCTTTAACAGTTACATAAATCAAATTAAATTCTAAGATGATAGTTACTTTTAAAATTTCCATAAGTGGATGAGTATTCCCTTAAAATCTAAGCGTTATAGCAACTTTAATAAAATCAATTTTAGATATTATTTTTGACTTTATAGTAATAAAATAATTTAAAATTAAAATTTATATTAGATATTATTTTTAAAATGATAGTCATATTAATAAGGAGAGATTTATTATTTTAAAGAAAGATAGTGATATGTTATTACTTGTATAATCTATTAAATTCATTAAATGAACATTAGAATGTTATTATGGTAATGTTGTTAATATAATATTACAATAAATACTCAATTAAAATATACTCAAATAAAATATATGTATTCAATTATACTCTTATATTTTATTATTTTATTTTTTATTATCTTCTTATCAATTTAGTAAAAAAATAAATTTAAATTAATTTAACATAAGTTTTCTCAGTTATTTATAAAATTCTAATTTTTCTTTCAATCCAAATGTACAAAATTCTCAATCTTCACATTCACATAATTCTAATTTTTTTCTGATTTTTAAAATAATTAAAAAATAATTTAAAATTTTAAATTAAAATAAAACTAAGCATTGAAATAATAAACCTCACATTGAGTTTCAAATTAACTTTTATAATATATGGTCTTACAAATATTTATATGACACTTTGTAAGATCCAAAATAAAATAAAACTAAAATCAAGCAATGGAAATACTCTTAGCTTGTATATTTTACAAATTTTACATTTTTTTGAAAATATAATTTTTAGATGGTTTATGTACAAGATGTCTCTGGTACGGGTTAAGAGATGGATCGAAAACTTGCGGGTTGAGGCAGATGCCGGATCGCTTGACTGGAGCAATGGGGGGAGGTACCTGCAAAGACACTCCGACGCTCAAGTCAGAATGGATCTAAGAGGTATAAGGTGTGTGGAATGAATGAATACTTGGAGGGACTTGGGTCCTCCTTTTATAGGTGTTGGTGAGCCTCTTATCTTATCTTATCTTATCTGGCTAAGATAAGGGAGATGTTTGAATTCGAAAGTTAGTTAGGAGCTCTAGAGGGCCGATTTCGGGCCTTCCGGAAGATGGAGACGGGTCGGACCCGAGGAACCGGGTTCGGGTTCAGTCGTGGGTCCGGGATCTGTGGGCCGGATCCGTAACAGTTGCCCCCGCAGCGGGAGAGCGAGCAAGGTCGGTCTGTCGCTGGGAGGTGTGGTATTCGACTGCGAGCTGGGTCTTTAGTTTTTCTTGGGTGTTCGTTTGATTCTCCGTCGTGAGATCGGTGTCTCGGCTTCGGCTTTTGCTGGAAGGTTCGTCTGACCATTTTGGTTTGACGTGACTCTTCCGAGCCTACTGCGTCTGTTGCGTTCTTCGAGGCGTGCTTTATTAGCTTCTATTTTCGAGGGAGGTGTTTAATGCGAGGGAGCATTTTCCTCTTTTGCCCCTATGAGCCTTACCTTGTTTTAGGGTTATTTGTGTATTTTCGCCCCCCTCCTTTTGTAACCGTTTTGGCCTTTTAATTCCCTCGTTTGTTTTATTTTTTCTTTTTTCGTTCTTTCTCGAAGAAATCTTCTCTTCTCTCTGTGTTACTGTTCTCTGGTGCTTTTTGCCGCTTCTGCTTCTCAAGCTTCCCCAGGATCTTTTTCTCCGTTTCCAGGTTGGTGTGCTTCTTTTCTTCT
Source organism: Arachis ipaensis (assembly GCF_059453495.1). Classification (NCBI taxonomy): domain Eukaryota; kingdom Viridiplantae; phylum Streptophyta; class Magnoliopsida; order Fabales; family Fabaceae; genus Arachis; species Arachis ipaensis. Next base: position 10,642,115 of record NC_142436.1, read on the forward strand.
TTTTTGTTTTGTGCTATGCCTGTTTTGTATTTGCCATGCGTTGTACTTTGTTATTTCCTTGCTGCATTGTGTTTTCTGCGGTGGTATTTTGAGTTTTGGGGGAGGGGGCTGAGTGTGGTTGTGTTTGGTTAGTAGTGGCGGTGCACCACCGTGTTGGTTTTGGCAGTAGCGGTAGGTTTCTGTTCTTGCTTCTGCGTAGGGTTGGTAGGCTGATGGTGGTGCTCCTCCCTGTTTTAGGTATGCATCGGCGGAGAAATGAGGGTGTTGGTGCTCCCGTGGCTCCCTCCAGGGGCGTCCCCGCTCGCTACACTTGGGTGACTAGCGACGTGTGGGGCGTTCCGTCACGGATGACGGAGGTCGATCTTCAACGCCTCTGTGATCAGGGGGCGATTTGTGGTGGCGGTGAGATGGAGCGGCAGTACGAGCTTGCCCTTCCAGATGCCGACGAGCGTGTCTGTTATTTAAATCTTCATTCGCCCACTGTTCCGGACTAGATGTGGGTTTACGAGTCGATGTTTACACGGCTCGGCGTGCGGTTTCCTTTCTCACCGTTTGTTCAGGATTTGCTGAGTCGGTGTTCCGTGGCGCCGTCTCAGCTTCATCCGAATAGTTGGCTGCCGTGCGGTCTTTTGAATTGGTGTGCCGGTATCTCGACCTTCCGGCTTATGTTCCTGTTTTTCTTTTTCTCTTCTTATGCACTCTCCCGACTAAAGAAGGGAAGCATAAGAAGGGATATATGTCATTCCGTGCTCAGCCTCATCGCCGAATTTTTGGGTTGTTTGAGGATTCCTTTCACGGTTTCAAAAGGGAGTATTTTAAGGTGCGTCCCGTTTAGGGGCATCATCCGTTTTGGTTGTCGCCGGAGGGCGTCCGCCGGTTTCCGACGTACTGGAATTTCCGTGCTGGCCCGTCGGTTTTGACTAAGTTCACTTATGATGGCTTGTCCCAGGAGGATAAGGATGCCGCCAACATTTTGTGGCATTTGTTTGGCGAGCATCCGTTGAATCCTCGGGATGTCATGGGGGACCCCGAGGCTTGTCGGGCGTATATCGGTGTGTGCCTTGTCTCTTTCCTGATTTTTTATGTTTTGTTTTCCCGAGTTTGTAACTTGATTTTTTCTTTGGTTTCTTTCAGTTGAGATGGCTGGTGGGCTAACTTCTTTGGCTAGGTTGAAGGCCGCGATGGGTCGGGAGGAGGGATCTTCGTCTCCTTCTACCCCTGTCTCCAATCCTGCCGTGGATTCTCAGCCGGTTTCTCAGGAGGTGGTTTCCTCGGGTGCGCGGGCCGATGCTCAAGTTTCTCCTGGTCTTGCGAACTCTCCTGAAGTCGTCGTGGTGACGGCTGCTGAGGCTTCTCGGAAGAGAAAAAGGCCTGAGGACCCGAGCAGCGAGACTTTTGAGGAGGAGGGTTTGGTGCCTAGTGTGATGGATCGTCATTTTGATGCCCCGGGTTTTATTGATCAACACTTGATGCCTGGTACGGAGTCGTTTTTTGATGGTTGCAATGTTTCGTTCCAGGCCAAGTCGGTGTACCGTGCCCTCCTTCGGTCTGCTGTCGTTGTTCGAAAGGCTGAGCCCGTGATGGCTCAAGTTGGTTTGCTGGATAAGAAACTCCGTCACTCTCAGGCTGAAATGGTTAAGCTGAAGGAGAAGCTTGAGGCTGCCAAGATTGCGAGGGAAAAGGCAGTGAAGTCTTCTGAGGAGGCCGGGGCGGAAATTCTCTGGCTTTCCGAGGTTGAGACTTCACTTCTTTCTCAACTGGGTGAGGAGCGGCAAAAGGCTTCTAATGCGGGTTCCCAGGCTGCCGTGCTTCTCGGTGAGACGGAGGCTTTGAAGGCCGAGGTTGCTGCCTTGAAGAGGGAGAAAACGGAGTTGTTGGCTGATGCTAAGGATGCGATTGCTTCTACCGAGGAGACGATGAAGGCACAGGCCCTGGTGCTGGCTCCGGGCGTGGACGTGTCCGTGATGGGAGCGTTCAAGACCGTTCGTGATGGCCGAATAGTCGACCTCGAGTAGCTTTATCTCTTTGTAATTTTGTATTTTTGTCTTGAGACTTGGCTTGTTTTTTGGATATTTTGGTTTGGCCGTGGGCCGTGTAACCGTGACTTCGTAACTCCGGATTTCATTAAATGACTTTTTCGGCCGTTCGGGCCTTTTTGTATATTCCGTTTAAGACTGTTCCGTTTTTTGGTTTATTGCATTCCGTTTGGGATGAGCGGACCGTCGTGTGGTCGTATTTTCGTGGATATCCGTCTGTTGGGCCTGGGGGGTGATCGGTCCCCCAGTCGTGGCCGTAATTGTGTTCCGTATTTGGGACATCTTAAAATTGAAGAATTTAGGGATAGCCTTTTAATGGAATTTTATTGATGGGTGGGCCTCGTTAAAACCCTCCGTCTTTGGGGGGAAAGAGTACCCGGGATTGATACTTAAGCAATTTTCAAGAGTTGTAAAATGGGAAGATAAGCAAGAGTTGTAAAATGGAAAGATACATAAACAAGTAAAAAGGGGTGACCTAGTTAGGTCGGCCTACGTGTAGTATCGCCGTAAATTTGCGGCGTTCCAGGTGCTTGGGACTTCGTCGCCATTAAGCCGTTCGAGTTTGTATGCTCCTTTTCCAATTACCGCCTTGATTCTGTATGGTCCTTCCCAGTTGGGGGTGAGTTTCCCTTCTCCTGGGGTCGGGGGACCGATGTCGTTTCGTCGTAGGACGAGATCGTTGGTCGTGAATTCTCGTCGGATGATGCCATGGTTGTATCTTAAGCTGATTCTCTGTTTTAGGGCTAGCTCTTTGATATGAGCTATGCTTCTTTCCTCGTCAATGAGGTCTCGTTCTGCTTCTTCGTCGTTACCGCCGACCGTTTTTCTGGGGCTTGGGTCTCCGATTTCTACCGGGATGACCGCTTCCACACCGTATGTTAATCGGAAGGGTGTTTCTCCCGTGGTCATTTGTGGTGTGGTTCGGTATGACCATAGGACCGATCCGAGTTCGTCGGCCCTTAGTCCTTTGGCTTCGTCGAGCCGTTTCTTGAGTCCCTTGACGATTATTTTGTTTGCGGATCCACCTGTCCGTTTGTTTGGGGGTGTTCTACCGAGCTGAAACGGTGAGATACGCGTAGTCCTTCTAAGAATTCTCTGAACTTTTTGTCAGCAAATTGGGTTCCGTTGTCCGAGATAACGATCTTGGGGATCCCGAATCGGGTGATGATCTGTCGCCAGAGGAATTTACGGCATTGGGCTGCCGTTATGGAGGCTAGGGGTTCGGCTTCGATCCACTTGGTGTAGTAGTCTATGGCGACGATGAGATACCGGAGTTGACCGGGTGCCGTAGGGAAGAGTCCGACGAGGTCGATCCCCCAGGTGCCGAATGGCCGTTCTGCCGATATGATGCTGAGCTGGTGTGGCGCGGCTTGGTGGATATTGGCGTGCCTTTGGCATTTGTCGCAGCTTTTAACTATTTGTATGGAATCCCGAATAACCGTGGGCCAGAAGTAGCCTGCTCTGATGACTTTTTGGGCTAATGTTTTGCCTCTGACGTGGTGGCCGCAGCAACCTTCGTGGATTTCGCGGAGTATGTACTCCGTGTTCTCGGGTTCGACGCATTTGAGCAGGGGTTGCGAGAATCCGCGTTTGTATAGCTATCCTGCGACAACGGTATAGTTGGCGGCTTCCCGTTTTATTCGTTTTCCTTCTTTGGGATCCGGTGGCAGTGTTCCGTCAAGGAGGTACTGTAGGATAGGGTAGGTCCAAGATCCTTGGTTCGAGAGTGTCAGATGAGCGTTGGTTGTCGTTGACACGGAGGGTGACTTGATGACTTCCTGGATTAGCGAATTGTTACCGTGTCCTGGTTTGGTACTGGCTAGTTTGGAAAGTAGGTCTGCCCTGGCGTTTCGTTCCCTAGGGACATGCTGTATGGTAACTCGCTCGAATCCTTCTTTTAGTTTGTTTACCTTGGCGAGGTACTATTGAAGTAGGGGATCTCGTGTCTGGTAGTCTCCGTTGATTTGGGAGCTGACTACCTGTGAGTCGGTGTTTACCTCTAGGACTTTTGCTCCGACCTCCCGAGCTAGGGCTAGGCCTGCCAGGAGGGCCTCGTATTCTGCCTGGTTGTTTGAGACTGAGAATTCGTATCGTACTGATTGTTCGATTACGACTCCGTTCTGACTTTCGAGAATGACTCCGGCACCTCCAGAGGTGACGTTTGATGAGCCGTCAACATGTAGTTTCCACGATTCGGGGGTGGAGTTTCCTGGGGTCATCTCGGCGATAAAGTCAGCCATGGCCTGTGCTTTGATCGCGTACCAGGGTTCGAACTTGATTTGGAATTGAGATAGTTCGATGGACCACGCTAACATTCTTCCCGCAAGGTCGGGTTTTTGTAGTACTTGTTTGACCGCCTGGTCGGTTCGGACCGTTAAGAGGTGGGCCTGGAAGTATTGTTGCAGGCGCCGGGAGGCCGTGAGGAGTGTAAAAGCTAATTTTTCTAGTCGTGAGTAGCGAGTTTCCGCTTCTTGCAAGACTTTGCTTATGAAGTAGATAGGTTCTTGTTCCTTTTTCATGTTTTCACGGATGAGTGCTGCTACGAGTGCCTCTTCCGTAATGGAGAGGTACAGGTAGAGTGTTTCCCCTGTTTGGGGTTTGGCAAGGATTAGTGGTTCCGCTAGGACTTTCTTGAAATGCTGGAATGCTTCTTCACACTCCGTCTCCCATTTAAAAGGGGCTCCTTTTTTCATTAGTTTGAAGAAAGGGATCGCTTCTTGAGCCGATGCCCCGAGAAAGCGTGATAACGCCGTCAATCGGCCGGTGAGCTTTTGGATGTCTTTGAGGTTTTTTGGGCTCGTCATTTCGAGGACGGCGCGACATTTCTCCGAGTTTGCTTCAACTCCGCGTTGCGTGATCATAAAGCCGAGGAACTTCCCTGCCTCCATCCCGAAGGCGCATTTTGCCGGGTTAAGTCGCATTTGGTGCTTTCGTAGGGTGTTCATTATGACCTTGAGGTCGTCGGTGAGTTGTTCGTCGGATTCAGTCTTAGCGAGCATGTCGTCTATGTAGACTTCTAGTTTGCTTCTGGACAGGTTTTGAAATATCTTGTTGACGAGTCTTTGATAGGTGGCTCCAGCGTTTTTCAGGCTGAAGGGCATCACTGTGTAGCTGTATGTCCCGTCTGGGGTGATGAACGCTATTTTTTCTTCGTCTAGTCGGTGCATCGGAATCTGGTTGTAGCCAGAATATGCATCCATGAAGCTGAGGTATCGGTGGCCGGATGCGGCATCTACTAATCCGTCGATGTTTGGTAGGGGAAAGGCGTCCTTCGGGCAGGCTTTGTTGAGGTCCGTGTAGTCGACGCACATTCGCCATTTCCCATTAGATTTTTTCACTAGCACGACGTTTGCTAACCAAGTCGTGTAGGGGAGTTCCCTGATGAAGTTGGTTCGAGTAGGGCTTTGACTTGCTTTTTGACCTCGGCGGCTCGGTCTGGTGACATTTTTCGCCTCCTTTGTGCCACTGGTTTAGCTTTGGGGTCCACGGCTAGCCGGTGGGACATTAGGTCGGGGTTTATTCCCGGCATGTCGGCTGGTGGAAATGCGAACAAATCTCTGTTTTGCTTCAAGAGTTGGGAGAGTTCTTCTTTGAGATCATATGGGAGGTTCCTATTAATGAAGGTGTATTCCTCTTTGCTTGGCCCTATTTGTAGCTTTTCCATGTCTCCTTCTGGCTCTGGCCTGGGTTGGCCGTCTTGCCGAGCATCCAGGTCGGCTAGGAATACCCTGGCCGCGTCTCAGGATTTCTTCCTTAGGGCTAGGATGGTGTTGTCGCATTCGGCTGCGACTTCTCGGTCCCCGTGGATGGTACCGACGGAGCCGTCGTCGGTTCTAAACTTCATGAGGAGGTATTTGGTAAAGATGACTGCGGAGAAGTCGTTGATTGTTTTTCTTTCGAAAATCACGTTATAGGCTGTGGAGTCTTTTAGGACTACGAATTCGGATAAGATTGTCTTCTTTTGGTTGCTTGTTCCTATGGTGATGGGAAGGGTGATTGAGCCATCTGGTTTGAGAAAGTTGTCTCCGAGTCCCGTGACACCGTTGCGGTGTGTTTGGAGGTTGTCGTTGTGGAGCCCGAGCTTATCGAAGGCTCCTCGGAAGAGGATGTTCGAGTCTGCCCCGGTGTCTACCAGTATCCTTCGTACTAGTCCTGTTCCGATTCTAGCCGAGATGACGAAGGGGGCGTCTTCAGCCGAGGGGCCGTGCTGGCAATCCTCTGGTAAGAAGGTTATCGTGTTGTCGGCCGCAATGGTTGGAGTCTGGTTTCTGACCGCCATTACTTTGAGATCTTTTTTCATTGTTAGTTTCGACTTGCTCGATATGTCCTTACCCATAATGACGTTTACGATGATGGTCGGGTCGTCTTCTGGGCTTTCCCTGGGCGGTTGCTTTTGGGTTCTCGGGTTACGCCCGTCTTTTTCCGGCGACCTGTCTCTTTCCGCGCGTCTTGGTTCTTTGATGATTTTGGCAAATTCTGGGAGTTTGCCATCTCGTATGGCCTGTTCGAGGGTATCTTTAAGGTCGAAACAATCTTGTGTTTTGTGACCGTAACCTCGGTGGTAGTCGCAGTAGAGGGTTTTGTTGCCTCCCGTCCTTTCTTTGAGTTGTCGGGCTTTCGGAATGATGCCTCGATCTGCTATTTGGTGGTATATTTCAGTAATTGGTGCTGTCAGGGGCGTGTAATTAGAGAATTTGCCAATTCTTGGTGGTCGGTTTGTATTTGTCGGTCTGGGGTGATCCCTTTGATTCTCTCTGGGTGGTGGATTTTGGCGAGAAGCCGGGTTGCCGTGTTGGGTGTTGTCGTGCTGCCGTTTGTTAGCGGCGACAACCTAGCTGACTTCTTCGTCATTGATGTAATCTTTGGCGACATTCTGGATCTCATGCATGGTCCATACTGGTTTGGTGGTGAGGTGTTTGCGAAAATCTTCGTTCATGAGTCCGTTGGTTAAACAAAGGCTCGCGACGGAATCCGTGAGTCCGTCGACCGTTAGGCATTCGTCTTGAAGCGGTCGAGGTATTTCCTTGTGGATTCTTCTTGCTTTTGCGTGACCCCTAGCAAGCTTATGGGGTGCTTGGCTTTGTTGATTCTAGTTGTGAACTGGGCCATGAACTTTCGTGTTATGTCGTGGAAACTGGCTATGGATCCGTTTGGGAGGGCGTTGAACCATTTGATTGCCGGCCCTGCAAGGGTTACCGGGAAGGCTCTGCATCGGACCGCGTCGGCCGCTCCTTCTAGGTTCATTCTGGCCTCGAAGGCCGTTAGATGTTCCTGGGGGTCCTTGGTCCCATCGTACTTCATGTCGGTCGGTTTGTCGAATCCTTTGGGGAGTTTTGCTCTCAAGATTCTTTCTGTGAAGGGTGTAGCTCCCATTATTGTGTGGTCGTTTCTTGTGCGCTTGGTATTTCGGTATCTCCGATCTTCGTCTGAGTCATGTTGTCGACTTAGATCTCGGGAAGTGCTGCGGTTGTGTTTCTTGTTGTACCGCCGTTCCGACGATTTCTCGTGACCGTGGTCTCGTGAGGCGCTGCGACCGTCTCTCTTATCGGGTCGTCGGGTTGGCGACCTGCCGCAGCGAGATCTTGACCTGGAAGTTGCTTGACTTCCGTGTTCGTTGTTGTGTTTTTCTCTATTAGTCAGTTTGCCTTCGAGCTCCTGAACCCGAAGGCAGAGATCCTGGATGATCTGTGCCGCTTTGTCCCTAGCTTTCTCGGGATGTCGTTGGTCCGTGACGACGTGGTCGTTCGTGTGATGGACAGTACTCGCTATTCTTGCTTGGTTTGTGACCTCCCGGTGTTCTGGGGTTGGGTTAAGCGGTCGAGAGTCATCTTGACTTGAGGGGGTTTCCTCCAGGACGTCCCCCATCCGGCTCGGCTGGCGCAAGTTCCCCACAGACGGCGCCAATGTACAAGATGTCTCTGGTACGGGTTGAGAGATGGATCGAGAACTTGCGGGTTGAGGCAGATGCCGGATCACTTGACTGGAGCAATGGGGGGAGGTACCTGCAAAGACACTCCGACGCTCAAGTCAGAATGGATCTAAGAGGTATAAGGTGTGTGGAATGAATGAATACCTGGAGGGACTTGGGTCCTCCTTTTATAGGTGTTGGTGAGCCTCTTATCTTATCTTATCTTATCTGGCTAAGATAAGGGAGATGTTTGAATTCGAAAGTCGGTTAGGAGCTCTAGAGGACCGATTTCGGGCCTTCCGGAAGATGGAGACGGGTCGGACCTGAGGAGCCGGGTTCGGGTTCAGTCGTGGGTCCGGGATCCGTGGGCCGGATCCGTAACAGTTTATAAATACAAATCATCTTTTATTTTTTTAGTTAGTTTTTAAAATTGAATTTAGATCTATTTAATTTCAAATTTAATATGATATTAAAAATTTAAAATCTATCTGATCTAATATATTATTGAATTATTCAGTTATAAATATTTACACTCTAACTAATAATTTAAAAAAATAAAAGAAATATATATGGATGTTAATTATTCATTGTTGTAAGAATCCTGTAAGTATCTTTATAAGTACTTTTAAATTTTTTAATCTATTATATTTAACATCTTTTTTATTTTTAAATCCCAAGTCTCAATAATTTAATTGCTAGGTGAAGTTTATTTGAACTTTTATTGATAAAAAAAATATAAGTTTTGAGAGTTGATTTTCATGACTAAAAGGTAAAAGAGAACAAAATCATGAAATTTTATAATTGGAATACACATCATAGAATAACACAAAAATATTGTATTACCTTTGTGGTCTTTAAAACTTTTTATTAGATCTTCATTTTTATTTGAAATGTATATTCTTAGTTTATCATTTAAAGGGTGGGAGTAGATAATAAAAGAAATTTATATGAGTGTGGATGAATATTATTATTGGAACCATCCGTACGTGGCAAAGCCACCAAAAAGATTATTATTTCTTTTAAATTTAAGGGAAGTTAATTAGTTCTGATAAATTTTTTGGACAACTGATCCAAAATTCAAAAAAGCTAAATATACTCAATAATAAAATTTTACACTCCAAATAATAATTTAAGAAAATAAAAAAATATATATGAATCTAAATTATTTATTATTGTAAGAATTTTGTCAATAAATAATTTGTGAGTATGTTTATAAATATTTTTAAATTTTTTAATCTATTATATTTAACATTTTTTCTGATTTTTAAAACCCAAAATCCCAACAGTCTAACGATACGTAAAGTTTATCTAAACTTTTATTGATAAAAAATATAAGTTTTAAGATTTGATTTATATCATTAGAAGATAAAAGAGAATAAATTTATGAAATCTTATCCTTAGAGTACACGGGATAAAGTAACATAAAAATATTGTACTACCTTTATTTCTTTTAAAATTTTTTATTAGGTCCTCATTTATATATGACATAATACACTCTTAATTTATTATTTAAAATGAGAATAGACTATAAAAAAATTAGGTGAATATATATTACTATTAAAATCATCCATAGTGAAGAAGCCACAATCAAGATTATTATGTTTTTTTTTTATTTAAGAAAAGTTAATTAGCTCTTAATTGGTTTTAATAAATTTTTTGGATAACCTATTTAAAACTCAAAAAAATTAAATATACTCAGTTATAAATATTTATACTACAAATAATAATTCAAGATAATAGAAAAAGATATATAAAAATCTAAACTATTCATTATTTTAAGAGTTTTCTCAATAAATAATTTAAGTTATAAATATTTTTGAATTTTTTAATCTATTATATTTAATATTTTTTATTTTTAAATTTCAAGTTCCAACCGTACAGCCACTATGTGAAGTTTATTTGATTTTTTATTTATAAAAAATATCAATTTTGAGATTTGATTTTTATGAATAAAAAATAAAATAATAAAATTATAAAATTTTATTAGAGTGCACACGATAGAATAATATAAAAATATTGTATTATCTTTGTGTCTTTTAAAGTTTTTTATTAGGTTTTTTTTTTATATAACATATACACTCTTAGTTTATTATTTAGAATGAGAGTAGACAATAGAATAAATTTATATGAGCGTGGATGAATATTATTATTAAAATCATCCGTGGAGAAGCCACAATCAAGATTATTATGTTTTTTTTCTTTTTTTTAAATTCAAGGAAAGTTAATTAATTAGCTCTTAATCGGTTCTAACAAATTTTTTGGATAACCAACCTAAAACTCAAGAAAACTAAGTATACCCAATTATAAATATTTACACTCCAACTAATAATTCAAAAAAATAAAAGTGATATATATGAATTTTAGTTATTTTTTATTGTAAAAGTTTTGTCAGTAAATAATCCGTGAGTATCTTTTTAAATATTTTTTAATTTCTTAATCTGTTATATTTAATATCTTCTAGCTAAATGAAGTTTATCTGAACTTTTATTTAAAAAATATAAATTTTGAGGTTTGATTTCAGATAAAAAAAAAAACAAAATCATGAAATTTGATAGTTAGAATACAGATGATAGAATAATACAAAAATATTATGCTACTTTTGGAACCTTCAAAATTTTGATTAGGTCTTCATTTCTATATGATGTATACACTATTGTTTTATCATTTAGAATGGAAATAAACAATTAAAAAAAATTCATATGACAATGGATGAATATTAGTATTGGTACCATCAGTATCAGAGCCATAGTCAAGATTATTATCTTTTTCCATTTAAGTTAAATTAATTACCTCTTAATTGGTTCAAATAAATTTTTTGCATAAACGACCTAAAATTTGAGAAAACTAAGCATATTTATTTATAAATATTTACACTCTAAACAATAATTTAAGACAATAAAAAAATATATGAATATAAATTATTTATTATTTTAAGAGTTCTCTCAAAAAATAATTTTTAAATATTTTTATAAATATTTTTAAATTTTTTTATCTATTATATTTAATATTTTTTATTTTTAAATTTTAAATTTCAATAATTCAACCACTATTTGAAGTTTATCTGAATTTTTATTTATAAAAATATAAATTTTGAGATTTGATTTTCAATGAAATCTTATCGTTAGAATGCACATGATAAACTAATACAAATATTATACTACCTTTGATGTCCTTTAAATTTTTTTATTAGGTCTTTATTTTTATATGATATATACATTCTTAATTTATTATTTAGAATGAGAGTAGATAATAGAAAAAATTTATATAGACATGAATGAATATAACTATTGAAACTATCAGTGGAGAAGTCACACTTAAGATTATTATATTTTTTTTTAATTTAAGAAAAGTTAATTAATTAGCTCTTAATTGATTCTGATAAAAAGTCTCGATAACTTACCTAAAATTCAAGAAACTAAGTATACTTAATTATAAATATTTTTTTTCCCAAAGATAGTAGATTATATTTCATTAGTTATTGAAAAATGAAATACAAAAATGTCCAAAAGCAGGACAGCATAATGAAAAGTGGGGATTTCCCAAAAGCACTACACTGAAGGTATTCATCCAACGGTGCGTGGTCGAAAAACGAAAAAAATCTTAAAGAAGAAAGAATGATAAATCAAATTGAATGCAACTAAGAGCTTGCCTCATGGAGATGACGACCTAAACTGGGAGTTCTTTGGATTTCACGGAGCAACTTGACAGAGCTTGCTAGAATGGCAGATGGCATTGAAGTAGAACCTTCAAAAATCAACTGGTTGCGAGCTTTCCAGCAGTTCCAGCAAATGATGGCAAGTAATTGAGGATTACGGTCAGCATTCTTCAACGGGTTAAGCATCTCTGTTGATGCAATCCACCATGTCCAAAAGTCGTTAGGACTCTGAGGGGGAAGACAGTCACGAAGATAACTATGAGACCATACATCTTTAATTCTAGAGCAATCGATCAAACAATGAGTGACTGTTTCGGTTGCTTCATGACAGCAGGGGCATATTGGTGATATAGATGGGATGCGGTGATGAATCTGAGCAAGCACCGGGAGCCGGCCATGGAGAGCTTTCCAGATAAATAGTTTAATTTTGTGAGGCAAGTTCAACTTCCATAGATCAATCCACGGCTTTTTCTGTTGCATATAATTAGGGCAAAGCTCCAGAGGCGGATGATAAAATAAATAGCCAATTCTGTAACCTGAAGCTGTATCATATTGTTTGGATTTATTCAAATCCCATTGCAATTTGTCCCTACTCTGCTGAATTTTAACTGAAAAAATTCTATTTGCAACGTCTTGGGGAAATAATTCTTGAATAAGATTCTGATTCCAATTCCTATCTTCAGTAATTAGATCTTTAACTCTTGGAACCAACTCAGAGATAGCTTGTCTATTTGGCATGCCAGAAATCTTTAAAGGATACGGAGGAGGCAGCCAAGGATCCTCAAAGGTTCGGATATTCTCTCCAGTACCCACAGCCCAATTAAGACCTTTTTCAACAATCTTTCGGCCTTCCAGTATGCTCCTCCATCCCCAAGAAGGTAAGACTCCAATTTCTGCCGTTATAGCATTACCATTGCTAAAGTATTTACCTCTTAGGATTTTGGATAATAAGGAAGTAGGCTGTGTTACAAGTCGCCAAAACTGTTTGCCTAAAAGCGCCAGATTTTGGATTCTGAGATCTTTAAATCCAAGGCCTCCTTCTTTTCGTGGGCGAGTCATAGTGTCCCAGCTAATCCAAGCCATCCGCCTTTCAGAACCTTTTTGTCCCCACCAGAACTGAGAAAGTAGAGAGTGAATTTTCGAGATTAAAGAATACAGCAGATTTATTAAGATTTACCCTCTGGCCACTGATGCTTTCATAAGAATTCAATAATTGCAGGATATTTGAACATGCTTCAGGATTAGCCTTACAGAATAAGATGGAATCATCAGCAAAGAGGAGGTGGTTGACCTTGGGACATCGCTTATGTATCTGAAGACCCTGAATTAGTCTGTTTTGTTCTGCCTTGTGTAGCAAGAAGGAGAGACCTTCTGCACAGAAAAGAAAAAGATAGAGAGATAGAGGATCTCCTTGTCGAATACCTCTATTTGGTTTGAAGAAACCATAAGGTTGTCCTTCCACAATAACAGAATAAGAAACAGTTGTCACTAATTCTCGAATCCACATGATCCACCGGGAGTCAAAACCAAACTTCTCCAATATAAACCAAAGAAAGTGCCATTCCACCCTATCATATGCCTTACTCATATCTAGTTTTAGCGCCATTTCATTTTCGAGTCCCCTTTTTTTGTTCTTCAAGTAATGCATACACTCATGAGCAATTAGGATATTATCAGAGATTAATCTGCCTTTAATAAAAGCACTCTGCGTAGGGCTAATTAGTCTATTCATCATACCCTGAAGTCTATGTACAAATACTTTGGAGATAATCTTGTAAAAGACTGAAGATAGGCTTATTGGTCTTACCTGAGTCATATCTTTAGCATTAGAAATCTTGGGAATAAGACAGATCTGAGTGTGATTAAAACCCTTTAAAATTTTGCCCCCTGAAAAGAAGCTCTTAACTGCTCGAAACACATCACCACTAAGTATGTTCCAGAAGCTTTGAAAAAATTTTGCTGTCATACCATCATCTCCTGGAGCACTTTGGGGATGAATGCTAAATGTTGCACGTTTCACTTCCTCCATAGTCACTGGTCTTTGAAGCCTACGGTTCATGTGAGCTGTAACTTTAGGTTCAAAATCAGTAAACAGAGGTTCAGGGTTCTCATGACAAGTGGAGGAAAAGATGTCCTTGAAATAAGATTCAGCCACAGAAGCAATATCAACATTTGAAGTAGCCACTTCACCGTCACTGCCAGTTAGTTGCCAAATTCTATTCCTTCGAGTTCGATTTCTAAATTTCTGATGGAAGAAAGCTGTATTCTGATCGCCAGATTTGAGCCATTTGACTCTAGACTTATCTTTCCAATAAGATTCCTCATTTTGCAATGCTTTTTCAAGTTTGTCCTCTATTTCTGAAATGATGTCGCCTCCATGAATTCCTGCTAAACGAAGTTCCTCTAATTCCGACTGTAGTAAATCAATCTCCACCTTCGAATTAGATCTGTGTTCTTGCTGCCATCTGACAATCTTATGCCGACAATGCTTTATTTTTTGAGCTAGGATATACATGGCTGAACCATCAATCTGTTCATGCCAAACATCTCTAACAATCTGCCTTATTTCATCATTGGAACACCATCTTTCTTGGAATTTGAATTGGCGTTTAGATCTCTCAGTTCTCGGATTAGAGTCTAGGAGAAGAGGGGCATGATCCGAGCCTGATTCTGACCGTCTAAGAACCGTTGCATTGGGATAGAGTTGCTGCCAATCAACTCCTACCAGGAATCGGTCCAGTCTTTCCTGTATCAACTCATCACCCCTCCGTCTATTTGACCAAGTGAATAGTCTTCCGACCATACCAATATCAATCAGGGAATTATCATCAATAAAACTATTAAATGTTTCAATAGAAGAAGGAGATTTAGCACCCCCACATTCTTTCTCCAATTGATTAGAAATGGCATTAAAATCCCCCATTAACACAACCTTACCATCGAACTGTTGGGTGACCGAAGTTAATTCAGCAAATTGAGCCATTTTATGTTGATCATTTGAACTGAGATAAACACCTAGAACACCATAGGGATCATTAGAACCAGCTGTCAGAACTGATGCCGCAATGAAAAATCTACCATGCTGTAAAATCTGAACAGTGCAACCATCCCTCCATGCCATTGCCAAACCCCCTGATAATCCATCAGGATCTACAATAAACCATTTCTTGAAACCACAAGATCTTAGTTTTCCTTCAACTTGTCGAGATTGATTTTTTGTTTCACAGATAAAACCAACCTCGGGGGAGTAGGATTTGCAAATCCCTTTAAGATTGTGGATTGTCAGGGGTCTCCCCAAACCCCGACAATTCCACGAGAGCAGTTTCATATTTCTTTGGGTGCCACTTGAAGGCTGGCACCCTCCACCGTCATAGCAATTATATGAGGGTTCTGAGTCTCTGATTTGTTGCTCATGGTGTAGAGAGAATCAGAATTGGTATTCAATGATTCCAAAGAGACATAAGATATATGGAATGAGTGAATTAGAAAACGGAATGAATTAAAAGAGGAATGAATTGGGAGAGAAAACGAAAATTAGGGAGCTAAGTGGAAAAGAAATTAAGAAAAGAAAGTAGAAGAAGATGGAAAAGAGTTTGACGAAGAAAAGACAAAGAAAGGTGTAACCATGGAAGCGGCGCATTGAAACCCTAGCAGGGCGCTAGATGAGGAGTACATACTCCCACTAAAAATTTGGAAAGATCTAAAAATAATTTTTGTTTTTTTTGGTGACTTGAAATACTTTTTGTTTGAAAACACATATACTTATACTTAATTATAAATATTTACACTCTAAATAATAATTCAAGAAAATAAAAGAGATATATATGAATCTTACTTACTTATTATTGTAAGAGTTGTGTTAGTAAGATTCTTTTCCTCGCGTGCGAAAAGAAAGGTCGTCAACTCCATTTATTAGAACAGCTCCCATTGAGTCTCTGCACCTATTTCTTTTTTATTCTCGCTTTATTTCTTAATGATTATTTATTTTCCGAAATTATTTATGAATATCTTTATAAATACTTTTGAATATTTTTAATCTATTATATTTAACATCTTCCTGATTTTTAAATTCAAGTCCGAATATTTCAACCGCGGCATGAAATTTATCTGCACTTTTATTTACAAAAGTGATAAGTTTTAAGGTTTAATTTTCATAATTATGAAATAAAAGAGAATAAAATTATAAAATATTATCATTAGAGTAACGCAAAAATATTGTGCTACCTTTGGATTTTTAAAGTTTTTTAGTAGGTCTTCATTTCTATATGAAATATTACACTCTTATTTTATTATTTAAAATGAAAATAGACAAAAAAAATTATATGAGAATGGATAAATATTACTATTAAAACTATCAGTATCAGTATCAGTATCAGAGCCATAATCAAGATTATTATCTTTTTTCATTTAAGTTAAATTAATTAACTCTTAATTGGTTCTAATAAATTTTTTGAATAAGCTACCTAAATTTTGAGAAAACTAAGCATAATTAGTTATAAATATTTATACTTTAAATAATAATTCAAGACAATAAAAAACATATATGAATATAAATTATTCATTATTTTGAGAGTTCTCTCAAAAAATAATTATTAAATATTTTTATAAATATTTTTGAATTTTTTATTTATTATATTTAATATTTTTTATTTTTAAATTTCAAGTTTCAATAATTCAACCACTATTTGAAGTTTATCTGAACTTTTATTTATAAAAATATAAATATTGAGATTTGATTTTCAATGAAAACTTATTGTTAGAATGCACGTGATAGAGTAACACAAACATTGTACTACCTTTGATGCCCTTCAAATTTTTTATTTAAGTCTTTATTTTTATATGATATATACATTCTTAAATTATTATTTAGAATGAGAGTAGATAATAGAAGAAATTTATATAGACATGAATGAATATAACTATTGAAACTATCCGTAGAGAAGCCACACTTGAGATTATTATATTTTTTTAATTTAAAAAAAGTTAATTAATTAGCTCTTAATTGATTCTGATAAAAGTGTCGATAACTTACCTAAAACCCAAGAAACCAAGTATACTTAATTATAAATATTTACACTCTAAATAATAATTCAAGAAAATAAAAGAGATATATATGAATCTTAGTTATTTATTATTGTAAGAGTTCTATTAGTAAGATTCTTTTCCCCGCGCGCGAAAAGAAAGGTCGTCAACTCCATTTATTAGAACAGCTCCCATGAAATCTCTGCATCTATTCCTTTTTTTATTCTCGCTTTATTTCTTAATAATTATTTACTTTCCGAAATTATTCATGAGTATCTCTATAAATACTTTTGAATATTTTTAATCTATTATATTTAACATCTTCCTGATTTTTAAATTCAAGTTCCAACATTCCAACCGCTGCATGAAATTTATCTGCACTTTTATTTACAAAAATAATAAGTTTTAAGGTTTAATTTTCATAACTATGAAATAAAAGAGAATAAAATTATGAAATATTATCGTTAAAGTACACATGATAGAGTAACGTAAAAACATTGTGCTACCTTTGAATTTTTAAAGTTTTTTACTAGGTCTTCATTTTTATATGAAGTATTATACTCTTATTTTATCATTTAAAATGAAAATAGGCAAAAAACACACACACACAAATTTATATGAAACTGAATGAATATTACTATTAAAACTATCAGTGTCAGAGCCGAAATCAAGATTATTGTCTTTTTTTCATTTAAGTTAAATTAATTAACTCTTAATTGGTTGTAATAAATTTTTTGAATAAAAGCTACCTAAAATTTGAGAAAACTAAGTATACTTAGTTATAAATATTTATACTTTAAATAATAATTCAAGATGATAAAAAAAATATATGAATATAAATTATTCATTATTTTAAGAGTTCTCTCAAAAACTAATTTTTAAGTATTTTTATAAAATACTTTTGAACTTTTTTATCTATTATATTTAATATTTTTTTATTTTTAAATCTCAAGTTTCAATAATTCAACCACTATTTGAAGTTTATCTGAATTTTTATTTATAAAAATATAATTTTGAGATTTAATTTTCAATTAAATCTTATCGTTAGAATGCATATGATAGAGTAACACAAATATTATACTACTTTTGATGTCCTTTAAATTTTTTATTAGGTCTTTATTTTTATATGGTATATACATTCTTAATTTATTATTTAAAATAAGAGTAAATAATAGAAAAAATTTATATAGACATGAATGAATATTACTATTGAAACTGTCCGTGGAAAAGCCACACTTGAGATTATTATATTTTTTTTTATTTAAGAAAATTTAATTAATTAGCTCTTAATTGATTATGATAGACTTCTCGGATAACTTACCTAAAATCCAAGAAACCATGTATATTTAGTTATAAATATTTATACTCTAAATAATAATTCAAGAAAATAAAAGAGATATATATGAATCTTAGTTATTTATTATTGTAAGAGTTCTGTTAGTAAGTGATATATATTTATTAATCAATTGAAATAATATTTCAATACAAATACGTAAACAAGTCTATGTACACATTTCTGTAGAGTTTTTTGAGAATTTTATTTGTACAGTAAGAATCTTTCCTCTCACGCAACAGAAAAATCCGTCAACTCTATTTATTAGAACAGCTCCTACTGAGTCTCTGCATCTATCTTTTTTTTTATTCTCGCTTTTTTAATGATTATTTCCTTTCTGAAATTATGCGTAAGCATTTTTATAAATATTTTTGAATTTTTTTATCTATTATATTTAACATCTTCCTAATTTTAAATTCAAGTCCCAACATTTTAACCACTATATGAAGTTTATCTGAACTTTTATTTACAAAAATTTTAAGTTTTAAGGTTTAATTTTATGACTATGAGATAAAGCTTAACAGAGAACAAAATTATGAAATATTATCGTCATAGTACACATACTAGAGTAGCGTAAAAAATATTGTGTTACCATTGCACTTTTAAAGTTTTTTACTAGGTCTTCATTTCTATATGAGGTATACACTCTTATTTTATCATTTAAAATGAGAATAGACAATAAAAGAAATTCATATGAAAATGGATGAATATTACTGTTAAAACCATCAGTATCAGAGCCATAATCAAGATTATTATCTTTTTTTTGTTTAAGTTAAATTAATTAGCTCTTAATTGGTTCTAATAAATATTTTGGATAACCGACCTAAAATTTGAGAAAATTAAACATATTTAGTTATAAATATTTACACTCTAAATAATAATTCAAGACAATAAAAAAATATATGAATATAAATTATTCATTATTTTAAGAGTTCTCTCAAAATAATTTTTGAACATCTTTATAAATATTTTTAAATTTTTTTATTTATCTATTATATTTAATATTTTTCTGATTTTTAAATCCCAAGTTTCAATAATTCAACCACTATTTGAAGTTTATCTTAACTTTTATTTATAAAAATATGAATTTTGAGATTTGATTTTTAATGGAATCTTATCGTTAGAGTACACATAATAGAGTAATACAAACATTGTACTACTTTTGATGCCCTTTAAATTTTTTATTAGGTCTTTATTTTTATATGATATATGCACTCTTAATTTATCATTTAAAATGAGAGTAGATAATAGAAGAAATTTATATAAACGTGAGTAAATATTACTGTTGAAACTATCCCTGAAAAAGCCACACTTGAGATTATTATAATTTTTTTTAATTTAAGAAAAGTTAATTAATTATCTCTTAATTGATTCTGATAAACTTTAGTTTTCGGATAACGGACTTAAAATCCAAAATAACTAAGTATACTCAATTATAAATATTTACACTCCAAATGATAATTTAAGAAAATAAAAGAGATAGATATAGATCTTAGTTATTTATTATTGTAAGAGTTCTGTCAATAGATGATATAAGGATTCAAAAATAGAAATTTTGAGTAATATATTTAATAATTAATTGAAATAATATTTCACTACAAATACATAAAGAAGTTTATATACATATTTCTGTATAACCTTTTAAGAATTTTATTTATACAGAAGGATTATTTTCGTAGTACAAAAGAAAAGGTCAACAATTCCGTTTATTAGAACAACTTCTATTGAAGTTCTCCACCTATCCTTTTTTTTTATTTTCGCTTTCTTAATCATTATTTCCTTTCCTAAATTATTCGTGAGTATCTTTGTAAATACTTTTGAATTTTTTTAATTCATTACATTTAACATCTTTTTTATTTTTAAATTAAGTCCTAACATTCCAACAGCTACATGAAGTTTATTTGAATTTTTATTTACAAAAATCATAAGTTTTGAGGTTTAACTTTCATGACTATGCATGAGATAAAAAGAGAACAAAATTATAAAATATTATCGTTAGAATACACATGATAGAGTAACGCAAAAACATTATGCTACCTTTAAGTTTTTAAAGTTTTTTAGTAGGTCTTCATTCCTATGTGACATGTACACTCTTATTTTATCATTTAAAATGGGACTAAGCAATAAAAGAAATTTATATGAAAATAAACAAATATTACTATTAAAACCATCAAACTGTGAAGAAGCGACAGTCAAGATTATTTATTTATTTTTTTTATTTAAGAGAAGTTAATTAATTTTTAATTGGTTCTAATAAAATTTCTTGGATAATTGACTTATAATTCAAGAAAACTAAGTATATTTAAATTTAAAAATTTACCTCCAAATAATAATTCAGAAAAATAAAAAAGATATATATGAATATAAAATTATTCATTATTTGAAGAGTTATGTCCGTAAATGAATTTTGAGTATCTTTATAAATATTTTTGAATTTTTTAATCTATTATATTTAACATTTATCTGATTTTTAAATTTCAAATTTCAATGGTCCAACTACTTTCTGAAGTTTATAAGTCTTGAGGTTTGATTTTTATGACTAAGAAATAAAAGAATAAAATTATAAAATCTTATTGTTAGAATACACATGATAAAATAATACAAAAATATTTTGATATTTTTGAGGTTTTTAAAATTTTTTATTAGGTCTTTATTTTTACGTGACATATACACTTTTTAGTTTATTATTTAAAATGGGAGTAAATAATAAGAGAAATTCTTATAAGAATGCATAAATATTACTGTTGAAACTATCAGCATTTGAAAAGGCACAAAGTCAAGATTATTATTATTTTTTATTTAAAAGAAGTTAATTAGTTTTGAATTTATTCTAATAAATTTTTTTGGATAACCGACTTATAACTCAAGAAAACTAAGATTACTTAGTTTTAAAAATTTACACTCGAAATAATAATTCAGGAAAATAAAAAATATATATATAGATATAAAATTATTCATTATTTGAAGAGTGCTGTCCGTAAATAATTTTTGAATATCTTTAAAATTATTTTTAAATTTTTTAATCTATTATATTTAATATTTTTTTATTTTTAAATTTCAAGTTTCAATCGTCTAATTACTTTTTGATGTTTATCTGAATTTTTATTTACATAGAAATATAAATTTTGAAGTTTGATTTCTTTGATTAGAGATAAAAGAGAACAAAATTATGAAATCTTATAATTAGAATACACATGATAAAATAACAGAAAAAATATTGTACTACTTTTCAAATTTTTAAAGTTTTCTATTAGATCTTCATTTTTATTGACATATACACTCTTAATTTATCATTTAAAATGAAAGTAGACAATAAAAAAATTCATACGAGAATGGATGAATATTACTATTGAAATCATTCGTATCAGTATATGTGAATAAACGACCTAAAATTCAAAAAAAACTAAGCATACTTAGTTATAAATATTTACACTCTAAATAATAATTCAAGACAATAAAAAAAATATATGAATCTAAATTATTTATTATTTTAAGAGTTCTCTCAAAATAATTTTTGAGTATCTTTATAAATCTTTTTGAATTTTTTATCTATTATATTTAATATTTTTCTAATTTTTAAATCCCAAGTTTTAACGGTTCAACTATTATTTGAAGTTTATCTGAACTTTTATTTATAAAATATAAATTTTGAGATTTCATTTCTACGATTAAAAGATAAAAGAGAACAAAATCATTAAATCTTATCGTTAGAGTGTACATGATAGAGTAATATAAATATTGTACTATTTTTTGCCTTTTAAATTTTATACCATGTCTTCGTTTTTATATGACATATATATTCTTAGTTTATCATTTAGAATGAGAATAGAAAAAAAAATTATATAAACGTGAGTGGATATTACTATTGTCCATGGAAAAGCCACAAGAAATTAATTAATTAGTTCTTAATTGGTTTTAATAAACTTTTCGAATAACCACCCTACAACAAAAAAAAAAACTAAGTATATTGTACTCAATTATAAATATTTATATTCTAAATAATAATTTGAGAAAATAAGATATTATATATATATATATATATATATATATATATATATATATATATATATATATATATATAGAGTTATTTATTATTATAAGACTTCTGTCAATAATTGATTCATGAGTATTTTTATCAATATTTTTGAATTTTTGAATTTATTATTTTTTAGATCTTCCTGATTATAAGTTTTGAGGTTTGATTTCCATAACTAAGAAATAAAAGAGAACAAAATCATAAAATCTTATCGATAGAGTAACGCAAAAACATTGTGCTACCTTTGGGGCCTTTGAAATTTTTTACTAGGTCTTTATTTATACATGACATATACATTCTTAGTTTATCATCTAGAATGGGAGTATGTAATGAAAAAAATTAATATAAGAATAAACGAATATTACTATTGAAACCATTGCACAAAGAAATCACAGTCAAGATTATTATATTTTTTTTATTTAAAGGAAGTTAATTAGCTCTTAGTTGGTTCTAATAATTTTTTTGGATAACCTACTTATAACTCAAGAAAACCAAATATACTTAGTTTTAAAAATTTACACTCCAAATAATAATTATTCAGGAAAACAAAGAAGATATATATGAATCTAAAAATATTTATTATTTTTAAGAGTTTTATCAATAAATGATTTGTGAGTATCTTTGTATATATTTTTGAATTTATTATATTTAATATTTTTTTATTTTTAAATTTCAAGTTCCAACAATACAACTACTTTGTAAAGTTTATCTAAACTTTTTTTTTTAAATTAAGTTTGAGATTTAATTTTCTTCACTAGAAAAAAAGAGAACAAAATCATCAAATCTTATCACTGACTGCACATGATGGAGTAATATAAGAATATTGTATTACTTTTGTGTCCTTTAAAATAATAATTATTCAGGTAAACAAAGAAAATATATATGAATCTAAAAATATTCATTATTTTTAAGAGTTTTATTAATAAATGATTTGTGAGTATTTTTATATATATTTTTGAATTTATTATATTTAATATTTTTTATTTTTAAATTTCAAGTTCCAACAATACAACTACTTTATGAAGTTTATCTAAATTTTTATTTTTAAAAAATTAAGTTTGAGATTTAATTTTCTTCATTATAAGAAGAGAACAAAATCATCAAATCTTATCACTAGACGCACATAATGGAGTAATATAAAAATATTATATTATTTCTGTGTCCTTTTAAATTTTTACTAGGTCTTCGTTTTTACATGACATACACACTCTTAATTTATTATTTAAAATGAGAGTAGACAATAAAACAAATTCATATGAGCGTGGGTGAATATTACTATTGGAATCATCAGTAAAAAATTCACAATCAAGATTATTATGTTTTTTTTAATTTAAGAAAAGTTAATTAATTAGCTTTTAATGAGTTCTAATAAACGTTTTCCATGATCGACCTAAAACTCAAGAAAACTAAGTATACTCAACTATAAGTAATAATTCAAAAAAATAAAAGAGATATATAGATTTTAGTTATTCATTATGGTAAGAATTTTGTCAGTAAATTATTGTTGTGTATCTTTATAAATATTTTTAAATTTCTTAATCTATTATATTTAACATCTCTTCGCTAAATAAAGTTTATCTGAATTTTTATTTGAAAAAAATATAAGTTTTGAGGTTTGATTTTTATAATTAAAAATAAAAAAAAATCATAAAATCTTATAATTAAAATACACATTATAAAATAACACAAAAATATTTTTCTACTTTTGGGACATCTAAAATTTTTTATTAAGCCTTTATTTCTATATGACATATAGACTCTTAGTTTATTATTTAAAATGGAAATAGATAATAAAAGAAATTCATATGATAATGAATGAATATTACTCTTGGAACTTCTCGTATCACCGAATGGAGAAGCCGCCACAAATCCACAATCTAAGATTATTATGTTTTTT
The DNA here is from genome assembly GCF_059453495.1 of Arachis ipaensis. Lineage (NCBI taxonomy): Eukaryota > Viridiplantae > Streptophyta > Magnoliopsida > Fabales > Fabaceae > Arachis > Arachis ipaensis. The sequence goes on from NC_142436.1 coordinate 10,666,002, forward strand.
TTTTCATTTAAAAGAAGTTAATTAGCTGTAATAAAATTTTTGAATAACCGATTTATAATTCAAAAACTTAAGTATATTTAGTTCTAAATATTTACGCTCCAAATAATATTTTAAGAAAATAAAGAAGATATATATGAATCTAAAATTATTCATTATTTTGAGAGTTGTACGAGTGACTGATTTATGAATATCTTTATAAATATTTTTAAATTTTTTAATTTATTATATTTAACATATATTTTTTTTTAAATTTCAAGTTCCAACCATCTAACTATTATGTGAAGTTTATCTGAACCTTTATTTTAAAAAAATATAAATATGAATTTTGAGGTTGGATTTCATTCCATGACTAGGTACTCAACACAACCTAGTAATCTATGTTCTCAAAAGATAAGATAAAATAGAACAAAATCATAAAAAGTGTACACATGATAAAGTAACACAAAAATAGCGTAGCCTTTAAAATTTTTTACTAAAAGTCTTAATTTACATATACACTCTTAGTTTATCTTTAAAGTGGGAGTAAATAATAAAAAAAAAATCATTTAAAATGGAGAAGTTAGTGTTCAAAAAATTAAATTGGAAAAAAAAATTTACTATGTCACTCAAATAAAATAATTATTAAATTTAGGTAATAATTGAGCTATTTGAATTTGTCATCTTAATACTTCCTATTGTCAGATCAGCGTTTTTCATTTCATGTGATGTCATACTTTTACGTTTGGATATTTGGTTAAATTTTATATTTTATTGGATTATTTGTCTTTCGTGTTTTTTCGGATTTTTTTGTGAGCGTGAAAATTTTTCAAGTACATATTAATAGTTTACTACTCTTTAAGAAAAAATCTTGCTTATGTTTGTTAGACAAATATTCATATTCATCATTTCTATATATAAGTTCATAATATATATAGTTTTCAAAATTATTTTGTCCATAATAAATTAGTCTTATATTAATGACGATGTGTATATATATATTGTTTAACTCATTTTTAATATGTATTTTATATTTTAATATATATTTTATTCGAATAATTGATTTAATGGATGATTTTATTTTGTGTATTGAAAGATGATTGATTTTTTTACTTTATTTTCGTGTGATAAACTGATGTTTTTATACAAGGGAAGAGAGAGAGGTAGGTAGAATTGGACTACAAAAATTGGCGACACAATTGTGCTTCTCAAACTGTTTTCTGTCACCTTTTGATTAATATAGACAAACCAAAGTTGTTCATAGACATACATAGTCTTGAACATGAAACAGCAAGCATAACTTCGTTACATGAATATTAATCATTAAAGTTATATGTGAAACTATATAACTTAGATATTGTTGGGAAAAAGATCCATGGAGGTAATAAATTAAAGCACCAAACATGGGGCAACATGTTACAGTATATAATTATATTATTCAAATTTATAAGGCCCCCTCATCCATTTGTCTCCATGTCCATAGTTCATTACCTGAACCCGGGGGGGTTCATTCAAGCAAAAAATATAGACATTACACATTGCATAAGCTTATACGGAAAATAAAGGTAAATAATGAATACTATCTTTTTGACCATACCACCATTTTTATGAACACTCTTCTGATGAGTTTTCTCTTATTTGTTAAAGGTTTTAATTTACATTCTCTTTTGGCTTGGATGCCCTCATTTAGTAACCTCCGGTATGGATCTCACCCCAAGCATAATTATTTCAATTCCACCAAGTAAAATAAGTGGTGATGATTATTCTTGACCCACTAATCAAATATCATGTTAAATTTCGATTTACACTGTATCTACTGTTAGCTGAGATATATGGACTCATTTCCACCTTAATTAGGTTTGTTGAATATTAAATGAGTAGAAAAAGACACATTAATAATTATAAATATTTTTAATGCGCTCTTTACATAAGAGTTTTTTTTTTTTTTTTTTTTTTGCGTAAATTTTACATAAACTTGTTTTGTTTGTCTTTTGTTTAAATTATTTTTTATTTTTTTAGGGTAGATAAGAATCGAATTATAAGATTTTTTGTTAAAGAAATTTTGTTATCATGTTATAAAATTATTTTTTATAAAAACTTAAACTAATAAAAAAACATATAAATTATTACATCTCTAATAAGGTTATATCCAATTTAATAATAATGAGGGTTTAAATTAACACAATATCATCATATTATTTAGATAGAAAAACTACCCGTATAATTCTATTTGATTAATTTTGAAGAGGGGGGAGGGGGCTTTCTTGAGATAGCTCATCAAAATTTCTGTAACCAAAATATTTATAATTTAATTCTTGTTACTTTAATTTCATTCTTCCAAATAAAAATAATTTTAGTGCAAGATACATGCAATAAATATGTTTATTATATATCAATATTTCAAGTTAAAAAAAAAAAAGGAGAAAATAAACTCTACATGAAGACTAACAATAAATGTCCTCGTCTTGGAAAAATAATTTGTCGACACTTTTATTCATCCAAACTGAGGACATACAGTGTGCACACATTGCCTGATAATTTTCTTCCGTGTGGTATTTTTATATTTTTTTTTTCTTATAACATTTACGAAGCACAAAGGATGTACATACACATTATGTTCTCAACCATTTTTTATCAAATTTTATAATTTACTGAAGTTAAAGGAATGGAAAGCATCATAAGAAAAAGGACAAAGGTTGCGGCTACAAGCTATGACCTCTAGAATTTGCATGGCTAATTGTGGATATGGGCAAATATTATAATGTGTTGCCAATTAAAGGCAAGAAGTATAAGCATTGTGCAATTATAAGGGTAGTTAGTTGTTGCAGAAAAAGGTAAAAGAAGATCCAACATAGTTTCACGCCGGTCGCCGAATATCACGCATGGTTTGGACTTTGAACCACGTCGAGACGGTTAGTAGATAAACTTAAAATTGTATTACAATATAATATTACGCATGCTTTGGACTTTGAACAACGTCATGCTTTGGACTTTGAACCACGTCGAGGCGGTTATTAGATAAACTTAAAATTGTTAAAATTGTATTACAATATAATATTACGCATGTTTTGGACTTTGAACAACGTCATGCTTTGAACTTTGAACAACGTCGAATTGGTTATTAGATAAATTTAAAATTGTATTACAATATAATATTACGCATGCTTTGGACTTTGAACAACCTCAAGAGTCAAGACAGTTATTAGATAAACTTAAAATTGTATTACAATATTAAATTTAATTTTAATATTAAAACAAAATTTGGTCCATTTTTTAATTAAAATTTTATATTTGATGTTAATTTTTTTATTTTGAAAGATAAAAAATAATATTAAATGATAGAAAGAATAAAAACATCTAAGAAAATTATATATTACATATATCTATTTTTTAATTCATATTTTATTTGTGACAAATATTTATTAATCAATATTACAAATTCATCATGCTATACATATATTTTAGTAGTTAGAACATATGTATAGCATGATGTGTTTGTTATGTTTATTAATAAATATTAACTATAATTTTTTTTAGCATAAATTTAATAACAAAATCAAAATAAATCTTAAAAAGAGATGATTATATTATGACTTAGACAGTATTTATAACAATATAACTTTTTATAACTCTTATAAACTTAAGAATTATTTCTTGATACATTTTAATGTTATTATTTTTATTATAAATAATTAATAATGAATATAATTAATTTTTACTGTTATAATTTAATTACTGATTTATATGTAATTATTTATTTGTTTGTTGTATATATATTTATTTGTGTGTTATGATCTTTGTTAAATTTATTTTTTATTATTATACCTTGTTATGTATACTTATATAACTAAATATATTAATACTATATGCTTTTTTGAATTTTTTAACACTATATATACATCCCGTCTTTGGGAATAACACAAAAAGAATTTCATATCCAAATTTTAACTTTGGCCTATAACAGCACATATATAGAGTGTGTACATTGCCTTAAGCCACAAGGAAATTAAGAACAAACTAATACAAGAAGTCGATCCTAACTAATTTAAGATTCTAACTTCTCTTCGTCTAAATCAGTTAGATCAGTTATATTACTACTAGTACTGTCTATAGCCCCCTCAAACTAAATTTGGTGTTTATAATTATTCTAAGTTTGGCACATGCAAAATATATAAAAGGGAGCTGCTGATAATAGTTTAATTATGACATCAGCTACTTAAGAATTAGTAAAAATATGAATTATATATAGTTGTTTTTTTTTTTTCTGCTACAACTAGGGTGGTCTGATCCGATTCGAAAGTTCAGTCCAGATCCGAATACTTTAGAGGTTAATTTAATGTGATTTCATTGGGTCTAAAGTCGGATAAGAGCCTCAAAAATAAATTTGATCATTATTTAGGGCTGGGTCTAGGTCAAGGCGAACTTAACTTCATCCGGCTCCATGTATATCCTAAAAAAACTAAAAAAAGTATATATGTTTTAAATTAATTCCAATATTATGTTATATTAATTATAAGCTTATTATTTTATTTTTAATCACACTTAATTGAATTAGAAAATAGATCAAACAAGTATCAAATTAGAATTTATGGACAAATTCAAGTTTAAAAATAGATATCAACTTCTCGGTAACAAATATATCTTTTTCTTCTTTATAAAAAAGTGTATCATAATTTTTGTTCGTAAAGTTTATCAAAGTACAAAGTTCATCGATTTAGACCCGATTTTAGTGTGATCCGAAAGTAGTATGATTTCACCGGATTTAAGACTAGTTAAAAGTTTCAAAAATAGACCCTATCATTATTTAAGGTCGGATCTGGATAAAAACGAACCCGACTTTACATAGCCTATTTACATCCCTAGCTACGACCTTGTCTCGGACAAAATACAAATCTATCTCTAAATGTTTGCTTCGACTGTGTAAAACAAAATATTATATATAACATTTACATAAATATAAGAAAAATTGTAAAAGTTTTTAAAAAAATAAAAAATAAAATATTAAAATTATTGATCCATAAAGATATAAAAAAAATTATAATAATTACAAAAAAAATAAAAAATATTAAAATTATTGACAAATTTTAACATAATTAATTATTAAATATTAATTTGTGTATAATTAATTACACAATACTTCTCTAAAAATTAGATGAGAAGAGAGAGGTAACTGGCATTAAATGCTTGGTGTCATAATGTAACATATTATAGATTATTGATGATTGGTTCTTTAAAATATAAATAAAAAATATAATAATAATTAATAAAAATATGAAATAAAATATTAAAATTATTGACAAATTTTAACATAAATAATTTAATGTTAATTTATATATAATTGATTATATAATATTTTTTAAAAAATAATTAAAAAAAAAAAACGTATGCAAACTGATGTGCGGCACGTTGGCGTGTTTGGCCTAAAACTTGATATTTTTTTTCAGTCTTACAAAATATCCTCAAGATCAGAGACTCGTTATATAGGCTTATCCAATTAATTATAGGTTGCACACCGCAGAGAATAATAATAATAATAATAATAATAATAATAATAATAATAATAATAATCAGTTTATGTATAATTGTATGCTGCAAAATTAGGTCCATAATTATCGCTTTTCTTTTAACCATTTAACTATCAAAATGCATGCATCGTTTGTTCCCTTATTATACGTATCATTAATTAGTTAATAATTTCAGTTACATCTATTATATATTATTAAAATAAAATTTTTTAATTAATAATATAACTAACGTAACATATTTTTAAAAATATATTTAAATACGTTAATTAATTAATTATTTATTTGATTTAACTACAATAAATATTAAATTATTTAATGTTTTATTTAATCAAATTAACTATAATTAATTAATTATATTAATTATTTAATTTTATTAAAATAAATAAATTGATTTTATTTTAATTTACATTAATATTTTTGTTTTATATATTTTAATTAATACTTTTTAAGACTGTTATAATTAATTATTTATTTGATTTGACCATATTAACTATGAGTCTATAACTAATAAATTATATTAATCATATTTCTTCGATCTTAAAGATTTTATTTTTAAATTTTAGATTTTTAGTTATTTTTTTTAAATTGAGATAATTGTATTTTAAAAAAGTGATACAAAATTTAATGTGAGATAAAAAAAATAACAGAAGAATTTTTTCAATTAAAGTTATAAATGGCTACTGTAATAAATAATAAACTAAAAAAGAGAAATATATTAGCAAATTAGAAATTTTATTTTTTACGTATCTTTGGACAAATCTTCACTAACCTTCTTATAGTCATAGAGTAGAGTTAAAATATTAACACATAGAAGGAGGTGATAGTCGGAACAAGACAAATTCTCAGCTTCAGGGAGAAGATAATCAAAGATAGGTAGAGAAACTAATAAGGAACCAAAAAGAATCAGACCCGCATGAAAATGGGTGGACGAAAAAAGTAAAAGTATCGATGGTGAAAAAGAATTTGGACTAGCTACAGAGAAGTCTGGTCGGCGGTACGACTAAGGCAATTGATTTTAGTTCCTTGAAGAAGATGATTGGAAAAAAAATGCCTCAAGTTGTCCAAGTATGGGAAGTAGGAGTGTATAAAGTTCTTTTGACTTTTGATTCTGTATTGAATGCAGAAGAAGCATATACGTTTAAAATGTATAGTCTCTTGCAATTCTTCCATAGTATATGGAGATGGGATGAGACGGAGCGACGTGAAACTTGAAGAGTGTGGTTAGAATGCTACGGAGTTTCGTTACACGCGTGGTCAGCAGATACCTTTAGTATGTTAGCAGACCAATGGGGAGAAGTAGTCGGTTGTGACAAAGTGACAGAATCGTATATGTCTTTTAGTGTTGGACGAGTGCAAATTGATACTTGTATCATGGATATGATTAATGAATGGGTCCATATCATAATAAATATAAGTGGATTCAATGTGCTAGTGAAAGAAGTGGGATAGGAGGCTTTTAGTTTGAATTATTATGAAGAAATTAATAAAAAATGTGACTATAGATGTTAACAACGAAGAACAGTTGCAGAAAAGGAGTGTGCGGGTACGAGTTTAAGGAGTGCACAGGCTACAAAACCGACAGTTTTCAACGACCAGGCAGCCGATGTGGTGATTGGGGAGTTGAGGGAAGACGAAGAAGATAAGGGCAGGTTGGTAATTCCTGAAATTATTTTGAATGAGTGGATTAATGATCACTCAAAACAAAAATCAGATAAAAATGGTAACATATCAACCAATTTATAAAGGAATTGAAGGGAGAGCGGATTGTGTGGAATGTGATTATATTAATTATGAAGCTGATTCTGAAAATACAGTTACATGGGTTTATGAAGGTAACTTTAATTGGCTGGTAAGGATGGACAAAAAGAATAAGAAAAAGAAGGTTCTTTGTAGGCTTGGTGTTAGACCCAACAATTCAAGGATGTCCCAAAAAAGTAGAAAAGGATCCTTGAGCCCGATCTCCTCAATCAATCAGTTCGGTGATGTTGAGTTAAGTCTAGAATCCAGATTAGGCTTGATAGAAATGGAGCACGATTTTCACGATAGGGATGGGCACGCTAGAGAAGGGTCTACGGCAAGTGTGCAGGAAGCTGCATCTGCAAAACTTACATTGGAGACTGTGCGAAAATAACCAAGGGAGACCGAATCTGTGTTGAAGGAGGAAAGCTAAAGGCTGATCACGGCAGAGGAGGCTCAACGTGGCAAGGGAAATGCGCAATCCTGACGCCACCTATGTTGGGTCATGAGATCGAGGAAGAGTTGGTGGTAGAGAACCAAACTGCTACTCTCCCGGAGGTGACATTGAATGAAGGGACTGGTGGGTTGGGTGTATATGTTAATAACGATGGTGCGGAAGACGTTGACGAAGGAACAGGTAACAGAGATGACATTGTGAATGATAGTGGCATGGGTTCCAGTGCAAAGGGAACAACATTGACAAAGGGACTGGAGGAATTATCAGAATACGATGAAGTAGCTAAAAAGAGGGTTGTTGATGATGGTGGTTCGGACAAGATGAAGGAAGTAAGGAGAACAGAGACAGTATTTTGGAGGAGCAGATTCTTAAAAATATAAAAACTTGGGACTTCGCATTGGAATCAGGTGCAATTTTATACATTGAAGAAGATGATATTATGTCTATTCTCCAAGCAAAGAATGAAAAAATTGCTCAAAAAAGAAGATTGGCAAAACAGAAAGAGAAAGTAAGGCGCTACAAGCCAAAAAATAAAAATTAAAAAAAGGTGTGTAATAATTTTTAAAATAATTTTGTTCTTGGATGTTAGGGGGTTGATGGGTGATGAAAATTTGAGCATGGTCAAAATCTCAAGAAATAAATTTAAATTGAATATGTTAGGCTTGTTTGAGATTAAGTGACTGGTAGTGACAAAGTTTGATGTAATAAGAATTTGGGGGTGTGATGCTGCGTGATGAGAATATATTGAGTCGGAGTGTGCTTCAAGTGGTTTACTGTTAATTTGGGATGAAATAATGTTTAAAATGAGTCGTTGTTATAAAGGAAGCTTTGGTTGTGTGTTGAAGGGGTATTGCTAAAAATAATTTCAATTATGCTTTCTTTAGTGTATGGAACTCATACAAGAGAAGCGAAATTTACTGTGTGAGAAGAACTGAGTTATATTGCAGGATTATGTCAGTCTCTATGGGAGACTTCAACGAGATTGTACAAGTAGAGGAAAAAAAAGGATGTTTAACAGAGTTTTAATAAGAATTGTATACAAGAAGATATGCAACTGGTGGACTTCCGCTTAGCGATCTTACAATCGGATTGATATAGTTTTAGTAAGATTGGAGTGATTTGAGATATTTTCACTAGCACATAATTAAGAGTACAAAATTAGGAGTACACTATTAGAAGGAGGAGCACCAAAAATAATTGATGATTTTTTTTACGATTTTTTTAACTTTTTTATTTTTTTGCTCTACTTATTGTATCGAGCTCTTTTGTTAAAAAAAAATATATTAATACATGAGTCTTTTAATACTTTACCGAATAAAATGGAGTGGTTTGTAGAGAGAAGTTAGGATCTTAAAATGATTTTTAGTCATTGTGTATGATTTAGTAATTGTGCAGTTATACAATATATCTAATGTGCTGAGATAAAGGTAAACTAAAAGTTACCATATAAATTTTGTGGTTGTTTAATAATTGTGTATAACGAGCTAGCTGCACATTGAGGAATTCGCCATAAGATAAAAGGCATTACAAGATCTTGGATTCGCGTTTTATCTCAATAGCATTTCTTTTTACATAAATATTTGATAATAAAAAAGAATTAACTAAAATTAATTAAAATTAATAAATATTAAATAAAACAAGTTCTAATTATTTTTTTTAATTTTCATAGTATTCTCATTTTTTTAAAAATTCTCCTAAGATTTTATATATACTCGTTAGAAATGATACTTTGGTTGAAACCACCACCTGAAGGGAATTATCTATGGAAGATTGTTGCTACATAAAGTTTCCCTGATTGTATATGATCAAAAAAAAATTCTTTAAAAGATCTAAAAGAAATGGTTGTATATAATTATTTCTTTTTACAATTTCCATTATATATGTTGTAAATAATGGATAATAGATAATAAATAATTGATAAAGAAGTAATTGAAAAATTCACACACCGTTGTCATTTAAAAAGTTCTGTACAAATTAATTTCTTATACATATTCATTTATCTGTTTTTAATCATGATTCAATAATATATATTATAATGAATTAAAATTTTTTAACGAAGTATATATATAAAAAAATTCATTGTACATGGCACAGATATCTACACGGGCTACACACGAATTGCTTAGTAATTGTAAAAATAAAAATCCGGCGCCAATCTTGGTCCTTCGTTGATGCATGTGAGGCCCATATTTTATGATTCAACTTTTTGTGAAAACACATATATTTTTGAATTGGTAACTAATCCATAATAATTGTTGCTCCTTTCTTGTCCTTTGTATACATAGCGGCAAAGAGTATATAAATAAATATATATAAGTAGCAGCTATAATTATTGAGATACGTACTACTCTTGTCTCCCCTCCTTTGTCTATATATATCAACCCTCTTCCTCCCCCATTTCATCAAAAATATCATCACCATCTACACACACACATACATAGCCTCTTCTTCCTTTTATTTATTAGTTTCTATAGTTGATCATCATCTTTTTCGCTTCTTATATATATTATAGATGTTGCCCGCTATGGGAGACAATGTTGTAGTGTCCACTATGGAGCTAGAGAAGTTGCTTAGCATGAAAGGAGGCAAAGGAGAAGCCAGCTATGTCAACAATTCCCAAGCACAGGTACGTACCCTACTCTAATCTATTTTCTTTCATAATTTTCTACCTCACTTGCTAACTCCATCAACATCACCATTGACTACTAGATCTTTAATTTCTCATCACCTACACCAAACAAAAATACGTTTGTTTTTTTCCATCAACTATATCTATCATTTTGATATATTTATTTAGCTTTATTAAAATTTTAAAATGAAAAATATTATGTAGCAAGAAAGTAGTAGTCATATGTTTCTAACTCACCAACTTAAATGAAAAATATGATAATATATGCAGGCCATGCATGCGAAGTCAATGCTTCACCTTCTAAAAGAAACCCTAGACAGAGTTGAAGTAGAAGCATCAAGAGAGATGCCATTTGTGGTGGTGGATTTGGGTTGTTCATGTGGGATCAACACAATAAACGTTGTGGATGTGATGATAAAGCACATTATGAAGCGCTATGAGGGTTTGGGATTGGATCCACCCGAATTCTCAGCTTTCTTCTCAGATCTTCCTAGCAATGACTTCAACACTCTCTTTCAGCTCCTTCCACCCATGCCTAACTATGGAGTCAGCATGGAAGAGTGCCTCGCCGCCAAAAACCACCGTTCTTACTTTGCCGCCGGAGTCCCTGGTTCTTTCTACCGGAGGCTTTTTCCGGCCAGGTCCATCAATGTTTTCCACTCTGCCTTCTCTTTACATTGGTTATCTCAGGTACTCTGTTCTTTATTTTTTCGTTATTTTTCTAATATCTATTACTTCATGTCTAATTTTTGTTGAATTTTTTTATTTTTTATAATAAAATTTAAATATTTAAAGTTCATTCATCTTTAACATGTTTTGTTACTGTGGTTTCTACTTCGTTTTTTTCTGTTTGTTAGTTAATGTATGGTGTATTTAAAGTCATTCTTGTCATTGTTTTGGTGCTCTCCAAAATTAGTAGACAAATTATTTTCTCCAAAAATGATACGACAAATTAATTAGATGTTCAAACTTCTTTTAATTTGAAATACCCTTTAAAGAAAGTTTAAGATAATCACTTTTATTAAAATTTAGCCAACAATTAACCAGCAAAAAAAAGTAAGTAATTTTATATTATTAGATATAATCTCGTACCATTAAAAATACTAATAATAACTAATTGATAGATATAAATCACAAAATTTATTGATTTCTAGCACTCTTCATATCTTTATTCTAGACTAACAATATAGCACTTATTAGAATATATTAACATTCATTAGAATTATTTAACATATCTATATATTTATTATAAGATATTATATTTTTATTATTTTAATTTTTTTAATATCTGTATATACTTTTATATATTATTCGGGCCATTCAATAATACAGAATACTTTGAATATAAATAGTTAATTAGTAACTGAAATTGAATATCAAGGAATTGAAGCATTCTTCATCTCTCCTTTTTGTGATGACTTTTCTAAAGAAAACTCTTCACCTGTGAGTCAATGCAGTAATTTGATTTCTACGACATAATTAATATGAATAGTTTGCCACTTCCCGAGGATAATATAATGGGAACCCGTTACATGCGTAAAGAATTTATTTTGAAGGACAAGTCCTAAATTATGGTCAAATTTAAAGTATAGTTGATGCAACAGCACCATAGGGTCACAACAGTAGATTTGAAAATATGACCTTATTTTCAGGGACATCGTGAGTAGTGACGTATATTTGGATTGGTTCTCAATTCATGCATATAATAGCAACAATAATGCAAGAACATAATATAATGTTTCTTTAACTCCAGTCTCAAACTTATATATATCTCTATCTATCTTGAGGCCGGCTTGATTTGATTACCAAAAGAGACACATAATACTGATTATTAGTAGTAATGTGCTGACAAAGGCGGCTCCATTTAAATTAATTAGAGAAATTTTTTATATATTTTGACCACGGTTGATTTGGTTGGCCATATGTTCTCGTTAATATTTTGTCTTAATAATATTATAAGATGAGCATAATTTATTATTTTTAATTAGTAATTAATCTATAATATTTAAAAATATTGATTAAAAATATGATACTAAAATATTAAAATAAAAATATTAGACTATTGACTAAAAGAATTAGTTAATATAAATTAAAATTGTTGAATCTGAAATTTTTTTGAGATATTTTTTTTTAAATATACAAGTATATACATATTTATTCAGATATATTGTATGTTCAAAAATATGTGTACGTTTTTTATATGTTAAAATGTTGGTGTAGTTTAAACAAAATAATATTTGTATTTTTACGTGTTGAAAATTATGTGTATTTTGAGCTCAAAATTAAATGGATTCTTTTAAATACTTTATTTTAAAATATATGTGTACATATAAATTGTATAAATATGTGTATCTTGTTTTTAAATAATATATATTTGTGTATTTGTATTAAAAATATTTATATGTTTAGTTTAACTATATGTTGACAAAAAATTTTCACCATGTAACAAAGTTTTATGATAAAAAAATACATTATTTTTTCTGTACATCTTTTTTCTCTGTACACTTTTTTTATTTTTTAAAATTTATCAATTATTTTTAATATTATATAAAAAATTTTATAAAAATTGATAGATATATACAACCTTTTTAGTAACTTATTAAGTTATTATATATAAATAAAGTAATTATATTAGGTGTATACTAAAAATTAGCTATTCTAAAATATATATTTAAATATAAAATAAATATTAAAATAAATTAAAAATATTAAAAAATATATTATTTTTATTGATAATTAACTAATAATTTTTAAAATATAAACTAAAAATTATAGTAAAAAACAATAAATTATACTATTGTTGAGGGTTTTGTCGTATATAAATATGTAAGATTGATTTAGTGGTGAAATGATATTTTGAATTTGGTGGTGGTTTGGTGAACGATGCATGCAGGTGCCAGAAGCAGTAACGGAGAAGAGGTCAAGTGCATACAACAAAGGGAGAGTGTTCATCCATGGAGCCAATGAGATAACAGCCATTGCATACAAGAAACAGTTCCAAACAGACTTGGCAGCGTTCCTGAGGTCAAGATCTGTGGAGATGAAGAGAGGTGGGTCCATGTTCTTGGTTTGCTTGGGCAGAACATCTCTGGACCCCACCGACCAGGGTGGTGCTGGTCTCCTCTTTGGGACCCACTTTCAGGATGCTTGGGATGATCTTGTCCTTCAGGTAATTATTCTCTGTTCTACTCCTACACTACATTTTTATGCCTCGCTCTCTATGCAACAGTGTGTTGCACTTCCACACTACTTATTAGAGCATGTTTTTCTCATTGCCAAACCCAAAACAATTTATAAAGGCTTCGTTAATCATGTGTTTATTTAGGTGTATTTCTGAGTTGTTTAATTTAGTGTAGGTAGATTCTAATGAATTAAAATAGCTACTGCATATAACAAATGTGACTCAAAATAAATATATAATTCGTGATATAGATTAATTTGAATCATATGAATACTAATTTTATTCACGTATATAATTAGAATTGAAATGATGTGAACTTCAATTAATTTAACTCTAAAAACTAATTTATAGAATTAAAAAATATTTTATATTTATAAATCATCTAAACATCTTATCTTTAAAAGATATGAGATGCCATATATAAAACTATTTTAATTTATTTAACTTACAAAACACTCACATGTCTAGTCACTGACAAAACTATATAAGTTTTAACCGAAAGAAAAAGTATACAATAAGCTAATTCATAAGATCATTAGAAGAGAAAAAAAAAACGTTAGATATTGTGAAAAATCATTTAGAATAAAGTCACTAAAATTAGTCAATCAAATAGTATACGTCCGATGTTAGAGGTTTAATCTAAAAATTTATTATTTTATTTTATTAAAACCTTTCATTTTTAAATGTTTTTCCAACAAATATATTAATAATCTTTGAGAAACATTGAATATTCTTTCTCGAAATAGTAAATTTTGAATAATTTTATATTAAAAAAGACTTTGAAATATTTAATCATTTAATTAGAACTTCTTATACTAAACATTCTATTAAGTGTTTTTAGAAATAGAACACTGAACACCTGCTTAACAATAATGACTAAAATAATGATCAAGAATTATACTGTAGGTGATACAAAAACTTATCTTATTGTCATCATTAAAATAAGTTGATCTCATATGTCTGTTGCCCACCCTCAATTTCATCATCATGCCGGGCAAAAATAATAAATAATAATTAAGTGTTGGCTGCTGGCTAAGTTCCATGATATTGACAAACGATTAGGTTTTGGATGTTTAGAACACATGTAATCATCATCTATCATCATATCATCAAGATAGACAAGTTGGATATATATGTTTGTAGTTTTTTAACATCTATTTTAAATAAGTTATGCTACGTGTATACTAAAATGAGTCACCAGTATAAAATATATATTGGAATATAAATATACATTAAAAATAAATTAAATCACACGTATATTTATACACAAATATATTAGTGGCTGATTTTAATAACTGATTTTTGTGTACAAATAACATTTATAATTTTAAAATATCTGTCGAATTGAAAATTTGATTAACAAAGCTTTGATTATTATTTATTTCTTTTGCACGGTTAATGATAATAAAATTGTTCCAAAACTAAAGTTAGAACTTAGAACTTAGAATTACCTCTCATATTAGTAGAAACACGAATTTATAAAATCGAAACACAAAGTTACTATGGATTTTCTTGTTTTAGGTTGACATTTTCAAATAGGTGAAAGTGTACGTACAAAAAATTTTAATGCTCAAGTAAGTAAGATACTAAGATCTAAGAGATATAAGAATTAAGAGTAAATAACATATCTTAGACATGTACTAATCTTTTATTTATAGCATTTAAAAAAATTAATTAAAAAAGAATCCATACTAATATATTGATTTTAGAGTAGAGGACCCACATTTCTATTGGATACATTAAATTTTTTCTATCTATTTATATCGATCTAATAATGATTTTAGAGTAGAGGACCCACAATCACTAATAACAAATACTAATGCACGCACCAATTACTTACTTGAACTTGTACCGTAACATGTTAATCAAGATAGTACGGAATGTAATGAGACCCTTATACTTAAACCTTTGTCCTAGCATACGCACATAGTACTAATTTAACTTAAAGGATAATAATTCATGTACTTTTTTGGCCCACAATAAGAATAGGACGACCCTGAATTTCTGTAGCTAGTGATGAACTTAATTATGTAAATCGAGCATCCGCGATGACAAAGTGTTTTTTTTTTTCAAACCTCAAAAAGGACCATTTATTTACTAACTCGGTTGTTTTGGGTTAACACAACCTCTCTTTACATTATTAAAACCAATCTCGACTAACAAATATTTTTGAACTGCACTTTATATTAATTAATTATCTTTGATTTTATTCTTTAAAAAATATAAAATTAATAGATATTAATTACAATTATTTAAAATTTATTGGTTAGGAATTGTTTATCTATACTTTTTCAATTACAACCAGTGACGATTAATAATTGAGTTGCATGATGTGAAGAATAATATTTCCCACTAGGTTTCAGAATGGTCAATTGTTGGCTACTTGCCCTTCACGCTTTTAATTTACAACCAATAATAATAATAATAATAAGGAGCATTTTATTATACAAATTAAAGTTATATAGAGAGTATAAATTTTTTTTATAGTTATTTTTGTTTATTTTATTGTTATTCAAAATGTGGATCCTAGCTTTTTTAATCTCTCTTTCATCCTATAAAAAAAAATCTGTAAACTTATATCTTTACCATATAATTCACCTCATAATAAAAGCAAATGATGATATGTGGATTGAAATAATAGTATGGACAGTGATTTTGATTGTTGATGAGCACCACATGCAGGGGTTAATTAGCAGTGAGAAACGTGACAGTTTCAACATTCCAGTTTATGCACCAAGCCTACAAGACTTCAAGGAGGTGGTTGAAGGCGACGGGTCATTCGCCATCCACAAGCTGGAGGTTTTCAAAGGAGGAAGCCCTCTTGTGGTTGACCAACCGGACAACGCCAGCCAAGTCGGAAAGGCCCTGGCCAACACCTGCCGGAGTGTCTCCGGCGTCCTTGTTGACGCCCACATCGGAGAAGACCTTAGCCACGAGCTCTTTCTTAGAGTGGAGCACAGAGCTACCTGCCATGGCAAAGACTTGTTAGAACAACTTCAGTTCTATCACATAGTTGCATCCCTTTCTTTTGTTCAATCATAATTTACAATTCACTTAGAAGAAAAAGGGGGCAAAATGTTATGTGTATTTATTTTGTATTATATACTAATTAAGTTTCCATATATGTTTCTTTACTATTAAAGTACTGTTGAACTCCCTTTTACGTGGATTATGTATCCCAGCGAATGATATTAGCCTATGAAATAGAAATAAATACATTTAAAAAATGTGCTGTTCACTTGTTTCCCGTTCAAGAAAAGAGAGACGACCCTTTGTTTGATTGTCAGAAATTATAATAGATTATTTTAAAATTTTATTAGATTAAAACCAAATTATAAAAAAGATAAATATAAAAAATATTTGATAACTCGGTCAAATTGTATATTTTAAAAATTTAATGAGTAGATTACTCATGAATTAAAGTTAAAACTTAAGAATTAATAAAAAAATTAATTCCCTAACATTCCTCATTTAAAACTTGAGAGTATTGCTAAACATTTTCCAATGTTAAGAACTTGTATCTTCTATAATTGAGTAAGGACTTTGCTTTGTAAAGTTCATGCAATAATACCACCATGCATCCAACTCTTTTACGAACCAGCACCAAAGGATAAAGCAACATGTATTAAGAAAACCTTTAAATGACAGATACAACATACACATCTCAGAACAGTTCCTCTCTAGTTGCTTGTAACTGAAAGATTATATTCCTACAGCAATAACTAGTGAAGTGATAATGCTACAAAGATGAAAACTATGGTTGAAAATACATCTCTATTATTAGGGTGATGCGGGGACTGGTTCAGAACCAGAAACATGGGAAGCAGCATCTTCTTTTGATATGGAAACATAGTTCAGGGGAGCAGATTGTCTATCCCTTTTCCCATCTTTTGATGTAGACTTGCTTCCATTCTGATGGGCATTCAGAGAGAGTCGTCGGTTAGGAGTGCCGTTAGCTCCTCCGTTAGCACGAGGGCCAACTACCTTCTTGCTGCCAACCGGCCGAGCAGGGCTGGGTTTTGTGCCAAAAGGAGAATCCTGTTCTGTGTTTTGCTGTTCATGATACTTCTTTTGGTCCTACAACATGTCAAGGTATGGGTGGTCAAATACTCATTCCATTTGTGTTACTAGTTACTAACCAACTTTTTGGGAGAGCTAAAAGTTCATAATTCAACAAATATAATGGTGACAGAAATAGGGAAATCTGATAGTTTACTTTGACCAAATGACTAATCAATTATCTCACTAGAAAAACTTACCCTCATCCTTCGTTTTTCCTCTTCCCTTTCATGCCTGAGCATGGCGTATTCATCTAACATAGCAAGAAGAGGAACACCGTCGTATGCGAATGACATGTCATGAACTTCTTCCCATGCTCGAGTTCTAGCAACCAATGTGTCAACCAAAGCTGCATGTTTTCGTGTAAAGAACCAAACTTAATTATTCTGGGTTCATGTATGCCAAGAAACAAGTGAAGTATCACTCACCAAACAAATAGGAGTTAAATGCAATACACTCAGTTGTAAATAGAAAGAGTTCTGTGTTTGATTGCATTCATTTCTACCAACCAACAATAACAGCAATCCATGTAAGACTTGTATACTATAAAATAAGTCAAAAGAATTTATAGTTATAATAAAAATATTAATGTATTCTTCCAGAGTGATGATATTGCTACTACTTTTGATAATGATACTCCACATATTATGTTTTTTGCATTGTATATTTGCATGAATTTGTTAAAAAAATAAAGGAGTGACATTATTGAAATAGGAGTGACAATATTCATTCCCAATTTTCAATAAAAAAACAGTATCACAGAATTTCATCTAGACCAAGTTATCTTATTGTTTCTGATCATACAAAGCCCACATTACATATTTAATTGAAGGAAAACTTGAAGTTACTTCAATAATGTAGCACATTCTTTATTACTATTAGTGTAAGGGTTTCTATGCTGATGATGCATAAAATTACGAATAATTTCTGATGGATGTTAAGTCTTGACCTACAAATACCTGGAATTTTGTTGACTAGTATCCTAGCTTTCTCTGCACGTTTCAGGTTTAAGTGTGCACCTCTGCTTGCATTATACCTGTTATCATCCTGCTTCGCAATGCAGTGTTAGAATCATATGGGTAAAATAACAAATTAACAATCCATATAAAGAACATTGTCTGGTACTCTAGTTTTCTACGTGGCAACAGAACAAGGCATATTGCTACATCATAGCATATGAACTATGAATGATATGATACCAAATATTAATTAATAATAATGAAAATGAAAACATAACATCAAAGATATACAGTTCTACAATAGTCATTAGTGACGATAAATTGGTTAGCACAAAAACATTATGGTTGATTACTCGCTTATATTAGGCAAAACAAAACTCATTAAAAAATACAAGGGAATATGCAAGTCAAACTATCAAAGTATTCTTGAAAAAGAATCACATGATAGAGAGATGACAGTATGTAATTTCCAAGAGACAACATTGAAGTTTCATTTTATCCTTTTTGATGCATGAATTGACGTCAAAGCTGTTAATCTAATAACATTAGCATGTCTTATAATGTAATTTCTGTGTTATAGTGATATTTGTCAGTATTATAGCTTTATGCTAATGATATATTATTAGCTGGAATTCTCACCAAATGATGCTAGTTTCAAGAATTTCAGTTTAAATTAGTAATTTAGTACTGAGAAAAAATAGTGCAACATCAACCAGAGAGAGACAGATAAAGCAACAAAAAGGTTCTTA
Organism: Arachis ipaensis; assembly: GCF_059453495.1. Classification (NCBI taxonomy): domain Eukaryota; kingdom Viridiplantae; phylum Streptophyta; class Magnoliopsida; order Fabales; family Fabaceae; genus Arachis; species Arachis ipaensis. The sequence continues at coordinate 10,685,274 of NC_142436.1, forward strand.
TTCGTACCCGATTATAGTCTTCAAGCCAGCTCTCTTCCTCACATGCTGACATCCACTTCTCAACCTTGTCCAATATTTCTTTTCGGCTTAAAGCTTCTTCTTTCGCCTTTGCTATTTGATTGTCCATGTCAGCCAGCAATTCAGTTGGTTCGATGTTTCCAGAATCAATCAGCGACATAATCTTCTCTCGAGCAGCTTCTGGCTCTATTTCAATATGAGCACGGGCAAATATCTCTTCAAGTTCTGCTTGCTTCTTGAAAGCAATTTCTTTCATCCTGCTGGCTTTCAGCTGATCGAGCCTCTCTACTTCCACTTCAGCCTTAAAAACAAAACAATAAACAATCAGAAACCATAACATTTGGAGCCCGAATCCATAGCTTTCAGGTGGTCATCAATACCTGCTCAATCAGATCCAAAGCAAGAGCACCAGGAACAGTGACTTCATCCACAGAAGTTGACATATTGCAGGTAACATGGTCAAATAGACTTCTCTCCTCCGGAGGAGTATCCATTAGATTCCACAGATCAACCAACTGGGAAGCCAATTCTTGGAGCTGCAAGGGTGAATATATAGATCACAAAAAGAGTAACGAAGATTGAACACACCGCTTTTCCTTGTAAACATGAATGAAAATCCTGTATAACTAGCAGCCATATAAGTAACAAACACCAGTACATTAAATAAAGTATCACAAAACTAACATACGGCATTATAAACTCATTACCTTGTGTAGCCTTTTCTGTTTTTCTTCATTCAGTGTTGATACTGTATTAGCCAACCGAGCTAGTGTGCCGTTGCTTATGCTTTTGGAGTTAACACTGGTAGAATCATCTAAGCTCGGATGAACCTCAGTCACAGTACTCAAGAAATCCATACCAAGGACCGAACAAAGATCATGCACAGTACTCACAAATTCGTGAACCTTGTGCAACCTCTCACTCTGCAAGGGAAAGCAACCAATTCTCAACCTGTTTGTAAGTGAATAATTGAATTTCTCAAATGTATAACCGTTATATACCTTTTCCTTTTGAAGTTCTTGTAGTTGGGATTGAAATTCATCTAATTTCTTCAAGGACAGATTAGACTCATCAACTGCGGGCGGTCCTGTCTGATCACTAGGGCTCAAGTCGCCAGCAATCTCTCCACATATCTTTTCAATCTGCGACTGCACATCCGAAAACTCCTTTACTCTTTCATCCTTTTGTTGCCATAACTTTTCAAGTATTGGTGCTATAGCTGCAAGCTGTTCCTTGATAGTGCCCGAAGTTTTTTCCGGCTGGGGGCCAAAAAATACACATGGGAAATCAGTTTACCACTTTAATATCTAAAAACATATAAAACAATTCTATTTGCAGTTTCTATTGATGCCAATATAAATGCATATTTAAGTAGTTACTAACCATTCCAGCAAAGCCCTTCTCTCCAAGAGCCGATAGAAGATTACAAAGCTCAATCTTAGCATCAGATAAAGATTGAAGAAGGCGTGCCCTTGACTTAGCAGCCTGTTCAACCTTTCTCTTGTACACATCCAAGCACTCTTGCTCTATTTGAAGAAGCATCTTGTCTCGCTCCTCATCGCTCTCTCCAACTTCATCCCATATTTCCTGCAGCAAAAGAAAATAATCTCAAATAACACATAGACCATGCACAACGGCTGTCACACGAATGATAGCTTTAATAAAGTTACCTGCAGCTTATTTAACAAGGAACCACAGGTGTCTTCTCCAAGAAGAGGATTTTGTGAATCTGTCACTGCCATTGAAGTTCCAGCACACCCTAGTCTGCACAGAACAGAAAAAATAAATCAATAAACAAATAAAGAGAAACATATGGAATTTCTTTCCTCTTCCCTCAAACATAAGAAATTCAAATATCTCTTTATTTAATTAAAAAAAAAAAAAAAACTTGATATGCCAAAATGTCCAATTTATATATGTAGATATGTGTTGCTGTCGAATTCAATGAACTACATATGCTAAGATCTCTTGGCAGATGTAGCAACTATGCACATCATTTAGCATTGAATCATAATATATAATGTAATACCGAACTAAACACAATGCAGAAATAATCACAACAAAAGAACAAACAGAACGGGACAGGAATGAGCAAGCAAAACCTATTTTCTCAACCTTAAAAATTAAAATGCTTTTGACTCATTAAAGCTATTTTCTCCAGTGACGGAAGAAAAATTGAAAGAATAAAATATAAGAAAAAAGAGATAGTTAGTCTCAGAATGGAAAGAGAAACGAGAAGGATCATATTCAACAAAGTATAGTAGAAGCGGAAGCATCAAATTCATCCTAAGAACTAAAATCAACAAGACACTTTTGACTCACAATAACTACAAAGAACCAAGCACAACAACATTTTGCAAGTAAAAAAAAAAATCCTGAACATGAAGCTACAGTGAAATTCCACTGAAAACACAATCAATAACAAAATCGATAACAGCAATAACAGTAAAATAATGTTGCAAAGGCAGAATGCATAGAAAACTTGCAATGAGAAAGTGATAGAAAGGGAAACAAGTGGTATTAGTAAATAGATCAGGAGCAAGAAGTGGAACACATTGTGAGAGAAGAAAAAGAAGAAGAATGAGGTGAAGGCGGTGGAAGCTGAAAGAGTTGTGTTGGTTTGCTTACCCAGTTGGATCGTCGCTTTGAGAGTTTCTTTGGTTTTCAGATCTAAGCAGTACACTCTTGTCACAGACACGGACACAGTGCGTGGATTATGCGAGAGAAAGAGAGAGAAGAGAGAGAATGGGAGTGTGTTTTGATTGTCCGAGTTAGTATATTGGGCGGGGTTGTAGAAGGTAATTACGAATATGCCACTGTGTCTGTCACCTCACCTACGCTACACGCTCTTTAAATCATGGTCGCTCCTTGTTGACTTATACGGAAACAACATTTTCCCTATTGACTTAGTGTCGTTATTATTCATCATTCAACAATAATCGCTATATGGATTCGAAATTGAATTCACACTTCTTGATTTTGAATATTACACTTTAAGATTACGTTGTGAAAACTAAATATTTTTTTTTATACAAAATTAGAAATCATAAAATAAAGAGAAATTTTAGTTGGTCAGTATTTTTTATTTATTTTTTATTTATATTTACCTCTGTAACATTTCGCAATAAAAGGGATCGATTATTAAATAAAACTAATGTATTTTTTAAACAGATGATTATTTAGGAAAACAATAGAGGGTAGACCAGAGCATTTGTCACCATAACCAGTACAATTGTCACAGGAACTTTCTGGAAATGTAACAAAAGTACAAAACTAGCTTTGTTTCCAAGATTTAAAGATCGAAGTCGCAGCCACATGATTGAAGAAAGAGATAAAAAGTTACCACCATATCACGACTGATTGTTAACATCGGTTGTTTTCAAAGCAAGTAATTGAAATGTAGCTTTTTCCCATGGGTTCTTGTGGAAAAAAATAAATTGTTTTGAATATCTTATTATGGGTGCCTTCTACCAACGGGATTAGGTTAAGAAATTAATTAAGAAAGGTGAAATTCTTAGGTCAATGAGTGAGTAAATGACCAAATAATTATTGTATAAAGTGGAAAAGACAACAGCCTAATGACATATTTGGCCTCTACTAAGAGTATGGGATAAAATTGGATCGCCGTTATTGAGAATGGGCTACGACAATATTTGTGACGCACTAGGCCTCCACCAAAGAGCGTATGTACGTACGTTGTACGTTTACTGGCTATAGTACTTTTAAACCAACTTGAGTTGGTCGAGTGGTCAACTCATTAGTCCTTGACCTGTCGAGTTAGAGGACATCATGAAAAACAAAAAAAAAAAGTTATAGTACTTTTAATTTCTATGGCAACAACTAATTATGTTGTGAACCCTAAGTAAAGAACTAGAGACTGTTTTCACTAATCCCTTCATAAGTTCTGGCTTAAATTCTGAAATCTTAAGATTTTCAATCTTGCGATTTGCACGATGATGCTAACTCTCAATGGGTTAAAGGAGAGTCATGGTGGATAAATGTTGAAAATGATGGTGAATATTGATAACAGTCTGGTTATACATACAAGTTTTTTTTGTAATCAAATTTAACCAAATTAGTCCAAACCCAATAAAAACCAATCTCAGATTAAAGTGCGTGTAAACACGCGCTCTCGCAACTGTTAAATAGCGCGAACGTTATTATGAAAAACGCTTTTTCTTCCTCGATCAAAACTATGACGCTCAAAATTCAAACGATACTCAAAATCTCTCAAAATCGTCACAAAAACTTAAAGAAATTTCAAAGCTAAGTTCGAAATCTTCACCAAGAAACACAAAAACAGAAGACGAAAGATTATTGAAAGTACTGTTCACTAAACGTCCAGTTTTCTCACGTTTCTCTTTCTCATTTCGATCGCAAAACACTAGATAGTCATATTTATGTTTAGGGTTTTGCTAGGTAGACACTGACTTTTGTGAACAATGTGAACAATGGCTCTAGTATTGACCCAATAAAATAAAAAAACACTCCACCACAAATCACCTCATAAACTCTAACATTAGGATAACCATCCGCACACCTAGTAAATTGAACATTCAGTCATTATTAACTGTGCATGAGTAAACCGAATCAAAAGAAATAACCATCCAATTAAAAATCAATATAATCAATCATCCGCATACCTATTGAATTGAACATCCAATATATCCATTGTTCACATTGTTTAGTATTTTCATTGTCTACCTATACTTTTCCTTATGTTTATTTAGTAGATTCATTTTTTGTTCTTGCGTTAAAGTACATATTACTATTCTTATTATACTGTTCATTTGGTGATAACTGTGTTGGGTCAGTGTAAAAATGTTACATAGTATTTCTCGTATAGTTTAACCTATATTTGCATCTGTTTGAGGGATTTGAATATGTTTTTGTGCATGTTTGAGGTGTAACAACTTTCGAACTAAGTTTGTCTATAGTAATCAGTAACAATTTCCGGTGTATTTTATGTGAATTGATATGTACTTGGCGCTATTGTCCTCTTTTTACTGTAGCTAGAGAACAGAATATTGTTCTTGTGCTTCTGATGTTATTTTGTACATATTTTAGTGATTTGCATATGTTGTTTTTCATTTTCAGGAATTTTATTCATGAATTTGTTGTAATTACCCATAGAATTGTGTTGTAGTGCTTCTGGTGTCATTTTATGCATGTTTGATTAAGTTACATGTGTTTTTGAACTCACATTGTATGATGTAATAAAAAAAATAATAGCAGTGTATTTTGTTTGTCTTTCAGTGTATTTCATATGAATTGAGGTGCACTTGATGTTTTGTCCTCTTTTTGTTGTAACTAACTCGTAGAATTTTGTTGCAGTACTTCTCGTGTCATTTTATGCATGTTTGATTGAGTTACATATCTTTTTGAACTCACAATGTGTGATGTAATCAAGAAATAATTGCGATGTATTTGGTTTATCTTTCGGTGTATTTCGTTTAAATTGAGGTGCACCTGATGCTGTTGTTACCTATTAACTTTTTTTTATTTCATACAGAAAAAATGACAGTAAAAAAGGTTGCTGGGAGGAGCACTGCAAAAAAGGAAGCACCAAAATATAATGTAAGCATATATATGTTAGAATAACTCAATTTTTTTTATATAAATATAGTTTATTTACATGATTTTCATTTATTTACAGAAAACTCATGATTTGAGATGCTCCACAAGATCCATTCATGATAAATTCTAAAACATGAGCGATGACAAGAAAGCCATTGTTTAAGAATTAGGATTCGGTGGTATGAGGCATATCCCTGCCATGAATGTACCACATAAGCTCTTAAAAGAATTGGTATATTCATTTGATCTATACAATAACATACTGCACACATGGTATGGTGTAATCCACATCATCGAAGAAAATATAGGAGCTGCCCTTGACTTGGATGCATCTGGTAAAAATCTATTTTGTAATCTATTCTATAAATCAAATTTCAGTGTTTTATCAAATTATTTCTGTGTTATTGAAATATTTTTGCTGCTTTTGTAGGGCCATGCTATTCAAGCAAAATTAAATTTAAAGATATTACTGAGGAGCAGAAGGAAGTTATTAGAAACTTCCAAGACTTGACTTTGTCGCAATTGAGAAACTCTACGATGGAGATGAGTGTTGATGGGGAGAAAAATTGGCTGAAATTCAAGAGGACATTCATCCTCTACATTTAGATGTGCTTCTTGTTGCCGACAACGATAAAAAAAATTTTTTCGGTTCACATGCCGCTCATTCTTCATGTGTACATAATACGTGAACGGAATTGGGGTGGTCATGTGCTCAACTTTTTCATCAAGGGCATCAGAGAGCACAAATTGAAAAAAAAATGTTGTTGATAGCTGCCTCTTTACTATAATGATTGTATATTTTCATGAATCCACACACAATGCCGTTACATACAATTCCTGGACCACTGTGGGTGCGACATTGGACTAGGAAATTGTTGGTTGAAAGAATAGAAGCTGAGACTAAGGATAATATGGTAATTCAACAGAATTCTTTCTTTAATTTTGGTGTATTTGTTTTAAATATATTATGTAAACAAATTTTTTTTCTGTTTTAGGGCATCGTGAAAAGAGCACAGCTGAGAGAACAATCAAAAGACAAAAATAAAGAAAAAAGGAAGGAAAAAAAGAAGGAACAAAAGAAGCCACAAAAGAATAAGACTATTTCTTCGAAAAGTGAAAGTACTGTTGAGTCTGAGTCTAATTCTGAACATGACTCAAAGGAGACACCAAAAAGAAGAAAACAACCTAAAAGAATAGCAAAGCATTAAGTATTATTTTTTTTTGTATATTTTATCAATTTTATTGTGTTTATTGCCTGATGCTTGTTTGCTTTTTCAGGATGAAATCCAAAAAAAGGAAGGACGTTATTGAGGATTCATCTTCCGAAAAACAAACTGAATCTGATTATGAGTATGGTTCAAAAACTATCATTGGAATGCTATATTTTATTTTCTCAACAAAATTTTATTTATTAACAGAATTTTTTTCATGTATTGTCCGAAGTGAAGAATTGGAGGAAATAACAATCGTCCTGAAGATGACACACGACATCCGAGTCTGAGCCAGAACATCACAACGACGATCGTGCAATCATGGTACCTCCACAACAAGATAGAACGGACGGCTTTAATGGGGAGGGGACTTCACGAAACCCTCAACCCAGAAGGATAAACTCATAAATCCACCCACCTGAGGACGTCGTGAACCAAAATCCAGCAGAGCTCATAGATCTAGTACACGGATACCATGGATGGTTGGAGCAGCTCGAGATTGAATTGGAGTTATAACGAGAATCTGAATGAGTCCTAAAAAGGGAGGTACGATGACGAACAGATGTGGAAGAAAAACTCAAGAAACTAGAGACTAACCTTCGAGGTCAGAGAGCTCATGTTGATCGAGAAGAGACCCCCTTGGGGATAAAAATCCATTCACGGAGGAGATTATTTGGGCTAAGGTTCCAAGGAATTTTAAAAGCCCAGACATGGACTTCTATGATAGAAAAACCGACCCGAGACACCATCTAAGTAATTTCAAAAGCCGAATGTACTAGGCTGATACATCGAATACAACTCATTGCAAAGCTTTCTTGACGACGTTAACCATGGCGGCAATAAAGTGGTTTGACAGTCTATCACTCAGGTCGGTAACTTATTTCAATGACCTTGCAAGGAGTTTTGTCACCCGATTCTCCATCCAGAAAGGTAAGATCAAACACGCTCCAAGCCTTTTAGGGGTTAAACAAGAGGTCAGAGAAACACTCTGAGCTTATATAGAAAGATTCAACAAGGCTTGCTGGAAAATCCAAAATTTTCCTACCGAAGCGATCATCATGGGGCTAGTTAATGGCCTCACAGAATGCCCATTCTCCCAGTCCATATCGAAAAGGCACCTGACCTCCTTGTATAGGGTGCAAGAGCGAGCAGAAAAGTACATCAACATGGAAGAGAATGTCCGACTAGGAGAGCTTGCCCCGAGACAAAACTCTCACTATCAAGTCTGAGATAAAGAGAAAGAAGCAAAGAAAAAAATATGAATACAGCTCGGATAAGCCTTGAATGTATCACAACTATACCCCATTATGAGTTTTCCTTGTTTACATCTACAGGGAGATTTGCCACACAGAAAAATTTCTACTTCCTTAGCCCATCAAAAATAAAAAAAGTAGAAGTCGGACAGAATATTGTGAATACCAAAAGATATACAGTCATTCTAACAATGATTGCTATGACTTAAAAAATATGATAGAAAAGTTGATCAAGGAAGGTTGGTTGGAAAGATACTTGGTAGAAAGATCGGACGATCAGGGAAAAAGAAAAAGAGAGGAAGAAGACAAGAGTCGGCTAGATAGGCCACCACGAACCCCTGAAAGACACGTCCACATGATTGCCAGAGGATTTGCAGAAGGTGGAATAACTAAATCCTCCCGCAAGAGGCATTTGAAAAAAGTCTATCAAGTCGGGGAGGAGGATCAAGCTCTCGATATACCTACTATTATCTTCACAAAAGAAGATGCCCAAGGGATAACACTGGGCATGACGACCCTATCGTGATCGCAATGATACTTGCCAATGTAAACCTCCACAGAGCTCTGGTAGATCAAGAAAGCTCGGCCAACATCCTATTTAAACCTGCTTTTGACAAGCTGGGGTTAGAAGAAAAAGAACTAAAGACATATCCAGACACTCTTTTTGGGTTGGGAGATATGCCCATCCGATCTTTAGGCTTCATTTCTCCATACACCACTTTTGGTAAAGATACTGAGTCAAGAACCTTGAGTATAGATTACATAGTGGTCGACGTAGCATCAGCCTACAATACCCTGATAGGTCGAACAACTCTAAACCAACTTGCTACAGTAGTCTCTATCCCTTACCTTTGCATGAAATTTCCGACTTCTGAGGAAATAGCAACTGTGATAGGAGATCAGAAACTATTCATATCTAATTTTAGCGCCATTTCATTTTCGAGACCCCTTTTTTTGTTCTTCAAGTAATGCATACACTCGTGAGCAATTAGAATATTATTAGAGATTAATCTGCCTTTAATAAAAGTACTCTGCGTAGGGCTAATTAGTCTATTCATCATACCCTGAAGCCTATGTACAAATACTTTGGAGAAAATCTTGTAAAAGACTGAATATAGGCTTATTGGTCTTACCTGAGTCATATCTTTAGCATCAGAAATCTTGGGAATAAGACAGATCTGAGTGTGGTTAAAACACTTCAAGATTCTGCCCCCAAAAAAGAAGCTCTTAACTGCTCGAAACACATCACCACTAAGTATGTTCCAGAAGCTTTGAAAAATTTTTGCTGTCATACCATCATCTCCTGGAGCACTTTGAGGATGAATGCTAAATGTTGCACGTTTCACTTCCTCCATAGTCACTGATCTTTGAAGCCTACGGTTCATGTGAGATGTAACCTTAGGTTCAAAATCAGTAAACAGAGGTTCAGGGTTCTCATGACAAGTGGAGGAAAAGATGTCCTTGAAATAAGATTCAGCCACAGAAGCAATACTAGCATTTGAAGTAGCCACTTCACCATCACTGCCAGTTAGTTGCCAAATTCTATTCCTTCGGGTTCGATTTCTAAATTTCTGATGGAAGAAAGCTGTATTCTGATCAACAGATTTGAGCCATTTGACTCTAGACTTATCTTTCCAATAAGATTCCTCATTTTGCAATGCCTTTTTAAGTTTGTCCTCTATTTTTAAAATGATGTTGCCTCCATGAATTCCTGCTAAACGAAGTTCCTCTAATTCCGACTGTAGTAAATCAATCTCCACCTTCGAATTAGATCTGTTTTCTTGCTGCCATCTGACAATCTTATGCCGACAACGCTTTATTTTTTGAGCTAGGATATACGTGGCTGAACCATCAATCTGTTCATGCCAAACCTCTCTAACAATCTGCCTTATTTCATCATTGAAACACCATCTTTCTTGGAATTTGAATCGGCGTTTAGATCTCTCAATTCTCGGATTAGAGTCTAAGAGAAGAGGGGCGTGATCCGAGCCTGATTCTGACAGTCTAAGAACCGTTGCATTGGGATAGAGTTGCTGCCAATCAACTCTTACCAGGAATCGGTCCAGTCTTTCCTGTATCAACTCATCACCCCTCCATCTATTTGACTAAGTGAATGGTCTTCTGACCATACCAATATCAATCAGGGAATTATCATCAATAAAACTATTAAAGGTTTCAATAGAAGAAGGAGATTTAGCACCCCCACCTTCTTTCTCCAATTGATTAGAAATGGCATTAAAATCCCCATTAACACAACTTTATCATCGAACTGTTGGGTGACTGAAGTTAATTCAGCAAATTGAGCCATTCTATGTTGATCATTTGAACTAAGATAAACACCTAGAACACCATAGGGATCATTAGAACCAGCTGTCAGAACTGATGCCGCAATAAAAAATCTATCATGCTGTAAAATCTGAACAGTGCAATCATCCCTCCATGCCATTGCCAAAACCCCTGATAATCCTTCCGGATCCACAATAAACCATTCCTTGAAAGCACAAGATCTTAGTTTTTCTTCAACTTGTCGAGATTGATTTTTTGTTTCACAGATAAAACCAACCTCGGGGGAGTAGGATTTGCAAATCCCTTTAAGATTGTGGATTGTCATGTGTCTCCCCAAACTCCGACATAAAAGAGGAATGAATTGGGAGAGAAAACTAAAATTAGGGAGTTAAGTGAAAAAGAAATTAAGAAAAGAAAGTAGAAGAAGATGGAAAAGGGTTTGACGAAGAAAAGACAAAGAAAGGTGTAACCATGGAGGCGGCGCAGTGAAACCCTAGCAGAGCGTCGGGCACTAGATGAGGAGAGTACTTTTGAAACCTTTAAAATTTTTATTAGGTCTTCATTTCTATATGATGTATACACTCTTGTTTTATCATTTAGAATGGGAATAGACAATAAAAAAAATTCATATGACAATCGATGAATATTAGTATTGGTATCATCAGTATTAGAGCCATAATCAAGATTATTATCTTTTTTCATTTAAGTTAAATTAATTACTTTTTTTTATCGAAGATATGGAGACTCGAACCCGCAACCTCTTAATTGAGTATGGAGAGACTATGCCATTTGAGTTATTGCTTCTTGGCTTAAATTAATTACCTCTTAATTGGTTCAAATAAATTTTTTGCATAAACGACCTAATAAAATTTGAGAAAACTAAGCATACTTATTTATAAATATTTACACTCTAAAGAATAATTTAAGACAATAAAAAAATATATGAATATAAATTATTTATTATTTTAAGAGTTTTCTCAAAAAATAATTTTTAAATATTTTTATAAATATTTTTGAATTCTTTTATCTATTATATTTAATATTTTTTATTTTTAAATTTCAAATTTCAATAATTTAACCACTATTTGAATTTTATCTGAACTTTTATTTATAAAAATATAAATTTTGAGATTTGATTTTTAATGAAATCTTATCGTTAGAATGCACATGATAAAGTAACACAGATATTATACTACCTTTGATGCCCTTTAAATTTTTTATTAGGTTTTTATTTTTATATGATATATACATTCTTAATTTATTATTTAGAATGAGAGTAGATAATAGAAAAAATTTATATAGACATGAATGAATATAACTATTGAAACTATTCGTGGAGAAGCCACACTTGAGATTATTATATTTTTTTTAATTTAAGAAAATTAATTAATTAGCTCTTAATTGATTCTGATAAAAAGTCTCGATAACTTACCTAAAACCCAAGAAACCTAGTATACTTAATTATAAATATTTACACTCTAAATAATAATTCAAGAAAATAAAAGAGATATATATGATCTTAGTTATTTATTATTATAAGAGTTCTGCTAGTAAGATTCTTTTCCTCGCGTGCGAAAAGAAAGGTCGTCAACTCCATTTATTAGAACAGCTCCCATTGAGTCTCTGCACCTATTTCTTTTTTATTCTCGCTTTATTTCTTAATGATTATTTATTTTCTGAAATTATTCATAAATATCTTTATAATATTTTTGAATATTTTTAATCTATTATATTTAACATCTTCCTGATTTTTAAATTCAAGTCCAAATATTTCAACCGCTGCATAAAATTTATCTGCACTTTTATTTACAAAAATGATAAGTTTTAAGGTTTAATTTTCATAACTATGAAATAAAAGAGAATAAAACTATGAAATATTATTGTTAGAGTAACGCAAAAGCATTGTGCTACCTTTGAATTTTTAAAGTTTTTTACTAGGTCTTCATTTTTATATGAAGTATTACACTCTTATTTTATCATTTAAAATAAAAATAGGCAAAAAAAATTATATGAGAATGAATGAATATTACTATTGAAACTATCAGTATCAGAGCTAAAATCAAGATTATTATCTTTTTTTCATTTAAGTTAAATTAATTAACTCTTAATTGGGTCTAATAAATTTTTTGAATAAGCTACCTAAAATATGAGAAAACTAAGTATAATTAGTTATAAATATTTATACTTTAAATAATAATTCAAGACAATAAAAAAAATATATGAATATAAATTATTCATTATTTTAAAAGTTCTCTCAAAAAATAATTTTTAAATATTTTTATAAATACTTTTGAATTTTTTATCTATTATATTTAATATTTTTTTTATTTTTAAATCCAAAGTTTCAATAATTCAACCACTATTTGAAGTTTATTTGAACTTTTATTTATAAAAATATAATTTTGAGATTTGATTTTCAATCAAATCTTATCGCTAGAGTGCATGTGACAGAGTAACACAAATATTATACTACCTTTGATGTCCTTTAAGTTTTTTATTAGGTCTTTATTTTTATATGGTATATACATTCTTAATTTATTATTTAGAATGAGAGTAAATAATAGAAAAAAATTTATATAGACATGAATGAATATTACTATTGAAACTGTCTGTGGAGAAGCCACACTTGAGATTATTATATTTTTTTTAATTTAAGAAAAGTTAATTAATTAGCTCTTAATTGATTATGATAAACGTCTCGGATAACTTACCTAAAATCCAAGAAACCAAGTATACTTAGTTATAAATATTTACACTCTAAATAATAATTCAAAAAAATAAAAGATATATATGAATCTTAGTTATTATTATTGTAAGAGTTCTGTTAGTAAGTGATATAAGGATTTAAAAATAAAGATTTCGAGTAGTGTGTTTATTAATCAATTGAAATAATATTTCAGTACAAATACGTAAACAAGTCTATATACATATTTCTGTATAGCTTTTTGAGAATTTTATTTGTACAATAGGATTCTTTCCTCTCACGCAACAGAAAAGTTCGTCAACTCTATTTATTAGAACAGCTCCCACTGAGTCTATGCATCTATCCCTTTTTTTTATTCTCGCTTTCTTAATGATTATTTCCTTTCCGAAATTATTCGTGAGCATCTCTATAAATATTTTTGAATTTTTTTAATCTATTATATTTAACATCTTCCCAATTTTAAATTCAAGTCCCAACATTTTAACTCCTACACGAAGTTTATCTGAACTTTTATTTACACAAATTTTAAGTTTTGAAGTTTAATTTTATGACTATGAGATAAAGTTTAAAAGAGAATAAAATTATAAAATATTATCGTCAGAATACACATGATAGAGTAACGCAAAAGATATTGTGTAACCATTAGACTTTTAAAATTTTTTACTAGGTCTTCATTTCTATATGAGGTATACACTCTTATTTTATCATTTAAAATGAGAATATACAAGAAAAGAAATTCATATGAAAATGGATGAATATTATTGTTGAAACCATCAATATCAGAGCCATAATTAAGATTATTATCTTTTTCTGTTTAAGTTAAATTAATTAGCTCTTAATTGGTTCTAATAAATATTTTGGATAACCGATCTAAAATTTAAGAAAATTAAGCATACTTAGTTATAAATATTTACGCTCTAAATAATAATTCAAGACAATAAAAAAATATATTAATATAAATTATTCATTATTTTAAGAGTTCTCTCAAAATAATTTTTGAGCATCTTTATAAATATTTTTGAATTTTTTTATCTATTATATTTAATATTTTTCTGATTTTTAAATCCCAAGTTTCAATAATTCAACCACTATTTAAAGTTTATCTGAACTTAAATTTATAAAAATATGAATTTTGAGATTTGATTTTTAATGGAATGTTATCGTTAGAGTACACATAATAGAGTAACACAAACATTGTACTACTTTTGATGCCCTTTGAATTTTTTATTAGGTCTTTATTTTTATATGATATATGCACTCTTAATTTATCATTTAAAATGAGAATAGACAAGGAAAGAAATTCATATGAAAATGGATGAATATTATTGTTGAAACCATCAATATCAGAGCCATAATTAAGATTATTATCTTTTTCTGTTTAAGTTAAATTAATTAGCTCTTAATTGGTTCTAATAAATATTTTGGATAACCGATCTAAAATTTGAGAAAATTAAGCATACTTAGTTATAAATATTTACGCTCTAAATAATAATTCAAGACAATAAAAAAATATATTAATATAAATTATTCATTATTTTAAGAGTTCTCTCAAAATAATTTTTGAGCATCTTTATAAATATTTTTGAATTTTTTTATCTATTATATTTAATATTTTTCTGATTTTTAAATCCCAAGTTTCAATAATTCAACCACTATTTAAAGTTTATCTGAACTTAAATTTATAAAAATATGAATTTTGAGATTTGATTTTTAATGGAATGTTATCGTTAGAGTACACATAATAGAGTAACACAAACATTGTACTACTTTTGATGCCCTTTGAATTTTTTATTAGGTCTTTATTTTTATATGATATATGCACTCTTAATTTATTATTTAAAATGAGAGTAAATAATAGAAAAAAATTATATAAACGTAAGTAAATATTACTGTTGAAACTATCCCAGGAAAAGCCACACTTGACATTATTATATATTTTTTTAATTTAAAAAAAGTTAATTAATTATCTCTTAATTCCTATGGCAACAACTAATTATGTTGTGAACCCTAAGTAAAGAACTAGAGACTGTTTTCACTAATCCCTTCATAAGTTCTGGCTTAAATTCTAAAATCCTAAGATTTTCAATCTTGCGATTTGCACGATGATGCTAACTCTCAATGGGTTAAAGGAGAGTCATGGTGGATAAATGTTGAAAATGATGGTGAATATTGATAATAGTCTTGTTATACATACAAGTTTTTTTTGTAATTAAATTTAACCAAATTAGTCCAAACCCAATAAAAACCAATCTCAGATTAAAGTGCGTGTAAACATGCGCTCTCGCAACTGTTAAATAGCGCAAACGTTATTATGAAAAACGTTTTTTCTTCCTCGATCAAAACTATAACGCTCAAAATTCAAATGATACTTAAAATCTCTCAAAATCGTCACAAAAACTTAAAGAAATTTCAAAGCTAAGTTCGAAATCTTCACCAAGAAACACAAAAACAGAAGACGAAAGATTATTGAAAGTACTGTTCACTAATCGTCTAGTTTTCTCACGTTTCTCTTTCTCATTTCAATCGCAAAACACTAGATAGTCATATTTATGTTTAGGGTTTTGCTAGGTAGACAATGACTTTTGTGAACAATGTGAACAATGGCTCTAGAATTGACCCAATAAAATAAAAAAATACTCCACCACAAATTACCTCCTAAACTCTAACATTAGGATAACCATCCGCATACCTAGTAAATTGAACATCCAGTCATTATTAACTGTGAATGAGTAAAACAAATCAAAAGAAATAACCATCCAATTAAAAATCAATATAGTCAATCATCCGCATACCTATTGAATTGAACATCCAATATATCCATTGTTCACATTGTTTAGTATTTTCATTGTCTACCTATACTTTTCCTTATGTTTATTTAGTAGATTCATTTTTTGTTCTTGCGTTAAAGTACATATTACTATTCTTATTATACTGTTCATTTGGTGATAACTGTGTTGGGTCAGTGTAAAAATGGTACATAGTATTTCTCGTATAGTTTAACCTATATTTGCATCTGTTTGAGGGATTTGAATATGTTTTTGTGCATGTTTGAGGTGTAACAACTTTTGAACTAAGTTTGTCTATAGTAATCAGTAACAATTTCCGGTGTATTTTATGTGAATTGATGTGTACTTGGCGCTGTTGTCCTCTTTTTACTGTAGCTAGAGAACAGAATATTGTTCTTGTGCTTCTGATGTTATTTTGTACATATTTTAGTGATTTGCATATGTTGTTTTTCATTTTCAGGAATTTTATTCATGAATTTGTTGTAATTACCCATAGAATTATGTTGTAGTGCTTCTGGTGTCATTTTATGCATGTTTGATTAAGTTACATGTGTTTTTGAACTCACATTGTATGATGTAATAAAAAAATAATAGCAGTGTATTTTGTTTGTCTTTCAGTGTATTTCATATGAATTGAGGTGCACTTGATGTTTTGTCCTCTTTTTGTTGTAACTAACTCGTAGAATTTTGTTGTAGTACTTCTCGTGTCATTTTATGCATGTTTGATTGAGTTACATATCTTTTTGAACTCACAATGTGTGATGTAATCAAGAAATAATTGCGATGTATTTGGTTTGTCTTTCGGTGTATTTCGTTTAAATTGAGGTGCACCTGATGCTGTTGTTACCTATTAACCTTTTTTTATTTCATACAGAAAAAATGACAGTAAAAAAGGTTGCTAGGAGGAGCACTGCAAAAAAGGAAGCACCAAAATATAATGTAAGCATATATATGTTAGAACAACTCAATTTTTTTTGTATAAATATAGTTTATTCACATGATTTTCATTTATTTACAGAAAACTCATGATTTGAGATGCTCCACAAGATCCATTCATGATAAATTCTAAAACATGAGCGATGACAAAAAAGCCATTGTTTAAGAATTAGAATTCGGTGGTATGAGGCATATCCCTGCCATGAATGTACCACATAAGCTCTTAAAAGAATTGGTATATTCATTTGATCTATACAATAACATACTGCACACATGGTATGGTGTAATCCACATCATCGAAGAAAATATAGGAGCTGCCCTTGACTTGGATGCATCTGGTAAAAATCTATTTTGTAATCTATTATATAAATCAAATTTCAGTGTTTTATCAAATTATTTCTGTGTTATTGAAATATTTTTGCTGCTTTTGTACGGCAATGCTATTCAAGCAAAATTAAATTTAAAAATATTAGTGAGGAGCAGAAGGAAGTTATTAGAAACTTCCAAGACTTGACTTTGTCGCAATTGACAAACTCTATGATGGAGATGAGTGTTGATGGGAAGAAAAATTGGCTGAAATTCAAGAGGACATTCATCCTTTACATTTAGATGTGCTTCTTGTTACCGACAACGATAAACAAAATTTCTTCGGTTCACATGCCGCTCATTCTTCATGTGTACATAATACGTGAACAGAATTGGGGTGGTCATGTGCTCAACTTTTACATCAAGGGCATTAGAGAGCACAAATTGAAAAAAAAATGTTGTTGATAGCTGCCTCTTTACTATAATGATTGTATATTTTCATGAATCCACACACAATGCCGGTACATACAATTCCTGGACCACCGTGGGTGCGACATTGGACTAGAAAATTGCTGGTTGAAAGAATAGAAGCTGAGACTAAGGATAATATGGTAATTCAACATATTCTTTCTTTAATTTTGGTGTATTTGTTTTAAATATATTATGTAAACTAATTTTTTTCTGTTTTAGGGCATCGTGAAAAGAGCACGGCTGAGAGAACAATCAAAAGACAAAAATAAAGAAAAAAGGAAGGAACAAAAGAAGGAACAAAAGAAGCCATAAAAGAATAAGACTATTTCTTCGAAAAGTGAAAGTACTGTTGAGTCTGAGTCTAATTCTGAACATGACTCAAAGGAGACACCAAAAAGAAGAAAACAACCTAAAAGAATAGCAAAGCATTAAGTATTGTTTTATTTTTTTGTATATTTTATCAATTTTATTGTGTTTATTGCCTGATGCTTGTTTGCTTTTTCATGATGAAATCCAAAAAAAGGAAGGACGTTATTAAGGATTCATCTTCCAAAAAATAAACTGAATCTGATTATGAGTAAGGTTCAAAAACTATCATTGGAATGCTATATTTTATTTTCTCAACAAAATTTTATTTATTAATAGAATTTTTTTCATGTATTGTCAGAAGTGAAGAATTGGAGGAAATAACAATCGTCCTGAAGACGACACACGACATCCGAGTCTGAGCCAGAACATCACAACGACGATCGTGCAATCATGGTACCTCCACAACAAGATAGAACGGACGGCTTTAATGGGGAGGGGACTTCACGAAACCCTCAACCCAGAAGGATAAACTCATAAATCCACCCACCTGAGGACGTCGTGAACCAAAATCTGGCATAGCTCATAGATCTGGTACACGGATACCATGGATGGTTGGAGCAGCTCGAGATTGAATTGGAGTTATAACGAGAATCTGAATGAGTCCTAAAAAGGGAGGTACGATGACGAACATATGTGGAAGAAAAACTCAAGAAACTAGAGACTAACCTTCGAGGTCGGAGAGCTCATGTTGATCGAGAAGAGATCCCCTTGGGGATAAAGATCCATTCACGGAGGAGATTATTTGGGCTAAGGTTCCAAGAAATTTTAAAAGCCCAGACATGGACTTCTATGATAGAAAGACCGACCCGAGACACCATCTAAGTAATTTCAAAAGCCGAATGTACTAGGTTGATACATCGAATACAACTCATTGCAAAGCTTTCTTGACGACGTTAACCATGGCGGCAATAAAGTGGTTTGACAGTCTATCACTCAGGTCGGTAACTTATGTTAATGACCTTGCAAGGAGTTTTGTCACCCGATTCTCCATCCAGAAAGGTAAGATCAAACACGCTCCAAGCCTTTTAGGGGTTAAACAAGAGGTCAGAGAAACACTCTGAGCTTATATAGAAAGATTCAACAAGGCTTGCTGGAAAATCCAAAATTTTCCTACCGAAGCGATCATCATGGGGCTAGTTAATGGCCTCACAGAATGCCCATTCTCCCAGTCCATATCGAAAAGGCACCTGACCTCCTTGTATGGGGTGCAAGAGCGAGCAGAAAAGTACATCAACATGGAAGAGAATGTCCGACTAGGAGAGCTTGCCCCGAGACAAAACTCTCACTATCAAATATGAGATAAAGAGAAAGAAGCAAAGAAAAAAATATGAATACAGCTCGGATAAGCCTTGAAGGTATCACAACTATACCCTATTATGAGTTTTCCTTGTTTACATCTACAGGGAGATTTGCCACACAGAAAAATTTCTACTTCCTTGGCCCATCAAAAATAAAAAAGGTAGAAGTCGGACAGAATATTGTGAATACCACAAGATATACAGTCATTCTAACAATGATTGCTATGACTTAAAAAATATGATAGAAAAGTTGATCAAGGAAGGTTGGTTGAAAAGATACTTGGTAGAAAGATCGGACGATCAGGGAAAAAGAAAAAGAGAGGAAGAAGACAAGAGTCGGCTAGATAGGCCACCACGAATCCCTGAAAGACACGTCCACATGATTGCTAGAGGATTTGCAGAAGGTGGAATAACTAAATCCTCCCACAAGAGACATTTGAAAAAAGTCTATCAAGTCGGGGAGGAGGATCAAGCTCTCGATATACCTACTATTATCTTCACAAAAGAAGATGCCCAAGGGATAACACTGGGCATGACAACCCTATCGTGATCACAATGATACTTGCCAATGTAAACCTCCACAGAGCTCTGGTAGATCAAGAAAGCTCGGCCAACATCCTATTTAAACCTGCTTTTGACAAGCTGGGGTTAGAAGAAAAAGAACTAAAAACATATCCAGACACTCTTTTTGGGTTGGGAGATATGCCCATCCGACCTTTAGGCTTCATTTCTTCATACACCACTTTTAGTAAAGATACTGAGTCAAGAACTTTGAGTATAGATTACATAGTGGTCGACGTAGCATCAGCCTACAATACCCTGATAGGTCGAACAACTCTAAACCAACTTGCTACGGTAGTCTCTATCCCTTACCTTTGCATAAAATTCCCGACTTCTGAGGAAATAGCAACTGTGATAGGAGATCAGAAACTAGCAAGAAGGTGTTACGATTAAAGACTGAACCTATGTGGATGCACAAAGGGGGAAAGAGTTCAATACCATAGAACTCGACGGTGTCCAAATTCGAGAAGAATTGAGATCACAACCCGATGAAAAGACTGAGGAGGTCCAGATCGATGATTAGGTCGGAAAAACAACAAACATAGGGGCTAACTTGGATAAATAGTTAAAAGAAGACCTTGTCAAGCTCCTAAGAGAAAATATCGACCTTTTCGCATGGAAGGCTTCTAACATGCCCGGATTCCGTCCTGACCTCATGAGTCATAGCTTTCCGTTTATCCGAGCTCACGACCTGTCCAACAAAAACGACGAAATCTCGGCTCCGAAAGAGCACAAGTAGTAGAAGAACAAGTCCAAGCATTGTTAGAAGCTGGGTTCATAAAAGAGGTAAAATACTCGTTATGGCTTGCCAATGTAGTGCTCGTGAAGAAACAAAACGAGAAGTGGAGGATGTGCGTTGACTATACCTACCTCAATAAAGCCTGTCCCAAGGATCCTTACCCTCTTTCCAGCATTGACGCTATAGTAGATTCAGCTTCATGTTACAAATACTTGTACTTTATGAACGCATATTCAGGATACAACCAAATCCTGATGTACAAGTCAGATCAGGAGAAGACCTCATTTATTACTTCCAAGACAAACTACTGCTATGTAGTAATGCTATTTGGACTAAAAAATGCTGGAGCAACATATCAATAGTTAATGAAAAAAGTATTTTCATCCCACCTCGGAAAGTTGATTGAGGTCTACATGGATGATATGCTTGTCAAAACCAAGAAAGAAGTCGGTTTGCTGTCCAACCTTAAGGAAATATTCAAGATAATAAGACAGCATGAGATGAGGTTAAATCCCACAAAGTGTACCTTTGCAGTGGAAGCCAGAAAGTTCTTATGATTCATGGTCACTTAGAGGGGCATCGAAGCCAATCCGAAAAAATGCAGAGCAATCTTAAAGATGAAAATACCCCCTGCTGAAAAAAGTCCAGCAACTAAACGGCAGATTGGTAGCCTTATCTAGATTCTTAGCAGGGTCGGCTCTAAAATTCCTACCTCTATTTTTAATACTCAAGAAGGGATGCCAATTCGAGTGGACTCAAGAATGCGAGTAAACTTTTCAAAACTTCAAAAGTTTCTTGAGCCAGCCACCAATTCTCATCTGACCCGAAAAAGGAGAAGAACTCATACTATATTTGGCAGAGGCAAGCAAGGCCATAGCCTCTGCCCTTGTTTGAGAAGACAAGAATGGACAATGCCCTTTTTCAAGCTTTTGAATGATATACATTTTGTGAAAAATGAAATTTTGTAGAGAAAGTTATGGACGACGGAAGTTTGGTGTGAAAAATGAGTATGTAGGTGGCTAAAATTATGGTTTTGCAGCTTTCTGGGCAATCTATTATTTTTTGGAAGAACGTACATCTACGCGTATGCGTAGCCTACCCGTACGCGTGGAGTGGCATTTTAAACTGCGCATGTGCGAGTAGCCCATGCGTGCGCGTGATGAGCCAACATGCATGACCACGCGTACGCATGGAAAGGGAACGCGCACGCATGCTACCTTTTCATACTACCACGCGTACGCATGACTCACGCGCACGCGTGGCCCCTGCTTGCTGCAAAACTGGATTTTTGGTGTTTTAAACCAGATTTTCACTTCTAAACCTTCATTTTTCTTCCTTCTAGACTAGACTTAAGGTATAGTACTAAGTCTAGTAGCTAGTTGAAGCTAGGAAAATAAGGTAACTTGGGGATGAAGAGATTGGTAAATATGATGAGATATAAATAAGAGGTGTAAATGTGAAATGAAGTTATGATGCCATGGTTTTGATGAATGATTAACTAATGATTATGAACATGAAATGGCTTATGAATGATATTATTTGAGATACGAGTTTTCTTGGGTAACAGAACCGTGGCTTGTCACCGCGTGTTCCAGGTTGAATCTCGATACTCTGTTGACCCTACGTTGTAAGGGTGACCGGACACGTATAAATTCCGGGTATGGATATCCCCCATTGAGTGATTAAATGATGAATGAATGTGAAATCTATGCATAGACTCATGGGGATGCGCAACGGGGGACAGTCTAAGGTTTTCGAACTTGTCGAGTTGGCTGGATAACTGACATATGAGCCTCATCAGCCATAGGACAGGCATGCATCATGTGCATTTGTTTGTTTTATCTACTATGCATTATTTGTGATTGCCTAACTGAATTTATACCCTGCTAACTGCTATATTTGCTATTTGCACTATCTGTTTCCTACTTGTGCGTGAAACTATTTGTTTGTCTGTCTCTGCTGATTCATGGATGATGGAGGATCGGAGGAAGGGTGGAACAGTTTGGTGTTTATGTTAGGTTTAAAAGTGAGTAAATTTAGGGTACTTAGATTACCTACCCCTTTTTATGGCTTCTGCTTAGAGATTAAGTTTTATAATTGTATGACGAAGTTCTAGGATTGCCTCTGGCATTCCCAGGACCTTATTTATTATACGCGTGGCACCTTTACCATGCCGAGAACCTTCGGTTCTCACCCCATACTGTGTTGTTGTTTTCAGATGCAGTTCGAGAGGCTCCTCGCTAGGCGTCTAGATTCCTTGAAGCGGAGTAGTCCCCGGTGTATTTTGGGTTTTAGTTTGTATATGTATGTATATATGTACTAGCTTGCTCTCCAAGACACTTGATTATTTTGTTCCTCATAGAGGTTACAGGAGAGTTAGGGACTTGTTTCTGTATTTTGGGTATTCGGGATACTTATGTATATATATGTAAATATTCTCCGGCCAGCCTTGACTTCGCATGCTGAGTCAGGAGCTAGTTCCTTTGTATTATTGGCACTCTTGTGACTCTTTTGCTTATTCCTATCCTTAACTTTTAAGTTTCTTAGCACGCAAGTAATTCTATTTCTTGACCGTTGCGCCTTTTATTTTGCGATTTTGTTTTACCCTTTTTTCAAGGCTCCTAGTATGTTATCTCTTTCCACTACTATATGTAAATATTTTCTGTTTAGAGGTCTGTAACACCACACTACCCTTGTTCTACGACTTAAGCGTAAAACTGTGTAGTAGGGTGTTACAAGAGAGCTAAGGACGCCGGTATGAGGGAGAGAACCGAGTCATCGCCGCCGGTGCTTTTCTAGGCTCTAGGATGATGCAGAGAGAGAGAGAGAGAGAGAGAGAGAGAGAGAGAGATATCTAAATTGAAATTTAAAATACAAATTTGATATTTGAGGCAAATTTCAAAGGATAATTTGAATGTTAACTTGAGTAGATTCACTAAAAGGAGTGACTGTGGTAACACATGTCATGTCAAACGAGCTAATTGTCGCAAAATTGTCATTTAATGGCGAAAATCGTCGTCATTTGCCTTGATTGGTATAATTAGTAAAATAATGCATGTGAATATTTATAAGTAAAAAATAAATGAAATAAAAATAGTATTTGTTGCACTAATTTTTCATAATTTTTTTTATGGAATGAAAGATAAAACTTTTATCTTTTTTATTTTTATCGATCTCTTTTAATAGTGAAAATATATAAGAGAGGTGTACACAAAATAATGCAAATAACTTTTTTTTGTTAAGAGTATATAGTTATTTTTGTATTTAAAATATTCTGATTTTGTTAAAATAGATTTTTAGTTCGTTATTTTTATTGTTGACAAAATAAACCTCTAAATATCAATTTTGTTTGATAAATTGGCTTAATTAATTAATCTAGCATTCTGAACATTTAGACTATTTTGTCAAATAAAATTGATATTCTAAAGTTCATTTCATCAAAATAAAAAATTGAGGTTCGTTTTGTTAAAATAAAAATCTTTTAGGTGCTAAAATAACTATTTATTCTTTCTGTTAATAATTCAGTTAAGATTTTTTTTAAGAGATTAAAATATGGTCAAAACTGTTTGTAGATTTTATGCCATATTCCTTTCTGTTTGGAATAAAAAGATAACTTCTTTCTATTTAAAGTTGTTGCAATTATTATTGTAGATTCTATATCCGTGTATGAGAAAGAACTCATCTTTATTTAAACCCCATTAACGTTGAGTATTGACAAAACTAAGAAGATGCGACACATAAAGATTTTAACCATTTCTTGTTTTATCATTGTTATCATCAGAGTTTGTAATGCTTTGAATTGTTCTAATCCACCAAATGTCATTGATGTGAATCAATCTGGTGAGTAGTGGCGGAGCTTGAAACAAAATTTTGGGGGACCGGATGAAAGATAATTGTCAAGATGTTTTTGATATGGACCCCATTTAAGATAAGTTCGTCTAACTTCGTCTCTTTGATTTGGGTGATATTGTCAAATTTAAAATTGTTTTTCCAGGGTCTCGTTGCAAAGAATTAAGGTCAAACTCATCAGATACAACTATTTGAATTTTTTGAGGTTGTATCTCACTTTCTTCGTGATTCATTAAAGTAAAAGAACTATGTACAGGTATTGATATTGTAAAAGTTATATGTTCTCCTTCTTGAATATTAGTCTTCCTCTTAAAAAATAATCAATTCTTTAATTTTTCATAATTATTTTATATAAAAATTTGAATATATATCCTGTAAAATATGTAAAAAAGAAGTTAGAATGACAAATATTAAAATTTATAATATTTATTGATTTTTTTATCAATTTATACAAATACAATATTATCAATACTTATTGAATATTCTAATATTTTTTATCATATAAAAAATTAAATTAAATAAATAGTGAAATATAAAATGTAAAATAATATTAAATTACATAAATAAAAAATACCTAATTTTTTATATTTGAACTCAAAGGTAGAGAAAGTGTTGCTTATTAAATAGAGAGCTGCGAAATGCGAATACACTCAGTTAAGTCCAAATCCAACATGTTTTAAATATTTAAAACTAAAAATTATTATACAATAAAAACAAAAGATGAAGATTGAACTTTGATATTTTAAGTCATAGTAAAATATTTAAGCCAACTGAACTAATATTTTATTTTTTGAAAAAGTATTACTAATTTTTTTATCAAAAATTTAAAAAGACCATGGCCCCTTGTCTTAACTAAGCTCCGCCTCTGCTGGTGAGGGAGGAAGCTTCAAAACCATCCAAAGTGCCATTGAATCTATCTCTAAACCAAATACTCAATGGATTCATATTCGAATCGCTGCAGGAATTTATACGTAAGGGTTTTTCTTTATTTGCAATTATATATTTATTTAAAAATATTATTTGCATATTAAAATCAGTTATAATATATTTATATATAAATACAGGTATAGTTTAACTCATTTTTAATATGTATTTTATATTTTACACACCTAATATGGTTATATTTATTTATATAGTATTTGAACGATTAAATTTCATAATGATTCCACATATTCACGACTTTCACCATTTTAGTCTTTTAAATTCAAAATCTATTATACTGGTCCTCGAGATCTAATTATAGACACCACATTGGTCCTTAAACACTTTCCAACGTTGAATCAACGAACGAAATGCTGAGCTAGTTCTGACTTGTCACGCTAGACACATAACTAAATAGCGTCTTTTCGTTTTAACTCTTAAATAAGACAGAAGAATGTCGTTTTCAAGAATGAAGGGAGATATAATAATTTGCACATCATATAAATTCTTCTTTTTTTTTTTTTCTCCTTTTTGCCTTGTATAAATACTAAAATGAAACGACGCTTTTAGCCATATGTCCAGCGTAATAAGTCAGAGACAATTCATTACTTAGTTTGCTAATTCAGTATTAGAAAGGGTCTAAAGACTAATATAGTATTCAGAATTGAATCTCGGGGACCAGTATAAGTAATTTTGAATTTAATGGACTAAAATAGTGAAAATTGTGAATCCAAGAAACTAATTTGGAGATTTAGTACATGATTTAAAAAAATTAATTTAGACTATTATTTGATGTATTTTATTTTTAAATTTTTTAATAATTTATGTTTCTATTACCATGCAGAGAAGAAAAAGAAATTATTGCCTACAATAGACCATGTATTTTTCTTGAAGGAGCTGGTAATCCCTCCACCATAATCCAATGGAGTGAACATGACACAACGAGTACTAGTCCCACATTTACATCTTCAGCAAGTGATGTTGTTGCTAAAGGAATTGCATTTAAGGAAAGTAAAAATAAAAAATATTATTTACACAAAAAAATCAATCATTAAATTAGTTAATGTGTATTAATATATTTATGTTAAATAATTAAATATATATATATTGATTAATTTATTTTAAATATTATTTTATATTTTAATATATATTTTATATAAATAACTGATTTAATAACGAAATTTTAATGTATATATATATATGATCGGTAAAAATAGAAAGTGATATCTACTATACATGGTGTGTAATTAATAATTATAGAAAAATATCAAGTACAGAAACTGTTACCATTTTCTTATTTAATATTCCTTATTTTCATGTATATTCCAGAACATATATAATGATCCTTATCCACTTCAAACTAAAGGCATTTTACCAGCACTAGCAGCAAAATTAGAAGGTGAAAGAAATGCATTTTACAGTTGTTCCTTTACTAGTCTACAAGATACTCTGTGGGACAATAGAGGACGCCATTATTTTAAATATTGCTACATTCAAGGAGCAGCAGATTTCATATTTGGAGATGGACAATCAATTTATGAGGTATATTATTTTTCAAAGGAGCTCAATACAAACGTAGAGCGATCAAGTAAGAAATTATGAAAGCAACACTTATTGTAAATTCTATATAGTAATTCATACAAAAATTATTTTAGTATTATTTTTGGCATTGTCATCAACAACTAAAGGGATCTTTACGTCTCTACTTCTTATAATTTAGAATCGATAAGTTGATGATGTTTTCAGCACATTTTGCTTTATTCTAAAACAACCTCCGGTTCCTTTCTAATCAGATGTTCCACACAATTGCGAAGAAGCTTATAAACCACTTTTTGTGCTCCTATTTCCTATATGTAGCACATTCCAGCTTTAAAAGTATTCCTTCAGAAAATCCGGAACGGACCAGGTCTGCCAAAATCAGATAACCAAGTGCACCACACCTGCTAAGAAAATTCACAGGCAAGGAACAAGTGGTGGATATATTCAACATCCTTATTACATAACACACACACACATTCTCATTCTGATTAACAATTCCAAGTCGACATAACATTTCCTTTGTGTTTTCCCTGCCTATCAACACAAATCAAGCAAACAACTCAACTCTTGGAGGGACTAACCCTTTCCAAATAGTCTTGGTGAAACTATAGTTTGTTATGTCATCTGGAAGTGTTTCCACTTGCAATACCTGCACAAATGAGTTAGTAGAAAATACACCTTGACCAACCTCGGATTGGCTCCTAAGAGGATTCCAAGATATCGAACCAGGAGGGCCGCCTCCTTACACCCCAACAGACTGCACATACTTTGAACCCACTGTTGATCACAATTGATTGAGATCAAACTGAATTTATCAAAATTGATACTCAACTCCAACATCAATTCAAAACATCGTATATTATTATTATTATTATTATTATTAAGATAAGGTTAAGTTTTATCTTAATTTTATTTACCAATACAAAAATTTTCGAAAATCATATCTTATTTTACTTTCAAATTTAAGATTCTCAACCTAAATCTTACTCGTACTCTAAATCTTTTGAATAGATTTTTCGCACAAACAATAAATTTATTTTGAATATGAGTCATGGTAATACAAATTTTAAATTAATATATATATATATATATATATATTTTAATTTAACTTTTATCAAATACGTTTTAAATATAAAATATTATTTGTGTTAAAAGTAATTTCAATATATATGTATTTGCTTTAAAATAAATTTAGAGAAAATGACAAATAGGTCCCTGACCTTTTGTCGCGCGGACATTTTCGTCCCTAACCATTGAAAAATACTTTTAAGCCCCTGACCTTCACAAAATTTGGACAGATCAGTCCCTCCGTCTAAATGCCTCCATCAGGGACTGATCCGTCCAAATGCCTCCGTCAGGGACTAATCCGTCCAAGTTTTGTGAAGGTCAATGACTTAAAAGTATTTTTCAGTGGTTAGGGACAAAAATGTCCGCGGGACAAAAGGTCAGGGACCTATTTGTCTTTTTCTCATAAATTTATTACTTTTTTATGAGTTGGACATATTTAAGTTGAGTGAATAGTTATTTTTACGACTCAGATTTAGGTGGATGGATTTTAAATTTATTGGTTAGGTAGAACAGGATTTTTAAAAAAATTCACTAAAAATAAAATGTATCATAAATCTTATTCTATTCTACTTATTGTCATTTTCTACTTTTAAAATTATCAGGTTAAAGTATATCGAGTAAATGCCCTTTTCGATCTCTAATCATTTAGATTATAAACAAAGCGCACCCCATGATTTAAAATTAACAAAGCGGCCTCAACCTCCATTGATCAAAATACCCATCGCAACCCTTGTAATCAGAAGACAAATGGTAGGGTGTTAACGTGTCAATGACTAGTCTATGTGAATTTGTCTCCTTCTAAGTAGGGACTAATCGCCCCTTACAACCCCTTCAAAATGTTGTCGTTCCGTAGCATTCTCTTCATTCCTTCGTTCGAACTTGTTAAGGGTTTTTTTCCTTTTTCATCTTCGGTAGAGTTGATTGCAACTTTTTTCTCAACAAGACTATGTGTGTGGGAATGATTTACTCATATAAAAATAAAAAAGAGCATTGAAAACTTTTTTGAACAATAAAAATAAATTAAAAAGGAATTGAGAAATTGAATGAAAAATTGCATTGAGCTTCTGTTCTTTCTTCAGCTTTTTTTGCTTCTCTTCTGAAAGTGAATTTACCATAACCATAGAAAAATTAAAATACGAAAGCTTGAATTTTGAAAAATGGCAAAAAAGAATTGAAAATTTTTTGCAGGAGAGTGAAAGACAGTACTTTGAAGATTGAATTCGTATTGCCAAAAGCTTATCAAACAATGTCATTCTCTTTGAAGGTATAGCTTAAGGACTGATCCGTCCTCTTCTTTCCCATCAATAGATACCCACTTCACAACCCAGTTTCTACTCCAACGCCAACGTCTCGTTGGTGTTACTCCTTGTCCATTAATGAAACACTGAGATAGAGCCTGAAAATCCGCCGCCTTCGGGTTCTCTTTGGTCTGCATGGTCGGTGGATTCCTCCATAGCTGATCTTTCCTCCATTGCTGATCTTCTCCACAACATCTTTGCAAAAGATAAATTCCTAATCCTAGTTCCTTCTTATGAGGTTTGATTTTGGGCTCTGCTCTTAAATTTCAAACTTCCATTGAAGTAATCTACTTGTTGCCGACGGTCTCTGTGCTGTCGTCGAAAGTAATCTTAGCAAACAGTGCAGGAGATTACAAAACGCAGCTTCCGTTCCAAATCCCGATGGAGTTCATCATCGACGACGGTGGCTTTACCTTGAGGTCCAGAAGTTTGGTGTAATTCATAGCGTGGAAGTTCTTAGGGTGGAGGAGAGAAACTGGCCTCGAACATGTCGCCAACAATTGTGACGGTAGCCATATGGGCACCGACGGTGGTGCGGCGCTCAAAGACGAGGATTTTTGTTGGGAAGTCGGAAGAGTGAGGGGGAGTACTTGCAGAGAAAGTGAGCAATAGAGGAACCATTGATGTCGAAGCCGATAATACAAATAGTGGATGCCGTTTTGGATGAAGACGCGTAAAATCCATGTGGACTAGCCACTGACACGTGAACACCCACCGTTTGTCTTCCGATTGAAAGAGTTGCGATGGATATTTCCAATGGAGGTTGAGGGCCGCTTTGTTAATTTCAAATCGTGGGAATGTGCGTTGTCCCTCGTCCAAATAATTAGGAACCAAAATGGGCATTTACTAAAGTATATACAATATAAAATACAATTAACCCTATATAAAACTACAATAACACTTAGTACTTTAAATTATCTTTGTACCAATTATTAGTACATATATTTCAAATGTTAATTGTTTAGCATGTTATGTAATTTTCTTAAGTTTATGGTATGAGCAGAAAAGTGTCATTAACTTTACGTTTGGAGCAAATGGTCCTAGGTTAGATGGCACTATAACCGCACAAAAGCGAATGACAAATGAATCCCCAACAAGATTTGTGTTTAAGGAATGTGTCATAACAAGTGTTAGTGGAAAAGCTGAGCTTGGGAGAGCATATGGACCATTTGCCAAAGTTATCATTGCTAATTTCAGTTTATTAGATGTAGTTCGACCTGAGGGTTGGAATGCTTGGAATTATGTTGGAAATGAGTAAGTATATTTTTCATAAACACATACATTTATATTCTATTTTTTTATGAAAAAATAGAAAAAATTTAGATCTAAATCTTAAAGAAAAATAAATAATCTTTGTGTTGAACTATATGCTGAGAGTGGATACAAGTTTTAGTTACAATGAATCTTAAATAAAAATAGAGATAATGAGTTTAAGTTCCTCTAGATAGCCTTTGGAAAAGAGACAGAGACTGAGAGACTGAGATTAAGAGGCAAAGACTGAGAGACAGAGATTGAAATAAGTTTTAATGTTGTATTTGGTGTAAAGTAAGAGACAGAGGCTGAAATAAGATTGAAACTCTAATTTAATTTGTACAAAGGGTAAAGTTGGAATTAATTAATTGAAATGAGGGTACTTTAAGTATAAAATATTATTAAAGTTTCAGTCTCCGTCTCAAAAATTTCAGTTTTCTGTGTCTTCACTTTTTAGAGGTATTAAAATACTAAAGTTTTGAAAACAGAGACTGAAATTTTAGTATCAGTCTCTGGATCAATAAATATGATACTGAGTCCTAGTCTCTCAGTCCCGTCCTAGTACCTCAAAATAAACGCTACCCTAGTTTCTTGACTTACACCAAAAATATTGCAATAACATGAGATATCTTTTTTTCTTCTTAGACTAAATATGAACATTTTTCTAAACTGAACATTTTTTCATGTATCTTCTTTAATTTTTAAATCTGCAAAATTTGTACTACCATGTTCAAATTATACATATGAGAGACACATACACTGCAAAAAGAAAAAAAATACACTATAAAGGCTACATTTGATTTTGAGAACAAGACAAGACAACACAAAACATTGAGAATAAGACATAAAGGATAGAGACACAAAAATTAGTATTTTTGTATTTTGTTTGGTGATACACTAGAATAAATTATGAAAGTTTAAGTTATTCTCATTTTTTTTCATTAAAAAATTTAATAAGAATAATGAAAGAAAAATAAAAAATAAGTTGTGTCTGCTGTTAGCATATTGTTTCTATGTCTTTCCTGTCAGGATGGATATAAAATACACTAATTCAATATCTCTGGACATAATGTCACTGTCTATGTCTCATTTGTTAAATACAATTTTGTATCTCTGTGTCTCTATCTCAGTGTCCCGTATCTTTAAACAAATGAGGCCAAAGTGATTGTTAGATATGAAAAGCTAAACAGAAAAAAAAAGAACAACAAACTAAAAGGATAGAAGAAGGAGAGAGGAAGATAAAAGAAGGGAGAGGTGGATGAAAGAAAAGGTGGAGGGAGGAGAGAGTTGGATAAGAATGGAAGAAAGAGAGAAAAAGAGAAAAAAAATAGACAAAAAAAAAAAAGAAGAAAGAAACAAAAAGAAAGAGTAGATGAAAAAAGAAGGGAGAAAAGAGGGTCACTGCTATGTTAGAAGTGAAAACTAGGGGTGACAATCTTTTTCAAAATTGGATTTGTGATACCCCAGAACTCCTTTATGTATTGCCAAGGAGTTAATCCATTTCCCTGACGAAAACTTGACGGTCAAACAAGTTCAACAATTCTTGGGAATTATAAACTATATCAGAGA
Source organism: Arachis ipaensis (assembly GCF_059453495.1). Taxonomy (NCBI): domain Eukaryota; kingdom Viridiplantae; phylum Streptophyta; class Magnoliopsida; order Fabales; family Fabaceae; genus Arachis; species Arachis ipaensis. The sequence continues at coordinate 10,717,284 of NC_142436.1, forward strand.
CTTTATACCCCAGATGTGACCAAACACACCAGCCAGCTATCAAAACTCTTGAAAAAGAAACCCCACAATGGGACTTGAACAAACCACAGTTGTCAAAACCCTGAAGAAGATAGCACAAGACCCCCTCCTCTAAAGATTCCTAGCACAGGAAAAAGGATATTGCAGTCAGATGCTAGTGATGAATTATGGAGAGCTATGTTACTTGAAGAAATTGATGGGACAAGACACTACTGTGCGCATGCTAGTGGACAGTTCAAAGAAAAAGAGAAACACTACTATGCCACTTACAAAGAAATCCTTGCTGTCAAATGCGGGATAGAAAAATTTAATTTCCACATCAATTTTTATCATTTCACTGTGGATATGGATAACACCTCTTTCCCATCAATTTTGGAAATAAAAAAAAAGATTCTGTCAGACTCTCAGCTTTTATGATGGAAATATTGGTTTTCCCATTATAAATTCGAAGTAAAGCACATAAAGGGACACCAAAATACACTTGCTGATTTTTTTTCTCCACTTAGCCTTTGTGTAATAACTGAGATTCTTGGTAGAGGAAATTCATCATCCTGTAGGAAGACATTGAGTGGCTTATAATCAATGACAAGCCTCTTTTTTCCTCTATTTTGCTCAACCTTTTTTCAACATAAAAGGCTTGACATGCCCAGTTAAAATTGGTTGGTTCAATGAGTCCTTGAACAAGAAGAGCTGCACATTCTGCTCTTGCTAATTTGGGATCTTCAGGATTCATTCCTGAGTGCGTAGCCTTTGTTGGGTTGATGTCCTCATTCTTTTTAAAAGGGAGGCAGACATAAAAATCTGGATTCTTCCACAAAGGTGCCGGATGGTTGAATTGATCATGACTGTCACAACAAGCATTAAGGAGTTGTTGTTGGACCTCCTTATATTCTTCTAGAGTTTCTTGTATCTCAAGGATGCTTTGTATTCCGATATAGGGCAAGAATTGTCCTTTGTAACTTAGGCCAGTAGGTTTAATGTGTAGTCTATGGGTATCCAAATAGGACATCTTTTTCTAGGAGGTAACTTCCCAGTACCCTGAGCCAAATGGTCTGGCTTGCAAATATTTTCAATCCAATTGATTTTTTGGAGATGAGATTGATGGTGAAGACTTCATTGTTAGCTGCCGCGAATCTCTTAGAGAAAAGTGCCCACATTTTTTTTGGTAGAACATGTGGTTTTAGGACAGCGACACAAGAACCAATATCTATTAGTGCGATAGCTCTTATTGGTTTGTCATAGATAGACGTCTTAACCTTTAAATCAAAATGAGGTCGGGGAGTGCCATCAATCTGCTTTATTCCTAAAGATCCAAGATATCCAAGTTCTTCTTTCGAAGTATTTGATCCTTTAGGAATTCTTGTGGTAATGGAAGCAATGGAGGATATGGTAAAGATTGACCTTTTAGGTGGGAGGTCTTCTTCTGAACTGAACATATTGGGTCTCACTATCTTTGCTTTTTTGTTCTTCAAGTATTGATTCAAGATCTTCGTCATCTTCGATAGAAGCTGCATCCATTAAAGACTGAAGCATTTTTATCTCCTTTTTTGTCTTATTAGGACATGATCTAGCAAAGTGACCCTATTTTCCGCAAATAAAGCATTTGTTTGACTTAGTATGGGGTTTTTTCTTTTTGAAATAATGATATCTCTGCTTCCTTCTTCCCCTTCTAAATGCCTTCTGCTGGAATGTTCTAGATTGTGGTTGCCAATGCATTTTCTTCTTTGGCTTGCATTCACACATGCCTAGCTCTTTGCATTTGATATTCAAGTAGGATTTGTTGCATGCCCTTTCGAGTTTGCTTGAGTCTTGATTGAGCCATTTGAATATTTGTTGTTGTTCACACAGTTTATCCAGAGCAGCTAGAGCTAGCTGATATATTTCTCCAATGGTGGTGGTGGCTACTTCTTTACGAAGAGTCATCATCATCTGTTGTAATTTTGGCTGAAATTCATTTGGCAAGGATGCCGTGAAGACTTGTTTAAGTGGTGGATTATTGTTTCCTCCAAGAAGATAATATTTAACAGCCATTCGCTTGTAATGTTTCTCTAAGTCCTTCCTGTTGAGTGAACAACACTTCATTTCAAAATATTCTTGAGAATTTCTTTTTTAGATAATTGTAATGTCTCACAAGAATTCTTGATGTAGTATCCCAATAACTGGGAAGAAGTACTATTAATGAGTTGAAGTCTTTCATATTCAGAAAGATTGTTAACCCATTCTCGGAGATTGCCAGTCATTCGATTTATAAAATCTGTAAGAACTTGTCTTCTTGAAAGATTTGGATTACCCATGGTGGTCTCAATCCAAGCACCAAATTCATTTAACCTTTTCTTGTATCTTGATGGTGGAATATCATCAAAGGTAAACCATTTGTTAGAAGTTTTTACTTCAGAAGATCCCATCTGTGGTGGATTTACCGAGGCTAATGGTTCATCCCTTTCTGATCTTATCTCTTCCTCTTCTTTTTCTACAGGGTTGACCATGGCAATTGCTGAAAGGTCTGCTTCATTGTCTTCTTTGGACCATTCAGCAGTTTCTTCACTAGCTTCGTCAGTGATTTCTTCTTCAGCAGTTTCATCACCAGATTCATCAGTGATTTTCTCACTGTGTGATTGATTATCCAGAGTAAGTATATTAATTATTCAGCCCAGGGCAGGTGACCCTTCTTTGATACCCTTGTCTTTTGTGGGGGTATTAAATGGTGTATCTTCTCTGAAAAAATTGCCTGGCTTCCAGGGAGGATGAGGTCTGGGTTGGAAAGCTGGCTGAGACTGGGATGGCTATGGCTGGGACAAGTAACATCGCCCTTGAGGAGAGATAGATTTTTTGGTATTTGCTTGTCTGGCTAAATGATAAGTGGATTTGAAGATGGATTCGTAATCTGAGGTTTCAAGTGGTGAATATGTTGAGGGAAATAAGACAGGTGAATATGATGGATATGGTTTAAGGTACATGGATAATGGGTCTATAGCCAATGCCTGAGGTACAGCCGTTTTGTCTTTGTCCATCTCAATCTGACGAAGTTGAGACTTGACTTGATCCATTTCTCTATTTTTCCTATGGAACTCTGGCCCAAAATACCTATTGTCAATATAGGTTTTGAGTTCTTGGTCAAGTTGAAAAGCTTGTGTAGAGAGCCGGTTCTTGAGTTCGGCAACTTGTTCTGCCATAGATCCTAGTTGTGCTGAAAGACCTTCAGTTTTTTCTACAAGAGCATCAAGAGTATGGTTAATTTGGAGTAATACTTTATTTTGACATACTGCATTATCCGTGTGCCAATTGAGGACTTTCTCTTGAGGAGTTGTAGCTTGATGTCCATGTGGAGTAATCCCTTGAGGAATTACGTAAGGTCATCTAGTAATTTTCTTTTCATCAGTCTAAGTCACCAAAGGTGAAAATTCTTCCTCATAAGGTCTGAAGGTTGCAATACATGGGATTATTTTGGCTGATTGATAAGAATAATCTGTAGAACCTTTTTGGGCCAACCTTTTCTTCTTGAATTGGAGCCATATATGCATCATCAGGGGGCTCAGGTCTCTTATATGAGCAAAGGGCTCACTGTGATCTTTTCTTCTTTTTCTTGTTCCTCCGTCACCTATCATAATCTTCATCATCAATGTCGCTCCATTGATTAGCACAATCACAGTCGGAGTCACACATGGAGGGATCAACATCCCAGATGAAGTGTCCATTTATATGAGAAACATAAACAGGTTTTCCATTTTCATAGAAATGTCCAGGTGGGTCATTCAGATCATGAGTTGTTTGCACCTGAACAAGAGAGATCATATTGATCCTTCTAAAGGATGGTCCTTGCATAGAAGTTTGTCTAATTCCTCCTGGTTTCTGGAAAATAGTGGTCACCGTTCCATCACTATTGTGGGTAATAGTTGGAGGTGCTATAGTATGAACATCAACCTGTTCCTTCGAGGAGGCTTTCTCATAATTACTAATCAATTCCAAAGGAATGATAGAAGAAAGTTCTTCAGTAGTGATTATCCTTGAAATATTTACGATTGCTGGTCCTCTGGCATTATCTATGAACATGAATAATGCTTCTCCTGTAGTGTTTGGAAGATTGAGATTGAGAGCATGGTCTTAAACTCTGTAGAGAACTTGGTGATGCAAGGTGGTCTGTTCAGCATTAGAGTCTTCAATTATCCCAACTAGCTGTATCTGAATTTTTAATCTTTGAGATATCGTTGGGTCTGATAGCCTCATGGTAAAATTAGGAGCTATAGTAAGGATGACACTTCCATTTGAGAGTGCAATAACTAAAGCCCCAATCAAGGCATGTTGGTATTCCTTGAATGTGGAATCTAAAAGAGCAACTTTAGCTGTATCGGAATGGATCTTCTTCCATGAAAGGTTAGGATAAGCGTAACTGCTCCTAGATGTAGATGGGTGTAGCCTTGGTTTTGGTAATTTTGGAGGAGTTCTTGTGGAATTTCTAAGGTTATATATTGTTTAGCAGTATTGGCTTTTAAACTAAACTGTTATAAATAAGAAGACTTGATGACTTCTTTTGGTGGAGGAGAAGGATTTCTAGTGATAAGATGGTGGATGGAGGTGAGGGTTGATTTCTTTTGTCTTTGGTAGAAGGAATAGGGACCGATGAGTGGGTATTCAATGGCTGGAGTTCTATAGTCTTCTAACACATGGGTGAATTCTACCAATTGATCAATTTTATTGGAAAGAGTTTTCTTTAGACTATGGGGTAAACGATCTATACTTAAAGAAGTAGAATGATGTATGGGCTCTAAAGAACTTAGAGACGATGAAGGGTTCATGTTTAACAATTCTCTCTTACTTGCTTTCACTAGTAATACCTTCTTCTTCTTATAACCTGAGGCTTTGATACCACAGGGGGTGGATCTCCAGTACTTCAAGATATCAATACTATAATACTTTGAGTGCTTATCCCAGTCACTCTTATAATAGCATAAATCTAGTAAGATTAAAGGGTCTGGGAAAGTATTATAACATCGAGTCCCTTTTCCACTATGAGAAATTTTTGTTGATCATATCCATGCCATTTTCTGATGAGCAGGATTCTCTGTAGACAGATGCAAGCTCAGAGCATACTTAATGACACTGGATAAGGAAGAAGAAAATAACACTAGCTAAGCTTTCAGACAGAGAAGAGGGATTTAGAACATTTTGTGAGATAGAAAAAGTGGATATATTACAATGTTCATTGAGAGCTGATTACAACTAGGGTGACCTCTTCCTTTTATAGAGGTCTCTAGATGACAACAATATCTTACAGAATTTAAACAAGCCTATCATACAATGCCAGCTGGAAGATAAGGATAAGCTTTATCTCTTTCTGACTTTTCCTAGACACGTGACAGGGGTCACTTTATTTTAGTGCACTTAATAATTATACATAGTAGGGACATTGGCTCAATAAAGGGACGGTTTAAAATAGTCTTCTGGAAGGGTCTCGTCACCATCTGAAAAAGATGATGTATCATCAGAGGCCAAATTGACTGCCCTAAGATCCGAGTCTTGTAAATAGGTGAATGGGTCTTCCGTGGTTCCTGCATTAGGATGATGGGCCTCTTGTAGATATGGGTCGTATGGGTCTGAGTATGGGCCTTCAGTGTCATTGGATATCCCTGCATCAATTCTGGTTGGGCTTGATGGTAAGGCATATACTCTTTCACTTAGATCCTCAGAGTTCAGATCTTCATCAGAATTTCTGTTTGTTGTTGGGATATGCCTGGATGTGCTGGGCTGATCTTTTGGAGTATAAAAAGAGTATTGTCCAAATTGATTTATTACTCCTGAGGTTATGAATCTGGACTGGAACTCTTGGAGTATAATTGGTGGGACATCTGTTCTGAATAGGAGTCCTTCGACTGCATCTCGTTCTCCATACATTCCAGGTTGCCAAAGTTGATAGAGGTATTTGGCCAAGGCATTCAAAGCTGTCTTTTCATCTGTGGGCCACATAGTAGAGTATCCAACAATATCGATCCTATTCATGGTATGAGGATAGCTGCCAATGAAGTAACTTTTCTGTAAGGTGACAAAACAACAGAATTTTTATTTTGCCTGAGAAGGTTTATCCCATAATTGATGGCGATCAAGCATGTTGTATAACATTCCTCTCCATGCATCTAGTAGAGCATACATAGAGAACAATCGGACCAAATGAGATTGTTTTTTAGTACTATTACCCAAGATATGGTATACCAAAAAAAGTGGAACTATGATGGCACTTTTATATATGGATGACAGAGCCCAGATATACCACATCATTTCTTCTAGTATAGGTCCTTGGATTATTGGGATAGTGCAAAAAGGGGTGTCCATGTTGAAGTACCTTGGATTTAGATGGATTTGGGTTATGATGAGGAGCTGGTGTAACCAATAGAACAGAGTTTGTCTAGCAAGGCAATCTATCTGAATCTCAGTCTGGGGTTTTTCTTTGAGGGGAAAGGGCCAATCTTTCTTCTGTATGGGCTTATGTGAAGAGGACAATCAAAAAATAGAATGGTGTATGAAAGGATGTGTGTACTCATGGTGTAAATATAATGAACTGGTTTTGGAATTGGTTCTTTGGTAGGTCTGGATAGAAAATTAGCAAATGTGTTTTGGTGTCCCTTTATGTACTTGGCTCAGGGTACTGGGAAGTTACCTCCCAGACAAAGATGTCCTATTTGGAATGGTGTATGAAGGGTTGTGTGTACTCATGGTGTAAATATAATGAACTGGTTTTGGAATTGGTTCTTTGGTAGGTCTAGATAGAAAATCAGCAAGTGTGTTTTGGTGTCCCTTTATGTACTTGGTTCAGGGTACTAGGTAGTTACCTCCCAGACAAAGATGTCCTGTTTGAATTTGATGCCTTTTTCCGAACCCACGGGCTACACATTAAACCCACTGGCCTAAGTTACAAAGGGCAATTCTTGCCCTATACAGGAATACAAAGCATCCTTGAGATACAAGAAGCTCCAGAAGAATATAAGGAGGTCCAACAACAACTCCTTAATGCTTGTTATGACAGTCATGATCAATTCAATCATCTGGCACCTTTGTGAAAGAATCCAGATTTTTATGTCTACCTCCCTTTTAAAAAGAATGAGGACATCAACCCAACAAAGGCCACGCACTCAGGAATGAATCCTGAAGATCTCAAATTAGCAAGAGCAGAATGTGCGGCTCTTCTTTTTCAAGGACTCATTGAACCAACTAATTCTAACTGGGCATGTCAAACTTTTTATGTTGAAAAAAGGGCTGACCAAAATAGAGGATGTTGGGAATAAGTAGTATGACCACAATCCAATCAATCACGTGTCAAATAATTTGTTATTATTATTATATTAAAATGTTAAAGGTCCTTGATTAAATTTAGAGATTTATTATTGTGATAGTGATCATAATATTGAGAGATAAATCTTTTATAATTTAATCTAAATTGTTCTTGATCATAGGATTATTAGAAAAGGACATTAATAATCCGGAAAGATCAATATATATATATAATGGTCTTCATTGGATGAAGATTAATAGATCTCATTTATTAAATTATATATATAGATGGTGCATATAGAGATATGACCATTGAACTGATTCACTTTGAGAATTCCTAAGGGTTATAATTATCGTATATTTGTCAATAGGATATTCTCAACATGAACATAGTAATAGAGTTTCCTTTGACCTGCGACTGTCATAGTAATTAACAATGTATTTATTATACTTTGATTCTGGACACCTAATACCCTAGGGTGCTAGTTGAATGGATATTGAGTATGATTTAAATACTTGTAGAATTAATGATTAGTCAATAAGGAATCCGTCAACTCTCGGTAAAGAGTTTGAGCTCTATGATTATAATGACTGAGATGAATAAAACCTTGGCCAAGGAGATTGAATGAATGAAGAAATGAGTTTCTTAAGTCATTCACAGTTTATTATAATAATGGTAACAAGTTAGAGTTTGATAATTAAACCATACTCTAAGGGTTAATCAAGAGCTGAAAAGATGGAAAGAATTATACTTTGTTCTTCTAAGGTTCTTAGTAAAAATATATTACTTCATACTATCAGGTCATTGAGGAGTGTTGATAGACGCCAACCTTGATTAGTAAATTTAGTATGACTAATTTACTACCCGCTTAGTATTGAACCTATAGGGTCACACACTAACGAGTGTTCTAACATTTGCTGTAGAATTATTTAATTATTAATTTGATTTGATCAAATAAATAATTATATTAATTCAAATGGAATGTTATTATATTTTTTGCTAGCACCAAGAATATAATAATAATATGATAATTGAGAATAATTAGTTATTCTATTTCTAAACTTGAATTCTAAATTTGGATGAGATCCTAATTGATTCTGTTTCAAATTGAGTTATGATATGATTCATAAATTTGAAAGATTCAAGTTTAAAATAACAAGATATGATTTGAATTTGAATGGAGATTCAAATTTGAAATCAGTAACAAATCTTATACTATATATATGTATGCCAAGAGTAGAGGAAAAACGAGAATGAAATGAGAATAACAAGAGTTTTATTCCTTTACCTCTACACACATAAACGTATGTGAGCCTGATTCTTGGAGAAGAATTTTTATGGCGTGCAAAGAGTTGCAAGAGGTTTCTCAATTTAGATCAGATGTCCATTGGTCAATGAGTTGACAGCAAAGGTTGGTCTCGGTGTGGATACGCATAGCGCCTTCGTACCATCGAAGGAGAAAGTAATTTTTACTAGCGTACACAGGTATTAGATCTGATCTATATCTATATATTATTATTGGAATAAAGTTTAAGCACAAAATAGATCTTTAAGGATTACTTTCTTTTCTTCCGCTGCGTGTTATGAACACATGGTAATCCTTCAGAGGAAAAAAGAGGCTTTTCATTTATTATAAGCCACTCAATGTCTTTCTATAGGATGATAAATTTCCTCTACCAAGAATCTCAGTTATTACACAAAGGCTAAGTGGAGCAAAAATATTCAGCAAGTTTGACCTAAAGGATGGTTTTTGGCAAATAGGGCTCCATCCTGAGGATAAATACAAAACAGTATTTTGTATCCCTGAGGCCCAATATCAGTGGACAGTAATGCCGTTCGGACTCAAAGTGGCCCTATCCCTTTTCCAAAAAGCAATGACCAAAATCTTTGAGCATATTCTACATTCCATACTCATTTACATTGATGACATTCTACTGTTCTCAAAGGACAATGAAGCCCATAAGGCGCTCTTGGCCTAATTCACCCAAATTGTCAAAAATCAGGGAATCATGCTGTCATAAAAAAAAAGAGCTCTCTTGCTAAAACAAAAAATGAGTTCCTCAGAATGGTCTTCGAAGACGAATTTTTTTAGCCAGGGGAGCATATTGCCAAGGAGTTAATCCATTTCCATGACTAAAACTTGACGGTCAAACAAGTTCAATAATTCTTGGGAATTGTAAACTACATCAGAAACTTTATCTCAGATATGACCAGACACACCAGCTAGCTATCAAAACTCTTCAAAAAGAAACCCCTGATGCTCCCTTCATTAATAGCATAGTCTAAACCAACAATGAACTCTCACAATCAAAGTTTAAATCAAAGAGTAGTCACAATTCAAATCAAATAACCAAGAGTATTTAAACTCCCGGGTCGTTCTCCCCAGGAATTGCAATTAAGTATCATATTATTGGCTATGAGGGAGCATGGGAATTGGGGATGCAAGAGAGTAAGAGATGTAAATAGTAAGAGAGCAAATAAACATGCAAGGAATGTAAATGGCAACTCTTGGCAAGAATTGGGGAATTTAGGATTTCTATCCTAGTTATGGACCACAAATATGGCAATTGTGTGGAATCAATCCAAATTAGTCAATCCTCCTTGAGAATTTGTCAAAAGGGCATAATTGGTCTCAATCCATAAGTCCTAGTCAACTCACTAATTACTTAGTGAAAGACTAGCGTCAATAGAAACCAAACCAATTAGCCATTCTCATACTATGCGGAATGGACATCCACAACTCAATTCCACCCAAACACACAATTTCTCAACTAAGAGTGTGAAAACTAAACATGCAAGAATTTAAACATCAAAGCAATAAAAGTCAAAAGCAATTAAATGCAAGGAAAGGAAACTTCAAATGCGAGAAATCTCTTGGCAAGTAATTGAGAGCTAAGGTTATCTATCCTAGCCATTGACCACAAATACATGATAATTATGAAGAGTTAATCCTACTTAGTCAACCCTACATCGAGGATAAGTCAAATAGGCATAGTTTATTTCAATCCATAAGTCCTATGTCAACACTAAGGGTCACATAGAGTCAATGGAGACCAAATCAACTAACTACTCCAATATATCAAACAAGAATGGACATCAATGATTCAATGATCACCAAAGTCATCAATTCCAAGCCAAGAGTGTCAAAAAACTAAGTAAAAACCCAACCAAGCATTTTATCAAACACTTGGTGGGCATGAAAAGAAAGTATGATAAAATAACAAGAAATAATAAATGCTACAACTACCAATTGCAAGAAAATAATAACAACAATTAAGGAAAGCAATAATCAACATGAAAACATAAATTGCATTAATTAAAATTGAAATTAACAAAAGTATCCATGAACATAAAAATGACAAAAGAGAGGAAATAACAAATAGAAGAAAAGAACAAAGATGCAATAATAATAAATGACAAGGAAAAGTAAATGAAAACAAGAATTAAAAGTAGAAATTGCAAAAAATTAAACTAAGGAATCCTAATTCTAGAGAGAAGGGGGAGCTTCTCTCTCTAGAAAAACTAAACAAAATATGTAAAAACCTAAACCTAAGTGCTCCCCACTTCATCCCTCTTCAATTTGGCTTGAAATAGCTTCAGAAATGAGTTGGATTGAGTTTTGGAGGCCCAGAAATCGTCCCCAGTGATTTGCAATTAATGAGCTCATGTGCCAGGACGTGTGCGTATGCGCACTTGCTATTTTCTGACTTGTGCATACACACAAATTGTGTGCGTACGCACACTTAGAATTATGTCCACTATAGCAAATTGTATATCATTTTGAAACCTCGAACGTTAGCTTTCCAATGCCGCTGAAACCGCCTCATTTGAACCTCTGTAGCTCAAGTTATGATCACTTTAGTACCGAGAGGTCAGGTTTGGCAGCTTTACAAATTCTTCATTTCTTGAATTCTCCCATTTTGCATGCTTTCCTTCCACTTCTTCAATCCATACATGCCTTGTAAGTCTGAAATTACTCAACAAACACATCAAGGCATCAAATGGAATTAAAGTGAATAAAATTTAGCAATTATAAAGCTTAAAAAGCATGTTTTCACTTTCAAGCACAATTTAGAGAGAAATTATGAAACTATGCTATTACAATGGATAAATACAAGAAAAGTTGATGAAATCTACCCAAATAGAGCAAATAAACACTATAAAATGTGGATTCATCAACCCCCACCATGGGGACTTGAACAAACCACAGCTGTCAAAATCATGTTGAAGATAGCGCAAGACCCCCCTCCTCTAAAGATTCTTAGCACAGGAAAAAGGATATTGCAGACAGATTCTAGTGATGAATTCTGGGGAGATGTGTTACTTGAAGAAATTTATGGGACAAGACACTACTGTGCGCATAATAGTGGACAGTTCAAAGAATCAGAGAAACATTACCATGCCACTTACAAAGAAATCCTTGTTGTCAAACGCGGGATAGAACAATTCAATTTCCACCTCAGTTCTTATCATTTCACTGTGAAGATGGATAACAGCTCTTTCCCATCAATGCTGGAAATCATGAAAAAGATTCTGCCAGACTCTCGGCTCTTACGATGGAAAGATTGGTTTTCCCGTTATAAATTCGAAGTAAAGCACATAAAGGGACACCAAAACACACTTGCTGATTTTCTATCCAGACCTATCAAAGAACCCATTCCAAAACCAGTTCATTACATTTATACCATGAGTACACACAACCCTTCATACACCATTCCATTTTCTTATTGTCCTCTTCACAGATGCCAATATAGAAGAAAGATTGGCCCTTTTTCCCTCAAAGCAAGACCCTAGACTGAGTTTCAGATAGATTGTCTTGCCAGACAAACTCTGTTCTATTGGTTACACCAGCTCCTCATCATAACCCAAATCCATCCAAACTCGAGGTACTTCAACATGGACACCCCTTTTTACACTATCCCAATAATCCAAGGACCTATACCAGAAGAAATGATGTGGTATATCTGGGCTCTGTCATCCATATATACCTGTGCCATCATAGTGTCACTTTTTTCCGGTATACCATATCTTGTGTAATAGTACTAAAAAAATCACATTTGGTCCGATTGTTCTCTATGTATGCTCCACTAGATGCATGGAGAGGAATGTTATACAACATGCTTGGTCGCCATCAATTATGGGATAAACCTTCTCAGGAAAAAAAAAATTCTGTTGTTTTGTCACCTTACAGAAAAGTTACTTCACTGGTAGCGATCCTCACACCATGAATAGGATGGATATTGTTGGATACTCTACTATGTGGCCCACAGATGAAAAGAAAGTTTTGAATGCCTTGGCCAACTACCTTTGTCAACTTTGGCAACCTGGAATATATGGAGAATGAGATGCAGTCGAAGGACTCCCATTCAAAATAGATGTCCCACCAATTACACTCCAAGAGTTCCAATCCAGATTCATAACCTCAGGAATAATAAATCAATTTGAACAATACTCTTTTTATACTCGAAAAGATCAGCCCAGCACATCCAGACATATCCCAACAGCAAACAAAAAGTCTGATGAAGATCTAAACTCTGAGGATTTAAGTGGAAGAGTATATGCCTTACCACCATGCCCAACCAGAATTGATGCAAGGATACCCAATGACACTGAAGGACCATACGCAAATCCATATGACCTGTATCTGCAAGAGGCCCATGATCCTAATGAAGAAACCACTGAAGACCCGTTCACTTATTTACAAGACTCAGATCTTAGGGCAGTCAATTTGGCCTCTGATGATACATCATCTTTTTCAGATGGTGACGGGACCCTTCCAGAAGACTATTTTAAACCGTCCCTTTATTGAGCCAATGTCCCTGCTATGTATAATTATTAAGTGCACTAAAATAAAGTGACCTCTGTCACGTGTCTAGGAAAAGTCAGAAAGAGATAAGGCTTATCCTTATCTTCCAGCTGGCATTGTATGATAGGCTTGTTTAAATTTTGTAAGATATTGTTGTCATCTGGAGACCTCTATAAAAGGAGGATCTTACCCCAGTTGTAATCAGCTCTCAATGAACATTGTAATATATCCACTTTTCCTATTTCACAAAATATTCTAAATCTCTCTTCTCTCTCTGAAAGCTTAGCTAGTGCTATTTTCTTCTTCCTTATCCAGTGTCATTAAGTATGTTCTAAGCTTGCCTCTGTCAACAAAGGATCCTGCTCATTAGAAAATGGCATGGATAGGATCCACGAAAATTTCTCATAGTGAAAAAGAGACTCAATGTTATAATACTTGCTCGGACCCTATAATCTCACTCGATTTATGCTATTATAAGAGTGACTGGGATAAGCACTCAAAGTATTATAGTATTGATATCTTGAAGTACTGGAGATCCACCCCCTATGGTATCAGAGCCTCAGGTTATAAGAAAAAGAAGAAGGTATTACTAGTGAAAGCAAGTAAGAGAGAGTTGTTAAACATGAACCTTTCATCGTCTCTAAGTTCTTCAGAGCCCATACATCATTCTACTTCTTTAAGCATAGATCGTTTACCCCCTAGTCTAAAGAAAACTCTTGCCAATAAAATTGATCAATTGGTAGAATTCACCCATGTCCCAGAAGACTCCAGAACTCTAGCCACTGAATACCCACCCATCAGTCCCTATTCCTTCTACCAAAGACAAAAGAAATCAACCCTCACCTCCATCCGCCATCTTATCACTAGAAACCCTTCTCCTCCACCAAAAGAAGTCATCTAGTCTTCTTATCTACAACAATGTGGTTTAAAAGCCACTACTGCTGAACAATATATAACCTTAGAAATTTCACAAGAACTCATCAAAAATTACCAAAACCAAGGCTACACCCATCTACATTTAGGAGTAGTTAGGCTTATCCTAACCCTTCATAGAAGAAGATCCCTTCCGGTGACAGCTAAAGTTGCTCTTTTGAATTCCATCTTCAAGGAGCCTTAATTGGGGCTTTAGTTACTACACTCTCAAATGGAAGTGTCATCCTTACTATAGCTTCTAATTTTAGTATTTTACCATGAGGCTATCAGACCCAACAATATCTCAAAGATTAAAATTCCAGATACAATTAGTTGGGGTAATTCAAGACTCTAATGCTGAACAGGCCACCTTGTATCACCAAGTCCTCCACAGAGTTCAAGACCATGCTCTCGATCTCAATCTTCCAAACACTACAGGAGAAGCATTATTCACGTTCACAGATAATGCCAGAGGACCAGCAATCATGAATATTCCAAGGATGACCACTACTAAAGAACTTTCTTTTATCATTCCTTTGGAATGGATTACTGATTATGAGAAAGTCTTCCCCAAGAAACAGGTTGATGTTCATACTACAGCACCTCCAACTATTATCCACAATAGTGATGAAACGGTGATCACTGTTTTCCAAAAATCAGGAGGAATTAGACAAACTTCTATGCAAGGACCATCCTTTAGAAGGATCAGTATGATCTCTTCTTTTCAGGTGCAAACAACTCATGATCTGAATGACCCACCTGTATATTTCTATGAAAATGGAAAACATGTTTATGTTTCTCATATAAACGGACACTTCATCTGGGATGTTGATCCCTCCATGTGTGACTCCGACTGTGATTGTACTAATCAATGGAGTGACTGACGATGAAGATTGTGATAGGCGACGGAGGAACAAGAAAAAGAAAAAAATGCATTGGTAACCACAATCTAGAACATTCCAGCAAAAGGCATTCAGAAGGGAAAGAAGGAAGCAAAGATATCGTTATTTCAAAAAGAGAAAATCCTATACTAAGTCAAACAAATGCTTCATTTGCGGAAAACAGGGTCACTTTGCTAGATCATGTCCTAATAAGACAAAAAAGGGGATAAAAATACTTCAGTCTTTAATGGATGTAACTTCTATCGAAGATGACGAAGATCTTGAATCAATACTTGAAGAACAACAAAGCAAAGATCATGAAACCCAATATATTTTTCAAGACTCTGATTCAGGAGGAAGCAGTTCAGAAGAAGACCTCCCACCTAAAAGGTCAATCTTTACCATATCCTCCATTGCTTCCATTACCACAAGAACTCCTAAAGGATCAAATACTCCGATAGAAGAATTTGGATATCTTGGATCCTTAGGAATGAAGCAGATTGATGGCACTTCCCGACCTCATTTTGATTTAAAGGTTAAGACGTCTATCTATGACAAACCAATAAGAGCTGTCGCACTAATGGATACTGGTTCTTGTGCCACTGTCCTAAAATCACATGTCCTACCAAAAAAAATGTGGGCACCTTTCTCTAAGAGATTCGCGGCAACTAACAGTGAAGTATTCACCATCAATTTCATCTCCAAAAAACCAATTGGATTAAAAATATTTGCAGGCTAGACCACTTGGCTCAGAATATTGGGAAGTTATCTCCCAGACAAAGATGTCTACAAGAGAAAAGAGGTCGATTTTAATCTTACATTCATGTTCAAATTTTATAAAATATATGTAAAATTAAAAATATGAAATTGAAAAATATTAATATTATTTTTGCAATACTTGTAAATCTTATCTAAGAGCTTTTAGGAAATAATAAAATTAAAAAATTTGATATTGAATAGATAAATAATTTTAATTTATTATATATATTATTTATAAAAAAAATATTTTTAAAAAACATTAATAGATTTTTTTATTAGTATATAGCAAGACCTTATCTTAAATATAGGAGAAGAAAAATTCCAACAAATTTTTTTCTTTGACAATTTGAAACAGACATGGTTGTCTAACACTTTTATTATCTATGAAGTAAATTAAAAAATATATATATAGAAAAACTTTGTATGAGATCTGATATAGAAATAAGATGTTACAAAACTAAGTTCTTTGAATTTCAGATCAAATATCACATTTGTGGAACAAA
The DNA here is from genome assembly GCF_059453495.1 of Arachis ipaensis. NCBI lineage: Eukaryota > Viridiplantae > Streptophyta > Magnoliopsida > Fabales > Fabaceae > Arachis > Arachis ipaensis. Next base: position 10,733,424 of record NC_142436.1, read on the forward strand.
ATAACGTTGGATCAGGGGCAAATATCTCTAAACGTGTGCCTTGGATCAAGCATATGGATTCAACTGAACTCCTATTGAATCCAAGAACAACGAAAAATAATTGGAATGAATTCAATCATTTATTATTGTACTGTATATGTGATATTTATATATACAAGGGTGTGAGTGCTGAGTGTATTTGCTGGTCTAGCAATACTACAATACAGGGGATTTTATTCACTTGTGAACTATATAAATAACAACCTAACAACCTAACACTAACATCCCCCCTCAAGTTGGAGCATACAAATTGTATGTTCCTAACTTGGACATAAGAAAGTGAAATTGAGGCGGAGGGAGAGCTTTAGTTAGAATATCAGCTAGTTGATGTTTAGTAGGTACATGAATCAATCTGATGGTGCCAGCTTCAATCTTCTCATGGATGAAGTGGCAGTCAATTTCAACATGCTTGGATCGCTCATGAAGGGTGGGGTTCGATGCCAATTGAAGAGCAGAGATGTTGTCACAAAATAACCTGGCCGAATCGACTTGGACTCGAAAAAACTAAAGTAAGCCAATTAACCAAATAACCTCACAGCTAGCATGCGCCATGGACCTATATTTGGCTTCGGTGGAGCTCCTAGAAACTACTGTCTGCTTCTTGCTCTTCCAAGTAATGAGAGAGTCATCGATAAAGGCACAGTAGCCTGTAGTTGATCACCTTGTGTCGAGGCAACTACCCCAATCAGCATCAGAATATATGGACAAGGTAAGTTGGGAAGCAGCTGAAAACAGAATCCCTTGGCCTGGTACATTCTTAAGGTACCTTAATACTTGGTGAGCAGCTTGTAAATGAGGCATTCGCGAATCAGACATGAATTGGGCTAGTTTAGTGACAACAAAGGTGATGTCTGGCCGGGAGATAGTGAGATACATGAGGTGACCAATGAGCCTTCTATAAGCAGAAGCATCAGGGATCAGGTCACCTTCTTTAGCTTTTAATTTGAGATTGGCATCCATAGGAACTGTTGCCGGCTTGCAGTCTAAGAGGTTGGTGTCGTCGAGTAAAGAGAGAGTATACTTGCGCTGTGTAAGTGAAATTCCTTCAGAAGATTTGGCGAGTTCCAAGCCTAGAAAGAATTTCAAGTCCTCCAATATTTTGAGTTTAAAAATAGATTGCAGCTTTAATTGAACTTTCGTCATCATATCAAGGTTAGCTCTCGCAATTATGATGTCGTCTACGTATACTAATAGGAAGGTTTCAGAATCACCAGAACCTGTTGAGAACAAGGAGTAGTCACTCTTGCATTGAGTGAAACCATTTTGCTTAAGAGTTGAGCAGAATTTGTGAAACCATTGTCTCGAAGCCTGTTGGAGCCCATAAAGTGACTTTGTAAGCCTATATACAAGGCCTTTCTTGCGTTCGGGATGCCCCATTGGAACTTCCATATATACCTCTTCATCCAAATCCCCGTTGAAAAATGCATTATTGATGTCTAATTGGATTAAATGCCATTTACGCACTGCCGCAATGCCTAGCAGAACTTGTATAGTGGTGACTTTAGCTACAGGGCTAAAGGTATCTTTAAAATCGATTCCTGCTTGATGTGTGTATCCCTTGGCTACTAACCTTGCTTTGTACCTTTCTAAACTGCCATAAGCTTTTAGTTTGGCTTTGTAAACCCATCTGCATCCTATGGCAACTTTGGTGGGTGGTAAAGGAACCAATTTCCAAGTATTGTTGGCCTCCAAAGCTTCAAGTTCTTCTTTCATTGCAGCCCTCCATTCCTCATGTTTAACTGCTTGATGGTAAAATTGTGGTTCAGGAATAAGGTTGGCTTGGTAAATGAAATTATGATAAGTGTAGTTCAATCTATGGTTGCTGATGAAGTTTGAAATCGAGTAAGGAGATTTAGTATGACAAATGTAGTCATGAAGGTAGGGAGGAGTACGTTTAATCCTGGTGGATCTTCTAGGTTGGATGGAAGTAGAAGGTGTGATTTGGTTTTCTATAAGAGGGAGAATTTGGGATGGATTATTGGTTGTGGTTGATGGTTGAGGTATCTCATGTACGGTTGGAATTGTTGGAGCATTAGGCAACGGTTCAGAATCTAATATTGGATTGGGGAGGACAAAGTCAAAGAAGATGTCATTGCTGAGTTGAGTATGAGGGCCTTGAGCAAAAGGCATGGTGTCCTCATGAAATATCACATCCCTTGATATGAAGAATTGTTTGGTTCGTAGATTGTAAAGCTTATAACCCTTGTAGCCAAGTGGATAACCCAAGAACACGGCTGGATCTGCTCTAGGGTCAAACTTTAATCTAGAACTGGTATTTGTGGCAGCATAGGCAAGACATACAAAAATCTTCATTGCCTTGTAGTTTGGAAACTTTTTAATATTCAAAATTGATAATTTATAAATTAAAATACTAAAATAACAATTTAAATAATAATATATAATTTAGAATTCTATTGCTTTAAATTTTATATTTTCAAAACATAAAGTATTTTTTTGACAGTATAATTGAAATTTTTCTCTTTTTATATATATCATTAAATAATTATTTAGACATTTACTTCTTAATACAATTAGAAGTCGACTCTTATTGATATTCATAGTTAGAAAAATTCTTTCAATTAATGCCGTTGCTACGAAAAAACTAAAGTTAATTTTAAAAGAAGATAAATAATATTTTTTCGAGTTGAGTTTTAAGAAAAAATACTAATCTCATTTAAATTTGAGAATTAATTATTCTGATAAACATCTAATATAAAATTCTTAAATTAACTGTTAAGTATCTAAAATTGAATAAAACATTATTGTAAAATCAAATTTAATAATTTAATAAAAATAAATAAATATTATTATCATATACTATTTAACAAAATTTCAAATTGTAGTAGATACTTAACCCACAACAATATACTTATTAAAACTATCCCTAAATATGACATGACCTAGAGTCCTAGATGTTAGTGAAAATAAATTGCTGCCTTTTGTTGCGAATAGTTAGTTTTTCTGTCTAGAAATTCCAAATGGTTATATAGAGAGAAAAAAAAAAGGCTAAAATTATTAGAATTTATTATTTTTTATTATTACTTAATTTTTAATTTAATTTTTATAGTTTAATTTATTTAATTTAATAATCTAATAACATATTTTATTTTATATTTTTAAATATTAATAGTTAACTGATAACTAAACATAATAAATTTTGATAGTTATTTAATATTTTAAAAAAATATTTATTCAACTATATTATATTGATACTAATGAAGAGTATTCTTGATAAATGTTAAGGTTGATGTTTAAAATTTCTGCATATGGTATTATTGTTAGAACAACTAAATTTATTAGTTGTATATAAAAATTCAACTATTAGTTAGTTATTTATATAAATATTTATGTTATTTTTTATGTATACATAATATGTTTGTTAAGTAAAATTTTTAAATACATAAATTTAATAAAAATAAAAAAATTTCTTTAAATATCATTTTTCACGTCTAACCTCTACTAACTACTATTATTTAAAACTACAATATTTTGAATAAAAGTCAATTAAATTAAAAAATAAAATAATTATTATTATTTAAATCGTAATAAATTATATTAATTTTATTTTTTAAATATATTTAATCTGAAAATATATTTTACTGTCACTAATAGCGAGATATAATTTTTGAAACAAAAATAGACAACAACAATTTTATTATCTCATTGCCACAACATCAGACAAGTAATAGAAAAATATAAACATTTTTAAAAACTTATAACGATAAATAATAATTTTATTTTATTTAGTTTGAAAATTTCTAGATATAATAAAAAATATTTTTAAAAAACTACATCAACACAGGCTAAAAGCACCTAAACAAAGGGCGGTAAAATAATTTCCACCAACATTTAGGTAGAGAAAAAAAAAAGAATAATTAGGTATTTGTTAGAATAGAAATAAATAAGCATTTTTCTTTTTTTAAACAACAATTCCTAAATGATTTCTGATAATTATTTTAAAAGACAAATGAGACTTTTAGTAAAAAGAAAAAAAAATTGGCCTTTAATTTTTACTTTCGTAAGATTAATTAATCTTTTTGTCAATTTTTTTGAGCTAACAGAACATACTTATATGATATATTAAATTGTTGATTTGTCCATTAAATATTAATTAGAATTAACAATTTTTTATTAGAAGCTTTGTTTTTTTAGAATAATTGTTAGGATCATTTAAAATATTTTTTTATATATATTAACTAATTTTATGGTATAAGAACTAAAAAATATTGATAATTTTTAATTTTTTTACTTACAAAAATTGAATAAAGAATATAGATTTTTTAATCTTTTAACTGCTTCGTAAAAAAATTGTTACGACATTATATTAGTAGAATTATGTTAAGTCTTAAGTGTATTTAATTTAAATTAATTATTATAATTTACAAAAACTTATTATTATTGGAAAAAATGTATATTCTATTTTCTAATAGATAATGAAAAAGTTGACACTATTTTATCTAAAATAGATGCAACAAATGAAGATATTTACATCAACTAACCATATAGATATATCTTCAAAGATTTAAAGTTCAATATTTTAGAATAACTAATAATAAATAGATAAGACTGATAACAATAATTAGCAATGACATTGTTTTATATATATATATATAAGTAAAAAAACAAAAATCACTAATATTTGTCGCTTCTTACATAATAAATTTAGTCCATGTGTATGAATGAAAGGATCAAGATTCTTTGAAGTGAAAAGTCGGTAAAATAGTAAAGTGAGGAGTTAGTCACTTAAGATTGGATTTGATTTGATTTGGTTTTAAGTAGAATTTGAATTATTTTTATTAGTTATCTTATTCTTTCTAAAAGATAAGATAAGATTTAGTTTTGAATTTGAATTTAAGATAGAAGTAGGATATAAATAAGTGAACGTAGTTCACATAAAAAAAAAAGACAAAAAATCATTATAAGCCAATGCCATCTAAAATTTACGTATATAAGCCAAACCGGAAATGGTTTCAGTAATGCGCCAGAACGTATATTAATATAATTCGAACCAACATGGTTCGAACTGCATTTGTTAGTAATTCGAACCAGTGCAGTTCGAATTACATGTTGACTGTTGTTAATAAATCGAACCAAGATGGTTCGAACTTCAAGTGCATATAATTCGAACCACGGTGGTTCGAATTATAGAGAGAGAAAGCTGACAAAGTAATTCGAACCAGGATGGTTCGAATTAAACCAACCATAATTCGAACCAGGTCGGTTCGAATTAGTGGGAGACAGATAGGGCTGGAAGTGAGCCGAGCTGAGCCGAGCTAGACCAAGCTCAAGCTCGACTCACCAAAATTGAGCTTGGCTCATGGCTCGACTCATTAACAATCGAGCCTATTTCTTAAGCTCAAGCTCGGCTCACCAAAAGCTCACGAGCTGGCTCAAGCTCACGAGCTGGCTCAAATAATAGAAACATAAATACATAATCTATAATTTTATATCAATAAATTATAACTTATATATTTTAAAAAATATTTGAAAAGAACAATTTTATATATTATTTATCTATCAATAAATATAAATTTTTTATTTATGTCCTACATCAAAATTATATGTAATAGATAAATATAAAATTTTAAATAATTAATATCATTAATATATATAATTATATATTACTATTTCATATGTATATATATAATATTAAAAGTATAGACTAGATGCATATAGGATATGTGTATTAATTATATATATATATATATATATATATATATATATATATATATATATATATATATATATATATATATATATAATCGAGCCAGCTCACGAGCTAATGAGCTGAGCTTATCCAAGCTCAAGCTCGGCTCATTTAATTTATGAGCTCAATTCCAGGCTCAAGCTTGGCTCACCAGCTCACGAGCTTAGCTTATCGAGCTATTAACGAGCCGAGCTCGAGCTGGCTCATGAGCTGGCTTGACTCACTTCCAGCCCTAGAGACAGAAGCCTATATATATGTTTCTAAACGTGAGTGGTCTCATTAGAGGGAGTAAGATGGCTAGTGAGGAGAGTTTTGTTGTTTTGGTTCACCACAGAGGATCCATTAAGAGAAAAACTCGTTCCGGTGTGAAGTTCACAGATAAGGATCCTCTCTGTATTGTCGTTAGTCCTAGGACGAGCTATGATGACCTTGTTAGATCTGTGCTGATGAAACTCGGTCTGGAAGGTGCGAAGCGGGTTAAGAAGTTTTTCTATCGCATTCCAATCACGGTCCTCCAGGATACCGTGAAGTATGATTGTTTCACGATTGGTAGTGATGAGGACTTGCAAGTGATGTTTCTTTGTCGGCGGCAGTTTCCGGAGGTCAGGACACCAGAATTGTTGGCAAAGCTTGTTGATGTGGTATCCAGCTCAGGGGGTTCGAACCGGAATACCACCACTTTAGCCACGGCAGCCGGTTCTAGTTCCCGGCCTGCCGTTGCTTCTTCCTCCGTCCCTGTGTACGAGCCAGCGGTCCAACCCGTCGCGTCCCCTGTAACACCCTACCACACTAAGCTTTACGCTTAAGTCGTAAAACAAAGGTGGTGAGGTATTACGACCTCTAAAATAAAATGAGTACATATAATAGCAGAAGAATTATAATATGCTAGGAGCCTTGAAGAAAAGAGGAAATAGAAATCGTGAAATAAAAGCGCAACGCTCGAAAAACGAGTTAACTTGCGTGCTAAGAAAGCTACCGATGTCAAGTGTAAAGTAACCCAAAACAGGAACAGAGAGTCAAAGATACAATAACGAGCTCCTGACTCAGCCTGCGAAGTCAAGACTGGCCGGAGAATATACACACATATATACATATATATACATATCCAAAACCCAAATGTACATAAAATAAATCCTACCTCTCCATACACCTCTAGGAGGATCAAAAAGAATAAGTTATGTGGAGAGAAAGCTAAGTACATATATATACATCATAGCATAATAAAATAACCCAGTAACCACTCCGCTTCAAGAGTCCAGACGCCTAACGAGATGCCTCTCGACCTGCATCTGAAAAACAACGACATAGTATGGAATGAGAACCGGAGGTTCTCAGTATGGTAAAGGTGCCACACACATAATATATAAGGTCCTGGGAATGCCAGAGGCAATCCTAGAACGCCGACACTCAGATTATAGAGTTTAAAGTATTAAACAGAAGCCATAAAAGGTGGTTTCTAAGAATATTTAAACCTAACTTAACTTAATCTTAAATCTAGGTCCCATACTGCCATTCCTCCATACCTCCAACTCCATCATGCATTTTCACAGACAAATAGACAGATAAAGGCAAGCACAAGAAGGTTACAAATACTGCAGGTAACAAATACACATTTAACATGGCAAGTACATATAGGCACACCCAATTAAAGCACAAGCAAGTAATTCAAGTAATATGTAGATGATGCATGCCTATCCTATGGCTGATGAGGCTCATCTGTCGGTTATCCAGCCAACCCGACAAGTCTGAATTGTCCTTAGACTGTCCCCCGACGTGCATCCCCAAGAGTCTATGCATAGATTTTTCTCAAATAATCAATATTGCTCAATGGGGGTAACATTCCCGGGAATTTATATAGTGCCCGGTCACACTTACGTCGTAGGGTCAACAGAGTATCGAATTTTCAACCTGGTACACGTGGTGGCAAGCCACGGCACTTAATCCAGGGAATCTCGTATCTCAGATTATTCAAATTCATAAGCCATATAAATAATTCAATTAAAATTCATCAACATCCACATCATTCTCAATCGCATCTCATTCATCATTATACGTCAATCATATTCAATCATTATCCTTCATTATCACATCTCTCATTCCGTCCATCAATAGTTCTAATTCAAAACATAATTCATTCTTTTCCAAATGAATCAAACTTAAAACATGCTCATTTTCTTAATAACTCAAAATCAAACCATATAACCTTTGAATCTTAAATCTTTATAAATAATCATATAAACTAAATCTCTAATTTTTATAGAATTTCGGCAGCATCTCCTCTAAAACTCGGACTTTGCCACCCTTTTCGGGTCCAAACCTGCTTTCTTTTCAATTCAACATACCCTTCCTCATCATCATAACAACCACCACGATAAATCTACCTCAGATAAACAATTAAACTCATACTATATTCAAATCCAACAACCCAAAATTCAACTAAGGATCATAGTTCACAATTCCTGAGCTTTTAACACAAAATACCTCATTATCACAACAACCTCCACAATAGTTATACCTCAAATCAATAATTCACCAAATCATTAGTTAATCAACAATAACATTCAACCATAATTCCCTCCAAATTAACATAACAACATTCACCATCCAAAATTAAAAACTAATTATCCAATAAACTTCAACCAATTATATTCATCGACAAATTACTAAATATTAAACATACACCTGCATTCCAACTTATCCTATGGTCATCTAGCCTAAGTTTTCACAGAACATTATATATTAAATGCAAGAAACCTAAACCATACCTTGGCCGATTTCCACGTAACGACCAAAGCTATTTATTCAAAACCAAGACAGCCCCTCAAAACTCAACTAATCCGCTTTCTCCAAGTTCCAGTATTCACAATTTCAAGCTCCAATTATTTATTCACAACCTAATACACATTCATAACACATATATATCCAATTTAATACTCAAAGCTCAAATTCAATGAAAATAAAATAGAATTATCGTATCCTCACCTTACCCAAGCTTCACATAAGCAATAGTGAATGTTTTTCTCAAGCTAATTGGATCCTAAAACATCAAAAATCAAAGAAATTCAATACCCCTTCTCAAAACTCGAAAATTGGGGGAAAAGAGTGGCTGAGAATATTTAAGGGCTTACTTATAAAATTGTTCCGGTAGAAATGTAAAGCTCGACGCGGTGGATGCGTGGTCGCAAACGGTACGGCGATCGGAGCTCGGATCGGGAAGTTACGGCGCCTTGAACTTGGAACGAGGGTTCGGACCCCTTTTTCTTCTCCTCCCTGGATGCAAGCTTTCAGCGTCACGTTGCTGAAATGAGGGAGATGCAATGCGTGGGTTCATTTAATAGGTCGGTTCGGTTGGACCGATGGTCCGATTTGGATCCGGTTCAACCGGTTCGGTCCATTCGGTCCAATCTTGGACCGATTTTCTCAAAATTAGTGTCAAAATTTTCGTTTCGATGAGCTCTATCCTAATTTGATATAATATTCACATTTCTAATCCTCCTTATTAAAAACTAATTTATTGACTAATTATTTACTAATTTAACCGGGGTTTACATCCTACCCACCTAATAAAGAATTTTGCCCTCAAAATTCAGATGTAGTCAGTAGTTATCTGAAAAGAGATGTGGGTAATCCTTTCGTATATCTGATTCGAGTTCCCTGGTATGTTCCTCGATACCAGCTCGACTCCAAACTACTTTTACTAATGATACTTCCTTTCCTCGTAATCGTTTAACACTGGTGTCATCAATCCTCATCGGAATTACTGGAAGTGTTAGATCTTCTCTCACTCGGATTGGTTCTGGTTCTAGAACATGACTTGCGTCAGGAGTATAGTTCCGAAGCTGTGACACATGGAACACATCGTGCAAATTCGAAAGATATGGCGGTAAGGCAATTCTATAAGCCACTGGTCCAATTCTCTTCAGAATCTCAAACGGTCCAATATAACGGGGATTCAGTTTCTTGGTCTTAATAGCTCTTCCCACGCCAGTGGTTGGTGTAACTTTCAGAAAGACATGTTCTCCTTCTTCGAATTCCAAAGGCTTTTGCCTCTGATCAGCATAGCTCTTCTGGCGGCTTTGGGCTATAAGCATTCGACTACGAATCTTCTTTATCTGTTCAGTCATTTTCAGCTATCATCTCAGGCCCTAATAAACTCCTTTCTCCAGTTTCATACCAACATAGTGGAGACTGACATTTTCTGCCATACAGAGCCTCATATGGAGCCATTCCGATGCTCGCATGATAGCTATTATTATAAGCAAATTCTATTAATGGCATATACCGATCCCAGCTCGCCGACTGGTCCAATACACAAGCTCTTAGCATATCTTCCAAGGTCTGAATAGTTCTCTCTGATTGACCATTTGTCTGAGGGTGATACGCAGTACTCAAGCTTAACTGAGTCCCAAATGCACGTTGAAAAGCTCCCCAGAATTTTGATGTAAAGCGAGGATCTTTGTCAGATTTGATAGTAGAAGGCACACCATGCAATTTGACAATCTCTTTGATATACATTCGAGCCAATTCCTCCATTGTGGAATCTCCAAAGGCTGAAGGGTCCCTGATGGTCTCTGATGCTCAATCTTAACCTTCTGACATGTTAAACATTTAGATACATGCAATGCCACATCATTCTTTAATATCTGGCACAACAATCTGGTTCTTGAACTTCCACAAACCTTCCTGTCCTTCTAACACTCTCCACTGTTTCTCCTGTTTGACTGCTGGTAATACCTTATGTAACGCTTCACTGTCTCGATGAGCCTTCAGAAGTTCTGATTTAAAATCACTTGAGATCTGCAATTGACTCAAACACAGAATTCCAGATTCTTCTCTAACTCCCAAATTCAAACCTTGAAATGCCCTTAGTAATTCTTCTTCCCGTAGCATCATCCAAGTTGCATATAAAGACTTCTGACTCAAAGCCTCCGCCACAACGTTCGCTTTTCCTAGATGATAATTCAATTCAAAATCATAATCTTTCAGAAGCTCCATCCACCTCCTCTGCCACATATTCAACTCTTTCTGCTCAAAAAGATTCTTCAAACTCTTATGGTCTGAGAAAATATGAAACTTAACACCATAGAGGTAGTGCCTCCATATCTTTAAAGCAAACACAATAGCAGCAAGTTTTAAATCATGTGTCGAATAGTTCATCTCATACGGCTTTAATTGCCGTGAGGCGTGTGCTACAACATTCTGGTGCTGCATCAGAACGCACCCCAAGCCCTTCAGCGATGCATCACAGTACACTTCAAACGGCTCACTTGGTTCAGACAATACTAACACGAGTGCAGTAGTCAATCTGTGCTTTAATGCTTAAAAACTCTCTTCACACTCTGGGTCCAAATAAAAAGCGTATCCTTCCTAGTCAACTTAGTTAAAGGTAAGGCGAGCTATGAAAGTCCCTTAATGAATCTTCGATACTATCCCGCCAAACTTAGGAAACTTCTAATCTCTATTACTGAAGTTAATCACTCCCATTTCATCACTACTTCTACCTTAGCAGGATCCATGGCTATTCCCTGCTTACTCACCACGTGACTGAAAAACTTTACCTCACTCTTCCAAAACTCGCATTTAGATAACTTAGTGTATAACTTCCTATTTCTCAAAATTTGTAATACAGTTCGTAAGTGATTAACATGCTCCTCTTCAGTCTTAGAATAAACAAGAATATCATCAATGAAGACAATAACAGACTGGTCCAAATACAGCCGAAAAATCCTGTTCATATAATCCATAAATACTGTCGGGGCATTAGTTAACCCGAAAGGCATCATTGTATACTCATAATGACCGTAACGTGTCCTGAAAGCAGTTTTCGGAATATCCTCGTCTCTAACCCTTATCTAATGATACCCTGATCGCAGGTCAATCTTAGAAAACACACCGGCACCCTGTAACTGATCCATTAGATCATCGATTCTAGGCAACAGATATTTATTCTTCACAGTGATCTTATTCAATTGCCGATAATCGACACACAGCCGCATACTCCCATCCTTCTTCTTTACCAGTAATACTGGCGCTCCCCACGGAGAAACACTTGGTCGGATAAAATGCTTACCCAACAGATCTTCCAGCTGAGCCTTCAGTTCAGCCATTTCTAAAGGCGACATCCTATAAGGAGTAATTGAAATTGGACCGGATCCAGGTACCAACTCAATTGCAAATTCAACCTCTCGGTTAGGGGGAAATTCATTAATATAATCCGGAAACACATCTGGAAATTCACATACAACCGAAATCTGCTCTAAACTCTGATCATCACCTGATATTCTTGCAGTTAATAACATAATACCCTGACATTCAGTTCCAGAACAGTTTACTATCATAAAATTCAAATAGTAACTATTCACCACAACCGGCGCTTCTGACCTTTCTAACATAAACTGTACTGACTTCTCAGAATAATCAAGCAAAACATGGCTCTTAAATAACCAATCTCCCGACTATCACAGCGTCATCTGCCTGCAGGATACATCGTGTCCCCTGTCACCAATACTGAGCCTTACCTTGCAGTTGATAAGTTCCAAATTCAACCAATTACTTCTCAGGAACCTGTTGGGCCTGCAACAACCGTTCCATAGCTTGAATCCAATTATCTGCGTTAGTGGGATTTGAGGTTCTCCTGAAAGTCGGAGGGTGAACTTTCAGAAATAAAGCAAGTGTCATAGGACCATCCTCATCATTATTATTCCCGTAATTACCCTGATTTATCTTATTATCCAGTGCCTCGGCTATTGCCTGCATAGCTATAGCCATATTTCCCAGAGTAGCCATAAAGTCTACTGGATCATTCCCTACCGGGCTAGGAGTAACGATGCCTATCCTACCTCTACCTCGCCCGCGACCGCGTCTGCGAGTCGACATCTGGTCCTTATACACATCAAACAAGTGATATTAAGTTGATCAGTCTCAATATCGCAGGTCTAATGCTTTTAAGTTCCAAATGCATGCTCACAAACGTTTATGCCATATATATCAATCAGATATCCTAATAGCACATAAACACATATACAGAGAATGCACAGAAGTACAATCAGTCCGTCTTTCAGGCTCTATAGGAACGAACTGCTCTGATACCATAATGTAACACCCTACCACACTAAGCTTTACGCTTAAGTCGTAAAACAAAGGTGGTGAGGTATTACGACCTCTAAAATAAAATGAGTACATATAATAGCAGAAGAATTATAATATGCTAGGAGCCTTGAAGAAAAGAGGAAATAGAAATCGTGAAATAAAAGCGCAACGCTCGAAAAACGAGTTAACTTGCGTGCTAAGAAAGCTACCGCTGTCAAGTGTAAAGTAACCCAAAACAGGAACAGAGAGTCAAAGATACAATAACGAGCTCCTGACTCAGCCTGCGAAGTCAAGACTGGCCGGAGAATATACACACATATATACATATATATACATATCCAAAACCCAAATGTACATAAAATAAATCCTACCTCTCCATACACCTCTAGGAGGATCAAAAAGAATAAGTTATGTGGAGAGAAAGCTAAGTACATATATATACATCATAGCATAATAAAATAACCCAGTAACCACTCCGCTTCAAGAGTCCAGACGCCTAACGAGATGCCTCTCGACCTGCATCTGAAAAACAACGACATAGTATGGAATGAGAACCGGAGGTTCTCAGTATGGTAAAGGTGCCACACACATAATATATAAGGTCCTGGGAATGCCAGAGGCAATCCTAGAACGCCGACACTCAGATTATAGAGTTTAAAGTATTAAACAGAGCCATAAAAGGTGGTTTCTAAGAATATTTAAACCTAACTTAACTTAATCTTAAATCTAGGTCCCATACTGCCATTCCTCCATACCTCCAACTCCATCATGCATTTTCACAGACAAATAGACAGATAAAGGCAAGCACAAGAAGGTTACAAATACTGCAGGTAACAAATACACATTTAACATGGCAAGTACATATAGGCACACCCAATTAAAGCACAAGCAAGTAATTCAAGTAATATGTAGATGATGCATGCCTATCCTATGGCTGATGAGGCTCATCTGTCGGTTATCCAGCCAACCCGACAAGTCTGAATTGTCCTTAGACTGTCCCCCGACGTGCATCCCCAAGAGTCTATGCATAGATTTTTCTCAAATAATCAATATTGCTCAATGGGGGTAACATTCCCGGGAATTTATATAGTGCCCGGTCACACTTACGTCGTAGGGTCAACAGAGTATCGAATTTTCAACCTGGTACACGTGGTGGCAAGCCACGGCACTTAATCCAGGGAATCTCGTATCTCAGATTATTCAAATTCATAAGCCATATAAATAATTCAATTAAAATTCATCAACATCCACATCATTCTCAATCGCATCTCATTCATCATTATACGTCAATCATATTCAATCATTATCCTTCATTATCACATCTCTCATTCCGTCCATCAATAGTTCTAATTCAAAACATAATTCATTCTTTTCCAAATGAATCAAACTTAAAACATGCTCATTTTCTTAATAACTCAAAATCAAACCATATAACCTTTGAATCTTAAATCTTTATAAATAATCATATAAACTAAATCTCTAATTTTTATAGAATTTCGGCAGCATCTCCTCTAAAACTCGGACTTTGCCACCCTTTTCGGGTCCAAACCTGCTTTCTTTTCAATTCAACATACCCTTCCTCATCATCATAACAACCACCACGATAAATCTACCTCAGATAAACAATTAAACTCATACTATATTCAAATCCAACAACCCAAAATTCAACTAAGGATCATAGTTCACAATTCCTGAGCTTTTAACACAAAATACCTCATTATCACAACAACCTCCACAATAGTTATACCTCAAATCAATAATTCACCAAATCATTAGTTAATCAACAATAACATTCAACCATAATTCCCTCCAAATTAACATAACAACATTCACCATCCAAAATTAAAAACTAATTATCCAATAAACTTCAACCAATTATATTCATCGACAAATTACTAAATATTAAACATACACCTGCATTCCAACTTATCCTATGGTCATCTAGCCTAAGTTTTCACAGAACATTATATATTAAATGCAAGAAACCTAAACCATACCTTGGCCGATTTCCACGTAACGACCAAAGCTATTTATTCAAAACCAAGACAGCCCCTCAAAACTCAACTAATCCGCTTTCTCCAAGTTCCAGTATTCACAATTTCAAGCTCCAATTATTTATTCACAACCTAATACACATTCATAACACATATATATCCAATTTAATACTCAAAGCTCAAATTCAATGAAAATAAAATAGAATTATCGTATCCTCACCTTACCCAAGCTTCACATAAGCAATAGTGAATGTTTTTCTCAAGCTAATTGGATCCTAAAACATCAAAAATCAAAGAAATTCAATACCCCTTCTCAAAACTCGAAAATTGGGGGAAAAGAGTGGCTGAGAATATTTAAGGGCTTACTTATAAAATTGTTCCGGTAGAAATGTAAAGCTCGACGCGGTGGACGCGTGGTCGCAAACGGTACGGCGATCGGAGCTCGGATCGGGAAGTTACGGCGCCTTGAACTTGGAACGAGGGTTCGGACCCCTTTTTCTTCTCCTCCCTGGATGCAAGCTTTCAGCGTCACGTTGCTGAAATGAGGGAGATGCAATGCGTGGGTTCATTTAATAGGTCGGTTCGGTTGGACCGATGGTCCGATTTGGATCCGGTTCAACCGGTTCGGTCCATTCGGTCCAATCTTGGACCGATTTTCTCAAAATTAGTGTCAAAATTTTCGTTTCGATGAGCTCTATCCTAATTTGATATAATATTCACATTTCTAATCCTCCTTATTAAAAACTAATTTATTGACTAATTATTTACTAATTTAACCGGGGTTTACATCCTACCCACCTAATAAAGAATTTTGCCCTCAAAATTCAGATGTAGTCAGTAGTTATCTGAAAAGAGATGTGGGTAATCCTTTCGTATATCTGATTCGAGTTCCCTGGTATGTTCCTCGATACCAGCTCGACTCCAAACTACTTTTACTAATGATACTTCCTTTCCTCGTAATCGTTTAACACTGGTGTCATCAATCCTCATCGGAATTACTGGAAGTGTTAGATCTTCTCTCACTCGGATTGGTTCTGGTTCTAGAACATGACTTGCGTCAGGAGTATAGTTCCGAAGCTGTGACACATGGAACACATCGTGCAAATTCGAAAGATATGGCGGTAAGGCAATTCTATAAGCCACTGGTCCAATTCTCTTCAGAATCTCAAACGGTCCAATATAACGGGGATTCAGTTTCTTGGTCTTAATAGCTCTTCCCACGCCAGTGGTTGGTGTAACTTTCAGAAAGACATGTTCTCCTTCTTCGAATTCCAAAGGCTTTTGCCTCTGATCAGCATAGCTCTTCTGGCGGCTTTGGGCTATAAGCATTCGACTACGAATCTTCTTTATCTGTTCAGTCATTTTCAGCTATCATCTCAGGCCCTAATAAACTCCTTTCTCCAGTTTCATACCAACATAGTGGAGACTGACATTTTCTGCCATACAGAGCCTCATATGGAGCCATTCCGATGCTCGCATGATAGCTATTATTATAAGCAAATTCTATTAATGGCATATACCGATCCCAGCTCGCCGACTGGTCCAATACACAAGCTCTTAGCATATCTTCCAAGGTCTGAATAGTTCTCTCTGATTGACCATTTGTCTGAGGGTGATACGCAGTACTCAAGCTTAACTGAGTCCCAAATGCACGTTGAAAAGCTCCCCAGAATTTTGATGTAAAGCGAGGATCTTTGTCAGATTTGATAGTAGAAGGCACACCATGCAATTTGACAATCTCTTTGATATACATTCGAGCCAATTCCTCCATTGTGGAATCTCCAAAGGCTGAAGGGTCCCTGATGGTCTCTGATGCTCAATCTTAACCTTCTGACATGTTAAACATTTAGATACATGCAATGCCACATCATTCTTTAATATCTGGCACAACAATCTGGTTCTTGAACTTCCACAAACCTTCCTGTCCTTCTAACACTCTCCACTGTTTCTCCTGTTTGACTGCTGGTAATACCTTATGTAACGCTTCACTGTCTCGATGAGCCTTCAGAAGTTCTGATTTAAAATCACTTGAGATCTGCAATTGACTCAAACACAGAATTCCAGATTCTTCTCTAACTCCCAAATTCAAACCTTGAAATGCCCTTAGTAATTCTTCTTCCCGTAGCATCATCCAAGTTGCATATAAAGACTTCTGACTCAAAGCCTCCGCCACAACGTTCGCTTTTCCTAGATGATAATTCAATTCAAAATCATAATCTTTCAGAAGCTCCATCCACCTCCTCTGCCACATATTCAACTCTTTCTGCTCAAAAAGATTCTTCAAACTCTTATGGTCTGAGAAAATATGAAACTTAACACCATAGAGGTAGTGCCTCCATATCTTTAAAGCAAACACAATAGCAGCAAGTTTTAAATCATGTGTCGAATAGTTCATCTCATACGGCTTTAATTGCCGTGAGGCGTGTGCTACAACATTCTGGTGCTGCATCAGAACGCACCCCAAGCCCTTCAGCGATGCATCACAGTACACTTCAAACGGCTCACTTGGTTCAGACAATACTAACACGAGTGCAGTAGTCAATCTGTGCTTTAATGCTTAAAAACTCTCTTCACACTCTGGGTCCAAATAAAAAGCGTATCCTTCCTAGTCAACTTAGTTAAAGGTAAGGCGAGCTATGAAAGTCCCTTAATGAATCTTCGATACTATCCCGCCAAACTTAGGAAACTTCTAATCTCTATTACTGAAGTTAATCACTCCCATTTCATCACTACTTCTACCTTAGCAGGATCCATGGCTATTCCCTGCTTACTCACCACGTGACTGAAAAACTTTACCTCACTCTTCCAAAACTCGCATTTAGATAACTTAGTGTATAACTTCCTATTTCTCAAAATTTGTAATACAGTTCGTAAGTGATTAACATGCTCCTCTTCAGTCTTAGAATAAACAAGAATATCATCAATGAAGACAATAACAGACTGGTCCAAATACAGCCGAAAAATCCTGTTCATATAATCCATAAATACTGTCGGGGCATTAGTTAACCCGAAAGGCATCATTGTATACTCATAATGACCGTAACGTGTCCTGAAAGCAGTTTTCGGAATATCCTCGTCTCTAACCCTTATCTAATGATACCCTGATCGCAGGTCAATCTTAGAAAACACACCGGCACCCTGTAACTGATCCATTAGATCATCGATTCTAGGCAACAGATATTTATTCTTCACAGTGATCTTATTCAATTGCCGATAATCGACACACAGCCGCATACTCCCATCCTTCTTCTTTACCAGTAATACTGGCGCTCCCCACGGAGAAACACTTGGTCGGATAAAATGCTTACCCAACAGATCTTCCAGCTGAGCCTTCAGTTCAGCCATTTCTAAAGGCGACATCCTATAAGGAGTAATTGAAATTGGACCGGATCCAGGTACCAACTCAATTGCAAATTCAACCTCTCGGTTAGGGGGAAATTCATTAATATAATCCGGAAACACATCTGGAAATTCACATACAACCGAAATCTGCTCTAAACTCTGATCATCACCTGATATTCTTGCAGTTAATAACATAATACCCTGACATTCAGTTCCAGAACAGTTTACTATCATAAAATTCAAATAGTAACTATTCACCACAACCGGCGCTTCTGACCTTTCTAACATAAACTGTACTGACTTCTCAGAATAATCAAGCAAAACATGGCTCTTAAATAACCAATCTCCCGACTATCACAGCGTCATCTGCCTGCAGGATACATCGTGTCCCCTGTCACCAATACTGAGCCTTACCTTGCAGTTGATAAGTTCCAAATTCAACCAATTACTTCTCAGGAACCTGTTGGGCCTGCAACAACCGTTCCATAGCTTGAATCCAATTATCTGCGTTAGTGGGATTTGAGGTTCTCCTGAAAGTCGGAGGGTGAACTTTCAGAAATAAAGCAAGTGTCATAGGACCATCCTCATCATTATTATTCCCGTAATTACCCTGATTTATCTTATTATCCAGTGCCTCGGCTATTGCCTGCATAGCTATAGCCATATTTCCCAGAGTAGCCATAAAGTCTACTGGATCATTCCCTACCGGGCTAGGAGTAACGATGCCTATCCTACCTCTACCTCGCCCGCGACCGCGTCTGCGAGTCGACATCTGGTCCTTATACACATCAAACAAGTGATATTAAGTTGATCAGTCTCAATATCGCAGGTCTAATGCTTTTAAGTTCCAAATGCATGCTCACAAACGTTTATGCCATATATATCAATCAGATATCCTAATAGCACATAAACACATATACAGAGAATGCACAGAAGTACAATCAGTCCGTCTTTCAGGCTCTATAGGAACGAACTGCTCTGATACCATAATGTAACACCCTACCACACTAAGCTTTACGCTTAAGTCGTAAAACAAAGGTGGTGAGGTATTACGACCTCTAAAATAAAATGAGTACATATAATAGCAGAAGAATTATAATATGCTAGGAGCCTTGAAGAAAAGAGGAAATAGAAATCGTGAAATAAAAGCGCAACGCTCGAAAAACGAGTTAACTTGCGTGCTAAGAAAGCTACCGCTGTCAAGTGTAAAGTAACCCAAAACAGGAACAGAGAGTCAAAGATACAATAACGAGCTCCTGACTCAGCCTGCGAAGTCAAGACTGGCCGGAGAATATACACACATATATACATATATATACATATCCAAAACCCAAATGTACATAAAATAAATCCTACCTCTCCATACACCTCTAGGAGGATCAAAAAGAATAAGTTATGTGGAGAGAAAGCTAAGTACATATATATACATCATAGCATAATAAAATAACCCAGTAACCACTCCGCTTCAAGAGTCCAGACGCCTAACGAGATGCCTCTCGACCTGCATCTGAAAAACAACGACATAGTATGGAATGAGAACCGGAGGTTCTCAGTATGGTAAAGGTGCCACACACATAATATATAAGGTCCTGGGAATGCCAGAGGCAATCCTAGAACGCCGACACTCAGATTATAGAGTTTAAAGTATTAAACAGAAGCCATAAAAGGTGGTTTCTAAGAATATTTAAACCTAACTTAACTTAATCTTAAATCTAGGTCCCATACTGCCATTCCTCCATACCTCCAACTCCATCATGCATTTTCACAGACAAATAGACAGATAAAGGTAAGCACAAGAAGGTTACAAATACTGCAGGTAACAAATACACATTTAACATGGCAAGTACATATAGGCACACCCAATTAAAGCACAAGCAAGTAATTCAAGTAATATGTAGATGATGCATGCCTATCCTATGGCTGATGAGGCTCATCTGTCGGTTATCCAGCCAACCCGACAAGTCTGAATTGTCCTTAGACTGTCCCCCGACGTGCATCCCCAAGAGTCTATGCATAGATTTTTCTCAAATAATCAATATTGCTCAATGGGGGTAACATTCCCGGGAATTTATATAGTGCCCGGTCACACTTACGTCGTAGGGTCAACAGAGTATCGAATTTTCAACCTGGTACACGTGGTGGCAAGCCACGGCACTTAATCCAGGGAATCTCGTATCTCAGATTATTCAAATTCATAAGCCATATAAATAATTCAATTAAAATTCATCAACATCCACATCATTCTCAATCGCATCTCATTCATCATTATACGTCAATCATATTCAATCATTATCCTTCATTATCACATCTCTCATTCCGTCCATCAATAGTTCTAATTCAAAACATAATTCATTCTTTTCCAAATGAATCAAACTTAAAACATGCTCATTTTCTTAATAACTCAAAATCAAACCATATAACCTTTGAATCTTAAATCTTTATAAATAATCATATAAACTAAATCTCTAATTTTTATAGAATTTCGGCAGCATCTCCTCTAAAACTCGGACTTTGCCACCCTTTTCGGGTCCAAACCTGCTTTCTTTTCAATTCAACATACCCTTCCTCATCATCATAACAACCACCACGATAAATCTACCTCAGATAAACAATTAAACTCATACTATATTCAAATCCAACAACCCAAAATTCAACTAAGGATCATAGTTCACAATTCCTGAGCTTTTAACACAAAATACCTCATTATCACAACAACCTCCACAATAGTTATACCTCAAATCAATAATTCACCAAATCATTAGTTAATCAACAATAACATTCAACCATAATTCCCTCCAAATTAACATAACAACATTCACCATCCAAAATTAAAAACTAATTATCCAATAAACTTCAACCAATTATATTCATCGACAAATTACTAAATATTAAACATACACCTGCATTCCAACTTATCCTATGGTCATCTAGCCTAAGTTTTCACAGAACATTATATATTAAATGCAAGAAACCTAAACCATACCTTGGCCGATTTCCACGTAACGACCAAAGCTATTTATTCAAAACCAAGACAGCCCCTCAAAACTCAACTAATCCGCTTTCTCCAAGTTCCAGTATTCACAATTTCAAGCTCCAATTATTTATTCACAACCTAATACACATTCATAACACATATATATCCAATTTAATACTCAAAGCTCAAATTCAATGAAAATAAAATAGAATTATCGTATCCTCACCTTACCCAAGCTTCACATAAGCAATAGTGAATGTTTTTCTCAAGCTAATTGGATCCTAAAACATCAAAAATCAAAGAAATTCAATACCCCTTCTCAAAACTCGAAAATTGGGGGAAAAGAGTGGCTGAGAATATTTAAGGGCTTACTTATAAAATTGTTCCGGTAGAAATGTAAAGCTCGACGCGGTGGACGCGTGGTCGCAAACGGTACGGCGATCGGAGCTCGGATCGGGAAGTTACGGCGCCTTGAACTTGGAACGAGGGTTCGGACCCCTTTTTCTTCTCCTCCCTGGACGCAAGCTTTCAGCGTCACGTTGCTGAAATGAGGGAGATGCAATGCGTGGGTTCATTTAATAGGTCGGTTCGGTTGGACCGATGGTCCGATTTGGATCCGGTTCAACCGGTTCGGTCCATTCGGTCCAATCTTGGACCGATTTTCTCAAAATTAGTGTCAAAATTTTCGTTTCGATGAGCTCTATCCTAATTTGATATAATATTCACATTTCTAATCCTCCTTATTAAAAACTAATTTATTGACTAATTATTTACTAATTTAACCGGGGTTTACATCCCCGTCCTTTGCTGCTGATCTGAATGGCAGCGGAGGGGACGAGGTAGGATCATTTGACATTGCGCCAAACGCTTTACCGGGCGTTGCACCGCTTGGCGTTGGAGATGGATTTTTGGGGGAAGGAGAGGAGGATGACGTCGAGCCGGATATGATTGATGATGATAGCGGCGATGATATTGGAGCGAGTGAGCCTGCATTGGCGGTAGGTGGTTCTAGCTCTGGCACACAGCAGTATCCACCACATTTTTTCTCTTTGGACTTGGATGCCATGAGGCAGGAGGGGGTATCTGGTCACTCTGTTGGATTCGGGGCTAGAGATGCGGAAGGGACTGCTGGTCTGACAGAGTTCTAGGTTGGTCAGCAATTTCAGGATAAAGATGAGGCCCTGTTAAGTGTGAAGACTTACAGCATCCGGTGAGGGGTACAGTACAAGGTTGTGGAGTCTGATCATCGCCGTTACGTGGGCAAGTGTTCTGAGTTTGGGAATGGGTGCACATGGTTGATTCGACTGAGTCTCCGGCAGCGCAAGGGAATTTGGGAGGTCAAACGGTACAATGGACCTCACACTTGCCTTGCCACCTCCATCTCTAGTGACCACCGGAGTTTGGATTATCATGTGATATCGGCGTTCATTATGCCAATGGTTAGGGCCGATGCATCCGTCAGCATAAAGGTGCTCCTAAATGCCACAGCAGCACACTTTGGGTTTTCGCCGCCTCTGCCGTCCTTCGACATCAGAAAGTCGATGTTCAGGGCAGGATGTGGACGGGGCTGCACCCCTCCAAACTGCGGAAGAACCCTATCTATCTGATGCCACTCTATGACGGCAAAGTAGATAAGCGACGTAACAGACCGCCACAGCGCCATATGCCGAGGCTCCAAAACCTCTGGATGCACAACCTGAAGTACGTCGGGGCTGCTGTACGGCATCCAGATAAACTGCACCAAGAACTATACAGTGTTAGGGCAACTCATGAACCCAACTCGTAAAGTGTGGTTAAATAAAGAAACTTATTAAGTAACATACTGACCTCTCTATCCTGCAACCGGTCTATCCAGAGCCTCCACATCTGAACTCTAGAACCCTTCTCGCTACTGGAAGGGTTGTAACCTGACCACCTGCATCATACACATGTCTTACCGCTACTTAAATGTGTGCTTAGGGTATCCAATACATTATAAATGAACACGTAGTTATGTATAGTAAATTGAAATAGACAAGGCTTAGTACAGTACCTCGAGGCCAATGGCCAGCTGAACGTCTCAAACCCTGCAGGCCTAAACCGAGAAAATCGCCAGAAAATCCATGACTGAAGTAGCTGAAGTGGGCCCGCTAGCTTGATAACATTTCTGTTCGCCACTCGGCACATGCACCGGTACAACCATGCCAGTGCTGCAGAACCCCAGCTGTAGGTCCCCATCTCCTCCAGCCTAGCTACAAATGGAAGCCATCTGATGTGAATGCGGTTGCTGGACTTGTCCGCAAACAGCTGCGTGCCCAACAACATCATGATGTACGCACGGGCATATCGACGCACAGTCTCCTCATCAGCTCCCTCCGGGCACTCACCAAAAGTCTCCTGAAACCAGCTGCAGTTGACCGCGTACTTCTGAACCTGGCTAGGAGGAGGTACCACTCCAAGTAACTCCTCGAACCACACCCAGGCTGGACGGCCACCCTGGATGTATATCTGGAACTCCGATAGGCAGCCGCTGACGTAACGCCCGTCCACTGGCAAACCCAGCTGGTATGCCACGTCCTGGAGTGTGATCGTGCACTCTCCGAACGGCATATGAAACGTGTGCGTCTCCGGACGCCATCGCTCGACGAACGCACTGACAAGGGCCTCGTCCAACCGGAACCATCTATCGTTCAGCCTTGCAAGATGGTATAGAGCGGCCATCTGCAGGTACGGAACGTATCTGTCATCGAGGAGCATGCCTTGCTGCCGCCGCATGCTCCTGATGCATCGCTGAGGCTGCGGAAGAAATGAACCGCATTATTAGAACCAACTTATTTACCAGTGACAAACATAATCAACACGATAATTCATAAACCAAAAAATCGTACTAAATATGACCGCTTAAAAATCCAAGAACGAGAACCACTTGCATAAACAACTAACATAAGAAACCAGCATAAACCACTGACATGAAAGATCTAACATAAAACAACCACAACTAAACCGCTAACATAAACCACTAACATAAACCACTAACATAAACCGTTAACGTAAACCACTTACATAAACCACTAAGATAAACCACCAACATAAACCACTAACATAAACCACTAACATAAACCATTAACGAAAACCATTAACATAAACCACTAACATAAACCACCAACTAAACCACCATCTAACCCGCATGCAAAACCACTAAGTCACATGTACCGGTAGAACAAAGTTATTTCCGTACTAACCTCCTCGTTGATGACCCCAGCTATATGGGCCACTCCGTCCAAGCGATATAACCGTGCTGGATCGTCCCCCATCAGCAGAGTATTTCGTTCAGGTCTTCGTCGGAGAGAACCTGGGTCATTTTCTCTGAGATTTGGTGGGGTAGGGGAAGGTGAGAATGGTTCGAATGAGGCTGATTCGAACTCCTTATATAGCCGAATCACTAGTAATTCAAACCAGGGTGGTTTGAATTATTAAGAACCCAGCATAAGTGTAATTCGAACCAAGGTGGTTCGAATTACTTGAAGACTTTACTTACCTATAATTCGAACTAAGCTAGTTCGATTTACGTGGAGATAGAGTTCGAACCTTGCTGGTTCGAATTACAACCAACTTTTCATCAACCTAATTCGAACTTGCCTGGTTCGATTTACTAAGGAATCTAACTCGAACCGAGCTGGTTCGAATTACATATATATAGCTCCTGGCTCATTACTGAAATGAATTTCAATTTGGCTTATTTACGTAGTTCTCAACTTGCCTTGGCTTATTCTAGTTTTTTGCCCTAAAAAAATATAAGAGAGTCTTTCCAGCATAGTTTTATTTTTTGTTTTCATCTTTCTCCGTGAGTAACTAATTCTTCTTTTTAGGATTAGAAACTTTGTTTATTTTTCATAGATTATTGATCTAAATATTTTATTTTATTTTGAAGTTATGTATTGATCTATTTTTAAAATTGAATTTTTATTCTTCATTCTTTAAAGGTTAGAAGTATTGAAAAATATTCTAATTCTATTTTGAATTCTGTTATTACTTTAAAAAATTTAATATCGAAATTATCTTGAAAACTTTCTCATGACTTTTTAACTTGACTAGGGATAGTATTTTAAAAAGTGTGCGACTTTTTCTTTCTTATGAATTTCAACCGTTTAGGACTAGTTTGGATATCTGACATATAATTTAAACTAGAACTACCTTTGAATATTGTGTGAAATCAAATCAGAATTATGCTAAAACTCTTTTTTTAATTGATTGACCAAGGAATTGACGATTAGAATAATTAAAGAGAAATTGAATTGCCAATGAATTGGAATTCAATTATATATGATTTGTCGTGAAAAGATCTTTACATGCATCAAAATAGATATACATAAGGATTAATCATTTTGGAAAATAAACATCTCTGAAGTCCTTAACATTCTCAGTCACTGCGTTCTCTCAATCAAATATACGTTTATCACTGCCTCTACAAGCATCCAGTATTCAAGATTCATTCAAAGTCCAGAACCATTCAAAGTTTTAAGTAAGACACGGTTCCAACCCTCAATAATTCAGGTTTAATTGATTTAATTAACGATTCAATCTGATTTTTGCTTACTCAATCTGTTAATCCTCATGGGAACGATATTCGCTTACCATGATATTACTTGATGCAATTTGGTGCACTTATCTGAGAGCATAGTTTTTCGCTCATCAAGTTTTTGGCGCCGTTGCATGCCAAGTGGTGCTAGTTCTTCGATATGAAATTAATTAAAAAAAAGAAAAATGTACTTAAAGAAAATTATATTGATTGGGTTGTCTCCCAATAAGCGCTCTTTTAATGTCACTAGCTTGACTCACAACACTCTCTTAAGATAGTAGTTGAATCAATTTTTATCGGTCTATTTCTTCTTTGAGATAGTGCTTCAATCGCTGCCCATCGACGGTGAATTTTCTTTCGATGTCTCTTTTTATCACGTCAATGTGTCCATAAGGAGATATTTTGCTAACTGGGAAGGGTCCAACCATCTTGTCTTGAGTTTTCCACGAAATAACTTCAACCTTAAGTTAAATAGTAAAATTTTTTGCCCTGGTTTAAACTCCTTTGGGATTATCCTCTTGTCATACCATCTTTTTTGTTTTCTCCTTATATAGCTGAGTATTCTTGTATGCTTTGCTCCTAAATTTGTCGAGTTTATTGAGTTGTAGCAATCTTTGTTCACCCACATTCTTAACATCAAAATTGAGGAACTTGATTGCTCGTATGCTCGGTATTCTAGCTCAACGGGTAGGTGAGATATAACAAGCTGATAAGGTGACATTCCAATTGAAATTTTAAAGGGGATTCTGTAGGCCCAGAGAGCATCATCAATTTTCTTTGCCCAATCCTTCCTTGAAGCATTCACCGTCTTTTCAAGAATCCTTTCTAATTCTCTGTTGGATACCTCAACTTGTCTACTGGTTTACGGATGGTAGGGAGTTGCAACCTTGTGCCTTACTTCATACTTCTGAAGAAGAATTTCAAGTTGCTTATTGCAAAAGTGACTCCTTCCATCACTAATTAATGTCCTTGGCATCCCAAATCTGCTGAAGATGTTCTTTTTCAAGAAATTAACGATCACCTTAGCATCATTGTGAGGTGACGGCATGACTTCCATCCACTTAAACACGTAATCAATAGCTACTATTATACAAATGTTTGAGTATGAGGATAGAAAGGGTCCCATGAAATCTATTCCCTAAACATCAAATAAATCCACTTCTGGAATGAAGTTTTGTGCCATTTCGTGTCTTCTGGAGAAGTTTTCAGTCTTTTGGACAAGTTTTCGGTCTTCTGGCATTGATCACACCTCTCGACAAAAGCTCGGGCATCCCTAAAAAGTGTTGGCTAGTAGAGTCCACTTTGAAGAACCTTGGCTGCAGTCCTCTCTCCACTAAAGTGTCCACCGTAATTTAAACCATGACAATATCACAAAACATCTTGTACTTCTTCTTCAGGGATACATTTTCATATTATACCATCAGAACATCACTTGAATAGGTAAGGATCGTCCCATATAAAATAGCGGGCATCATGGATCAATTTTCTCCTTTGGTTCCAGTTGGGTTCCTTCGGGATGATTTTTTCCAACTTTGTAGTTAGCTATGTTAGCAAACCATGGCATCACTTGTATTGCAAGGATTTGTTCATCTGAGAATTCTTCATTAACTGGTAGAAGAGGTGCTTGTTTTACTACGACTTCAATCCTAGATAAATGGTCTGTTATTGGATTCTCTGACCCTTTCCTATCTCGAATCTCAATGTCAAATTTTTGGAGCAGTAGCACCCACCTTACTAACGTTGGTTTGGCATCCTGTTTAGCTAAGAGATACTTAAGAGCAGAATGGTCAGGGTAGACTATTACTTTTGATCTAATTAAATATGATCTAAATTTATCAAAAGAAAATACCACAGCTAAAAGTTATTTTTCAGTTGTTTTATAATTCTTTTGTGCATCATTTAAGACACGACTTGCATAGTAAATGACATGCAATCACTTATCTTTTCCCTGACCTAGGACCGTGCCTATGACAAAGTCACTAGCACACACATTAACTTAAAAGATAAAGACCAGTAAGGTGGAGCAATTATTAGTACAGAAACAAGTTTGGCTTTAAGAGTTTCAAAAACATGCAGGCATCTTTGTCAAAAACAAATTGAGTATCTGTAGCTAACAGATTACTCAATGGTTTTGCAATTTTGAAAAATTTTTTATAAACCTTTCTATAGAATCCTACATGTCCTAAGAAATTCCTAATTGCTTTCACATTCACAGAAGATGGTAATTTCTCAATTACCTCTACCTTAACTTGATGATCTATATGCCTTTAGTTGAGATTTGATACCCAAGAACAATGTCCTCAGTTATCATAAAATGATATTTTTTTTCCAATTCAAAACAAAGTTTGTTTCTTGGCACCTTCTTAGAACTAAAGCTAGGTTTAGGCATGTATAAAAAATGTCACCAAACACAGAAAAATCATGCATAAATACCTCGATGAACTTTTCTACCATATCAGAAAAAATGGAAAGCATGCACCTTTGAAAAGTGGTGGGTGCATTACACAACCCAAAAGGCATTCGACGGTAGGCAAAAATACCATAGGGGCATGTGAAAGCTATCTTTTCTTGATTCACAGGGTCAACTGCAATACGGTTGTACCCTAAGTATCTATCCAAGAAGCAGTAGGAAGCATGCCTTGCTAACCTCTCAAGAATTTGATCAATGAATGGTAAAGGAAAGTGATCCTTCCTAGTTGCCGAGTTGAGTCTTTGGTAGTTAATACACATCTTCCAACCAGTGATAGTTCTTGTAGAAATCCGTTTATTTTTCTCATTGGGGACCACTGTGATCCCTCCTTTCTTGGGCACGACTTGTACTGAGTTCACCCAAGGACCGTCAGAGATGGGATAGATGATTTCTACATCCCATAGCTTCATTACTTCCTTGTGAACAACTTCCTTTATTGTTGGATTAAGCCTTCTTTGTACTTGCATTACAGGTTTAGAATTCTCCTCCAGTAAAATTTTTTGTATGCACATAATATGGCTTATTTCCTCTAGGTCACTGATGGTCCACCCAATAGCAGTCTTGTGATCTCTCAGCACCTTAAGTAATCCTTCCTCTTCTAACTTGCTCAAAGATGCATTTATAATTACTGGATAAACCCCAACAGTTTCAATGAATGCATATTTGAGAGTTGGAAGTAAGAACGTTAGCCTAATTTAGGGGATTCAACTTCTTTTTTCTTCTCAATGCTATTGGCTCCTTAGCTTGGGTAAGTGAGGCTTAGATTTTTCTTTAGATGGGTTCATTTCTATCAACTCTTCTTTTGCTTTCCTTGAGTGGATGTTGAGGAACCTCCATAAAATTAATGTGAGATTCTTCTTCAATAACCTCTTGAACTAATAGATCAATTAGGTCAACCTTCATACATTTCTCTGATTCACCAGGGTATAGACCCCTTACATTGATTACCTCTAATTCCTTCATAGGATTTGGGATTGTCTTATTTAGGAAGGAATTTTTTTGCTTCCCTGTCAATTCCTTGGTAATTTGCTTTATTTTTACTTCTAGATTTTTTATGAAAATTTTTTGGATTTTAAAGTTTGTTTTTGTCTCTTACATGAAGTCTTGGGTTTATTGAACAAATTTAGTAGTGGATTGAGATAGTTTCTCTACAGCAAGCTTAAGAGAATTTTGGGGTTGTATCTGGTGTTCTTGCTGTTGGTATGAAACGTTGAATTATCTTTGCCCTTGACTCGCCCAATCAACATTAGGATAATTCCTCCGTTCAGAAAAATATGGGTCATTCCCTGACTTTGAAAAATATCCCATGTAGTTGTCTTGTTCAGCGGTGGACTAGAGTAGCTCACACCTTTCATTCTTGTGTGCTCCTCCACATAAGTCACACGTAGGAACTTGTAAACCTTGCATTTGTTCTATTTGTGTTGTGAGTAAGGAGACTTGTTGTAACTGAAGTTATTGAGTGTTAGGATTGTATTCGTAGTGTCTCTTTCCATCACTCCGTTGGAAAAAACAAAAATGAAATCAAACGTACCGTGCAGAATAAAGGAGAAGAATAAAGAAGAAAAAGAAGAATTAAAACAGAATAAAAAAGTAAAACAAAATAAAACAAAATAAAATAAAATACAACAAGATCTAAGTTAGTGATTTAATCGAACGTATGTTGTCAATCTCAATTAATCCCAGACAACGACGCCAAAAACTTGATGAGTAGAAAATTATGCTCTCAGATATTGACAAGTGCACCAAATCGTATCAAGTAATATCACGGTGAATGAATATCGTTTTCACAAGGATTAAGGGATTGAGCAAGCAGAAATCTGATTAAATTGTTAATTAAATCAATTAAACCTAGATTATTGAGGGTTGGAACTGTATCTTGCTTGAAACTTTGAATGGTTCTGAACTTCGAATGAATCTTGAATGCTAGATGCTTGTAGAGGCAGTGATGAACGTATATTTGATTGGAGAATGCAGTGATTGAGAATGTTAAGAGTTTTAAAGATGTTTATTTTTCAGAAAGATTAATCCTTATGTATATCTATTTTGATGCATGCAAAGATCTTTTCATGACAAATCATATATAATTGAATTCCAATTTCTTGACAATTCAATTTCTCTTTAATTATTCTAATTGTCAATTCCTTAGTCAACCAATTAAGAAAAGAGGTGTAGCACAATTCTGGTTTGATTTCACACAATATTCAAAGGTAGTTCTAGTTCAAATTATATGTAACATATCCAAACTAGTTCTAAACGGTTGAAATTCATAAGAAAGAAAATATCGCACACTTTTTAAAATACTATCCCCAGTCAAGTTAAAAAGTCACGAGAAAGAGTTTTCAAGTTAATTCTGATATTAAATTTTCTAAAGTAATAACAGAATTAGAATATTTTTCAATATTTCTAACCTTTAAAGAATGAAGAACAAAAATTTAATCTTAAAAATAGATTAATGCATAAATTTAAAATAAAATAAAACACTTAAATCAATAATCTATGAAAAAGTAAACAGAGTTCCTAACTCGCAACAAAAATGAATTAGTTACTCATAAAAAAAAATAAAAACAAAAAATGAAAATTATGCTGGAAAGACTCCCCTCTATTTCCCTTGAGATTATTCAAATACTCTAACTCCATGAAATATAATCATGCTGCTATTGACCACCACTTTTCAATGGAACTTTTTATTAATTCAATTTTCTCCATTAAAAGCAACTCTTTTTTATTATCAATGGAGTGCTTTGGAGAATAAGTAGTAAGCTCTTGAAAGAAAAATAAAGCAAAATAAAAAAACTGACACATAATGCAAACGAAAGAAAAAGAAAAGAAAATGATGAAAACAAAGATAAAATAAAAGAAACGAAAGAGAAAAGGACTAACCACCACACACAACTCTTACCAGAGTCATTATTTATCTTACCCAAATTACTTACTCATCATCACTACTACTACTTTCCTCTTCCTCAGTCTCGACGGTCAACCTCTTGAATTTGAAGTTGACTAGTTCATACTTAAAACTCTAGTGTAGGAGGAGGAAGAGGTTGTCATTCTGGTTCTTCTTCCTGAGCTTGCTCCTGAGGACGTTTTCTCCCTATTCTCTTCATAATTGTCGCAGTGATTGGTTTGCCTCTTGGAATAAAAATGTCTTGCCCAATCATTATTCCCGTGACTTGACAGAGACAGTGAATTAGACTTGAGAAATTAAGACATTGAAAATGTATGTTTTATGAAAATTATAAAATTAATATATTAAAAAATTATTTTAATTTTTTAATTTATACGTGGGTAATACATATATATTAATTATAATCACAAATTATGCTATTTCAAATTAAATGACTTATATAATGGTGATCTCATTTATTGTATTAAATGCTAAATTGAATAAGTCATTATTACTTTTGATTTGAAATTAAATGAGAATAAAACCGAATATTATCTTTTGTTCTTTAGATAATTATTTTTTGAATTTTAGATATATTATCTTTTGGACTTTAGATACTATTTTATATGGGTTTTAGGGTTTAATGGGTGCCATGTTCAAATATAAATAATGCGGGTTTTAGTCCACAATATACCAAAGTAGTCTTTATTGCTTTTTCCCCATTAAAAGAGTTGCAATTCAGCCGTTTAGGAATACAGAAGGTTTTGGTTGAGGAAGATCGAAAGAACCACAAAATTCAAATTCTTTTGTCAATTTCTGATTTTTATGAGTAAACGTACGCTTTCGCATTATGATATTTTTTGTGATTCACTATAGATGATATGGGTTATTAAAATTAATTTATTCTAATATAATAATAATAATAAACTTTCATTTTATTCATTTATCAACTCAATCACTTTATAAAATCTAAATTCATAAAAAAAATAATAAAAAATAGAAAAAATTATCCTAAAAAATAATGAGATCCCAACAAAAACGTTTATCAATTTTAATTTGAACTTAACGTACAGATCATCCAGTTGACGTGTAACATAGGCATACTTCGTTAATTAATCATTAACTGAGGAAGAAAGAACTAATCAGTCTCACTCACATAATTAAAGATCCAAAACCAAAAAGAGAGGGTTTTTTTTGTTGTCTTTTAAAAAAAATTCTCCAGGGGCGAGATGGGTATTCCACCTAAAAAAACGAATAGTGATCATTTGAGTGTTTGACTTTTTGTTCTCACTTATCAGTATCGCGAAACGCAGCAAACCGAAACCCTCCGAAAATGGAAGCGGTGGGTTCAAGGCTGGGCCGAGCCTCCTCCCGCTACGGCGCACCCACCGTGTTCAGCGGCCCCGTCAGGAAGTGGAAGAAGAAGTGGGTCCACGTCTCTTCTTCCTCTTTACACACCACCAATACCACTAACACTCACTCTCACTCCACCACAACCAACACTACCACCAACAACAACGTCAACAGCGCTTCCTCTCGCCTCCTTCTCCGCCGTTGGACACCCATCACTGCCTCCTCTGCTGCCGAAGACGACGGCGACCCACGCGATGTCTCTGACGAGCCACCGCGAAGGAAGTTCCGCTATACTCCTGTAAGTTCATGCTGTATTTTTTTTCTTCTTCTTTTAAAATTGGATTTCTTGGCTTTTGATTGAAAGTCCTAAACTTTTTTTAATGTGCACTTTGAGGGATTTTGGCCTTTTGTGTAACACTTTTTTAATATATAATTTTTCCCATTGTTCTAGTGTTTGCATGTTTGCCAGAATTGGAATTTGGGGTTTAGGGTTTAGGATTAGGGTTCAGTCCCACCTCGAAATTCAGGTTGCACAAGATCCGTGTGATTTCACACCCCATCACAGGGGCCGTGTGACGATTGCACATATAGTTTTTTAATGTGGGTTGTTGAAATAGAGTTTCTTTTCATGAATCATGACCCTTTCTTATTTATTTATTTATTTATTTTTTGCTTCCATGGTTGTTTGGGTTTCTTGTGTTGGCAGTTTTGTTTTTTTGGTAACTGTAGATACAGGATCATGAGCTTATGAAGCTTGAATAAAACATAAATTGACAATAGAAAAACCTGTTTGTGCACTAACTTGTCGGTTAAAACCCATTGTTTCATTAGAATGTTGATCATAATTATGAGTGAAGCGTGGTCAATGTGATTATGTAGATTGCTGTGCTTGAAGAACAGAAGAAGGCTGTTATTGAAAAGGTTGAAGATGAACTCATAGCTGATCGTGACCAATTGCCCGAAGATCAGAGAAATGTGAATCATGAGATCCACGGAATGCTGAATATGAATGAAATGTCAGAGGAGAGCAAGGTAACGTAACTGGCTATTTTATTGATCTGCTTTCTATATAACAGTATATGAAAAAGAATGAAAGACATTTCTTGTGATTTGAATATAAATCCTAGGCTAAATTAGACATCCTTTTATCTGTGTAACATCTTACAAAATACAAAGGTGTCAAGTGTAATGTCACCTAAACTTAGTGCACATCTTAGAAGTCAAGTGTTATCATGTGAAATTTCACTTTAGGGATGTTAATGTAATTTATCCTTTATTCAACCTATTAATGTGGATCAACTCTCTGGTAGAGTGGTAGTGTAGTTTTTCCATTTAAGATTTGTGGACAAATCAATCTATAAAATAATACACCGCCAAAGCAGAGGGTTGATCTTTTGTGTGTTCATGCGCTAAACGTTACTGTTACTGTAAGTGCTATTTATGGACTGTTATCTTATCATCCATTCAGAAGGTACCAAAATCTTTGTGGTCAATTAAGTCTCATCCAAGAAATGATTGTCAAACAAACTGATTTTTTTACACAAACCCCTTACTTTAATTACGTAACTAATTTTTGTTGCAGGATTCTAACATTGGTGAGTTGGATCTCGGTTTGAGCTACCCTGGCATCAACAGCAAAACACAGTGATGTCCAATTGGAGAAAACATACCCAGTGGTGGGTGGACCATGAACTGAGAGAAAAACCCTATTTAAGTATTACTTAAAGAAATACCATCTAGCTAAATATATGACCATGTGATGTACCATCCTATCTTGACATGATTGCAGTTAGTTAGAATCTCGTGTGCGGAGTTAGTATTGTTTAACTAGTGCTAGTAGTAGTATAAAAATCAGGAACTAGTGTAGATAAGCTTAGGTTGATAGATATATTGCTAAATGCATCATACATGGATACATCATACGTGGTGTGAGTCTTGGTTTATGTAGATATAAAATCTTAGGTTGCTTTAAATATCTAGCTCCAATTATGCATTATTATGTGCAATAGTAGATACTAATGTGGTATTGGTTAATATGATAGGTATCCGAGTCAGAAAAATCTTTACATTCTTAACCTATTTCTTGGGATCAAATCCTAGTAGAGAAGAAAAAAAAAAAAGCCAGTAGTTTGTTAACTTTGCCCAAGTCTTCAATCATTTAAACTTTTGAATAAGCTAGACTGACCTATCTTATATATTTTTAAACGGAGGAGCCGCAATTTTATTTAGGTAGAATGTAATTGATTTAAGCTCTCAAAACTTATTTTTTATTTTCGATGCTTGTTCACTTGGTAAATTAATCTCACCAGCCACTTTACTAATAACTTAGAATTTGATGTATTTACTAAGGACAAGAAGAATGTAAGAACTCCTATTTATAGAGGTGTACAGATATATTAATAAAATTATGATTGTCATTAATTATATATTTAAATTTTTTTAATTAACAAAATAAAAAATATGTATTAATTATTAAAAATACTAATATTGAAATAATATCTATTATAAAAGGTGTTCGTTTAACGCAATTGATCTCCAATAATACCAAAGGAGTTAACGTAACAATTAATTTGAAGCTGATTGTAAAACACAAAAATAAGCATGAACACGGCTGCATAATTTCTAAATTTCGACTTTACCGAAACCGTATCCGTAACTTTCCATAATATCCATGTAGACGGTTTGATCTTCCAAAGATATAAATAAGAAATAAAAAATTCTTACATGGACTACAACTGAATAATTTTCAGGCAATCAATGTAGAGGTGAGAGGTCCCACTTCAAAATATTTTCCTGGACTGAGTTCCTATGTAAAGAATAGCACAGAACAAACCAACCAAAATCCCTGGGAATCGAAACCTTAGTATGGAATCTTATTATAAAAAAATTATAAATAAAACTCCGAACGTAGGAGAAAAAGAATAGTATGTTGTGAGTGATTAATATTGTATGGTATAATTCAAAAGATTAGTGGACGTTGTCCACACCAAAAAATAAAAAACTCACTATTCAGGCATTCTCTTTTCTTATATGCCAAATCACTAAACTGCTTGTTAATCCTCTGCTTGTTGGGTAACACCAACTTCTGCCGGACGAAGAACTCGCTCATGAAGCATATAACCTGCCTGCAAAGGGCAAAAATAACAAGAAAATAATTTCATTAGCGAAACTGTGACTTTCCAATCTCATATTATTATTGCTTTTCAAAAAATAGGAGCATATTTATTCAAACAAAAAATTGCTACAGAAAAAGAATTAAGAAAGAAAATGCCTTGACAGTCAGTCATCTTTGCATTTCTTTATATGGTTTACCCTTTTTTGTTACATTGACAATAACAAAATTTGAATCTCATATCTCATGCATACCACTCAAACAGTCAAACCTCGGCATTTCTTTTAGAAGTTAATCCAAACAAGTTGTGCAGACCAGACTTCAAGAAAGTACAATTGAAAAAAAAAAAAAGCTATTTTAAAAAAAAATACACAAATAATCACCTTCCCCTGGGTTCCTTTTTCGTTTTTGAGAAGCTGATTAACAGTTATGTTATAACAGTACAATAATATTTGAACCAATTTTCAAGTAACTTAGAAGTATTTCTTTTTGCCTCAAAGGTACAATTTTAAAAGCTTATCCAAATGCGCCCATAAAATGAGATGAGTATGATCAAACTTATATATGAGAAGTTTACTATGTAAGACACATACATCAGCTAAACTTTTAATAATGCGAATTTGGGCTCAAAGAGCATGTACCAAATAGAACACATCAACAATTTTGAAGGTCAAATCAAGGGGGAAACGAAAATCAAATCACGATTCTGCAACAGAAAATACTGAAAAGTACCTTCAGAACAACTCCAACAGTGCCTGGGGGCTTGGAAGCATCAGGCATCTGGAAGATGGCATTATGCCTGTGAGGATTGAATGCCTCATTTGTGGGATCAAATTTTTCTACACCAAACTTCTTGAATACCTGCAAAAATATATTGTTAAACTTAAAGAATATGTTTAAGCACTAGCCAGAAGTTCTGTCATATGGTAGCACAAAGTCTGAGCACATAACTGCATAATAATAAGACCTTAGGCTTATATTTTTTACTTGGTCAATATTTATGACATTAAGGGACTACTTGTAATTCTTGTAAGGCAAGTAATTGGAAATGCTTTTTATAAAATAGAAGGATCATATTGTAAAATTGGTACAGCAAAAAATTCCTATCTTCTTGATGCATGGTGCAATTAAACCTTTTTTGTGGTCCCTTAGTTTTCTTCATTTGTCTCTACTCTGTTTTCTTTAATGCGCCCTAAAACCTGAGCTAAAACATCCTACATATTTCCTGTAATTGCAAACCATATAAATGTGGAGCAATGCAGAATGAAGTAAGAATGTAAATTTACATAACCATTTAAATAATACATTGGATAATTCAACAGCTTTGACGTTGCAACTAAACAGCCATAGAATCATGCTAAGCAGTCTACCTCTACAAGCTGTTTTTCAGTCATTTCAACACCCTCAAGAAGTGTTTTCAGAAGTTGTGCAGCTTCAACAGAGTCATTTGGTGCTTCAATCTTTGAAAAACTCTCCTTTACAACAGAGGAAGCTCTTCCCAAGTTATCAGCAACATCTAGTAAACTCTTCGCAAAATTCTACACCACATTTGAAAATAGTCAGCACAGAGTTGAGGAATAAACAACCGTAGGAGAAAAGGTCAGATCTGACACCTGTATAGCAAATTTTTTCGAATTCTCTGCTTCACGTCTAGTCCTATCCATGACATTCTCCATCTCGGCATAAGTACGGAGAACTTTATCCTGCATTTTCTCAATCTCTTTTTGCTTTACCTTCAAAAGTCCTTCTTTCTCAGCTGCAAGCTTTATTAAATCATCCCTTGATAGGTCACATTCACTCCCTATATCTGAATCAGAAAATGCAGGGTATTTAAAATCTCCATTCTTGTTCTTTTAGTAGATCAATTAAATTTGATACTGAAGTACCTGATTCTTTGGTCTGATCCATAGATTTCGCTTGATTACTGTGATCAGTTACATTAGCTTCTTCAGTTGTCTTTGCAGGGTCATCACTTGCAGGTTCAGGGTAAGCCGATGAAGAAAAATCAAATCTTGGATTTGAAAATGAATTTATTGGTAGGTTCAATAAATTGGATTGAATTGGAATCAGCTGGAATATAAGTAAGCACGTACGGAAGTAATCAGAATTTTACAATTCGTGACTAAAACAAATTTTACTCAATAGAGAATTTTAAGGGACAACATTAGATAGTACACAAGAACAGTGAAAAAATAGTTAAGAGATGTACATAACTAGCAGATTACAGAGTTCTAATCAATCACTATTTCTTCCATAATCATCAGGTACAACATGACTTCTCAAAACATTTGCAAAACAACTAACAAACAATATTTTTATAATGGAAAAACAAGTTAAATTGTTCCAAAGAGCTCTGGTTAACCTTTAAGAAGATTAAAAAGTTTAGAACAGAAAAAGCCCAGCTAGAAGAGATTGATTAATAGCCAACTTGTTGCAAGATAAAATTGAAGATTCACAAATACGTTACATCAATAGATAATACAAAAAGAAATAAAAAAATCTCAGATTAAAAACAATGCGAAAACCCATCAAAATTCTAGTAAGTTCTAAAACCCTAGCAAAACCCTACAACACAAATACAAAAAACGCACAGAAAAAATCACATTCTTCAACCGATTCTGATTAATTTACCTTGTTTGGCGATTGATGCACGAGGGAATGAAAGTGATTGGAGAGCGTTGTGGGCATGGATTGGGGCTTTGCGGAAGCATAGAGAAGCGTAGAGCTTCGACACAAGGACCTTGAAGAACGAGAGAAGACCCTGTATAGCGACATCGCTGAAGAGTAAGAAGAAGAAGAGGAACAGAAGTGGTGAACTGGAGGGAAAATGGGTAATTGAAGGAATTGGAATGAGAGGGTTTGGGTTTGCAGACGGAGAAGTAACGATGAATGTTTTATGAGGGAAAAGTAAGGGAAAGAAAAATGAATGGAAATTTTGCTTGGGAAGAAAGAAAACTAGACAAGTGTTCCAGCATTTGTTTTATTTTATTTTATTCTCAATTAACAACACAAATAACAACTTTGCACTGGATTTATAGATTTAAAAAAAAAATTAAGTTCTTCAGAAAATTCTAAGATAGACTTAATACTAAGGAGAAAATAGTCACCAAAAAAAATATTAAGAAAAAAATATGTAATTATAACTTATAAGATTGGAATTTGTAAGTTACCCAATACTAATGTAAAATAAAATTTTTTATTTAAATTAAATAAATATAGTATTTTTTCAAAATAAATAAACGTTGAAAAATTTATTAAAATACATTCTGAGTCACATTCGAGTACTGAAGGTCATTCTCTAAAATGACCACATACGAATGCATCGATTTTATGCTGTGATAGGGTGTCTACAAATTATATCTCGAGTGCATCCGTAATATGAATATAAGCATATCTCAGATACACTACACGTATTTTTTGATTCGAGTCAGTGTGTTCGAAATAAAAAAAATTTAAATGCCTCTTCAGCATCCGAGATATAATGAATCGATGAGTTTTACAAAAAAATGTTCCATTAATAATTTTACCAAAATAACATTTAAACTTATTAAGTGCAAATAAATCTTAAACTTCCATTTTTTTTCTTTTTGAAGTAAAATGTTTAATAATAAATTTAATTAGATATTTGTATTTAGATTTATATAATTTTTTAGACAATAAATAATTAATTCAAATATTTCTATTGATATAATAATATCTAATTAAAGAGATTATATCTGATTATACTTACATGCATATTAAAATGTTAGAAAGAGTTTTAAGTGTATCGAAAATACCAGTATTCCAATTATTTTAACTGTTGATCTAAATTATAAAAAATATATATAATATTGTTTTGTCGATTTTTAGCAAATCGATGGTGGTTCGATATCTAGTAGTCTAGGAGCGAAACCTACTCCTCTTTGTAGGTACCAATTTTCTAAAAGTGCATCAAAGTGTCTTCGATTAGACGAGTATTGGGAATAAAACAAAATAAAATGTGTAAATCAATAAAAAAACAAGAAGATAAAGATTTCAAAGAGAAAATGTGCTGAAAATAGAAAGATTTGCATTGAAATTAAAAGAAAGCAGTAGAATGCCTTCGACTAGGTCAAAGGACTTTGACATGAAAATTAAAAGATGCAGAAAAGAGTAAATTAAATAAAGAAGATAAATAATACTCAAAAGATAAATTTACTTGAAATGTAAAGTTTACAAAAGGATAAATTAAAAGAATGAAAACATGGAAAGAACCCTATAGAAAAGTTAACTCGATTGCAGACTCAGGAATTTCCTGGGATATATTCCCTAAGACTTCCTAGTATTTATAATCTACTTTAGGTAATTGACAATTTAATTACAGTTAATTACAAGATCACAGCCTTGAATGCATTCTCCTTGGTAACCGTTCCCGCTGTATTGCTATAAACGTTTCCCAAGATTTCCTCGCGTGATAGGGGCCTTTAACTTCTCCACTTCCATAATTGTTCGATCCACTCATTCGAATGTCTTGTTCGATTACCTATCTCGAATATCCTATTCAATTAGGCCTATTTGATTTAATAAATCAAACGTAATCGAATCCGCGTCGATTACCTCCAATCACATGCTTACGCATGCATCTTTTCGAAAACTGTCTCCGCCTTTCTCCGAATCAACTTACCTTTATCGAAAATATTCTTTCGATCAACAAATTGCCCCCTTAGATTAATGCGTTTGTATTCAATAGGACTATCAGAAGATGAAACACTTAATCCAAACTTAAATTTCAAACTCGTAAATCAGTAATAATTATCATTTTTAACTCCCATTAATACTGACCCACTCGACACGTCTCCCGAAACTTGCGCTTTCTCTCTACCACTTCATCTTCCTTGCGAAGTTACCTCTATTCGCATTCCTTCTACAGTAACGGCTACAGTAACACTTTAAATTCATCAATCTCACCCTTGTTCAAATCTTTCTGAACTCATTGTTCTCTGAATCCTCCTTACATTAAAACTTCCTTACAGAATCTTCAATCTCTTGTTTCCTTTTTCTCTATTCAACAATGGCCGGCTCTTCTTCTCATGCTGCTGCCCAAGACAAGGGTAAAGGCCCTGCAGTAGCGCCACCAGCTCCACCAACCCTTCATATTCTAAATCAAGTCAATGATGAAGTCATTGACGATCCTCAACTTCAAATTAAGGATACTGCAATCTTGATCCTTTTTATAGTGGGTGCAGATACTCATTGTTTCCTAGGGCCAGTCGAATCCCTAGAAAAGGCGAACAAGAGATTTCTTTTCTTTCCTAGTGCTGAGGGGGAAGATCTGTTGATCAACCAGGCTTTCAACATCTCCTATTTCATTAACCAGAAACCCTTCAGGAATAATCTAAAGATTAATCCTCGAGGATTCGACTTCACAGCCTGGTACCAACGTCTTGAACCCACAAAAAATGCTGACTGGGGGCTTTAGGAATACAAGAACTACTAAGACTTTTCCATTTCTCACCTGCAACACTTCCTTGGATGATTGACACTGTGACCTGTTTCAGGAACAGGACAACCAACAATTTCCATCTCCCTTGTGGAATGATCGGAATGTCTCTTTTAGACATAGCCGCTATCACGGGGCTTCCGATAAGTTTTTTCGACTGTACTCCTGACATGCAACCTGAGCGCCAATACAGTGTTACCCTAACCAATTTTTATAGTGATTTCATTGCCCAAAACATGGGTGAAGAAGGCACTGAGGTTACAGATGATGAGCATGTAGCCTTCTTGTTTATTGGTTGAACGCAATCCTTTTCTGTTCTCGGAGCGTTCAAATGTCAAAACTCTTTCTTTCCTTAGCTGCTCTGCTTCACGAAGGGAAAGTTCTTAATTTGGCCAAGCTTCTTTTAGGGCATATTTTTAAAGAACTTAGTCAATTTGTTCATTATCTCCAGGACAACAGTATAATCAGTACAGGTGGCCCTCTATGGCTTCTCCAATTGTGGCTCAATGCCATTTTTGAAAAGTTTATGATAAAACCTGGAAGCGGCAGTGCTGACAAACAACACATCGAAGGCTTCCGATTGGCTGACTATAAGCCCAATTTCCCGAACACACAATCGGACGAAGACCAATTCTGGCTAATTTTTTCTCTCTCTTTTAGTCTTGCAAAGACTTTGACAATGACAACCTCAATTTCTCTCCTTTCCTGCGCCGAAATCGTGGTCCTTCCTGGCTCGACCGACTACTCTTCCCCAACAATAACGAAGAGAATGAGCTTGCAAATCAGAATTAGGCAAACTTGTTAGCTGTCCAAATAATTCCTACAGGGCTGCCCCAACACAAAAAGGAAAGATTCAAAGTAACCCTGTATGCTTCTCATTTAATAGCCAGACAACTGGAATTTTCTCAAGCAATCCCAACGCCACTACCTCGAAATGGTAACCCATTCTTCCATCTCACTTTGACTTCTCAAGAAGATTTCAACACTTGCCTCTTAAAGAACCAGCAACGCAGGGAAGGTTTCAACTTCTTGGTTTATGACCGTAGTTCTTACATTACCAAATCTTGCTTCGAATGGTGGGCTGCTTACTATTCAAGGTATACTCGTACCTTAGAAGAAAGTCAACAAACTGTTATTCGAACAGCCCCTACTGCGGAAAGTTTCCCAAAAAGAACTCACAAGAGAAAAGCTGACATTACTCGACAATCGCCACACAAAATTTGAAGGACTCCAACTAAGACTTCTAGAAGGGTAACCACCTTTATTCATATCTACATACTTTAATTCAAAACATTCTGAAAATTGCATTTACTTAATAACCTTTTAACTTTGAGTTTTATCAATTGCGGCTACCACCATCAAGTGAAAGCTCTAATGGAAGTGTGCAAACCACAAAAGACATTCCTGCTGTCTCCTCTCACTCAGAAGATACAGCTGATTCGGATCCCGGTCTTCAATTAATTAGAAAGCCAAGATTCATCCAGGTAACACTCTCAATTCCATACATCTCCTTCTAGTTAGAATAAATCATAACTTATAATTGTGTACCTTTCATATCAGTCTGCCACTGCTGCTCACTCAATTTCATCTCTTTTGGCATCTAATCAACCAATCCTGCAACAGCATCATGATCAAGGACACTCCACGTC
This sequence comes from Arachis ipaensis, assembly GCF_059453495.1. Classification (NCBI taxonomy): domain Eukaryota; kingdom Viridiplantae; phylum Streptophyta; class Magnoliopsida; order Fabales; family Fabaceae; genus Arachis; species Arachis ipaensis. The sequence continues at coordinate 10,776,053 of NC_142436.1, forward strand.
CCATGATTCAATCCAAGCCACACGGTCTACTCAGCCACTTCAGACCGTTTTTCCACGTCCCCATGTAACACAAGTGGTTGATCTGACAAAAGATCCCTCACAGCATTCTCCAATAGAGACTCAGATACTTGAGTCAAACTCACCAAACAATCAGGCTGCACTTTCTGTTGAAGTCCGAGTGGCCCCTGACTCTGATTCTGTCTCCAGAGTTGCTGAGACTAGTAATTCAGACTCTCCTCGATTCAGGGTCTTAGAAACTCCTCAAGGTTTCTCCAGTCCTCTTCAACAAATTGAATTTCAGACTCCCCTTGGACAGAGATCCGGAAACTCTGGCACTTCCACTACACCCCCAAGTGCTATTTTGGCCAGCCTGATCTTTGTCTTAAACCAAGCCATCCAGGAGGATGAAGTACCTATACCAATACCAACACTTCCGAGACCACCTGCATCAAGACCTTCGATCGATTTGAGTGCTGATACTCGAGAACAACTTCGTTCTCCTCTTAAACTCCTAGATCATCCTCCTGCTGCTTGGATCAATGATGCACTTCTCAACCATCTTTTAACTGATCTTCTAGATTCTTCTTTCGGACTCCCAGCTTCTACCCCACATTTCGCCATAATCCAACAATTCAAACAACTTGCCACTGACAGCATAGCTTCCCAAAATAGGCTTCAAGAGATTGAAAACGAATAAGCTAAAATCAAAATTGAAGTGGAGAATTGTACTAAAATTCTCCAACCAATCAAAGCTTCCCGTGAGGAATTTGATTTAAGAATCTCTCATGCTATTTCTATTCAAGCTTTCTACGACAAGGAAGATGTAAAACTTGAAGCAGAATTAGCCCGAATCAATGAAAAGCTTGCCAAAGTACGCCAAAGACGAGCTGATATAGCAAAGCTTCTGACTATTGCCCAACAGGAACAACAAAATCTTATTCAAGAAATTGTTTCGATTGAGACTAAGCAAGAAGAATATGAGAAACAACTTGATATAGTCCAATTCGACAAGTTCAAACAGGTCGAGGCACTTTCATCTTTGGACAACAAAAGGGCAAAGCTACGTTTAGATTTGGCAAGACTTTTGGCACCTTGAATCTCTCTACTTTAGATTCTACTTTTTGTAATGGTTTTCATATTTTCCGAACTCATGCATGTTTAACTTTAATTTAGCCAACAGTAATATTGCTTCAAGTATTTTCCATTGATCGAGTTACTTGTTTTTTCTAACTCGATATCTTTGATTTGATAAGCATTTCTAGAATATGTCCCTATCATTTGATACGGGCCTTCCCAAGCATGAGACCATTTGCCAAGAAATTTCGATTTCTTTTCCATTGGCAAAATAACTTTCAAAACCAACTTGCCTATACTAAAAGATTTTTCTTTGATTCGACGATTATAACTTCGAATAATACTTTCTTTTTGTCGAATTATATTTTCAAGTACCAATATCCGCTCTGAATCTAATTCATTCAGTTCATCAAACATCGCATTCCAGTAATCATCAACTAGCAAACTACTTTGCTTTGACACTCTCAAAGTATTTAAATTAATTTCTAATGGCAACAACCGCATCATGGCCATAAACTAATTTATAGGGTGAAGTACCCGTTGACCCTCTCGGCAAATTTCGATAAGCCCATAATACCTGGCTTAAAGTCTCATGCCATGTTCGAGGCTTATTACCGATATGCTTTTTAATCAAACTTATCAGAATCTTATTTGCTGCCTCTACTTGCCCATTAGCCTGTGCATAATAAGGAGTTGAGGTAACCATATTGATATTCCTTGAGGCTGCAAAATTTCTAATTCGCTGACCAGTAAACATAGTTCCTTGATCAGTACTTAATGTTTGAGAAATTCCAAATCGATGAATAATATGTTCCTCGATACAGTCTATTATTTCACCTTGACTAAGTTCCATTAGGGGAACTGCTTCAACCCATTTTGTGAAATAATCAATTGCTACTAAGATAAACTTGTGTTGTTTTGATGAAGGAGGGTGAATCATCCCAATCAAATCTAAAGCCCAACCTCAAACGGCCATGGTTTTATTATCGAATGCAATTCAGACGCCAGGATCTGTTGTATCGAACCATGCTTTTGACATTCTTGACATGCCTTCGCATAATCGATACAATCTTTTATCATAGATGGTCAATACACATGATTGTGATATAACACCCATTTCATCTTTTTCCCTACCTGATGGGCACCACATATCCCATTATGGACTTCACCCAAAGCAATGTTCTGATCATCTAGGCTTAAATATATCGATAAACTCCCATCAAGCCCTTTCTTATACAACTCACCAGTCATTAAGACAAAATTTATTGCTTGCAATTTTATCTTTCTATCGACTGAAATACTGGAATCCCTTAAATACTGAGCAATAGGCTTTCTCCAATCAGTACTTTCTCATTCATCTATGCACAAAACCTCTCTTTCATTTGCAAACACTAAAATTTGATGAACACTAGCCAATTTTTTAAGAGTTTCCGGACCGATTCTATATCTCGAAGCAATTTGGGCCAACTCATTAGCAATTTCATTATGAATTCTGGGGATGTGAACCAAAGAAACGTTTCGAAAGAAGTTAACAACTCCCAAGTAGTTATTAAGTATTTATGTAACATCTCATTATTGCACTTAAACTCCTTCGATAACTGCTTTAAAACCAACTGAGAATCCCCTAATATTTGAATTTTCAAAGCTCCTTTACCAATTAATATTTTGAGACCCAAAATCAAAGTTTTGTACTCTGCCACATTATTTGTCGATTTTTAGCAAATCGATGGTGGTTCGATATCTAGTGGTCTAGGAGCAAAACCTACTCCTCTTTGTAGGTACCAGTTTTCTAAAAGTGCATCAAAGTGTCTTCGATTAGACGGGTATTGGGAATAAAACAAAATAAAATTTGTAAATCAATAAAAAAAACAAGAAGATAAAGATTTCAAAGAGAAAATATGCTGAAAATAGAAAGATTTGCATCGAAATTAAAAGAAAGCAGTAGAATGCCTTCGACTGGGTTAAAGGACTTTGACATGAAAATTAAAAGATGCAGAAAATAGTAAATTAAACAAAGAAGATAAAGAATACTCAAAAGATAAATTTACTTGAAATGTAAAGTTTATAAAAGGATAAATTAAAAGAATGAAAACATGGAAGAAATCCTACAGAAAAGTTAACTCGATTGCAGACTCAGGAATTCTCTGGGATATGAGTGTGCTTGAGTGTTTTTTCTGAGTTCAAAGTTTCAACCTCTATTCCCTAAAACTTCCTAGTATTTATAATCTACTTTAGGTAACTGACAATTTAATTACAGTTAATTATAAGATCACATCCTTGAATGCATTTTTCTTGGTAACCGTTTTCGCCGTATTGCTATAAACGTTTTCCATGATTTCCTCACGTGATGAGGACCTTTAACTTCTCCACTTCCATAATTGTTCGATCTACTTATTCGAATGTCTTGTTCGATTACCTATCTCGAATATCCTATTCGATTAGGCCTATTCGACTTAATAAATCAAACGTAATCGAATCCGCGTCGATTACCTCCAATCCCACGCTTACGCATGTATCTTTTTGAAAACTGTCTCCGCCTTTCTCCGAATCAACTTACCTTTATCGAAAATATTCTTTCGATCAACAAATATATATTTATTAAAATCAACTGTTAAAATAACTAGAACACTCATATTCTCAGTACACTTGAAATTTTTCTAAAATGTTAATACATGTTTGGTGTTGATAAGACCACTGAATAATGATTGGATTGGTTACACAACTCGCTCCATCTTAGTGCACTTTTGCTTGATCCACTGAAGAAACAGTGAAACACTAAGACCCAGTTTGGGTAAATAACTTAAATAAGTTCTTTTGGAAAAGGAGCTTAAAGTATAAGGACTTTTATTAATAGTAGCTTATAAATAAGTTATTTTGTGTTTGGATTTTTAACTATAGAAGTACTTATTTTTAAGTTGTAGCGTTTGGATAAATAACTCAAAAAATACAATTTTTTTAACATAAGAGAATGGATATTAAAATAACGATAATAACAAATACTTTCCATTATTGAAGGTTAATTTTACATAATCAAATCACTAAAATTACAATCGATCAGGCAATTGATTCTTTATTTGTTCTCTAATTAGTTCCATTTTTCTAGTACTTTCAGCATTCGGTTCTTCCCACATAATATCATTAGAAACTGGTTCTTCTACTTCACCTTCACCTTCACCCATAAGATCAAAATTTTCATAGAATTCTTCAAATTGTTCATCGCTTGTGTCATTCCGTGGAATAAAATTGTGTAAAGCCATACAAGCACCAATAATTCATTCCAATCAGCTTTAAATTTTCTTCCGGACTTGCCACTTTCATGAATTTGTTGGGGAAGAACATAAAAAAAAGAAAATTATAAAACTAATTATAAAAATAATAGTAAGTTGTATAAAAATAAAATCACATATAAAAAAAATAAAATTAAAATCACATATAAAAAAATAAAATTAAAACTGAGATTTCATAGCATACAAAATATTCAATACAAATTTAATAATAAAAATAGAATGATAAAATGATAAAAAAAAATACCTGGAAGAAATATATGCTGGTTCAGATGGAACAGAAGATTGTGGTGAAGGGTCAATACTTCCAGCAGATGAATCATTACATGAAAATGGTGGTGGAAGACCAACACTTCCAGTAGATGGAACATTGCGTGAGGATGATGGTGGAAGGCTGGTGCTTCTAGAAGATGGAACCTTGCGTGAAAATGGTGGTGGATGGCCAGTATTTCCAGCAGAAACAGGAAACATTTTTCCATAGAATCAAGAACGAAAGTAAATTTTTTGTTTTGAAATCAATTTTTTTTCACGGAAGTGATAAAATGACTTATCAAAAAGGAGAAAGTCATCTATTTTTACTTCTTCCAAAAGCTATAAGTTAACTTTTCGGAAGTTAAAAGCTCTTTTTAAAAATAGTGCCAAACACGCTTATCGTAACTTTTCATAATTCAAAAGTAAAAAAAAAAAAGTAACTTTTGTGCGTTCCCAAACGGGCTCTAAATCGGCCGGTTGGATCGGACCAAAAACGGACCGATTCATATAAAACGACGCCGTTTTAATTTTGTAAAAAAAAAACAAAAAAAAAAACACAAACAAAACCCCACCCACCCCACGCGAGTTACCCCCACCCCAAACATCCCCTCCTTCGAAAGACACACACAGCACAGCAAGCCCCAGCTCCTTCCCAACCCAAAAATCCAGCTTCCTGGACGGAACCACCGTCGCCGTCCGTCTGTGTCGGAGTCTCCGCGGCCTCTTCCTTCTCCTTCTCCGCGGCTTCTCCCCCTTCTAGCTCGGCACGTCGTCCATTCCCAGGTGAAATCGCTGCTCGAGGCCTCCAGCTGGTGCCCCGTGGTGTCGCCGTCGTCTGGCCGTCGTGTCTTCGTCGTCTCGCCGTCGTCTTCCTGCTGTCAGTGGAAGGTTAGTGTAACTGTGATTTACTGATTTCTATTGATTTACTGGTTTGTAGTTGAATTTGTGATTTGTGATTTCCATCGTCTTTTGTAATGCTGCTGTTATTGTTACTTGTTATGCTGCTCAGTGTTTTGAATTTGGAATTTGTTATGCTGCTGTTGTTGTTACTTGTTATGCTGTCGTCTGTTACTGATCAGTGTTTTGATCAGTGTTACTTGTTATGCTGCTTAGTGGAATTTGTGATTAGTGACTTGTTAAGCTGCTGTTGTTGTTATGGCACTGTGATTCTGTGATCACTGATCAGTGTTTTGAATTTGGAATTTGTGATTAGCGACTTGTTAAGTTGCTATTGTTGTTATGCTGCTGTATTGTTATGGTACTGTCACTGATCAGTATTTCGAATTTGAAATTTGTGATTAGTCAAGAAGCAGTTGCTGATAACAATGCATCTTGTTAGTAATAATTCGCCTGCCAATCCTCCTAATTCGAATGATGCGACTTCGGAGTTACCTTGTATTGACTTGCATTGTCTGGATGATCAAGATGGAATTTTGGTTCAACACAGTGAGATAGCTTTTTGATTAACATCAAATCCTAAACTTAAATCGTATAAGCCTAATTTTTGTCACCAAGAAATAATCCAATTAGGTTACTGATTCCTTTCTTTCTAAGTTACTTGTTAGCAATTACAACCTCAATTGCTTCTTGAACCTCCAAAGTTTCTTTCGATGTAAATAGTTTTTCGAAGAAGCTCCTCATCATTACAAACTCAATTTGATCTTTCTCCTCAACTCCTCATATTTGATACCCAATTCGTCTAGAATAGAGTCCACCCAATTTCTCTTCTTCCTTTGTGACCTTTTTGGATGGAAGAAATTTAAATTTTTGTCTCCGTTTTTTAGCCAATTCGTCCTAGACCTTTGCTACCACCAAATCTCTTCCATCTTTAATTAGGAGTTTGTCTAATTCAACTTCTTCAACTCTTTGTTTTCTCAACATCTCTTCACTTTGTGGCTGGGAGTTGAAACAATTGTTTTTAACCGACATAAGCGTCGCTGTTAAACAAATATGATTAACCTTAAATTAGGCGTTAATTGAACATCGCTTATTTACTCATTGACCTCTCAATATTGGTATAATGCAACATTGGCCACCGAAGACTTAACCATAAAACAATGCCATATCATTAATTATTAATACAACACACTAGGATGATTCACAAAAAAGATCATATGACTCATGCACTTGTGTGCTTATAAAAACATACTACAATGCCAAAATTGCCATGAAACTTAACCATAGGGGTTTCTAAAAGTCTTCAAGAGGTTAGGAATATCATAACCTAGCATGTCATCCACAGCGTCTATCAATTTTGGTCTCAATCTCTCAAACTTGTCGATGTTGTAGCCACGCAGTTTCTCTCTAAATTCCTCAACATTTGGAAAGTCACCAGGTGGTAAATGGAACTCCCTTTGTACCTATTTCAATTTTCAAATTTTACCACACATTTTAGATCTTCAAACATTATAATATTACCACCAACACATAAGTAACAACTTTTACAAGAATTTTATAATATTACCTTGGCGAATTCTCCTTCCAAATTTGCAATGAGTTTTTCTTGTGCTTTAGTTTTGCCCATTATTGAAGGCATTTGCTTTTTAAGATGACTAATAATGTAAGCATGTATCTTAGCAGCTCGAGCACGTTTCACGAATTCGTTGATCTACATACATAACATGCACAAATTTTACCTAATTACTATGCAGGCAAATATATTCAATAAACAATACATATTTAAATTAATGATTAACTAGATTGTCAAGTATGAAATATGTACATAGAATTAAACTACAAAATTGGCAACATTAATTTTGTAATGATTGACCTACAAAACTTGTGAAAACAATTTCCTAAAAGCTAGGTTTGAGAAAAAGACTAATCGGCCGGTTTAATCGAGTAATTTGAAAATTGACCACTTGGCCAATCCAGTTTGATAAGGAAAAAAAAAATAGATTGACAATGAAAAAAAACTTATTCACAAAATTTAAATTAAAAGAACTATTTTTAAAAATATATATTTTATTATATTTATTTTATCTCAGGTTAAATTTATAAGTGTTTGAATTTCTAATTTACCGGTACAATAACAAATTTAATTTTTAAAACCTTGCGTAAAAGCACTCTCAAATTAATAGGATGAATTATAAACTAGTTCATATTATAGTTCACCATTTAATTTAAACATATATATATATATTGAAATTAATTCCTTTTGGTAGCGTCTGGTGGAGAGATAGAGACGGAAAGACTGAAACTGAGAGACAGAGATTGAAATAAATCTCAGTATTCTGTTTGGTACAAAGTGGGAGACAGAAACTAAAACGAGAATAAAACTCTAATTTAATTTGCACAAAAGGTAAAATTAGAATTAATTGATTGAAATAAGGGTATTTTAAGTATAAAATGTTATTAAAGTTTCAGTCTCCATCTCTAAAAATTGTAGTCTCCTGTGTCTCTATTTTTTGGAAGTACTGAAATACTGAAATTTTAGGAATATAAACAAACATGATACTGAGTCTCAGTCTCCCAGTCTCTGTCTTAATAACTCAAAACAAACGCTACCTTTTATACTTCTCTCAAAAATTAAATTTTAGGCAAAATATAAAAAAAACTCACTTTTCTATCACAAGCTTTTCTTGGTATATCTTTTAGATCTAAAAGAAGGTCATCTTGTTCCTTCTCAAAGAGTTCACCACCAAGAGGACCATTGTCTGCATAATCTATTGGCTTGTCATTGAAGGAGCTACAAAAATAAATTAATTTTTTTATTACCAAATATTTTCAATACGAATAAAGATACAAATGGATAAGATGGAAGACATGATGGTACCCAATATAGACACGCATAACCTCCGGAGTATTTAGAACCTTCCCAAGTGACCACATTAATGCTCCATAAATCCTCATTAACTACAACACATACATGGTAATGCAAATATACACGTTAGATTTGAGTTATATCCATATCAAAAATGGTGGGTTGATAGCAAAAATTTTTTAGCTAAAATCAGTTAGAATTTGTTTTATTTAATATTTATTAATTACTGTAACAATTAATGAATATTAAATAAAAGAAGTTGTTTTAATTTACTTGTTGAGTATCAACTTGGTGTGCCTTATTTAGAACGACTCGAGTCTTGTCATCATGACCACGTAGGGATGATATGACACGCTTGAATTCATCACTAACATCAAGCTTATGAGGATCAAATAGAAGCAGTATTAAATCACATTTAGCAGCAAACCATGATGTTACTCCAGTAAAATCATATGCTCTTTGTGTTCTTTGTTTTTCTCCGGATAGAACTCCAGGGCTATCTACAAATGTAATTTCTTCTAGTAGCTTTATTGCATAATCAAAATAATAATAATTAATTAGTTGCTTTCAAATTGTACCAAGAAATTAAATAATCTCATTATTATTAATTATTATACTTACAGGATGAGGCATTTGAGAGCACTCAAATTTTGACAAAAAAGCTGAACCAAAACTTGATAGACCACTAAATGGCATGTCTGCTTGAACAGCAATTGTATTCCCAGGAATGCTTCTTTCATCTGGTCCAGCCTGAACAATTTATTCTATTAATATTTAAATATATATTATTTTTTGAAAATATGAAAATTTTAATTTTTTATTTAAAAAAATGAATTAGGTTTTGTCACCAAATTTCAACTACCTTTAATAACCTTACAACTTAGAAAATAAAAAATCTCAGTAATAGTAGATATTAATATAAGAGGTAAGTACATACCATAACAACAACAAACCTATCTGTTGTAGGTTCTGGTCCAATGTGAGCTCCTACAAAAATGCATGTGAAAATATTAGCATTTTTTTTTTCCAAAGTTAGGAATGACACTCGAACTTCCGATTTCTAAGTGAGTAGAGGGAGACTTGCCATTATGATAAATGTTAGCGCATATATATATTGAGAGTAGAGAACTACTTGCCTGGATAATTAGTATTTAGCATATGTTTGATAAATGTTGTTTTGCCAGTTGAGTATTGACCCAAAAGTAGAACCATAGGTTTGGCATCAAAGTCACTATTTGTCTGCAGTATATACAAGTATTATTGGAGTAACAATTAGCTAGGTATCTTTCTCTATATTTTTATTTGAAGGATTTAGTTTAGACTTTGTTTGATTTATATTTTCAATATTTTTTCTTTTTAAGATTTTATCAAAGAAAAAATAAAAATAAAAATAAAAATTGAGATTTTATTATTTTTATTATATTTACTATTTTTTTTATAAAATTTTAAAAATAGAAAATACTAAAAATAAAAGTAAAAATAAAAAACCTTTTTTTCAAATCAAATAAAACCCTACTTTATCTTATTAAAATTTTATATTTTTTTTATAGTATCGTTAATGCTCTTAAAATATTTTTTAATAAGATCTGAAATTTAAGTTATCAATATACATTCAATGCATTCACATCTTCAAAAGCTTTCATTATAGAGTTTAGATTAAACATTCAAATTGATCTCTTAAAAATTTTATATAAGATATTTTATTTTCTAATAAAAAATTATTCTTTAAAAATCTTAAAATTTGCTTCCAATAAAATAATTGGTCTATTCAGTATTTTGAAAGATAAAATAATTTGTCTTATAATAATATTTTTTTAGGACTTAATTATCTTATAACAAAATTTATCAGAATTTATTTATTTAATATGTATATTAAAAATTTAATTAAAAACAATTAATTAATTTATTTAACAAAATAATTTTTAAAGACTTCTAGCGATTAAAAATTTATTGCAAATCAAAGTATTTGACCTTAAATTCGTCGAAAATCAGATTTGCTGTACACTATAATTTATTAACAATATATTAGAGTCAGAGAATTGGTTAATAAAACTCTTAATACATGAATAACACGATGGATTAAAGAAATAACACGAATTCTATAAACAAAAAAGGTGCAGTACTAACCAATAAAGGAGAAACAAAATCATTAAAGCGGTAAGTGGCTTCTAAAGGCCTCAACTTTTGTATATACAGTTTCTTCAAACCATCGATAATTGATGTCACGGCGGAAGCAGGTATCTAAAATCACAAACACTTAGTCTAATTTCTATAAGAAGTGAAGCAATAGGAATACATTTGGCTATTTAACTAAAAATTAATAACAAATTTTCAATCAGGTCCTTTTATATATATATATATATATATTAATTGAGTTTTTACAATACTTTTAATTTTATAATTAGGTCATTTTCATGTTAAAAACGTTAAAATTAACAGAATATTTCTCTCAAAATACATGTGGTCAAAGATCTAATTAGGTTTTTAATTATGAATACCTTTAATTTACGAAAAAATTATTCAGTTAACTTTAATATTTTTTATACTAAAAAAGATCTAATTATAAAATTAAAAGCAATGTAAAGGCCCAATTAAAAGAAAAAAGGTATAGAAACATAATTGTAAATTTAATAAAATTATAATGATCAATAAAATAATTAAATCATAATAATATTGTACCTAAATTCCTGAAGGTTATTTGGGGTATTTCTTAAGTCAAGAATGGGGTGATGAGTTCAATTTGAAAGAACCTTAGAGAATTGTTCTTTGCATTTTCCATTTTTTTTTTCAAAAATCATAGGAACTCATCACATAAAAATACCTCTAAACTAATTTTGCAAGAAAATTATTTAGGTTATAATTAGTCATAATTTAAAATGTAGAACATACATACATATATATATATATATACATTATTTTACCTCTTAATTAATAGATGAGGATAATAATGCACACCTTAAACTAATATACAAGAATAACAAGATATATCTACCTTTTGTGACGACTTTGATGCAAACCATTTACTTGATATTGATGGAGAGGGAGAGGGAGGAACTGCATTAATTACTACCAATTAGTGAAAACCTTTCTTTAAAAAAAAAAAAAAAGTTCCAACAACATGAGAAGTATATTACATACCATTACTAATTGTATCATTTTCTTTGTGTTTATTCCTTTTTTTCTACACAACAAAACCCAAGTGTTGATACTTTTGCTACCAAATAAACATAATAGCTTGACATGATTAAATAAAGATTGAAAAGTAAATACTTACTGCTAGCAATTTATCTAAACCTTCCATTTTGGGAGGTTTTAGGTTTTTCAAATAATGACCTAAAACAAAAGTTAAGCTTCTCTTAATTAACAATATATCAAGTATATCCTCAAAATTAACTCAAGTAGATAACATGAACAAAATGTGCATTGCAAAATATTTAATTGTTGGAGATTTAAAGTTATTTAATCAACAATAATAAACGACTAAACTTACAATCACTAGAGATCAAGTCATGTGTAATTGGTTCCCCAGATTGGGCTGCTGACATTAGCTACAATCAAATTAAAATAACTAAGTTAGACCTAAAAATTTATTAGCATTAATTAATCTTTAAAATGGAAAATTTAACTTTTTCTTTTGTATTTGTGTGTGTCTATGGCTGCGTTTGTTTACAGAGATAGGACACTGAGACATGGATACTGAGACACAAAATCATGTTTGACAGAGGAGACATAGACAGAGACAGTATGTCCAGAGACACTGAATTAGTGTATTTTGTATCCATGACACTGAATTAGTGTATTTTGTATCCATCCTGACAGGAAGGACACGGAGACACTAACAAGGGACACAACTTATTTTTCATTCTTTTTTTCATTATTTTTATTAATTTTTCATAATTATATTTTTTTATTATTATATTTTTCATCTCAAATTTTTTGAATGAAAAAAAATGAGAATAAATTAGATTTTCATAATTTATTCTAGTTTATCACCAAACAGAATACAAGAACACAAAATTTTGTGTTTCTGTCCATCAATGTCTTGTCTTGTCCTATTCTCAGTGTCTTGTCCTGTCCTGTTCTCATAAACAAACGCAACCTATGTGTTTAATTACCTGCATAGCAATAACAAATTCTTGGAAATCCAGATATCCTTGTCTCTTGGTATCTGCAATAGCCCAAACCTAATTTTGCACCAGAAAAAAAAAGAATTCAGAAATGATAATGAATAATATTTCAATCAAAGTATTATTGGAAATTCAAGATAAACATATTATAATGTTTGTTCTACGAGACACTTCCAAGAAATGAAAAATCCTCCTAGCTAACCATTATTATGATTGAAATTAACAATCTACAACGACATTATTCTTATAAAATTGAAATAAATAAAATACAAACCTGCCTAAGATCTTGTCGTGACAAGTTAGACATGGCAAAAAATTTGGTGGCATCACTCCCTGTAAAGCGGCCATCACCATCTGAAAAATGATACCATTTATGTGTTTAATTAATTGTTCAAGAGCATTTGGAATTGAAAAAAACAAGTACTTATTAACAAAATTAAGGGTTAATACCAAACCCTCCAAATATTTTCAATTAATGAAATAGAAATAACATAAAAGGATATATAAAATTATAATTCAAAGAATGAAACCTGAATCTGCATAGTTGAACCACTCTTGGTAAAGCATTTGTTGATCTTTGGGGAATGAATCAAATGGGACAATGGCAAGATCCATGATGTGAATTTAAATATTTAATTTTTAATATTTTTTGGTGAAGACTAAATGCAAGGAATGAAGGTTTGAGAGGTTTTGTCACCAGACAAGGATCCTGGATTCCATTATTTTGGCATTGTGTTCTTGTTAGAAAAGATTATTGAAAATTGATGCTTTTATCATTTATATTGATTTCGGATATAGCGCATGAGTTAATTTGAATTCTCACTAACAATATCATCTGAATGTGCCAGCAAAAAAGATAAAATAAGAAATTAGTGGTGTTTTCTTAAAATTGGTCATTGGTGAAAAGAAGGCATAGTCAGAATTAGTATATATGTGATGACTCATTATCATCATAATGTAAAACAAAAGTCCTTGCCTAAATTGAACTTCAATCCAATTCACTCACTCATAATTTTTCCCATGAGTTCATTTTATTCACAAAAAAAAAAAAAAAAAAAAAAACGAATTCCAAATGGGTGGTTATTGTATTTAATAATTTACTAAAACATATGCATAATCTGTTTGGGGCCACTTTATATCAGGTATTCATTGAAAATATATTTTATTAATATATATATTATCTTGAGAATAAAATTATATTTCTCATTTTATATGTATATGATAGTTTACTTGCAATAAATAATATGTGGTTGTTAAATGAGGTGAAATAATTTATTTTAGGCATTTTGATATAAAAAATATAGGTGATACAACATTTTATTTTATGTTATTGGAATAAAGATTTATCGAGATAATTATAAAGATATGTCTCAAAAAGTCTAATATTAATAATATGTTTGAGAAATTTACAATGCAAAGTTGTTGAGAAATTTATAATGCAAAGTTGTTCATCCGGTATTGCGGTAAAAGTGATAAGTTCTACTTAGAATCTGTTAGGGATTTGGGTATTATATGGGTGCTCAAAGTCCCACATCGAGTAATATGGAATGCTTGATGTTGTATATAAGGAGAGTAGTTCTTCTCTTTTAACAGCTAACTTTTAAGGTGTGGTTTTCCACTTTTTTTAAATACCTAATAATGGTCAAAGATGTAAAATATTTTTTATATTACATGATTTTTATTGTTGATATGTTAAGAAGATATCAAAATAATATATGTATTTTTGTTGAAGAGCTTCAAAAAAAGTCTTAAGACAAAAATATAATACTTTCAAGAATCGACAATTTGCAAATTGATGGATACTTAGATTCAAATTTGGTAGAATATGTTGATTCTAGAAAGCAAATATTAAGAACATCTTTATGTTCGCCAATCGATGGAACAATATTTTGGAGAAATGATACACAATTCCTATTGTTAATTTTATCATGAAAACTGAATGTTGCTTATTTTCAAGCTATGTCATGAGATATTTGGATGAAGAATTTTATCTTTGTGTATAAAATATTCAATTTTAGACCGTTGAATTTTGAGAATATACTGTGACAATCAGTAATTTAGTCATTGTATTTATAGTTAAAAATAATAGAAATAGTATAATCAAAGTAAACATATCAACATTAAATACGTAGCCATTAAAGATTTAATTAGGTTTAATTATATCTAATAAGCATATAATGATAGTTAATAAAAACCTATCGTTATGATTAATGTAATAATTTGTCTTAACTGTTTGAATATGATAAGTATTTAGAGGCCGATATATCGTTGACAATCTTAGAAGTCACAAATGTTGAACCAAACAGGGAGAATGATAGAATTTTTTTATCCTATTTGTAATCCAATTCATTAAATAGAAATTAATCTGTGTAATGTTATTGATTATTGAGTAAATATCTTTTGGTTAACTTTATTAGCAGTTAATAACAGTTAATTTATTCCTTTGTTCTTTGATGAAGAGGATCTAGGTAAGACATAAAATTTAGGTCAACAATTTTAGCTATCGAAACACTCTAGTTCCATCTTTCTTAGTGGTTAATGAATTGTAAGTTCCTAAATTAGGTCAAGAACAAGAATAAAAATAAACAATATTAAACAGGTTGCGGTTAGAAGTACTTGAATTACTGGTATTTAAAGAAATTAAAATATTAACACCACATATTTACTGTATATTCATGCTCCAAATCTATTATGTGCACATTAGAAAATAAAATTTGCAATGCATTATTATTCTAGGTTTAGAGGACAAAGTCAAATGAGTTAACTGAGGTCCAGGATCCTAAAGTGCAGGATCCTAAAGTGTTTCTCTATGTGCATCTGGATAGTAGTTGAGAGTCCTTACAAGAAATTTTGATAAAAAAAAAATCTGCAAATTTTAGTCCTTAATTACAACCGCTAGTGAATTTTCCCAGATTTCCATTACAGCGTTGTTACAAACTTTGAACTTAATCTCTTTGTGCGCAATGATTTTTTCAACGAGCTTAAGATATTTCGAATTGTAACCTAGATTTTTGTTTGCTTTAAATGCGGATTGTTTTTCTTTCAATTGGCTCAATTCCAAAATTAGTCATGCTTGGTTCTGCTTCCTATGAAGAGGTAACAATCTTAGTGGTTGGTGTTTAGGTAATGGTAAAAAATCTTGGTACTTAGGTTGCATTACATTGTTTGTGTGGTTTATGAGTTGTTTTGTCCATACTGAGAGAAAGATAGAATTGTTGATTAGATGGTTTACTGTGTTATTGGTTAGAAGGTTACTAGCTATATATAAAGGTAATGGTATAATTCTAAAATTGTGAACTGTATTCTTTGTTTGTGCTTTTCTTAGATTTGGCTATGATAATATACCTAAAGTTCTACCATAGTCTCCAGTTGAAAGAAATTTTCTTTCTAGGTGAGAGACAACTATGGAGTGAAAATAGGCTAAGTAATTGTATTCACAAATTCATACGCCGATTCACGCATAAACAACTATATTGGTTCTTATACTTTTATATTTATCGAGTGAATG
The DNA here is from genome assembly GCF_059453495.1 of Arachis ipaensis. Lineage (NCBI taxonomy): Eukaryota > Viridiplantae > Streptophyta > Magnoliopsida > Fabales > Fabaceae > Arachis > Arachis ipaensis. The sequence continues at coordinate 10,792,061 of NC_142436.1, forward strand.
GCCATTCAAAAGAACAGTTATGATTGTACGACAGTGTAAATCAGTACTCAGTGCATCAAAATTAAATTCTATCTACAAATGTTTCTTCTCGCTCTCACGCAGGCTCTTCAAATTAAAAACGTTGTAAAACGCAGCAGCCAAAAATAGTTCATTATTATTGAAAAGATAAAGCCTAACTATTACAAAAAGAGAAAGAGCCCAACAAATTTAAAAAATAAAAAATAATATGGAAATGACAAAAGTTTCGCACATTTTCTTTCTTTCTGTTTTTTGGTGGGTTTTAGCCCGCGCCTGTCCAATTGAGGCTAAGAGCAATTCTAATGGTAGAAGAATTTAGAGCTTCAACTACTGTGTGTCAGTAAAAGACGAGGACCTACCATTGAAGTAAACCAAAAGTGAGTTCTTTCACGAGTTTTAAAGCAATAGATAGAGGGACTCCCTTTCTTTCAAAGAAATAATATTTTATTAATAAAATTAATACTTTATATACATAATACATATGTGAGCTTACCGTTAATATATTAACGTTATATATATATTATACTTTACATATATAATTAATTATTATAATTATTAATAAATTAAATATGATTTAATTATTTTATATAATTATATATAAATAATTAAATTATATTTAATTTATTAATAATTATAATAAATAATTAATTAATGATTAAATTTTTATTTAATTAATGATTTATATTATTATATTCAGTTAACCATTACAAAATTAGCCGTTGCAAAATTAGCCGTTACTATGTTACCGTTATTATTAATAAATTAATATTTTGTTACTCTATATATACCACTTAGATACACTTCTATTCTCACACTTTCTACTACTCTTCTTCATCTTCTTCCAAGTTTACGAAATCAAAGTTCTGCTAATATTCTTTTTTGTTTGGAAAAATGGATCCAAACCAACTCAACTCTTTCTTCAATTACTTACAAAACTTTTTCTCAAATTCCAAATGTTAAAAAATTAAATCAAGAGGTATGCAAGTAACAAAAGTTTAGAAAAGTCAAAGGCAAAATTCAATTTAAATTCAAAGTGGTTACAAGTTCATGGTTCATCACCAAGATTCTACAAACTTCTTGTGCTATCTATCAACTTGCATGGATTAGAATTTTCATGAAGCATGGTTAAAGAATTGAAGAAGCAAAGTTTGAGTTGAACAATAATCATCAATTGGCTAGATATTGCTAGAAGCTAACATATTGGAAGCTTGAAGATCTTTGAAGAACATTAAAGAGAATAGCACAACTACAACATTCTACAACATTGAAGAAATTCAAAATCAAATTAAATTGAAATTAGAATATTATGGAAACTACATGAATACAAGTTGAAAGAAGATTCATGAAGCCAACTCATAAAATGGTGGTCATTACAAAATTGATTTGTGATTCATAAATTATTATTTTAGTAGGAAGCATTGCCTATATAAAGGTACATATGTCTTATATATTTTGTGTGTTCCATAATGAAAAGTGTATGTTTTGAAATGTAAAAATTCTCTCCTTTGTTTATTTTATGAGTGTTAGTGAGTTTGAGAGATAGAAAATATGATAGTGTCATTTATATGAGAGAGTGATCCTAGGGCCAATTAGTTGTGGGTATTATATTTACATTTGGTATCAGAGCTGGTTAATCCAGCGCCTGGTGTTTGAGATTAGAATTTGTGAGGTGTGAGAGAGTTCTCACATAGTTGTTTATTCATAGAGTGAGTATGGCAAACACTTTCAATATTGTGTGGTCCGGTCCCAAGTTAGATGGAAAACTCGATTATAGTTATTGGGAGACTTTGATGTCTACCCATTTGAAGGCCCAGAACCTGTGGAATTTCATTGAACCGGGTTTGCAAGAAGGAGCAGATGCTGCCCAACAAAGGAGAGATCAATTGGCGCTATCTCAAATTCATCAAGGAGTAGATTATACGGTGTTTGGCAAAATAGCAAATGCTAAAAGTGCAAAAGAAGCATGGAACACGTTGAAACTGTCATATAAAGGCGTAGATAAAGCTCAGAAAGCAAAGCTACAGTCTTTGAGAAGAGAATATGAAAGGTATGAGATGTCTAGCTCAGAAACCGTTGAGCAATATTTTACTCGTGTTACAGACCTTGTCAATAAGACGAGAGTCTATGGAGAAGATATGCCCGATAGCAAAGTGGTGGAGAAAATTCTTCGCACCATGCCGATGAAGTATGACCATATGGTGACTACGATACTAGAGTCCCACGATATGGATACTATGACGATTGTAGAATTGCAAGAAATCATGGAAAGTCACATCAGTAGAATACTGGAGAAGTCAGAAAAATCAACCGAAGAAGCCCTGAAAAGCCGAGTGAATTTCAACAACGTTGCAGAATCAAGTCGTACACAAGAAGGACGAGGTCGTGGTTTTAATTCTCAAAGTAGAGGCAGAGGAAGTTTCAGAGGTAGAGGTCGTGGCAATTACAACCAAGGAAGTTACAATAACTTTACACCACCTAATCAAGGAAGAGGTAGAATGAATTTCAGGCCTGTCAACCAAGTAAGAGGTCGAGGAAATTTTCATCAAGAAAGAACCAATTTTAACTGCTTTTATTGTGGAAAGTATGGACACAAAGCAGCAGATTGCAGATTCAAAATGGTGGATAACAATCAAGCACACGTTGCAGAAAATCAGCATCAAAATACTGATGATAATTCGGGTACTCAGACTTTATTTTTTACAAGTAATTCATATGCTGAAGATGAAAATATATGGTACTTGGATAATGTTTGCAGTAATCATATGTCTGGTAGAAAGGAGCTATTTTCTTCTCTAGATGATTCAGTTAAACTATTATTGAAATTTGGTAATAGTACGAAGATCCCTATTGAAGGAAAAGGGCACATACCAATTAGATTGAAAGATGGACATACCAATTAGATTGAAAGATGGTTCTCTAAGTTATATTTCTGATGTTTTCTATGCTCCTAAACTTGATTACAATTTACTGAGTATGGGGCAATTATCTGAGAAGGGATATAAGATGATAACTTATCGTGGATATTGTACTGTATTTGACAACAATGGAAGGTTCATTGATAAAGCAAAGATGACTTCAAATAGAATGTTTTCGTTAAAAATTCAACATGTTAATCCCTCTTGCATGAGTTCTGTGATACTTGATGATAACTGGTTGTGGCATATGCGGTTTGGGTACTTTCATTTTTCTGGCCTAAACTACTTGTCAAGAAAAGGACTTGTTTCTGGTCTACTACGGATTCATATTCCTAATTGTGTTTGTGAGATTTGTCAATTGGGAAAGAAGCATAGAGATCCATTCCCTACAGGAAAGTCATGGAGAGCCAGAATATTACTTGAAATTGTGCATTCAGATATCTGTTCTGTAGAAGTTCCAAGTAATGGTGGTAGTAGGTACTTTATCACTTTTATTGATGATTTTAGTAGATATACATGGGTATATTTTCTGAAGCAGAAATCAGAAGCATGTGATGTCTTTAAGACATTCAAGGTGTTTGTCGAAAAACAAAGTGGCTGTAAAATCAAAATTTTCAGAACAGACAGAGGAACAGAATATCTTGCGTGTTCAGAATACTTTAAGCAACACGGAATTCAACACCAACTAACAACTAGATATACTCCTCAAAAAAATGGAGTTGCTGAAAGAAAGAATAGAACCATCATGGATATGGTCAGATGCATGCTCAAGTCAAAACAAATGCCTAAAGAATTTTGGGCAGAAGCAGTTGCAACAGCAGTTCATATTTTAAACAGGTGTCCAACAAAGAGTGTTCATGATAAAACTCCAGAGGAAGCTTGGAGTGGAAAGCGGCCTTCCATTCATCATTTCAGAGTCTTTGGGTGTACCGCTTATGCCCATGTACCAGATCAATTAAGGAAGAAGTTAGATGACAAAGGCGAGAAGTGTATATTTATTGGTTATAGCACAGACTCAAAAGCATACAAGCTGTATAATCCAGAATCAAAGAAAGTGATCATCAGCAGAGACGTGACGTTTGACGAGAAAGACATGTGGGACTGGAACAAAAAGACAGAAAAGCAACTAACTATAATTCCAAATGCATGTGATGAAGTAGAAGAAAGGCAACCTGACACATCTGAACAACCAGAATCATCTAGAAGATCGCAAAGAGAGCGGAGACTACCTACTAGATTAGCAGATTATGAAGTTGGCAATGACAACGATCCGTCCGATGAAGAAATCATAAATTTTGCTCTATTTTTCAGATTGTGAGCCGTTAAATTTTGAAGAAGCCTCTAAAGATAACAATTGGAAGAAAACAATGGATGAGAAGATTCATGCTATTGAGAAGAATGACACATGGGAGCTGACAGATTTACCAACAGATAAGAAGCTGATTGGAGTAAAGTGGGTTTACAAGACTAAGTACAAACCCAATGGTGAAGTTGATTGTTTCAAAGCAAGATTAGTTGCAAATGGATACAAATAAAAATCAGGTATCGACTACTTTGAAGTATTTGCTCCTGTTGCTAGATTAGACACTATTCGTATGATTATTTCACTCTCGTCTCAAAATAAGTGGAAGATACATCAAATGGATGTTAAGTCTGCATTTTTAAATGGCACTTTAGAAGAAGAAGTGTATGTTGAGCAACCTGCAGGATATGAAGTTCTTGGAAAAGAAGATAAAGTTTATAAATTGAAGAAAGCTTTGTACGGGTTAAAGCAAGCACCAAGAGTATGGTACAAGAAGATTGATTCTTATTTCATTGAGAATGGTTTCAGAAGATGTCCATTTGAGCATACTCTTTATATCAAATTTGTTGAAAATGGAGATATCTTGATCGTGTGTCTTTATGTTGATGATTTGATCTTTACTGTGAACAATTTGAAGATAATTACAGAATTCAGGGAGGCTATGATAATGCACTTTGAAATGACGGATATAGGCTTGATGTCTTACTTTCTTGGCATTGAAGTAGTTCAAAAAGATGGTGGAATTTTCATTTCTCGTGCAAATGATATTTTGAAGAAATTTCAGATAGAGCACTCAAAACCAGTTTCTACTCCAGTCAAAGAGAAGTTCAAATTGTTGAGAGAAGATAAGGGAAGAGCAGTAAATCCCACATACTACAAAAGCTTGATTGGAAGTCTAAGGTACTTGACTGCGACTAGACCAGATATTGTGTTTGGAGTTGGTTTGCTTAGCAGATTTATGGAGGAGCCTTATACCAACCATTTGCAAGCGGCAAAGAGAATTCTGCGATATATCAAAGGTACTTTAAATGATGAAATTTATTATGAGAATACTAATGAAGTAAACCTTGTTGGCTACACTGATAGTGATTGGGCCGGAAATATAGAAACAAGAAAAAGTACTTCAGGGTTTGTATTTCATCTTGGTTCTGGTGCAATTTCATGGTCGTCAAAGAAACAACCAGTAGTAGCACTATCTACAGCAGAAGCAGAATATATAGCAGCAGCAAATTGTGCAACACAAGCAGTTTGGCTAAGAAGAATTCTTGAGGAGTTGAACGAGAAACAAATTACTCCAACAACAATATTTTGTGATAACAAGTCAGCTATTGCACTTTGCAAAAATCCAGTATTCCATGGAAGATCGAAGCATATTGATATTCGGGTTCACAAAATCAGAGAGTTAGTAAATGAAAAAGAAGTTGTGATCGAGTACTGTCCAATTGAAGAACAAGTTGCTGATATCTTTACAAAACCACTGAAGACAGAGTTATTTTATAAGTTGAAAAGGATGCTTGGAATGATTAATTCTACAAGCTTGATTTAAGGGAGGCAATGTTAGAAAATTAAATCAAGAGGTATGCAAGTAACAAAAGTTTAGAAAAGTCAAAAGCAAAATTCAATTTGAATTCAAAGTGGTTACAAGTTCATGGTTCATCACCAAGATTCTACAAACTTCTTGTGCTATCTATCAACTTGCATGGATTAGAATTTTCATGAAGCATGGTTAAAGAATTGAAGAAGCAAAGTTTGAGTTGAATACAATAATCATCAATTGGCTAGATATTGCTAGAAGCTAACATATTGGAAGCTTGAAGATCTTTGAAGAACATTCAAGAGAATAGCACAACTACAACATTCTACATCATTGAAGAAATTCAAAATCAAATTAAATTGAAATTAGAAGATTATGGAAACTACATGAATGCAAGTTGAAAGAAGATTCATGAAGCCAACTCATAAAATAGTGGTCATTACAAAATTGATTTGTGATTCATAAATTATTATTTTAGTAGGAAGCATTGCCTATATAAAGGCACATATGTCTTATATATTTTGTGTGTTCCATAATGAAATGTGTATGTTTTGAAATGTAAAAATTCTCTCCTTTGTTTTATGTCAGTGAGTTTGAGAGATGGAAAATATGATAGTGTCATTTATATGAGAGAGTGATCCTAGGGCCAATTAGTTGTGGGTATTATATTTACACCAAATACCCAACAATCTCAAACCTCAAACTCTTAAGTCCCAAACCAAAACTTCACATTACCGAATACATTTCAGAATCCAAATCCACAAAATTTTTCTAATTTCAATTTTCAAGCTCCTTATAATAATCAATTTCCTATATTCCAACCGCAAAATCAAAATTCACAAACACCACATTTTCCATTTTCATCCATATTTAACCCTTCTATCGGAAATGTTATTCCAACTTCTTTGCCGTTTCCAACTCAATTCAGTGCATCAAGACATAACTCATCTGGTGTTGGTGGCTCTTCTAACTCATCCTCTCATACTTCTATACAATCTAGTCCAAATTCGCAATATTCAGATTTTGCCAACCCCTCGTGGATTAGATGCTATCGACCTCAATGATGATGATATTGAAGATCGGAGGCAAGATAGTATTCAACACTAGCATTGGGAAGAGGATGAGATGTTAATCAGTGCATGGTTAAATGTTTCAACTGACCTTATAGTTGGTACTGATCAAAAGGGAGAAACATTTTTGAGTCGAATTCATAGCTACTGTATAGAATTTTGCTCCGACATGACAAGGTGGGTAGTTGCATGTAAGAAACGATGGTATAAGATCAACAAGGCTGTTGCACAATTTGCTAATTGCTACGATCAAGCTAGTCGAAACATAAGGAGTGGTTCAAACGCTAATGATATAAAGGAGTTGGCCTACAAACTTTATTTCACAAATTATGGTAAAAATTTCACTTTTGAGAGGCATTGGAACGTGGCTTCCCTGGCATGTTGGGTAGCATTGACTGCATGCATTGGCAATGAAAAAATTGTCCAAAGGCGTGGAAATGTATGTACATGAGTGGTTATCGTGGGGTTGCAACCATAGTATTTGAGGTTGTAGCATCTTCAGACCTTTGGATATGGCATGTGTTCTTTGGAGTTTCTGGTTCAAATAACGATATCAACGTGTTAGATCGTTCTCTAATGTTCGATGATATTCTAAATGACCGTGCTCCGGAGGTAAATTATACTATTAATGGTAATAATTATACTATGGGATACTATTTAGCAGATGGTATTTATCCTGGATGGGCCACATTTGTCAAATCAATCTCAAAGCCACAATGGGAGAAATGCAAGTTATTTGCACAATACCAAGAAGGGCAAAGAAAAGATGTGGAGCGAGCATTAGGAGTGTTGTAAGCACGCTTTGCAATTATACGTGGTCCAGCTCGTTTTTGGAAAAAGAAGAAGCTTGCCAACATAATGAGAGCTTGTATTATATTGCATAATATGATTGTTGAGGATGAAAGAGACACTTATACAAAAAATTTTGCTCAAGGCTTAGAGTATGATGATGTCGAAAATGGCTCATCACAACCTCAGTTGGAAGAAGAAGATTTTGCACCATACCATCAATTCTCCAAAGAAATGCCCAACTTTAAAATACGCAGCAGCATAGACAATTGAAAGTGGACTTGATTGAACACATATGGCAATTTCACAATGCTTGTCGTCAACTATAAAGCTTAATTATATTTTTCTTTGTATTAAGTAATTTTATAAATTAGTGTAATCCCGAATTATATATTGCGTATTATTGTTATATATGAATTTATTTAATATTAATATCTTTTAATAGTAAATTATTTTTAAATTTATAAATTTAAATTACATTAATTTCAAGTATTTTAATTAATTAATTAAGTTGGATCACAACATGGACTAAAGTTAGTTTCTCCTAATGGAGAAGAGAGATGCTTTGAGTTCCTATTTACTGTTTATGACGCAAAAGCTTATGTAAAGTTACTTTTTATGACAAGTGTGCCATAAATAGGAATTGGAATGAGTTCCTGCTGGAGATGGTCTAATGGAATGTTTCGTACGGTCTGTGTTTGTGTCAGTCCAAACAATCGACAGGTGTGTTGGTGACTAACCATGTGCAACATTGCTGTGGTAATTCTGACCTTTAAACAGGTTTATCTGATCTTTTAGTAATTATATTTTTCGATGTTGCTTTTAGGATCGATACGTGATATACATATTTTGCATATCTAATGTATAAATATGTTATTGTTGTAAGTTGGGCCATTCTATTGGGCTTGCAAACATTTTTTGGGCTAATTTAGTGATTTGTGTTTGTTAATTTCCTAAGTTGGATAATAAGTAATATTAGAGTTGGAGTTTCCTGATAAGTTAAATGAGTTGGATTTTAAGATTGGGTTTAAAAAGCACTTTTGAGGAGGTTAACAAAAACATTATAAAATAATATATAAAAAAAAAAGAAGAAAATATTATAACGAATGTTATGATTTGGTGGAGTATTTATTGGTGTTATTGTTGCATAGCATATTACTGACTTGTTCTAATTGATCTCCAATAGAACATACCTCAACTAGAAAATCATATACAACAAAAACATTAAACGAGTACTTCATTCTTCATTCTTCCAAAATAACAAAAAATGCAGAACACAAACAAAATGTATTTACCATCAACACTCGATCTTAAAGAATACAGATGTGTTGAAAGTCTTCAAAATGTTTATGATTCAAAGTGTAGGTTTGCTTGTCTATGTTTCCATGGCTGCCACAAGCATTTCAGACTAAATGCATAACTACAACTCTTTTAAGATGTTGGCATACTAAAATTTTTTTTTACGGACTTTTTTTTTTGTTTAATCAATGATATGAACTATGAATGATCATTTTCTCTTTTTTATTTTACATATTATTAAAGATTTTCCTTTCTTATTTTCTCTTTTTTTCTTATCGATGAAATTTTCATAAAGATTATCATTTATTAAATATTTTTATTTTTTATTTTTCACTTGTTTTTTTTTTTTTTTCATTTTTCCTTATTCATGGGTTCCTTTTTGTTTTTTGTATGATCATGAATTTAAAAAAAAAGTTTAAGAAACATTCTTATGAAACCACGAATTGGGCCGGCCCTCATGATAAAGAATACGTATTCAGCTTAAAACAACTCGGGCCGCATTATGTGTGAGGTAGAGTCCAACAATTTATTAAATCCTAGGGGCACCTTTGAAAATACTATGTGGTGCCTTTTTCAAAACTTAAATCTTTTAGGGATCAAACACAATTCCATGATAAAACTGAAAACCCAGATTAGAGTGTGTCAGACTGTACCAGGCGTTTTATTAACCTCAATTGGACAGGCCCGGGCTAAAATCCACCCGTTTCATCTTCTCATTTCTCAAATTGGATCTCGTTTCATCTCACGCTTCTCGTTAATTGAAATTCACGCCGCCCTCAACGGCTGCTCCGGCCACAGCCACCGCCTCCTTCTCCCTCTGTTCTACTTAACAGGTACCTTTTCTCTCTTTTGTTTAGGGAATAGTAGATCGGTTGAAATTCGAACCTAGATCTTCAGATTTCGTCTCCGTTTTATGTTTTCTTTGCATTGTATCGAAGATCCCTCTTTTTTTTTTTCTGGGATTTGGTTTGATGTTTTTCTTGCTCGTTTTTGTAATGCCGCCCCCACTTTGTTCGATTTGTCTACGTTTGCTAATTGCCTGCGATTCTGTGATCCACTTTTCAATAAGCCCTGACACGAAATTCTCTCTCACTTCTTGTTTCAATTTTATGCCAAATCTAAACCCTTGTTGCATTGTGTTGATTGCTGTCATAACAGTTATTCTGTTCTGTTCTTTTTTTGTGGGTTGGGGTAATTAGCTATTATGTTTTTGTTGAGGGGTTAGTGATGCAAAGTAAATTGATATTTGAAGCATGAATAGTTGCTTCGATAAACTTGTACATAATATTTATGTACATTGTGTTGAATCTTATATGTATGGTTTGTTTGATGTATGTTGGCTTGTACGCTGTAGTGTGCTTAATATTGTTGATGACAAAAATAAAAAGATAGGAACAACATCGAAATCAAACAGGCACATTGCGGGGTGGCAAGTTAAATAGAATTTAGTTTTAGTTTATTTTCATGGGCAAATTGTTTACTCAACTTTTTTTTTGTGTCTTGATACCAGAAACATGCCTGCCCAGAAGGTTGAAACGGGTCATCAAGACACAGTCCATGATGTTGCAATGGATTACTACGGTAAGAGGCTCGCTACAGCCTCATCTGATCACACAATTAAGATAATTGGGGTTAGCAACTCGGCCTCTCAGCATTTAGCAACTTTGGCCGGTCACCAGGGTCCTGTTTGGCAGGTGGTATGGGCCCACCCAAAATTTGGCTCTTTACTTGCTTCATGTTCCTATGATGGGCGTGTCATTATTTGGAAGGAGGGTAACCCAAATGAATGGACTCAAGCTCATGTCTTCGATGACCACAAGTCATCGGTAAATTCGGTCGCATGGGCACCTCATGAGTTGGGTCTCTGTTTAGCTTGTGGTTCATCTGATGGTAATATATCTGTTTTTACAGCAAGAGCAGATGGTGGATGGGACACCTCGAGGATTGACCAAGCCCATCCAGTTGGTGTAACTTCTGTGTCATGGGCACCGTCAACGGCACCAGGTGCACTTGTTGGTGCCGGGTTGCTTGATCCTGTACAGAAGCTGTGTTCTGGTGGTTGTGATAATACTGTGAAGGTATGGAAGCTCAACAACGGACTTTGGAAGATGGACTGCTTCCCGGCTCTTCAGATGCATACAGATTGGGTTCGAGATGTTGCTTGGGCACCTAATTTGGGACTTCCTAAATCTACTATTGCGAGTGCATCCCAGGATGGAAAAGTGATTATGTGGACTGTGGGCAAGGAGGGAGATCAGTGGGAAGGCAAGATCTTGTCCGATTTTAAGACACCGGTTTGGAGGGTTTCATGGTCGTTGACTGGAAATATTTTGGCTGTGGCTGATGGTAATAACAATGTGACATTATGGAAAGAAGCAGTAGATGGGGAATGGCAACAGGTGACAACGGTAGAGCCTTAAAATTATCAATTTAGAATTTTGGAGACTTTTTCATTTTGGAATATAATTGACATCTTGTTCCTTTGCATATTATACAGTTAAGTAATTGTGCTTGATAATCCCTTCCTTGAATTCCATTGATAATTTGTGCTTGCAAGAATGAAGTTGATTAGTGTGAGCTTTTCTCCTTTTGAGTTAGAAGGATATGATTCAGGTATATAATGAGACATTTCATAAGAATTTTGGATATTTGTCCTGGCAGTTGTGTAAATTATGACTGTTGTGTTAAATTTTAGACGTGCATTTGTAAGCATTACTACATGTGCTATGTTTTATTTGCAATTCATAAAGTTAGCAGTGGCATAAATGTATTGGTCCTCACATATCTGTCATGCTTGCCAACGAAATTTATGTTTGTTCCTCAAGGATTCCTGTGATTCTTAATGGCAAGATTTTTTTCCCTTGTACTGCATCAGATGGAGCTTCTTTGTTGTTCATTACATTGATCCATTTTGTAATCTTGATCCGCTTACTTGATTAGGAGGTAACATGTAACTAAACTATTTTCAAGTATCATATTGGAGTGAGAAACTTGAAATATCGTGTTTTGAATGAGAATGAAAGGTGACGTGATCACAATTGCCCCTTGACAAAGATGTAGATTGACATTCATCTTACTTGAAATACACGAATGGAGTGAGACAAAGATTGTGTTTTGGATGAATTTCTTGAGAGAATCATCTCTCAGCGTCAATATATATATACATAGGTACAGAAATAAAATCCCTTAATATTAGAAGATACAACAGAATCAGATCCCTTAATACTAGGAGATACAACAGAATCAGATATCTAAAGATGGAAACTATATCAAAACAGAATAAATTATATAAAGCTTGTATTTCTAATCTGATATTCAACACTCCCCCTCAAGCTGGAGCATATAAATCATATGCACCAAGCTTGTTACATATGTATTGTATCTGAGGACCCCGGAGAGTTTTGGTGAAAATATCTGCAAGTTGATCGTTGGAGTTGACAAAGGCTGTTACTATTTCCCCACTTTGCAACTTCTCCCTTATGAAATGGCAATCAATCTCTATGTGCTTGGTCCGTTCATGAAACACAGGGTTGGAAGCAATATGTAAGGCAGCTTGATTATCGCACACCAGTTCCATCTTACTCGGCTCACAAAACTTAAGTTCCTTAACTAATTGCTTCAACCATATAAGTTCACATGTGACAAGTGCCATAGCTCTATATTCAGCTTCCGCACTAGATCTTGCTACAACATTTTGCTTCTTACTCTTCCAAGATATCAAGTTTCCACCAATAAAAACACAATAACCAGATGTAGAACGTCTATCAGATGGAGATCCTGCCCAATCTGCATCAGTATACCCAACAATCTGGTTATGTCCTTTATCTTCATACAACAAACCTTTTCCTGGAGCACCTTTGATATATCTAAGGACTCTAACAGCTGCGTCCCAATGACTATCGCATGGGGAGTCAAGAAACTGACTTAGGATACTTGTGGCAAATGAAATATCTGGCCGAGTGACTGTCAAATAATTCAATCGGCCAATTAATCTGCGATATCTACCAGGATTTGCAAGAGGTTCTCCTTGATCTGGACTAAGTTTTGTGTTGGGATCCATTGGTGTATCTACAGGTCTAGAATCCAACATTTCAGTTTCTTCAAGAATATCCAAAGCATATTTTCTCTGTGAAATACAGATCCCAGCATTAGATTGTGCCACTTCAATTCCTAGAAAATATTTTAACTTCCCCATATCCTTAGTATGAAAGTGATCAAACAAGTGCTGTTTTAACTGAGTGATTCCCTCATGATCATCTCCAATAATGACAATATCATCCACATAAACAACCAGATATTTGGAGGTCATGGAGGAAGAATGACGGGAGAAAACTGAATGATCTGCTTCACTCTGAATCATGCCAAATTTAGAAACAACAGCACTAAAGCGACCAAACCAAGCTCGAGTGGATTGTTTCAAGCCATATAAAGATCGGCGTAAATGACATACTAAGCCGGAAGACTCTCCCTGAGCAACAAACCCGGGAGGTTGCTCCATGTATACTTCCTCCTTGAGATCACCATGTAAGAAAGCATTTTTAATATCAAGTTGATGAAGTGGCCAATGGCGAATGGCAGCCATAGAAAGAAAATGACGAACAGAGGCCATCTTCGCAACAGGAGAGAAGGTATCACCATAGTCCAAACCAAATATTTGAGTGTAGCCCTTAGCCACAAGGCGGGCTTTTAATCGATCAATGGTTCCGTCTGAGCCGACCTTAATAGTATAGATCCAACGACAACCCACAGTAGATTTGTCCGGTGGCAATGGAACAAGATCCCAAGTACCAGTAGAATGTAAGGCAGACATCTCCTCAATCATAGCCTAGCGCCACCCTGGATGTGAAAGAGCTTCTGCTGTTGTTTTGGGTATAGAAACAGAAGACAAAGAGGAGGTAAAAGCATAGTGCGAAGATGATAAACGATGGAAACTAAGAAATTTATAAATAGGATTAGGATTACGGGTGGAACGAGTACCTTGTCTGAGAGCAATAGGAGGACTACTGCTAATTCCCGAAGAAGAATCCAAGGACGGTTCAGCCACAGGTTCAGGAGATGAGTTATCTTGGACTGCAGGCCGTGGGTGGCGATGATAAACCTGGAGAGGCTTTGTGGGAATAGGAGGCCCATCTAAGTAAGGAACAGGAAGCACCTCCGTAATGGAAGGTGAAGTGATGTCGGGTGCAGAGAAAAAAAGGGTATTCTCAAGAAAAGTGACATCGGCAGACACGAAGAAACGATTAAGAGCTGGAGAATAACAACGATAACCCTTTTGAAATCAAGTGTACCCTAAGAAAACACATTTGATAGAGCGAGCAGTTAACTTGTCTTTGCCTGGGGTAAGATCATGGATGAAACAAGTACAACCAAAGACTCGTAGTGGAAGAGAAAAAATGTGCTCATGAGGAAATAAAATGGAATGAGGAACTTGATTTTGCAAAACAGAAGAAGGCATACGATTAATTAAATAACATGCAGTCAGAACAGCCTCACCCCAAAACTTAAGGGGAACATGAGTATGGAGAAGAAGAGTGCGAGCAGTTTCAATCAAGTGACGATGTTTACGCTCAGCCACACCATTCTGTTGAGGGGTATGAGGACAAGAAGACTGATGTAGAATACCTTGGGAGGACAAGTAAGATGAAAAGGGTGCTAAAAAATACTCACGAGCATTATCACTTTGTAAAATTTTAATTGAAGTTTTGAATTGGTTTTGAATTTCAGAACAGAAAGACTTGAAATGTACAAATAATTCAGATCTGTCCTTCATTAAATATAACCAAGTGCAACGAGAAAAGTCATCAATAAAGGTGACAAAATAACGAAAACCAGAATGAGAAGTAACCCGACTAGGTCCCCATACATCAGAATGAATAACAGAAAAAGGAGACGCAGCTCGTGTATTGACACGACTTGAAAAAGAACTACGAACATGTTTACCTAAATGACAAGTTTGGCACTCTAAGGTAGTAAGACGAGATAAACTTGGGACCATAGCTTGTAACTTCGAGAGGCTGGGATGTCCCAGGCGACAATGGACCACGTCCGAAGACTCAACAGCAGCAACAGAAGACACAGTAGTAGTGGGTAAGGCAAGTCGATACAGTCCTTGAGACTCACATCCTGTACCAATCGTCTGTCCCATCCCTCGATCCTGCACAATGACAGAGTCAGCAAAAAAGGTAACAGAACAATTGAGAGAACAAGTAAGTTGGTTAATAGAAATCAAATTGAAAGGACAATTGGGCATGTAAAGAACAGATTTCAAAGGTGACGTGTACCACTCAGTACCAAAACCGACCTAAAATCTCGGCAACAGTAGCTTCTGACTGAGTCAGCCTTATCTTCCAAACCATGATCTATAACAACAGAATCCACTAAACAAGATAGGCGGTAACTCCTCACAACAGAAAGATGCTAATAACCACTCCGATCATAAATATCGGAGCCACTCCACCTCACTCGCCTATAAAACACAGAGAACATAACCCATCGAGAGGTCACAGTTTTTTACTCTTATTCATTATACTTTCTTTCTCTAAAAAAACTCATATTCTTACTTGAGCGTCGGAGTGCTTTTTGCAGGTGCTCCCGCCGCCGTGTTTCAGAGGTATCCAAGGATCATTTACTACGACAACCCTGGCCGACGTATAAGTCCGCCCAGGCTGAATAGTTCTCAAGGGCAAGCACACACCTCGGATCGTTCGGACGGAACATTTGGCGCCCACCGTGGGGCCCGATAAAACTGACCCCACCTTTTTCCTTTATATTTCTACCATTTGAATTTTCTTTTTCAGATCACACGATATCCAGACATGGCCGACAACGGAGTCCACCAGCTCACGCAGGCCGAACTTATGGCCCAGATGGCCGAACTTCAAGCAGAGGTCAAGAGACTGGCCGAGCTGTCGGCACAAAATAGCGCCAACAAACGGGATGAAGGCAATCCCAAAAGCTCATCCCAGGGTGTGGCTGACCTATTAATCGCCAACCCCCCGAAGGAGAGACTGACGTTGGATAATCCCTTCTCTGAGGAAATCACAAATTTCCAAATGCCAAAACACTTCACACTACCCTCCTCACTTGAGCCCTATAAGGGGATTGGTGACCCCCGGGCTCACATTAAGAAATTTCAGTCTATGATGTTTTTTAACGGCCCTAACAATGAACCTGTACTTTGTAGAGCTTTCCCGACTTACCTTGACGGAGCCGCTTTACTTTGGTTTTCGAAATTACCTGCAGGTTCGATTTCCTCTTTCGAAGAATTGTCAAAGTCTTTCATTGACTATTTTGCTGCGGCACGAATATACGTCCACGAATCGGATTATCTTGGCACAATTCGCCAAGGTCCTCAGGAGAGTTTGAAGGACTATCTGACCAGATTCGCAGAGGCGACAATGGAGATACCTGACCTGGACCCCGCTGTCCACTTACACGCACTTAAGGCCGGCCTCCGACCTGGAAAGTTTAGGGAAACAATCGCGATCACCAAACCGCGGACATTGGAGGAGTTCAGGGAGAGGGCGGCCGGACAAATGGAAATTGAAGAACTGCGGGAGGCCAACAAAACGGAAAGAAGACCCAGAGAGAAGAGGACCGAACACCAAGGTCGCCTCACAACAAAGACCTAGGCAAGCAATTCAAACTTACTCCGAAATTCGACAATTACACCAGATTCAACACGAGAAGAGAAAAGATAATCAAAGAAATACTCAATGCCAAATTCATAAAACCTCCAGCAAGAGCAGGTAGCTATCAAGACCAGAGGTTCGTAGACAAAAGCAAACACTGTGCTTTCCACCAGAAATACGGACACACGACCGACGAATGCATAATAGCCAAAGACCTCTTGGAGAGACTTGCTCGACAAGGCCTACTAGACAAGTACATTGAAGGAAGGAAACATAAAGAGGATGATAGAGACAAGGAAGAACGACAACCGACCTCAGTCAACAAAGAAACTAACAAATGGTCAAATGGTAACCAACCCAAAGCAGTCATAAACTGCATATCCGGAGGATTCGCCGGAGACGGCGAAACAATATCGGCAAGGAAACGCAGTTACCGAGCTATGCTGGCCATCGAAGGAACAGCACCACTAAACAATCAGGAGACACCAGATCTAGAAATCACTTTCAACAAAACAGACATATGCTCGACCGCCCCACACCTAGACGATCCAGTGGTTATCTCCATCCAGACAGGCGATCTATTGGTAAGAAAAGTCCTTTTAGACCCAGGTAGCAGCACAGACGTTCTCTTTTATTCTACCTTCTTAAAAATGAACTTATCTGAAAAAATAATACAACCCTCATCTGGAGAACTAGTGGGGTTCTCCGGAGAAAGGGTACCGATAAAGGGGTATGTATGGCTAAAAACGACAATAGGTGAAAATCCGTTATCCCGAACCCTTGATATACAATACCTGATAGTTGACTGCATTAGTCCCTATAATATTATTCTCGGAAGACCTGCTCTGAACATGTTCAGAGCAGTGATATCAACTTTTCATCTATATGTTAAGTTTCAGGCACAGAACGGCAGGATAGCAACGATCCACTCAGACCGACAACAAGCTCGGCAATGCTACAACTCTAGCCTAAAAAGGTCGGACACGAGACAGAAGCAACACGAGGTCAAAGCAGTACAAACTAGAGAGGAAGTCCTATCCCTAGCCGAGCTTGACCCCCGGGGAGACGCGCAGGAAAGACCCCAACCAACAGACGAACTTCAGAAAATCCAACTGACGTCAAAGTCAGAACAAGTAACATACATTGGTCAAGCACTGCAAGGGCAAGACAGGGCAGATCTCATCAAGTTACTACAAGCCAACTCTGACCTGTTCGCTTGGACTCCATCGGACATGCCAGGAATAAATCCAGACGTCATCTGTCACAAACTCGCCACCAACCTATCAAGCCAACCTATAGCTCAGAGGAAAAGAAACCTAGGAGCAGAGAAATCAAAAGCAGCCCTAGAAGAAACCAGTAAACTCTTACAAGCCAATTTCATCAGGGAGATCCGTTTCACCACGTGGCTCTCAAATGTGGTAATGGTAAGAAAAAGCTCAGGTAAATGGCGCATGTGCGTCGATTTTACAGATTTAAATAAAGCATGCCCTAAAGATGCCTACCCTTTACCATGCATTGACAAGCTTGTCGACAACGCATCAGGTTTCGAAAGCTTAAGCTTCATGGATGCATACTCTGGGTATAATCAGATACTCATGCATCCTGAAGACCAAAGCAAAACAGCATTTATAACCGAGCATGGAAACTTTTGTTACTGAGTAATGCCATTTGGCTTAAAGAATGCAGGTGCAACCTATCAACGCTTAATGGACAAAGTCTTCCATCACCAAATAGGACGCAACATGGAAATCTACGTAGATGACATGGTCGCCAAGACCAGAAAAGAAAAATCACATTGTGAAGACCTCGGCGAAATATTCGAACAAATCCGAGCTTATAATATGAGACTAAACCCAGAAAAGTGTGCTTTTGGGGTAAAGGGAGGAAAGTTTCTCGGATTCATGCTTACCTCACGAGGAATCGAGGCAAACCCTGAAAAGTGTTCGGCAGTACTCAATATGACGAGCCCTAAAACAATAAAAGAAGTGCAACAATTGGCAGGAAGGATAGCGGCGTTATCTCGATTTTTACCCGCGACATCAAATCGAGCATATCACCTTTTCCAAACAATATCGAAGAACAAAAAGTTTCACTGAACAGAAGAAGGCGAGAAAGCTTTCTCCGAGCTTAAAGTGATCCTATCAACACCACCCGTGCTGCAAAGACCAGAAAACGGTAAACCATTATATTTATACTTGTCTGTTTCAAATTATTCTATAAGCTCGGCCCTTGTACGCGAGACAGGTAAAACACAACAGCCAGTGTACTTCGTCAGCAGAGTCATGCAACCAACAGAGCAACGATATCCGAAGATAGAACAACTCGCACTAGCACTAATAATCACAGCAAGGAGACTTAGACACTACTTCCAAAGCCACACAATCATAGTGAGGACAAACCAACCACTAAGACAGATACTGACGAAGCCAGAACTGGCCGGACGCCTCACCAAATGGTCCATTAAACTTTCAGAGTTCGACATCCAGTTCCAACCTAGGTCGGCACTCAAGGCACAAGTGCTGGCCGACTTCATCTCAGAACTAACGACTAATGAACACGACAAGTCTTGGGAACTACATGTTGACGGAGCATCAAGCCGAGAAGGAAGTGGAGCAGGGGTAATCCTCAAGGAGGGAGACAAAGTAATAGCGGAACAAGCACTCCAGTTCCACTTCCCAGCAAGCAACAACCAAGCCGAATATGAAGTCCTCATTGCAGGACTCAAACTCGCCTTGAGCCTCCAAGTACGAAGCTTGACAACACATTGCGACTCCCTCCTCGTGGTCCAACAAATCCGAGGAGAATTTCAGGTAAAAGATCCCTTGCTAGAGCAATACTGGCTCATAGCGAAGGATCTTATTTCAAAATTCGATGCATTTAGCATACTGCATGTTTATAGAGAAAAAAATGTGAGAGCGGATGTACTATCCAAGCTCGCAGCCACTAGGGCAGACACACAAACATCCACACTAACACAACTCTCACTAAAAAAGCCGAGCACTGATTTATTACATGTGACGAACATTAACCGCCTCCATGATTGGAGGACTCTTTTCCTTGAATACATTAATACAGGCGCTATACCAAGAGACGAGCTCAAACCCCAGCACTTCAGACGAAAGGCCAGCCTTTACACAAGCATAGAAGGAAAACTATATAGACGAGGGCTCTCACAACCCCTGCTAAAATGCTTAAGCAAAGACGAAGCAAAAGAAGTAATGGACGAAGTCCACGAGGGAGTCTGTGGAAACCACATCGGGGGACGAGCATTGGCAGCTAAGATCGTCCGAACCGGGTATTACTGGCCAACCATAAAAAGGGATTGCATAACAAAAGTCAAAACATGTGACAACTGTCAGAAACATGCAGCCATTTCCTCAAAGCCAGCCGAGCTACTACATAGCATGGAGGTAAGCTGGCCATTCCACAGATGGGGGCTCGATATCCTCGGTCCATTCCCAATAGCGCCGGGCCAGGTCAACTTTCTTTTAGTAGCAATCGATTATTTCTCAAAATGGATAGAGGCGCAACCATTAGCACGGATAACAGCCGAAAAGGTACGATCATTTATATGGAAAAACATTATATGCCGATTTGGAATACCTAGGGAGATCATATCTGATAATGGTAGGCAGTTTACAGATAATAAACTCGGCTCATTTCTAAAAAATTTTTACATCAAGCATCATTTTAGCTCGGTCGAGCACCCACAAACCAATGGGCAGGCCAAGGCTGCTAACCGAGTAATATTGCAGGCAATAAAGAAAAAACTAAATGATGCAAAAGGAGAATGGGCGGAACTGATCCCAGAAATATTGTGGGGATACAACACAACAATACAGACAACTACGGGCGAAACACCTTTCAAACTAGTCTATGGGTCCGAAGCACTAATCCCCATTGAAGTCGGAATCCCCACCCTGAGAACCGAGCTATACGACGAACAACACAACTTGCAGGCAAGGAATGCCGAACTTGATCTGGCCGAGGAAACCAGGGAGCTAGCAGCCATTAGACAGAGCAGTAAAACAAATAATCGAAAGAAAACACAACAAGAGGGTACTGCCGAGGACGTTCACGGAAGGTGACTTGGTCCTCAGACGAACAGAAGAAGCTATTCCCTTAGCACCAATTTTAGAACCATCAACCAAAGTGATAGAAGGAAGAAATGCAGGGTGTTCAAGTTTAGAGAGGACAGAAGAAGTACCAGAAATGTGATCAGAAGCACCTGAGTCAAGGACCCATGGTCCAAGAGAAGAGGAATGAGAGATACAAGCAACAGAATTACCAGAGTGGGCCACCGAAGCAATGGGAGTAGATGCCTACTTTGAAGCTTGGTTTCTATTTGTTTTTTCTTCTTTTCCGGCTGCAATCTTTCAGCCGTGTTCCCTTTTCCCACCAGCTGACACTATCAGTTGTGTCTCTTCGTCAGAAACTGTTTTCCGGCCAAAACCTTGTTAAACATCAGACCCACTCCGAAGCAACCCCAGAATCAGAACCGGAAAGCCAAGTTCGTCCTGTCCCCCAAATTTCACCGCCGTCAACCGCCGCATGCGCCGACACGCGCCGCCCCTTCTCCTGCGCGTGGTCCTCACGCGCCTCCGCTCCGGACGCGCGTGAACGTCACGCTCCGCATCCCAGGCTTTTTCCGGCCCTCGCTTCCCTTCTGCAGGTGTTTTCCAGCCGTTTCTGAGTGTCTGCCATCATGTCTTCTGAGGTAATCCCCGACACCAACTCCAATGGTGGCAAATCGGCTGTTCTAACATCTGTCGTTTCTGAAACCGCTACAATGACCTCTGAAAAATTGATGGGTGCCAAAAATTACCTTTCTTGGGCTGATTCTATGGAACTTTAGTTCATGGGCCAAGGCTATGAAGACCACCTTACTAAATCTGTTGATGATGTTCGCGCCGCTGACAAAACCACTTGGAAGAAGATTGATGCCCAGCTATGTAACCTTATGTGGCAGACCATTGATCCACCAAAGCTGACTATGTTTCGGGCTTATAAAACTTGTAAGAAGGTGTGGGATCGTGCTAAAGCTTTATATACTAATGACATTGCAAGACTTTGCCATGTTGCTAAGAAGCTGTGTAGTTTACAACTTTAAGGAACTGATATGGAATCTTATGTTGGGGCTGTGGAAGCTGTCAAGGAAGAGTTTTCGACTCTCATTCCCTATGTGTCTAATGCTGATGACCATCATGCTCAACAGGGAAAGCTGTTTTTGGTACTTACGTTACTTGGGTTGCCAGCTGAACTTGAATCTCTTCGGCAACAAATATTGGGCACCTCACCCGTTCCTTCCCTTCAAGACGTATTTGCACGACTCTTGCAATCCGGCCCCTCTCTTGAGACCCATACTTTCGACCAAATTGCATTGGCATCCCAATCTTCTTCTCAAGTGTCCTTTCAAGTGCCCACTCGCGGCGGCCGTGGGGGTCGTGGTAATGGTCGTGGTAATCGTACTCGCCTTAGTTGTACCTATTGCCATAGGATTGGTCATACTCAGGATAAATGTTATGCTCTCCATGGTCGTCCTACCAAGGTAGCTAATGTTGTCCAAACTAATGAGCCATCTGATGTTCACTCCGCCGCACAACCACATGGGATATTTGTCTCTCGCAATGATTATGATGAGTTTCTCAAGTACCAAGCTCTGATACCAACTTAAAATACACGAATGGAGTGAGACAAAGATTGTGTTTTGGATGAATTTCTTAAGAGAATCATCTCTCAGCGTCAATATATATATACATAGGTATAGAAATAAAATCCATTAATACTAGGAGATACAACAGAATCAGATCCCTTAATACTAGGAGATACAACAGAATCAGATATCTAAAGATGGAAACTATATCAAAACAGAATAACTTATATAAAACCTGTATCTCTAATCTGATATTCAACAATCTTCAACTGCGATGGAACTTGATGTTGTTTTTGGCAACTGTTGTGATCACTTATCAACATTTGTGGCTTGACATTTGCAATAGTTCTGAGTTCTTTTGATTGATGTAGGTCTTCTTTTATCTAAAAAGATTATAAAATAAAAGCCTAGTCAGCACAATTGTTTCCTCCGTAGCTGGATGCTGTTAAGAAAGGAAAACTTTTTGCTATAGTTAATGGGTAAAGTTGTCAAAGCCTCCTGGTGTTTGTGGTTAAGGGTGAGTTTGTGAGGTGGAGTCTTAAAAAGTTAGGTAAAAAAAAGAGATGGGCTTGAAGAATGAAGTGGAGGGTATTAGAAACCACCCACCTAAGTTACCAAAAAAAAAAAAAAAAGAAACCACCCACCTAGGGTCTGACAATGAATAAGATACTGTAAGATTTAGTTTCCATTCTAATTCTATCTACAAGTCTAAAATATTTTTAAAATTCAACTATATTCTATTTGTAGTTTGAGAATCTATTAATTCTAACACTATCCACATCATAAAATTTTTACCCGATTCTACCGTAACAAAATCTTTTTCTTTTTTTTTTTTTCAATCAAACACTTCAATTATTTTATATTACATAAATATACTAATAAAATAGAAAATACAAAATTAAGTCTATATTAAAAGCAACAAATTTCTAATAAAATCTATGTATTATTTATCTCAAGTATATTTATGAAATAAAAAAAAGTGTTATTAGTATCAATTAAAGTGGTTGGTGTTAAGTGCTTTGATGAAATTATTAGAGGGAGGAGATGTGGGTTTCATCCACCATTCATTTCATTATACATATATACTAATTTTTAACTACATACTATAACATATAAAAGGTTCGAGTAGGTCGAGTTAAGTTAGGCCTAAACATGTAGCTCAACCTGACCTGCTGCAGATCACATTGTAAGTCCTGGTCGAACAGGTTGAGTTAGAAAAATGTATAATTGGAGTTCTTGCATTTAGGCCTTTAGTAATCAAATAGTAAGTTTTCTTATCACAATGTTATTATTGAGCTTGATTCTCAAGCATCTCGTGCTTTGATCTTGTTAAGTTGCTAAGTTCCAGTGTTTCTTGTGCATCGTGAAGCCAATAGAGTCACAAGAATGAGGTTGCTTCCATTGGTAATTTTTAGCTCTCGATATCCATGTTTATTTGTAAACCTCCTTTTGGTTTTCCTTCTTTCAAATTGCCTCACCAAAATAGCAAGTTAGCAACCATTCTACAGAGTTTGTTCTTTTATTTATTTATTTTAAAAAAAAATTCTTTGCGAGACTAGAAAACAATGCAACGCAACTCAAAGTAGCATTAAAATGTGGTAAAGCTCACGAAATAAAAATTTAATAGAGGAACATATAATTACAAGAAGTCGTGGATAGAGAGAATAATACTCGGAAAACATGAAAGAAAACATTTAAATAAAATTACTAATAAAAAAAAAAGACTTCACATCAAAATTTGAAACCTATTGAAATAATCTCTTCCAATTTAAGCCGTGAGGAGCCTGTAGCCGCCAGCGAGAGGAGAAGCAGAGCAAAGAAAGTAGGTTATTCATGAACTATAAATAAACCAAATTGGTTTCTTTCGTTCAGAAAAATGCTATATAAACAACTCATTCGAACAATTCATTCTTATTATTTTATTTAGCAATTAAAGTGAGTTAGAGAAAAATGGTTTTGCCAAGCAACCAAAGAACCAGCGACATCTCAATACCGAATATGGTGTTAAGCGTGCCCCTATCTAACATCACTCCGAACATCGTAATCCCTGCTCCATTGTTCTCAAAATAATTCACTGCAAAAATAACCAACATTATTATTATTATTTAGACAATGACTTTTATGAATAATATAAATAATAGGCTCTAAAATTGGCTCAATAAAGTAAAAACACACTACACCCCCAAATCATCTACCTAAATCTTAATATTAGGATAACGATTTGCATACTTAGTGAATTGAACATCCAATATACCCATTATTCACATTGTTTAGTATTTTTATTGTCTATCTATACTTTTCCTACTTATTATTATTATTATTATTATTATTATTATTATTATTCATGAGCAGTCATGATGACAAATATAATGCTTATTAAAAAGAAACAATAAATGATTTTAGAGACATTATATATATGAGAATTTGTTGGGTACATAATAAAGAATATATACAGCTTAATCATTGATCAGATCTGTGTTCTAATAAAAAAATTGGTCCAAGCTTGAAGAATAAGGGAAAGGACGATGAGCTGTTCTTTAAAGGATAAACTTATGTTGGATCTGAATTGATAATTGATGATTAGTCAAGTTCAATAAAGAAATCATACATTATGATAGATATTAGATCATAATCTTTTTTATGCTTATATTTTACTGCCGTCTACCTTGGTTGTGCATGTGATAAATAAATAAATTAAATGCACTCAAAGATTATTAACTTGTTAAACGTTCAAAGTATAAAAGGCGAATCAACAAAATACTTACACATCATGAATCTGATACCACGACTTTTACATTTTTCATTTCTCCAAGATTTTTTTTTTGACAAAATATATTATTATTATTGTTTTTGTTAAATAAGTTTTGAATTCTTATAAAATATATATTTTTTAAGATTGGATCCTATAATTATTTCTTTTTTTTTTGTTTATTTTAGTCCATATTAATTTTAAAAGTTTTTATTTTAATTCCTATTATTAGTAAATATATGTGTATAAATATATGTGTAGTTAAATTTATTTTTACTATATATTTTATATTCTAATATCTGTTTTATACTGATAACTGATTTTAGTGACTAATTTTAATATACACTTAATATGATTGTAGTTTAAATATTTATGTAATATGTTAAATATTAATGTAAATAACATCTCATATCAATATTTAACAAAAAAAAATCTAATAGTAGAAACCAAAATGAAAAGCTTTTAATTTTACAAGGAGTAATAAAAAAAATTACTAGGACAAATTAAATAAATTATTTAAGAAAAAATTTCACTCACCTTCTGATTAGATGCTAAAATGATACTCTCATCCTCTCTATTTTTAAAATATATACTTTTTTCTCTTATAAATTAAAAAAAATTTCTTCTTTAACTCATTTTAAAATTTTTGTATTAATTAATATCAACTTTACCCATTTTTTGAGAAAAGTAAATTATTTTTTATAAAAATGTCCTTTAGAAAAAATTTTATTTTTTGTGATTAAATTTTGTGAACCAAAATATCTTTTAACAAATTATTTTTCTAGTATTTAAATTGTATTTTTACCAAAATATCTTTTAAAATATTTTGTAATGATTAAATTATTTTTTTACTAAGATACCCTTCAATATTATTTTTTTAGTGATTAAAATTGTGATATCAATGCATATTATTTTAACATTAAATAAAAAAATTCTTTCCTATGAGATTAATAGAAAAATATAAAAAAATATTAAGCCAAACTTGTAAAACTATGTTTAATAATATGCATTGATCTTATGAGACTAACAGTAAAATACACAAAAAAAAATTATTGTTAAAAAAAGTTTTGGTAAAATTATAATTTAATAACTAAAATTATTAAAGGGTATCTTAATAAAAAATAATTTAATTATTAAAAAATATTTTAAAGGATATTTTGGTAAAAATATAATTTAGTCACTAAAAAAATAATCTGTTAAAGAATATTTTAGTAAAAAAATAATTGCAAAAAATTAAATTTTTGTTAAAAGGTATTTTATAAAAAAATAATTTATTTTTTCTTAAAAAATAGACAAAATTAATGATAGTTACCACAAAAGATTTAAAATAAATTAAAAAAATTTTAAAAATTATAAAAAATGTATATTTTATTAAAAAAAAAAAGTAAGCATGCAATTTTTTTTTTCGAATTTAAACATTAATTACATATTGTTAGGAGTAGTATAAAATTCAATGTACTGTAAAAAGGGGCAGTGCAATATATAGCAAAGAGATTAAGAGAACATACCAAGAGCTTGTCTCTTTTGATATGAAATAGTGCTGTAAGCATAAGACGGAATTAACTTGGTAGAATTAATGTCATCTTCTTCGTCACCACCATCATCAGTATCTGATGAATCTCCATCCGTACCAACGTGAGGGAAAATTCTCTCTGTGGAACTCTCAGCCGCTGCCACTAGTCCATCACCGGCGCCTGCTCCGTCGAACGAATCCAACGTCGCACAAACGTGCCACTTGGCAGCCAGCCCTGTGATCGCCTGTGCTCTGTGTGTGATCTTTGTTGCACTACGTAACAATATGCACAATGCAGCAAGAAGTGTAACGGAACACAACTGCGCCATTAAAATAAAATAAAAAATAAATGTAATACTAATTTATCATATGTTTTATCATGTATCATATTGATTGCGAGAGAAATTCATACAAATATTACAAATTAAAGAATATCAAATTTAATATCACATATCATTGGTTAATGTAGATTACTTTAAGTTTATGTATTTCAACATAATTTATTATTTATTATCGTTTTAAACTATACTTACGAAAAATAATAAATCTACACCCAAAAAGAAAATATCATAAAATATTTTACCCCTGTTTATTTTAGTGTTGTCATCATTTGTTATTTTTCCCAGTTTTGTAATGGACAATCATGAAGAACAAGATCTAGCACGACGAATAAAAGGAACATGGAGGCAACACAATTGCACAAAATAACGACCACGTCTTCATTTAAATAAAATTACTATGATCTCGACCACGAACACTTATTCTTATATATAGAATAATTTATAATTCAAATGAAATCAATGTGTATGTAATATACTACTATGTAGTATGTACAGCTAATAATCGGGGTCCACAAGTGCGCATCCTTAAAATTATTCATCAAATAAGGTGAAAATTAAGGTGAAGTCGACTTTACGTGATGTTGATACGTGAGAGTTGTTAGATGAAAATTTAGCCAAATCAATAAAATCATTTAACGGCTCTCAAGTATCAACTTCACGTGAAGTCGACTGCACTTAAGTTTTCACCATTAAATAATTTAATTAAGATAGTAAACCAAATCTTGTTTAAAAAATGATAATAAGAATTAAGATAAAATTGAAAGAGAATGATGGACGTCTGGACGAGGAAGATTAGAAAGTAGAGGAAGAAACCAAACTATATTCATCTTTGGTGGTTATTTAATTTAAAGAATTCTGCTTTTTTTAATTTGTCTTACACTCATTAAACAGAAGGCATACCGTAAAAGTTTGGAAATAACTTTGATTACCTAATCAACAATATTAAATTGAAACTATAGAAATTTTCTCCTATAGATATAACCCACGGTTGAAGTTTACGTTAGCTGTGAGATGTACAAATAATCAAATTTGTTCAACCACTATCCATTAGTTTAACATTCTTTTCAATATAATTTTATTGATAAACCATTAAAAATACATTCGAATTATTTTATTATCGATAAAAATATTTTTAAATTAATTAAAAATGTGATAAAAATATACTCATGTAAACTAAAATGTCTTAGGTAATGAAAATTCAGAGGACATTTTTATCATATTTAAAACTAATTTAAAAATATTTTTATCGATAATAAAAATTAAAGACATTTTCGTCTACACTAAAATATTTTTTGGTGGTAATTTTACGATTTTACCAAAAGATATTCCTAGGTGCATATTTTGGTATAAAAGAGACGAGAATCAAATTCACAACTAATTTGCTTTTTTTTCTATTTGCTGATGGGAGAAATTTTTTATAGTTAAAAATTGTTATATAATAATTTAGTTAAATATATTAAATTATTTAATAATTTTTAACTATCACTTTTAGATAAAAATAATTGCATGTAATTATTTATCTATCATTCTAAATTTGTAACTTGTAAATTGTTTTTAAAATTTAATTTTAATTCACTAATAGCATTAAACATTTTACGTACGTGTTTATTTAAATTTATTTTTTTAGATGAATCAACTTATAAGATAGTGATTTTTAATAATTATTACATAATTAGACGCAGATATAAAACTATTTATCAAAAATTAAATTCTTGTTTTCGAGCTTAAAAATTAATTTATTCATAAATAAATAAAACAGAAAGAGTAAGAAAAGGGGTAACAAACAAAAGTGCATACATACCGCAAGCTCACCGGCTTTGTAGATATTGACTTGATTTCTGGCTTTGGTAGTGACAAGAAGACACATGAACTGGCTTCCAGTGACCAATACGATAGCGAGTATAATGAACGCGCGGTACCTGTGGCTGATGATTCGCAGGTGCCTCCTGATCCTCAAGTGCTCCGAGAGCACAGTAGCCACGTCCGAGTCCACGTGGAACACCGTGGCAAAGTCCTTCAGCCGTAGGATCTGGAGGTAGCAGATCAGACGGAACAGAATGCACACGAGAAATATTACGGTGGTTCGGTACAGCCAGGAGCAGAGTTCTAATATGCACCCCACTGTACCAGTGATGTAACCAAAGAAGGGTATCTGTGACGATGCTGATGCGTACCACCATATCTTGTATGCACTCTCCGCAGCGAAGCACGGCACAACAAATACCGATATGATCTTCAGTGACCTCTGTGTTTGTTAACACAAATTTAAGAAAATTAGTTAATTTTAATTTAAATATGAGGTAAAAATAAGAAAAATATTACTCACTTAAAATTTCTCCTAATTCTCCTATCATACACACACATCTAATTAGTGTTTTTATAATTAGTGCTAGAGAATATGTCCGTAATTCGTCAGAATGTTTATTTAAATTATTAGAGAGCATATGCTTAGTTTTTCATAGCATGTTTCTAGTTTGAATAAATGAACAGTAAGAACCACTATGGATTGTTCTAGCGTAGTGTGATCTTGAATTCTTCATAATGATGAGGCATCTGTGTCTTCTCCGGTAAATGCGGTGATCAATATTTTAAAAAAAAATACTATTTATACATTAAAATTAATTATTAAAATTAATTGTTAATATATTTACATATAAATATAAATAATTTAATTTATTTTTAATATATATTTATATTCTATATGTATTTTACACTTTTGATAATTAATTTTAGAGTATCCTTATCATTCATATTTTTATTCTCTGAGCTAATCATGATGACTAAAACTTGGATAACGGACATGGAAAAATGAAAAAAGGACTGTATGTAATAATACGTCCTTCAAAAATGTTCATAATTGTTCATTTATTCATTTATATTTAAAATATATTTATAAATTATTATTTATGAAGAAACAAAGAAAAATCTAAATATTTTTAAAATATGCATTAAATATATATTTTTTAAATTCAACATTTTTCACCTATTTTATAGCTTCCATAGGTGTTTTCCTTTGTGTTGTTTATTTTTCCCGGAGGTTTCATCATCTAATACTTAAATGACAAAGTGAGTCTTTAAAGCGTGCTCTTACTCATTATAAATTTATAACAACCAAAAAGTTGACAAATATGACACATTCTACAAAAACAAATGATTGAAAAATACTACTACAAAGTCAAAACAAGATACATATAATTACGGATTAAGGTTTCTACTGTGAGCTATCTCAATCTTTTTCAATCGCTTTAGAAATTTCCAGCTGTTTCCTTTTGTAATACAGTAGTAATCTAGCTAATATTCTTTGGAACTTAAGTTAAATTAAACTAAAGCTATAGTTTTCTTCACTTCATCATGTCTCCGTCTAAGTTAAACCTTTACCAATATTATTGACAATTAAAAATACAAAAAAAGATTTACGAAATTGCATTACTACTAACTATAAATGGGGTTCTGCCTTTCTAGATGGTTCTCTGACTTTAGCAACATTACAGCGCAAAATTAGCAAGAATCTCACGCTAAGAAATGTTAAAAATAGCACTCATGCGTTAGAGAAGTTATTCTTAGGTGCTCTCAGAGTAGAAGAGTCTTAACTGCGACTATCTTCTAATTGGATTAATATGTCTAAACAAACATAAACACGCTAATTAGAGAAAGAAAGTGAATGAATGAATGACAGATCAATTTGAAACGGATCCAAAATGCTCTGTCTTATTGTGCTGAGCTCTTTCTTTAAAAAAAAATGCAATAATGGAAAAGAGAGAGGGAGAGAAACATACATTAAGTTCGAACATGTAGTTATTCCTAACGGTTTCGCTCTCATCGCGGAGCTTATCAAAGAAAAGGAACCTTCTGAGTCCGTACTGTTTAACGAACCCGGTGAGGCAGAGGAACGAAACCGCCGCCATGCCGCTCAGTGAGACCTGCACGACGCTGTCGTAAGAGCGGGAGTGGTGGGAGTCACAGGAAGGGCAGGACAGCAGGAAGTGTGACGCGGCGGGTACGGCCACCGTGAAGAGGAGGAACACCAGCCACGACAGCGCCGCCGTGAAGTTGTTCGACTGGTCCATGCACATCCACCGGAGGTAGGAGCGGAACGTGCGGAACTCGTCGTTCACGTTGGAGACGCAGCGGTTGTATTGTTTCCTCCGGTCCAGGAGGGGTTCCTTGTTGGAAGAAGAATTATCGGCATCGGTGATGGTGGTGGTGCTATCCGCCATGGCCACCGGGGAGGTGATCGATAGTGGTGGAGGAAGATTAACTAGAATTTAGAAGTTAGAAGAGATGGTTTTGTTTAATTTGGATCGAGAATGGGTTTAATTTCCGATTTATTAGGATGGCAATCTAACTCCTGGAACTTATTTTCGGCCTTTCCTGTCTGGAACTTATATATACTTGTCAGTTGTGATTACTCATTAGCGTGTCTATTAATTTTATTTTCTTTTTCTAAATTTATGTGTTATAATTTGAAAATAATCAATATTGTATAGGAGAAATTCTTATTAGAATCAGTCATTTTAAGTATTTTTTTTGTCATTATTTAGTCGGTATAAATATTAAATTATTTTTAATAAATAAATTTTATTAATTTATATGTATAAATTTTAAAAAAATTTAAGTACAAACAGTATGTATTAATTTACGTCTGTCAAATTTTTAATAAATATACGTGTAAATTATATATTTTTATATATAAAATATTTATTAATATAATTATAAATTATTATTAACCAAAAAATAATAATATTTATTAGTCATGTAATATTATTTTATTATAATATGAGTAAATAACTATAAAAATGCCTCTAAAAGATTTTAGGACTTTAGGTGCTTGTAAAATTATTTCTAAAAGATCAAACAGACAAAAATGTCTCTAACTAAACATATTTAAAACTTCACAAAATAACAAAAATAATATATTTTAATAAGTGATAAACAATTTTGTATTTAACAAATGACTTGTATATTTTATTTAAAATTATAAAAATATTTTGATAATTATGTAAAAGGAGAATACAAAAAGTTATAGTAAAATTCAATTTCAATTTTTTTTTTATCTTTTTATAAGATTTTTTACCATTCACAAAAGTCAAACAATTATGAAACAAAATACATAAAATTATTAAATTTTAATAAAGAGAAATATATATTTTTTAATTAAACTTATAAAAAGTTACATCAAAATTTAATTTTAAAAATCTTTTATGGGAATATAAAAGTATAATATTTAGTTATGTTTTTTAATTTTTTTATGTTATTTTTTGTGTTTTGATCTTTTGGTAATACTTTTTGTAGTATATTCTATTCATATTGATAAATATAGATTTAGTTAAGGTGATAAGATATTAAGTTTTATAATCAATGGTGGTGGGTTTCAATTTTATAAATGTAAAAAAAAAAATATTTTTTTTGAATAAATTTTTACCCTATATAAAAGACGTTGAAAATTGTCGAAATTATCAGTGAAAACGTAAAAAAAAATCCGACCATAATTTTATTATCGTTGAATTTATCTGTAAATAAGCGCTAATTGTATAAATATTACTGGTAATGATTTATCAGTGGATTTTTATTTCTAACACTATTTTTATCGGTGAATTGTTTGCATAATACTAATCTAAAATGATGTTATTATTGAATTTTTTCTGACAGTGATGATGGCTCTCTTTTTTTTTTTTTCGTCTTAATTACTGGTAAAAATTTATCTCAGACAATAATATTATTGAATTACATAATATTTTAAATCTGTGAAATTAACATATAAATCTGTGACTTTTTTATTTTTTTTGAAACAAAGAAAGCTCAATACATTGGAGTGGAGCAAGAAAGTAATATAACAGAAATAAAGTAAAATAAAATATATAAAGATGAACATCGGTCATCTCCGACAGAGCTATCAACAACCAAAAGGATCAATACCAGACCACTCTTTATAGCTCAAAAACGTCCTTTCTTGAATGTGCTCAACACCTGCTTCTCTGTTATTGAAGATTCTATCATTTCTCTCCATCAAGATATTCCAAATCACTGCAAAGAAACTAACTAATAACAGCCGCTCCTCCTTCTTTCTGTTCTGTATGCCAAGCCAACTCTCAAAAAGTCCTTTCATGGTTCCTGGGACCGCCCACGGTCTATCAAAGTGTCTGAGCCAAGCGCCCCATATCTGCCACGTAAACTCACACCCAAGGAACAAATGGTGCACATATTCCAATTTCTTTTTACACAGGGAGCATAAAGTATCATTTTGATGAAGCACGCCTAGTCTACTCAACCTTTTTTTAGTGTTTACCCTGCCAATTAGAACGAATCAGCCAAAAAGCTCAATCATCGAAGGTACCACTCCTCCCCAAATTGATCTAGTGAAATTGTAGCTCGTAATCTCTTCCGAGAGAGTCTCCGCTTGCAACACCTGCAGAAAAGAGTTAGTAGAAAAAATTTCTTTATTATCAAATTTCCACACAATATTATCCTCTCTGCCAGCTGATAGTGCCACTGGCCTTAACCTCTCATGAAGCTGATGAATTAACTCCATCTCCCATTGGAACAACTCTCTCCTCCATGAGAAGTTCCAAATCCACTCTACTCCATCCCAAAACCCACAGTCCCCTATCACTGATCCTTGTTGATAGTGCCACTGGCCTTAACCTCTCATGAAGCTGATGAATTAACTCCATCTCCCATTGGAACAACTCTCTCCTCCATGAGAAGTTCCAAATCCACTCTACTCCATCCCAAAACCCACAGTCCCTTATCACTGATCCTTGTTGGTTTGAAATAGAGAAGAGCCTTGGAAAACTTGCTTTAAGAGGACCACCTTGCACCCAATTATCTTCCCGAAACCGCGTCCGTCTTCCATTCCCTACTTCCATCGCCAGACCACTAATAAGTTTTTCTTTCACCTGTTGTTCTGCTATATTTAACTAACATATGTCTTTCCATGGGCCCCTTTCACTGGGAGAGTCTGAGTAGATAGCATAGCATTAGGGGTTAAATTATTACAGGAACACACTACCTTCTTCCACAATGGGCAATCCTCCTTTGAGAAACGCCACCACCATTTGAACAACAGCGCTGTGTTCCTGATTACTGCATCTCCCACCCCCAATCCTCCAACTTTTTTTGGGGCCTGGACCACCTCCCACTTCACTAGGGGTATACCATGAGTACCATCGTCCTTACACCACAAAAAGCTTCTCTGAAGTGCAATGAGCTTGTTAGCAACCGCCTTTGGCATCTTGTACAGACTGAGGTAATAAACCGGCACGCTATTCAAGACTGATTTAATAAGAACTAGTTTACCTGCTTTGTTTAATACCTTTGCTTTCCACAGGCTGAGCTTCTCTTCCACTTTGTCTATGATCGGCTTCCAAGTTTTCACTAATCGAGGGTTTGCTCCCAATGAAATACCGAGGTATCGAATCGGTAGCGCCGCTTGATTACACCCCAGAATACCACAGACATGCTCTACCCACTCCTGATCACAATTAACTGGGATCAAGTTCGACTTATCAAAATTGATGCTCAAACCAGACATCAACTCAAAACAGCGCAGCAGCCTCTTATAATTCACAATTGTTTCTGTCTCCGAAGGGCAAAACAAGATAGTATCATCTGCGAACTGTAGATGGGACAATTCAATACCGACCAGCAATGGAGCTATGCGCCCATTCCTAACAGCTTCCCCCAACATTCTATGTAATACATCAACCACGAGCACAAACAACAAAGGAGAAAGTGGATCCCCTTGTCTTAAACCCCTCTCCATTTTAAAAGCCTTGGAAGGTGAACCATTCACCAGTATAGACATAGAGGCCGTACTGACACACTCTTTCACCCAATTTTTTCACCTCTGCCCGAACCCCATCTTCTGAAGTACCAGATCCACAAAGCTCCATCTCACTCTATCATAGGCTTTCTGAAAGTCTAGTTTTATGATTGCCGCCTGCTTTCTTCTCGTCTTGATCTATTAAACTATCTCACAAGTAATGAGGGCGCCGTCATGTATCTTCCTACCCTTAACAAAAGCACTCTGTGTCTCTCCTACCAAATCCGGCATTACTGTTCTCATTCGCCGCACTAAGACCTTGGAAATCACCTTGTACATACACCCCACCATGCTAATAGGTCTGAAGTCCTTAATCTCTTTAGCACCCACAAACTTCGGAGCTAGCATCACCCACGTGACATTTGCATCATTTGGTAACTTAGCACTTTGGATGAAATCCATCACTACTGCAGTGAACTCCTGGCCAATATCCTCCCAGCATCGTTTGATGAAGTTCAAATTGTACCCATCACTCACCATACTATCCAGTTTCGTAATCTCCTCCTCAATCGTCTTCAACCTCTTATCCATGCCCCCAAAATTGTTCTTGTGCCATAGACGTAGAGGACCCGTTAAAGCCTTTAACTTACTAGTGAACTGAGCCTTTCCCAAATTTCTCCACTCATTCTTAACCATACCCAGGAAACCCTCATGCGTAAACCAGGAATCTAGACTTCTGAACGGACAT
This sequence comes from Arachis ipaensis, assembly GCF_059453495.1. NCBI lineage: Eukaryota > Viridiplantae > Streptophyta > Magnoliopsida > Fabales > Fabaceae > Arachis > Arachis ipaensis. Next base: position 10,827,386 of record NC_142436.1, read on the forward strand.
GGCCTATCACCAACTCTCTTATCCTCCACAATCAACGGACAGTGGTCTGACAGCCCTCTAGGCCCACCTTTTAGTCGAACATCCAGAAATTCCTCAACCCACTCTATATTGACCAAAACCCTATCAATCCAACTGCAAGATCGTCCCCTGAACCACATGAACTTTCTATCATTCAGAGGCAGATCCACCAACTGCATATTCTGTACCCAATTTTTAAACTCTTCCGCTGATACCGGTACACTACTAGCTCCTTTACGCTTTTCGATATGTAGTACCTCATTAAAATTTCCGAAGAAGCAGACAGACACCTGACATAAACCCGCAACATAACTTATCTAATGACTTATATAGATGATATAATTATAACAAGTAGTGATGAATAAGAGACTCAGAACTTCATCATCTAATGACCTATGTGAATAATATAATTGTAACAAGTAGTGATTAATAAGAGACTCAGAGTCTCATCATCAGTTTGAATAAAAAAATTCCTTTATAAAAATTTAATTAAAAAAAATATAAAAATTTAATTACAAATGAATGAAACTATAAATATCAATAAAATAATTAAATTTCAAAAAAATTATAATTATATGTCCCAATAGAAATTAAATTTCAAATATAACTGTCCTAAGTACTTATTGGAGTCCTTGCTTTTCTTTTGGCATGAGTGATAACCAACATTTCATTCGTTAGTTGTGCTACGTGTCTTCAAGGTGTTTATCCAAACCTTGTTCAATAACTTCACCTAACGACTTCCATCCCTGACACATCCAATTTGGCATCTAGTTTCTTCAAATGTCATTCAGCTTTTTTTTTTTTTGGTGACTAAATGTCATTCAGCTTTAATAATAGATTTAGCTCGGCTTTGGAAAATAATATTATATTTTTTATTTTTTTAAAAAAAAATTGAATTGACAAAAATTATTTTATATTTAAATAAATTTTTAAAAATAATTATAAATATTAAAAATATTTTTATTTTTATTTTTTTAATAAAAATAATTTATTTTTGATAAAAAAAATTTCAATCAAATAAACCCATCGAAACCAAGACTAAATATATGTACCTTCCTTCTTTCGTCGAAAACACTTTTTGCCTAAAATTTATTTTCACCATAAGAATTAAGAAGCATGCACTTCATTAATGTCTTTTCAACATCAACATCCTATTTTTATTTTCTTTTCTTACTTATAGAAGAAAATTTATTTCAATATAACAAAAGTTCCCAAAGTATTTATTTTTTGACAAAAAAGCATAAATACTTACTCTTACTGAATATTTTTCTATAAAATCATCTTCAACGATTCCTTTTTCTTTTTTTTTTCCTTCTTTTATTTTTAAAATATGTCAAACTCACTCACCAACTTGCCCACCAATGGTGTGATGGATTCATGGATTTGTATGAAGCATTGCATTATTATTATTTGCCTCAATCACCGCGATACCACAAATTGTGTTTAGAGAAAAACCACACCAGAACCAGCTGGCGACGGCACTGTTCACATGGGTCGGATAGATCAGAGGGGAACCAATGCAAGGCAAGGCACCCAACCACTTTAATACAAAAATATTACATGTAACTATGTTAGCAAAATTCTAAGTTATTATATATGATAACAATGATAACCAAAATCAATTTGAATTTATCTACTGAATTAGATTACTAATTTGTTAAAACAAGTTTTTTCTAGAAGCGAAAATCTCGATTCTTTCAAAGAGTGCAAAGTCTAAGTCTTCAAGGGATTAAATTTAATCCTTTTGACAATATCATAAAAATCAACCACAAACAAAATATAAACTTCAAAAAATATTAAACCAAAGAAAATATAAATATAAATGTTACATTAATTAAATAATTGTTCAAACATAATACGTTGTTTCTGAGTCTTTTTTTTTTTTTTTTTCGTACTCTTCTTTCTTTACAACCTAGATTCTCTTAATTTATTTAAATAAATGTCAGTTTAAATTTTATTTTATACATATAATAATTTATTATTTAATAGCAAATTTTTAAGTAAAATTTTAATTCGCAACAAATTAATTTTTAGTCTATTATTAGGTTAGAGAATACTGTAAAAAATTAAACTAAAATAATAATAATAAGCAAATAAATTTTTATTTTATATTTTTTATTGGTTTTAGTATTATAATATATATATATTTCTGTTTTTTAGTTTTTTTGGTAGTTAAAACCGAAACTTTTCAATTTTTAGAACCAAATATTTTAAGGTTGATTCAAACCTAATAAGAATAATAATGACAACACAGAAATCCCCTGGCGTTTGCAGATTGATTCCTTTCTCCTTGTTTGTTTATGGAAACCATGAAGTCACAAAGCAATAAATAAAAATAAAATCCAGTGAACCGAAACTTGGCTTAACCTCATTTGCAAGATTTGCTTCTTTTGGAGCCATTCCTTCAATGATTATTATTTATTAATACAAATGATTAAGTAGCAATGGTGCCACGTAAGAATCGTTTTGCGGTGGTCAACACAGCTGGTTCCAAAGTGGTTGTGCTGACCAAAAACACAGATTATTATTGTCTGCTAGCAGGATTTATTATTACTACATCATGATATCATATGCTTTAGATTCAATCCTGTCTTTAATTAACTTATAATTCTTACTTAGGAAATAGGTACGTAGAAGTTCAATTCATCTTGACAATAATCTACTACTCCAACAAAGCTAATTATATAAATATTAGATGAACTTACTTTTAGAGTGATACTTTAAATTAGTTCAATATCTTAATAGTTCTTAATCTTTTAAAATATTAGATAAATTAGTGTTCAATAAAATAAATGGATAAATAAATTAGTCTTTTATCTTTTAAATTTTCAACCAATTTAATCTAATCCCTTAATTATATTATTTTTTTAGAAAAAATATTAAATTATTAAAGATTAGTTTGTCATTTTTCAAAAAATGTTAGAGATTCATTTGTCATTTTATTTTATTAAAAATTAATTTATTTAAAATTCTAAAAGATCAGACACTAATTTATTAATTTATTTTATTAGACCAATTTGTTTAGGGGCATCACTCATAATTTTAATACATTGTTTATCATCTAGCTAATGAAAGTATTTTTTTTATCGTGATTTTAAAAGGTAAATGTAAAAAATAAAAATATTGTGCTAATATATGATAATATATAATTAAATATTTATATAAAATATTTTTATACTACTAATAATAATGCATTAAATTTTATGTTGGGACTTGATAACTCACCTCGAGTTAGACCACATGTATAGTTTTGTTTTTGCGTCATGTTGGTAGATTATGAAAGGAAGGATATAATGTTATGTAACTATATTTCAATTTTATTTTTTTTTTATCAATACAATTACGTAATGAATGAAACAAGTTTTTATTCAGTATTTTTTTTTTTTTATTAAAATTCAGCTAAATAATTGAAACAAACACATCCTCAGATTTAATGTTTCTACATTCTTATACTGCATTTAAATTACAAATACAATAAGCCTAAAAATTAGAAAATTTAAGTTAAAATCTGATCCGTACCTTAATAACTCGGATATACGTTATACCTCAAAATCGATTTACGAAATATTTAAACCTAATCTCATGAAGTAACTGTCTGACACCTCAATAGTTCCTGTGCGAATCTCGGCCAAAGTATCTACAGGTCGGTTAACACTTGGCAATAATAAATAGGAGATGATCAGAGCTATCGAAGACAAATGAGAATTACACAGACTACCAAAATTAAATAGCTTTAATTAAGATATTCTGAAAATTGATATTGATTTGAGCATCGGAGTTCTTTTTGCAAGTTCTACACGCAGATTAGACTTCTAAGTAATCCACAGCATCTCCCAGGTGGAAGAATAAGGAAGCACTTTTCGGTGCCAACAAGTTATACTTCGGAGAGCAGGATTCCTGAATCGAACATTTGACGCCAACCTTGGGGCCAAATACTACTTATAACCCCACGATTACCACTTATCTTTCTTTTGTAGGAAGACAATCATGGCTGAAGAAGATGTCGTGCCACCACCTCCTCCAACTCCGACTCATGCTGGGTTGGTGGCTATGAACACCGCCAAGCGGAAGTGAAAAAGATAACTGACCTTTTAGCCAGCAATGTAAGTGGGAGTAAAGAAGATGGAGAGAAAAAGAAAGCCGACAAGGAGAGTCCTGAAAGCAAACACCATTCTGAGACAAACACGGCCCTGGAGATCATCCCACCAAAGTCTACAAAAAAAAGGACGGACCCTTTCTCGGCAGAGATAATGAGTTTTCAAATGTCGAAGTGTTGAGTTAAGAAATTAATTAATAAAATTGATGATGACAAACATTTGATTAGTGGGCTAATCACCCAATTAGTTTTGATTATTTTTGATAAGTGATGCAGGCTAAAAACAAGTGTTGCAGCAGCCCAACATCAAACAAAAGATATATGCCAATGGGCTGAATGGTAAGTGAAAATAAAGACAAGCCCAAGTCATCCATCTCAAGCAAAAAGTCTTCCAAGAAACAAGACAAGGCACCAACGGGCTGAACTTGAGAAGAACTCGATCCAAGCCCGAATTGTTTTTCAATTCCCTCCATCTTGCCTTACCAGAAGCAACGTTCCTCTCCTCTCTAATCAAGTCAAATCAAAACTTCAGAAAAGTAAGAAAGAGAAAGAGAGAAAAAGCTTCTTCCCTAAGCTAGTAACCAAAGAAGCAAGAAAGAGAAAGTTTAAGCTTGAAACACAGAAGCTAAAACAGAAAATCCAAACCAAATCAAGCTTAAGTTAAAGGTAATCCATCTCATCTTGCATGCATCAGATCTTCTTCTCTCCTTCCCAACTCTCTGCTCTATCCGAAAATGGCATTCAAGGGAAAGTTGGTCTCTGCCCTATTCTGCTTCACATCTACGGTCACAAGTGATACTTGGGGACCAAGTAGTTTCTCAATGGCTAAGATCAAGTTGACCATGAGAAGATTTCTATGGTTACTGCTTTGTGGCTTTCGGCCAAGATGAAGGAGTCAGAAGCAAAGTTTCTACTCTAAGGTTTAATGTGAAAAAGTGAATATGTGGGTTGGTGAAGCTCAAGGCTCAAGGTGTTGACCTTGAAAGAAGAACCAAGCAACATGCAAGGAGATAAAAGAAGCTTGATGTTCATTCAGAAGGTAAGGAGAGAAAACCAGAGTTGTGTGAGCTGTGTTCTGAAAAGAAGTTCTTCTACTTGGATAATGCTTTCTTTCAAAGAAGTATTCGGCCAATACTGAAGAACTCAAGCTGAGGTTTGCGAATCTGGTTTTGCACATAGCAAAGAGGCTGCTGATGAAGTCAATCTTCTTCATGTTTTACAGATTGTGATGTACTTTTCTATGTTTATCTTTCTGTAATTTCTTGTGAGAAAAGGCATTGTGAGAAAGCTTAAGAAAAAGCCATGAGTGGAAAAAGGCTGAGTGATACACTTGAGAGAAAAGCCTAGAGTTATTTCAGATTTCTTTAGGTATGTCTGTGTCTTGTATCTTGTACCTGTGAGGTATCCCTTTCTTAGTTGGGTTAGCACTAAGAGTGAATAGTTAGGTATTAGCATAGCCAATGTCAAGTTAGGTTAGAACTTGAGTGTGAAAGGATTGGGTCAATCCTGTGAAATTGGTGTATGTAATACAGTTAACTATAGTGAAATTCTTCCATAGTTGTGGAGGAGACTGGATGTAGGTTGCATAGCACAAGGCAACCGAACCATGATACATGCTGGTGTTAGCTTTTCTCTTCTCTGCTGAGTTCTGTTTTCTGATATTCATGAGACAAAAATAAATTGTCTCATAAATTTCCGCTGCTGAGTTCAAACAGAACCTGAATTGAAAGTTCATTTTAAAAGGGTAATAACAGCAACTTAAAAGGAAGGCATAGATTCAACCCCATTCTCTAAGCCTACCACAACCTTCACGAAGAATTTCACATTGCCAACAATACTAAAACCATACGAGGGAATTGGCGACCCCAAGATACACTACAACAAATCTGGCATATAGCGGCAGTTGATTTTTCAAATAGCGGTGGCTTTCTGATCGCCACCAAACGTATAGCAACAGTTGATAGAATGCTTTAAGATAGAGCGCGGCTAAATCCTTAGTGGTGGTTTTGTGCAACCGCTGGTATAATTACCGTTAAACAGTATTTTGCGGCAGTTAATGGCCGTTGCTAGCTTCGGAACCCGATTGATGCCCATGTCGCGACTGTTAACTAACCGCCGCTGCTATATCGTTCGTAAAGCTAATTATTTTTGCAGCGGTTAATAATAACCACCACTAAATTTCTTATTTTTCATTTTTTATTTCTCCCATTTATATAAATTTTTATTTCAAGTTACTATCACCATTTTTTTATCTTTTTATTCGAGAAGTTAGATATTAATTTAACCGATTTACTTCCTAATAAAAACATAATTCAAGTAAAAAACAATGCTAGAATCATCCAAATTATATATATAATTGCAAAAATATAAATGGTTAATAGCAATTTGTCTTCGAAGTGCACTACTTATAAAGCAAAAAAAAAAAAACATTAAATTGTTAAAAAATCTCTATCTATTTCGGTGCGTTTTCTAAAGATTTCAATTTTGTAGTAATATTAAGTGGCAAAGTATTTTTCTGTTGTTGGATTATGTATCTCAATAGATTCTTCATGGTCTGTCTCCTTGCCTTTTTTTTTCTACTGCCTTCGTCTTTAGTTCTGCTGCTACTGTCTTCAATTTTGTAATCTCATACTATTAGATTATGTATCTCAACAGATTTTCTATGGTCTATCTCTTTGCCTTTTCTTTTGCTGCTTCTGCCTTTAATTCTGTTGCTACTATCTTCAATTCTGTAATTTTATTCTGATACTCCTTAATTTACACTCTAGAGTTCGATTGTTGTGTAGCATTACGAATAATTTAAGTTGGACATGGTCAAAAACCTACTCCCGAATTCATCATGAATACTCCTTTTTAGGGACACGTGCAAACGAATTAATTTTAGGCATGAATGAGTGTCATGGCAGTTAGTTAGGTTTCATAGAATAAAACGTAATAGGAGAGGTGAGAGAAAGGTTAGAGAAGAGTGAGCTAAGCAAAATGTGAAATTCATTTTCAGGAGTCGAAGGAAGGGAAGAGTGGTTCCTTCTACAATTCTAATTCATCTATTTTTTTGGGTAAAAAACACAAATAAACCATGGGAGGATAGTTGTTACATGAATAAGCCAAATTGAAGATTGATTCACGAATGAGGCAAAGCATACTTATATGTAATTCGAACCTATTTGGTTCGAACTACATTTGCATATAAATCGAACCTATTTGGTTCGAACTACAAACACATAATTCGAACCTAATTGGTTCGAATTCCACTAATTGTAAATCGAACCAAGATGGTTCGAATTACTAAGGAACAGACCTGAATATGTTATGTGCATGGGATCGTAATTGATGAATATGTTTCGTTTAAGGAGTTTTAAACGAAATGTCTGTTGAACACACATGGGAATAAATTAGTCTACAAATTAAATTAATTAAGACTTGATGCGGAAATTAAATAACATCAAAACGCAAAGTACAGATATTTTCAGAGTAACACACACATACATCTAAAGGTGGATACGAAGTAACACTGATAACAAAATACATAGACGAAGATAGGTAACATACAACTCGGCACAGAAATAATCTAAACAGGTGCGACCCCGTGAAGCAACGACGTGGAACCCGTGTCCTCTGACCTCTCCAGATAAGCGGCTCCTCATCCTCGATCTCGTCGTCCTCGTCCTCGTCCTGCGGGGCTGGCTGTGCAGGCGTCCTAGGCTGGACATGTACCGGTTGGGATGAGGACGGCCCGACAACTGAATGTGACCTAGCAGTATGTGCCGAAGCTGGGGTACCACCTAAAGCGAAATACTCAGGAGGAGGCACGGAGGGCGGCTCATTCAGATCGACATGTAACGGTGCCTGTGTCCCCGTCGTCTGACTCCACCCACGGGCAGCCTCATCATCATGCATGATGGCACTGATCTCATCTAAGAAGGGGGATCCACCAAAATCCCCAACAAACCCAACACCAGCAAGGAAGTCTGAAAACGTGCTGCTCGGACTCACCCATGGCATACTCTCCTGAAGTGTGTGGTCGTGAGGGGGAACTCCAACGAAGTAATCTCCGAGTGGCCCCTCCCCAAATCCAGCCTCACCATGGGCAGTGGGATCTCCAGTGGCGTACCCCTCTCCACCAAGGCTGCCATGATGGGGACTAACAACCCCGACTGCACCCCTTCCCCCACCGTCCACGTCACGAAGATCACCATCATTGTGGCCCGCAATGGGTGCCCTCCGTCTGCCTCCACGCCCTCGTCCTCGACCACCACCCCTACCTGCCTCATCAGCTTCCCCGATAGCCTGCTCTAGCCACCTCCACTCACGCTGGCTCCGTCGTGTCCTGACACGAGCTCTCCTCTCAACCCGACGCCTATCAGGGACGTCGTCGACTCGATCCATGTCAGGAACTCGCCCAGGACCCCTCTGTGACGCCTCGACAGGAATAGGAACGCCCCTCGGATCCCCCAAATAAAACTCGGGTGACAAGAACCTCTTTTCATGCTGACTCCACCAGTCTAGGTAGGCGTGCGAAGGTCCAGGGTCGGCAACAACATCGAACCGGAGGACATGGTTTGCACGGGTCTCCCAAAGAATATGACAATGCTGTAAAGCGGACGGGAACCAACGATCACCGCCTCTCCCGTCCTTCGACATCAGAAAGTCGATGTTAAGGGCGGGACGCGAGAGGGGCTGCACACCACCGAACTGCGGTAGAACCCTATCTACCTGATGCCACTCTACCATGGCAAAGTATATCAGCGACGTGACAGACCGCCACACCGCCATGTGTCGAGGCTCCAACGCATCCAGATGCACAATGGTGCACGAATTGTGAGTCACACTTTTCACAACGCGTACCACTAACCAGCAAGTGCACTGGGTCGTCCAAGTAATACCTCACGTGAGTAAGGGTCGAATCCCACGGAGATTGTTGGTTTGAAGCAATCTATGGTTATCTTGTAAATCTTAGTCAGGAAGTCAATTTTGTTTATCAGTTGAATTGCGAATAACCAAGAGATCATAAATTAAAGGTTACTTGTTGTGCAGTAATGGAGAATATGTTGGAGTTTTGGAGATGCTCTGTCTTCTGAATCTCTGCTTTCCTCTGTCTTCTGATTCACGCACGCACGTCCTCCTATGGCAAGCTGTGTGTTGGTGGATCACCGTTGTCAATGGCTACCTTCCATCCTTCCAGTGAAAACTACGCTCACGCGCTCTGTCACAGCACGGCTAATCACCGGTTGGTTCTCGATCCGGTTGGAATAGGATTTACTATCCTTTTGCGTCTGTCACTAACGCCCAGCCTTCAGGAGTTTGAAGCTCGTCACAGTCATTCAATCCTAGAATCCTACTCGGAATACCACAGACAAGGTTTAGACCTTCCGGATTCTCATGAATGCCGCCGTCAGTTCTAGCTTATACCACGGAGATTCTGATTAAAGAATCTAAGAGATGCTCATTCAATCGGATATAGAACGGAGGTGGTTGTCAATCACACGTTCGTGGTTTGAGGAAGGTGATGAATGTCACAGATCATCACCTTCATCATAGTTAAGCGCGAATAAACATCTTAGATAGGAACAAGCGTGTTTGAATGGAAAACAGAGATACTTGCATTAATTCATCGAGACACAGCAGAGCTCCTCACCCCCAATAATGGGGTTTAGAGACTCATGCCGTCAGAGAATACAAAGTTTTTATCTGAAATGTCATGAGATACAAAATAAGTCTCTAAAAGTTGTTTAAATACTAAACTAGTAGCCTAAGTTTACAAAAATTGGATAAACTATGATGGATGATGCAGAGATCCACTTCTGGGGCCCACTTGGTGTGTGCTGGGGCTGAGACTTAAGCAATTCACGTGCAGAGGCCATTTGTGGAGTTGAACACCAGTTTTTATGCCAGTTTGGGCGTTCAACTCCAGCTTTTGATCCTTTTCTGGCGCTGGACGCCAGAATTGGGCAGAGGACTGGCGTTGAACGCCAGTTTACGTCGTCTATTCTTGTGCAAAGTATGGACTATTATATATTGCTGGAAAGCCCTGGATGTCTACTTTCCAACGCAATTGGAAGCATGCCATTTCAAGTTCTGTAGCTCCAGAAAATCCACTTTGAGTGCAGGGAGGTCAGAATCCAACAGCATCAGCAGTCCTTTTTCAGCCTGAATCAGATTTTTGCTCAGCTCCTTCAATTTCAGCCAGAAAAATACCTGAAATTACAGAAAAACACACAACTCATAGTAAAGTCCAGAAATATGAATTTTTCCTAAAAACTAATAGAAATAGACTAAAAACTAACTAAAACATACTCAAAACTATATGAAATTATCCCCAAAAAGCGTATAAAATATCCGCTCATCACAACACCAAACTTAAACTGTTGCTTGTCCTCAAGCAACTAGACAAATAAAATAGAAGACTAATAGGTTGAGAAGCAATAATATCTCAGAGTTTTTGATTGAAGCTCATATCCTAATTAGATGAGCGGGACTAGTAGCTTTTTGCTTCTGAACAGTTTTGGCATCTCACTTTATCCATTGAAGCTCAGAGTGATTGGCATCTATAGGAACTCAGAATTCAGATAGTGTTATTGATTCTCTTAGTTTAGTGTGATGATTCTTGAACACAGCTTCTTTATGAGTCTTGGCCGTGGCCCTAAGCACTTTGTTTTCCAGTATTACTACCGGATACATGAATGCCACAGACACATAACTGGGTGAACCTTTTCAGATTGTGACTCAGCTTTGCTAAAGTCCCCAATTAGAGGTGTCCAGAGTTCTTAAGCACACTCTTCTTTTTGCTTTGGACCTTGACTTTAACCGCTCAGTCTCAAGTTTTCACTTGACACCTGCACGCCACAAGCACATGGTTAGGGACAGCTTGGTTTAGCCGCTTAGACCAGGATTTTAGTCCTTTAGGCCCTCCTATCCACTGATGCTCAAAGCCTTGGGATCCTTTTTATTTGCCCTTGCCTTTTGGTTTTAAGAGCTTTTGGCTTTTTCTGCTTGCTTTTTTTTTTTTTCTGCAAGCTTTGTTCTTTGTTGCTTTTTCTTGCTTCAAGAATCATTTTTATGATTTTCAGATTCTCAATAACATGTCTCATGTTCATCATTCTTTCAAGAGCCAACATATTTAACAGTCTTAAACAACAAATTCAAAAGATATATGCACTGTTCAAGCATTCATTCAGAAGACAGAAAGCATTGCCACCACATTTAACTAATTAGAATTTCTCTTATTAAAACTCGAAATTTTATTGCTTCTTATTCAAAAGATCTACTACTTTATTCATGTTTGCTGATGATGAGAAAAATAAACTATAGCTTAATTGGAGATAAAATCAAAATAGATACTAATTACTACTATATGACTCCTAAGGTAAAATTAAAATAAGACACTTTTTGACATTGTTTTTAGTATGTTTTTAGTAGGATCTAGTTACTTTTAGGGATGTTTTTAATAGATTTTGTGTTAAATTCATATTTCTGGACTTTACTATGAGTTTGTGTGTTTTTCTGTGATTTCAGGTATTTTCTGGCTGAAATTGAGGGACTTGAGCAGAAATCAGATTCAGAGGTTGAAAAAGGACTGCTCAGTAATGTGAATTTGGACCTTGACTTTAACCGCTCAGTCTCAAGTTTTCACTTGACACTTACACGCCACAAGCACATGGTTAGGGACAGCTTGGTTTAGCCGCTTAGACCAGGATTTTATTCCTTTAGGCCCTCCTATCCACTGATGCTCAAAGCCTTGGGATCCTTTTTATTTGCCCTTGCCTTTTGGTTTTAAGGGTTATTGGCTTTTTGCTTTTGCCTCTTGGTTTTAAGAGCTTTTGGCTTTTTCTGCTTGCTTTTTCTTTCTATTTTTTTTTCGCCTATTTTTTTTTTTCTGCAAGCTTTGCTCTTTGCTGCTTTTTCTTGCTTCAAGAATCATTTTTATGATTTTTCAGATTATCAAATAACATGTCTCCTAGTCATCATTCTTTCAAGAGACAACATATTTAACATTCTTAAACAACAACTTCAAAACACATATGCACTGTTCAAGCATACATTCAGAAAACAAGAAGCATTATCACCACATCAATATAATTAAACTAAGTTCAAGGATAAATTCAAAACTCATGTACTTCTTGTTCTTTTGAATTAAAACAGTTTTTATTTTAAGAGAGGTGATGGATTCATAGGACATTCATAACTTTAAGACAGAGTTACTAACTACTAATGATCATGTAATGAAGACACAAACATAGATAAGCACATAACATAGAAAATGAAAAACAGAGAAAGTAAGAACAAGGAATGAGTCCACCTTAGTGATGTCCTTGAGCTCTTCTATGTCTCTTCCTTGCCTTGGCTGCTCCTCCTTCATTGCTTTTAGATCTTCTCTGATTTCATGAAGGATGATGGAGTGCTCTTGATGTTCCACCCTTAGTTGCTTCCAATAATTGTGTGGAAGAAAATGTATCCCCTGAGGTATCTCAGGGATCTCTTGATTTGCAGTCAAATGTTCTACCACTGAGCTATAGACCCTTGATGGAAGCTTTTGTCTTCCCTTTCCTCTTTCTAGAGGTTTCTCTGGCCTTAGGTGCCATCAATGGTTATGGAAAAAACAAAAAAGCTATGCTTTTACCACACCAAACTTAGAATGTTGCTCGCCCTCGAGCAAAAGAAGAAAGAATAGAAGAAGAAGAAGAGGATATGGAGGAGATGGATGGAGGTGTGTATTCGGCCATATGGGTGGGATTGGGTGGGAGAGAGAGATGTTGAATTTTGAAGGTAGTGGTTGTATGGATGTGAGTGGTAAATGGAAAAAAAGAAGGGATGATCATGAATGGAAAGAGAGATGATGAGGTAGGTGGGGATCCTGTGGGGTCCACAGATCCTGAGATGATCCTGTGGGGTCCACAGATCCTGAGGTGTCAAGGCATTTACATCCCTGCACCAATTTAGGCATGTAAAATGCCCTTGCACACAACTCTGGGCGTTCAGCGCCAGGTTGGTGCCCATTTTGGGCGTTCAACGCCCCTTTGCTGCCATTTCTGGCGTTGAACGCCAGAACCATGCTTGTTCTGGGCGTTCAGCGCCAGGATGCTCCCATTCTGGGCGTTCAGCGCCAGAACTATGCTCTGTTCTGGCGTTTGAACGCCAGACAGATACTCCTCCAGGGTGTGATTTTTCTTCTGCTGTTTTTGATTCCGTTTTCAATTTTTATATTTATTTTGTGACTCCACATGATCATGAACCTAAGAAAACATGAAAAACAATAAAAATAAGAATTAGATAAACATTGGGTTGCCTCCCAACAAGCGCTTCTTTAATGTCAATAGCTTGACAGTGGGCTCTCATGGAGCCTCACAGATGTGCAGAGCTTTGTTGAGACTCTCCAACACCAAACTTAGAGTTTGGATATGGGAGTTCAACACCAAACTTAGAGTTTGGTTGTGGCCTCCCAACACCAAACTTAGAGTTTGACTGTGGGGGCTCTGGTTGACTCTGCTTTGAGAGAAGCTTTTCATGCTTCCTCTTCATGGTTGCAGAGGGAGATCCTTGAGTTTTAAACACAAGGGAGTCCTCATTCCATTGAAGGACTATTTCACCTCTGTCAACATCAATCACAGCTCTTGCAGTGGCCAGGAAAGGTCTCCCTAGGATGATGGATTCATCCTCTTCCTTTCCAGTATCCAGGACTATGAAATCAGTAGGTATGTAAAGGCCCTCAACCTTTACTAATACATCTTCTACTTGTCCATAAGCCTGTTTTCTTGAGCTGTCTGCCATCTCTAGTGAGATTTTAGCAGCTTGCACCCCATAGATTCCTAGTTTCTCTATTACAGAGAGGGGCATGAGGTTTATTCCTGAACCAAGGTCACACAGAGCCTTAAAGATCATGGTGCCTATGGTACAAGGTATTATGAACTTTCCAGGATCCTGTCTCTTCTGAGGCAATGTCAGTTGATCCAGATCACTTAGTTCATTGATGAACAAGGGAGGTTCAACTTCCCAAGCATCAATGCCAAATAATTTGGCATTCAGCTTCATGATTGCACCAAGAAACTTGGCAGTTTGCTCTTCAGTAACATCCTCATTCTCTTCAGAAGAGGAATACTCATCAGAGCTCATGAAGGGCATAAGGAGGTTCAATGGAATCTCTATGGTCTCTAGATGAGTCTCAGATTCCTTTGGTTCCTCAGAGGGAAGCTCCTTATTGACCACTGGACGTCCCAGGGGGTCTTCCTCCTTCGGATTCATGTCCTCTCCTCTCCTCACAGGTTCGGTCATGGCGCTTATGTCAATGGCCTTGCACTCTCCTTTTGGATTCTCTTCTGTATTGCTTGGGAGAGTACTAGGAGGGATTTCAGTGATCCTTTTACTCAGCTGGCCCACTTGTGCTTCCAGATTTCTAATGGAAGACCTTGTTTCATTCATGAAACTCACAGTGGCCTTGGATAGATCAGAGACTAGATTTGCTAAATTAGAAGTATTTTGTTCAGAGTTCTCTGTCTGTTGCTGAGTGGATGATGGAAAAGGTTTATTATTGTTAAACCTGTTTCTTCCACCATTATTAAAGCCTTGTTGAGGCTTTTGATCCTTCCATGAGAAATTTGGATGATTTCTCCATGATGAGTTATAGGTGTTTCCATAAGGTTCACCTAAGTAGTTCACCTCTGCTATTGCAGGGTTCTCAGGATCATAAGCTTCTTCTTCAGGAGAAGCCTCTTGAGTACTGTTGGATGCAGCTTGCATTCCATGCAGACTCTGAGAGATCATATTGACTTGCTGAGTCAATATTTTGTTCTGAGCCAATATGGCATTCAGAGTATCAACTTCAAGAGCTCCCTTCTTCATAGGCGTCCCATTACTCACAGGATTCCTTTCAGAAGTGTACATGAACTGGTTATTAGCAACCATGTCAATGAGTTCTTGAGCTTCTGCAGGTGGTTTCTTTAGGTGAATGGATCCACCTGCAGAAGTGTCCAGTGACATCTTTGATAGCTCAGATAAACCATCATAGAATATATCCAGGATGGTCCATTCTGAAAGCATGTCAGAAGGACACTTTTTGGTCAACTGTTTGTATCTTTCCCAAGCTTCATAGAGGGATTCACCTTCTTTCTGTCTGAAGGTTTGAACATTAGCTCTAAGCTTGCTCAGCTTTTGAGGAGAAAAGTACTTGGCTAAGAAAGCCGTGACCAGCTTATCCCAAGAGTTCAGGCTGTCTTTGGGTTGAGAATCCAACCATAATCTAGCTCTGTCTCTTACAGCAAAAGGGAAAAGCATGAGCCTGTAGACTTCAGGATCTACTCCATTAGTCTTAACAGTATCACATATCTGCAAGAATTCAGTTAAGAACTGAAAAGGATCTTCAGATGGAAGTCCATGAAACTTGCAGTTCTGCTGCATCAGAGAAACTAATTGAGGTTTCAGCTCAAAGTTGTTTGCTCCAATGGCAGGAATGGAGATGCTTCTTCCATGTAAATTGGAATTAGGTGCAGTAAAGTCACCAAGCATTCTCCTTGCATTGTTGTTGGGTTCGGCTGCCATTTCCTTTATTTGTTCGAAATTTTCAATCAAGTTGTCTCTGGATTGTTGTAATTTAGCTTCTCTTAATTTTCTCTTCAGAGTCCTTTCAGGTTCTGGATAAGCTTCAACAAGAATGCCTTTTTCTCTGTCACTGATCATAAGAAAGAGGAGAGAAAAAGAAAAGAAGAGGAATCCTCTATGTCACAGTAAAGAGGATCCTTATTATTAGTAGAAGAAAAGAAGAAGAAAATCTGAACTCAGAGAGAGGGGGTTCGGATTTTTGGAGAGTTGAAGGAAAGATGTTAGTATATCAATAAACAAATAGAAGAAGATGAGAGGGGGAGGTGAATTTTCGAAAACAATTTTTTTTTTTGAAAAAGAGTTAGTGATTTTCGAAAATAGTTTTTGAAAAAGGTTAGTATTTTTTTTCGAAATTTTTTTTAAATAAAAAATAATTTAGTTAATAAAAAAGAAATTTTTGAAAAAGAGGGAAGATATTTTCGAAAATTAGAGAGAGAGAGTTAGTTAGGTAGTTTTGAAAAAGTTAAGAAACAAACAAAAAGTTAGTTAGTTAGTTGAAACAAATTTGAAAAGATAAGAAGTTGGGAAGTTAGAGAAGATATTTTGAAATCAAATTTTGAAAAAGATAAGATAAGAAGATATTTTTTTGATTTTTTTTTGAATTTTTATGAAAACGTGAAAATTATGCAATGCATGAAATTTTTAGATCAAAACATGTGATGCATGCAAGAATGCTATGAATGTCAAGATGAACACCAAGAACACTTTGAATGTCAAGATGAACATCATAGACACAATTTTGAAAAATTTTTAATGCAAAGAAAACATGCAAGACACCAAACTTAGAATTCTTTAATGCTTAGACACTAAGAATTCAAGAATGCATATGAAAAACAATAAAAGACACAAAACAAAAAATCATCAAGATCAAACAAGAAGACTTACCAAGAACAACTTGAAGATCATGAAGAACACTATTAATGCATGATATTTTCGAAAAAATGCAAGATGCATATGCAATTGACACCAAACTTATAACATGACTCAAGACTCAAACAGGAAACACAAAAATATTTTTGATTTTTATGATTTTCTAATTTTTTTTTGGATTTTTATTTTATATTTTCGAAAAACTATTTTGGAAAAGAAAAATAAGGATTCCAAAATTTTCAATATGAATTCCAGGAATCTTATGCTCTAAAGCTCCAATCAAAGGGTCAGGCATGGCTCAATAGCCAGCCAAGCTTTAGTATGTAACTCAGACATGACACGCCTGACATTCCTTACATTCAACAGCCAATTGGCTAAGAAAGATAAAGAAGCTCTTCTCTTGGGTATAAGGATTGAGACATGGCTTTACAGCCAGCCAGGCTTCAACATGCTTCATGAAACGCTAGAATTCATTCTTAAAAATTCTGAAACCATAGAATAATTTATTTTTGAAAACATATTTTTTTTTTTGAAAATATTGTTATTATTTTTTTTCGAAAACAGATGAGAAAATTTTAGAAATATTTTTGAAAAATTTTTGAAAATAAAATAAAAAGAAAATTACCTAATCTGAGCAACAAGATGAACCGTCAGTTGTCCATACTCGAACAATCCCCGGCAACGGCGCCAAAAACTTGGTGCACGAAATTGTGATCTCCAGGCTCGAACAAATCCTGGTAATGGCTCCAAAGCTTGGTGCTCTGATCTTAATTCATGATTGTCACAACTTCGATACAACTAACCAGCAAGTGCACTGGGTCGTCCAAGTAATACCTTACGTGAGTAAGGGTCGAATCCCACGGAGATTGTTGGTATGAAGCAAGCTATGGTCACCTTGTAAATCTCAGTCAGGCAGATATAAAGTGATAATGGTGTTTTCGAATATTATATAATAAAATAGGGATAGAGATACTTATGTAAACATTGGTAGGAATTTCAGATAAGCGAATGGAGATGCTTTTCGTTCCTCTGAACCTCTGCTTTCCTGCTATCTTCATCCAATCAGTCTTACTCCTTTCCATGGCTGGCTTTATGTGATACATCACCACTGTCAACGGCTACTTTCGGTCATCTCACGGGAAAATGATCCAATGCCCTGTCACGGCACGGCTAATCGTCTGGAGGCATCACCCTTGCCAATGGCTTCATCTTATCCTCTCAGTGAATAATATGCTCACGCACCCTGTCACGGCACGGCTATTCATCTGTCGGTTCTCGATCATGCTGGAATAGGATTTACTATCCTTTTGCGTCTATCACTAACGCCCAGCAATCGCGAGTTTGAAGCTCGTCACAGTCATTCAATCATTGAATCCTACTCGGAATACCATAGACAAGGTTTAGACTTTCCGGATTCTCTTGAATGCCGCCATCATTCTAGCTTACGCCACTTGTTCTGAAAAGATGCCAAAAACTTGGTGCACGAATTGTGAGTCACACTTTTCACAACGCGTACCACTAACCAGCAAGTGCACTGGGTCGTCCAAGTAATACCTCACGTGAGTAAGGGTCGAATCCCACGGAGATTGTTGGTTTGAAGCAATCTATGGTTATCTTGTAAATCTTAGTCAGGAAGTCAATTTTGTTTATCAGTTGAATTGCGAATAACCAAGAGATCATAAATTAAAGGTTACTTGTTGTGCAGTAATGGAGAATATGTTGGAGTTTTGGAGATGCTTTGTCTTCTGAATCTCTGCTTTCCTCTGTCTTCTGATTCACGCACGCACGTCCTCCTATGGCAAGCTGTGTGTTGGTGGATCATCGTTGTCAATGGCTACCTTCCATCCTTCCAGTGAAAACTACGCTCATGCGCTCTGTCACAGCACGGCTAATCACCGGTTGGTTCTCGATCCGGTTGGAATAGGATTTACTATCCTTTTGCGTCTGTCACTAACGCCCAGCCTTCAGGAGTTTGAAGCTCGTCACAGTCATTCAATCCTAGAATCCTACTCGGAATACCATGGAGATTCTGATTAAAGAATCTAAGAGATGCTCATTCAATCGGATATAGAACGGAGGTGGTTGTCAATCACACGTTCGTGGTTTGAGGAAGGTGATGAATGTCACAGATCATCACCTTCATCATAGTTAAGCGCGAATAAACATCTTAGATAGGAACAAGCGTGTTTGAATGGAAAACAGAGATACTTGCATTAATTCATCGAGACACAGCAGAGCTCCTCACCCCCCAACAATGGGGTTTAGAGACTCATGCCGTCAGAGAATAAAAAGTTTTTATCTGAAATGTCATGAGATACAAAATAAGTCTCTAAAAGTTGTTTAAATACTAAACTAGTAGCCTAAGTTTACAAAAATTGGATAAACTATGATGGATGATGCAGAGATCCACTTCTGGGGCCCACTTGGTGTGTGCTGGGGCCCACTTGGTGTGTGCTGGGGCTGAGACTTAAGCAATTCACGTGCAGAGGCCATTTGTGGAGTTGAACGCCAGTTTTTATGCCAGTTTGGGCGTTCAACTCCAGCTTTTGATCCTTTTCTGGCGCTGGACGCCAGAATTGGGCAGAGGACTGGCGTTGAACGCCAGTTTACGTCGTTTATTCTTGTGCAAAGTATGGACTATTATATATTGCTGGAAAGCCCTGGATGTCTACTTTCCAACGCAATTGGAAGCATGCCATTACGAGTTCTGTAGCTCCAGAAAATCCACTTTGAGTGCAGGGAGGTCAGAATCCAACAGCATCAGCAGTCCTTTTTCAGCTTGAATCAGATTTTTGCTCAGCTCCTTCAATTTCAGCCAGAAAAATACCTGAAATTACAGAAAAACACACAACTCATAGTAAAGTCCAGAAATATGAATTTTTCCTAAAAACTAATAGAAATAGACTAAAAACTAACTAAAACATACTCAAAACTATATGAAATTATCCCCAAAAAGCGTATAAAATATCCGCTCATCACAACACCAAACTTAAACTGTTGCTTGTCCTCAAGCAACTAGACAAATAAAATAGAAGACTAATAGGTTGAGAAGCAATAATATCTCAGAGTTTTTGATTGAAGCTCATATCCTAATTAGATGAGCGGGACTAGTAGCTTTTTGCTTCTGAACAGTTTTGGCATCTCACTTTATCCATTGAAGCTCAGAGTGATTGGCATCTATAGGAACTCAGAATTCAGATAGTGTTATTGATTCTCTTAGTTTAGTGTGATGATTCTTGAACACAGCTTCTTTATGAGTCTTGGCCGTGGCCCTAAGCACTTTGTTTTCCAGTATTACTACCGGATACATGAATGCCACAGACACATAACTGGGTGAACCTTTTCAGATTGTGACTCAGCTTTGCTAAAGTCCCCAATTAGAGGTGTCCAGAGTTCTTAAGCACACTCTTCTTTTTGCTTTGGACCTTGACTTTAACCGCTCAGTCTCAAGTTTTCACTTGACACCTGCACGCCACAAGCACATGGTTAGGGACAGCTTGGTTTAGCCGCTTAGACCAGGATTTTAGTCCTTTAGGCCCTCCTATCCACTGATGCTCAAAGTCTTGGGATCCTTTTTATTTGCCCTTGCCTTTTGGTTTTAAGAGCTTTTGGCTTTTTCTGCTTGCTTTTTTTTTTTCTGCAAGCTTTGTTCTTTGCTGCTTTTTCTTGCTTCAAGAATCATTTTTATGATTTTCAGATTCTCAATAACATGTCTCATGTTCATCATTCTTTCAAGAGCCAACATATTTAACAGTCTTAAACAACAAATTCAAAAGATATATGCACTGTTCAAGCATTCATTCAGAAGACAGAAAGCATTGCCACCACATTTAACTAATTAGAATTTCTCTTATTAAAACTCGAAATTTTATTGCTTCTTATTCAAAAGATCTACTACTTTATTCATGTTTGCTGATGATGAGAAAAATAAACTATAGCTTAATTAGAGATAAAATCAAAATAGATACTAATTACTACTATATGACTCCTAAGGTAAAATTAAAATAAGAACAGTTATCACAGAGTTAAGGCTAAGATTAGAACTCAACAACCTTGAGGTTTGGGAAGTGGATGTTCCTCTAGTCTGTGAGGTGCTTGGTCCTTCAAGAGAGAATTTCTGGCGCTTCAGTTCCTTTAAATCACGCCCTTGCTCCTCTTGGAGTGGGTTGTTTTCCTTTAGGGGCCATGATCTTAGTGATCACGGATAAGCACACCAAACTTAGAGCTTTGCTTGTCCTCAAGCAAAAGAAAAAGAAGGAGATGGGTAGAAGGAGAGCTCCTCCCCACCATCCTGGCGTTTGAACGCCCAAACACTGCCTGTTTTGGGCGTTCAACGCCCAAATGCTGCTCTCCTGGGCGTTCAACGCCCAGTTGTTGCCCTTTTCTGGCGTTGAACGCCAGATAGCTATCCTTACTGGCGTTCAGCGCCCACTGGATGCCCATTTTGGGCGCTGAACGCCCAAAATGGCCTTCACTGGCGTTTTCTTGCCAGTAAGCTCCCTATCTCTGTTTTGTGTGTAGATTCCTTCTGTAACCCTGTAAACTTATGCAAATGATTCTTTACCTTAGTGTCAGTGAACTTTATATAAACAAATAAAAATAAAAATAGGGCAAAAATGCTTAGAGGATTGTTGCCCCATGGCTGGGTTGCCTCCCAACAAGCGCTTCTTTATTGTCTTTAGCTGGACCTTGCTGAGCTTTTAATCTAGCTTCAGCCTTGAGCATTCTTGCTCAATGTTGCCCTCAAGATAATGCTTGATTCTCTGTCCATTGACAATGAACTTCTTATCAGAATCAATATCTTGAAGCTCCACATAACCATATGGTGATACACTTGTAATCACGTATGGTCCCCTCCACCGGGATTTCAGTTTCCCGGGGAATAGCCTGAGTCTAGAGTTAAACAACAGAACCTTCTGTCCTGGTTCAAAGATTCTAGATGACAGCTTTCTGTCATGCCATTTTTTTTATTTTTCTTTATAAAGCTTGGCATTTTCGAAAGCTGTGAATCTGAATTCCTCTAGCTCATTTAGCTGGAGCAATCGTTTTTCTCCTGCTAGTTTGGCATCAAAGTTTAGGAATCTGGTTGCCCAGTAGGCCTTGTGTTCCAGTTCCACGGGCAGGTGACATGCCTTACCATACACGAGTTGGTATGGAGAGGTCCCTATAGGGGTCTTGAATGCTGTTCTGTAAGCCCACAGAGCATCATCCAAGCTTCGTGCCCAATCCTTTCTACGGGTATTTACTGTCCGTTCCAGGATTCTCTTTAATTCTCTGTTAGAGACTTCAGCTTGCCCATTGGTTTGTGGATGATATGGAGTGGCCACCTTGTGGCGAATTCCATACCGAACCATGGCAGAGTAAAGCTGTTTATTGCAGAAGTGAGTGCCCCCATCACTGATTAACACTCTAGGGACACCAAACCTGCTAAAGATATGTTTCTGGAGGAACTTCAGCACTGTTTTAGTATCATTGGTGGGTGTGGCAATAGCCTCAACCCATTTTGATACATAGTCAACTGCCACCAGAATATAAGTGTTTGAATATGATGGTGGAAAAGGTCCCATGAAGTCAATTCCCCATACGTCAAACAACTCAATTTCCAAGATTCCTTGTTGAGGCATGGCGTAACCATGAGGCAGATTACCAGCTCTTTGGCAACTGTCACAATTACGTACAAACTCTCAGGAATCTTTATAGAGTGTGGGCCAATAGAAGCCACATTGGAGGACCTTGGTGGCTGTTCGCTCACCTCCGAAATGGCCTCCATATTGAGATCCGTGGCAATGCCATAGGATTCTCTGTGCTTCCTCTCTGGGGACACACCTACGGATAATTCCGTCTGCACATCTCTTAAAGAGATAGGGTTCATCCCACAAGTAGTACTTTGCATCAGTGACTAATTTCTTCTTTTGTATTCTATTGTACTCCTTGGGTATGAACCGTGCAGCTTTATAGTTTGCAATATCGGCAAACCATGGTGCTTCCTGAATGGCAAATAGATGCTCATCAGGGAACGTCTCAGAGATCTCAAGAAAGGGGAGGGACGTCCCTTCCACTGGCTCTATCCGGGACAGATGATCAGCCACTTGGTTCTCTGTCCCTTTTCTGTCTCTTATTTCTATATCAAACTCTTGCAGAAGCAATACCCATCTGATGAGCCTGGGTTTTGAATCCTGCTTTGTGAGTAGATATTTAAGAGCAGCATGATCAGTATACACAATCACTTTTGATCCTACTAAGTATGATCTAAACTTGTCAATGGCGTAAACCACTGCAAGTAGTTCTTTTTCTGTGGTTGTGTAATTTTTCTGGGCATCATTTAGAACGCGACTGGCATAATAAATGACATGCAGAAGCTTGTCATGCCTCTGTCCCAATACTGCACCAATGGCATGATCACTGGCATCACACATTAACTCAAATGGCAATGTCCAGTCTGGTGCAGAAATGACTGGTGCTGTGACCAGCTTAGCTTTCAGCGTTTCAAACGCCTGCAGGCATGCTGTGTCAAACACAAATGGCGTGTCAGCAGCTAGCAGATTTCTTAGAGGTTTTGCGATTTTTGAAAAATCCTTTATAAACCTCCTATAGAATCCTGCATGCCCCAGAAAGCTTCTGATTGCCTTAACATTGACAGGTGGTGGTAATTTTTCAATTACCTCTATTTTTGCTTGATCCACCTCTATTCCCTTGTTTGAGATTTTATGCCCAAGAACAATTCCTTCAGTCACCATGAAGTGACACTTTTCCCAGTTTAAAACTAGGTTGGTTTCTTGGCATCTTTTCAGAACAAGTTTCAGGTGATCAAGACAGGAGCTGAATGAGTCTCCATATACTGAGAAGTCATCCATGAAGACTTCCAGAAATTTTTCCACCATGTCAGAGAAAATAGAGAGCATGCATCTCTGGAAGGTTGCAGGCGCATTACATAGCCCAAATGGCATCCTTCTATAAGCAAACACTCCAGATGGACATGTGAATGCTGTTTTCTCTTGATCCTGGGGATCTACTGCAATCTGGTTATAGCCTGAATAGCCATCCAAAAAGCAGTAATAATCATGACCTGCTAGTCTCTCTAGCATCTGGTCTATGAATGGTAAAGGAAAATGATCCTTTCTGGTGGCTGTATTGAGCCTTCTGTAGTCAATACACATGCGCCACCCTGTAACTGTTCTTGTAGGAACCAGTTCATTCTTTTCATTATGAATCACTGTCATGCCTCCCTTTTTTGGGACGACTTGAACAGGGCTCACCCAGGGGCTATCAGAAATGGGATAAATAATCCCAGCCTCTAGTAATTTGGTGACCTCTTTCTGCACTACTTTCTTCATGGCTGGATTTAGCCGCCTCTGTGGTTGAACCACTGGTTTGGCATTATCCTCCAATAGGATTTTGTGCATGCATCTAGCTGGGCTTATGCCCTTAAGGTCACCTATGGACCACCCAAGAGCTGTCTTGTGTGTCCTTAGCACTTGAATAAGTGCTTCCTCTTCCTGTGAATTTAAAGCAGAGCTTATGATCACTGGAAAAGTGTCACCTTCTCCCAGAAATGCGTATTTCAAGGATGGTGGTAGTGGCTTGAGCTCGGGTTTAGGAGGTTTTTCCTCTTTCAGAAGAAAGTTCAGAGGCTCTTTCATGTCCTCTGAATCCTCCAAATCAGGCTGAACATCTTTAAAGATGTCTTCCAACTCTGATTCGAGACTCTCAGCCATGTTGATCTCTTCTACCAAAGAGTCAATGAGATCAACTTTCATGCAGTCTGTTGATGTGTCTGGATGCTGCATGGCTTTGACAGCGTTCAACTTAAACTCATCATCATTGACTCTCAGGGTTATTTCCCCCTGTTGGACATCAATGAGGGATCGTCCAGTTGCTAGGAAGGGTCTTCCTAGAATGAGAGTAGCACTCTTGTGCTACTCCATTTCCAGCACAACAAAGTCAGTGGGAAAGGCGAATGGCCCAACTCTGACAATCATGTCCTCAATCACGCCTGATGGGTATTTAGTGGAACCATCAGCAAGTTGGAGACATATCCGGGTTGGTTTAACTTCTTCAGTTAAGCCAAGCTTCCTGATAGTGGATGCAGGTATCAGGTTGATGCTTGCCCCAAGATCGCATAAAGCTGTCTTGGTGCAATCACCTTCTAATATGCATGGTATCAGAAAACTCCCAGGGTCTTTAAGCTTTTCAGGAAAGCTTTTCAGAATGACTGCACTGCATTCTTCAGTGAGGAGAACTCTTTCTGTTTCTCTCCACTCCTTTTTATGACTCAAGATCTCTTTCATGAACTTGGCATAAGAAGGTATTTGCTCAAGTGCCTCTGCAAATGGAATCTTTATTTCAAGAGTCCTTAGATAATCTGCAAAGCGAGCAAATTGCTTATCCTGCTCCTCTTTCCGGAGTTTTTGAGGATAAGGTATCTTGGCTTTATATTCCTCAACCTTAGTGGTTAAAGAAGCCTTTTTAGAGGGGTTGTTATCAGCACTTGTGTGTGTCTGATCCCTCACTGGCAATTGAGTGCCAGAGTCAGCAGCTGGAGTGACGTTAAACGTCAGCTCACTGTCTGTTCCTGGCGCCTGAACGCCAGGAATGTGCCCATTTTGGGCGTTCAACGCTGGATTCTGCCCCATTTGGGCGTTCAACGCCAGATTCTTGCCCATTTCTGGCGTTGAACGCCAATCCTGCCTTGTTTCTGGCGCTGAACGCCAGTTTTGGGCATGGTCTGGGCGTTCAGCGCCAGCCTTCCACCCATTTTCTGGCGTTTTGGTGCCAGAATTATTTTTCCCTGGGCTCTTACTGTCCTCAGGTGAATCTTTGGTGGGTTGCTCATTTCTTGAATTTTTGATGCCTTGAGGTGGGGTATTTAATGTTTTCCCACTTCTTAATTGAACTGCTTGGCATTCTTCTGCTATTTGCCTTGATAGCTGCTGCTTTGTTTGCTTAAACTGTTCGTCCATATGTATATTAGCTATCCTTGTCTCCTGTAGCCTGTCCTTGAATTCACCTAGCTGCTTTGTTAGAAAATCCAATTGCTGATTGAATTCAGCAGCTTGTTTTACAGTACTGAATTCAGCAGTTACTGTTTTAACCTCTTCATTCATGGAAGGGTTGCTGCTTAGATACAGATGTTGATTCCTGGCAACTGTATCAATGAGCTCTTGAGCCTCTTCAATTGTCTTTCTCATATGGATAGATCCACCAGCTGAGTAATCTAGAGACATCTGAGCTCCTTCTGCAAGCCCATAGTAGAAGATGTCTAACTGAACCCACTCTGAAAACATTTCAGAGGGGCATTTTCGTAGCATCTCTCTGTATCTCTCCCAGGCATCATAAAGAGATTCATTATCTCCTTGTTTAAAGCCTTGGATGTCCAGCCTTAGCTGTGTCATCCTTTTTGGAGGAAAATACTGATTCAGGAATTTTTCTGTCAGCTGTTTCCATGTTCTTATGCTGGCCTTAGGTTGGTTATTTAACCACCTCTTAGCTTGATATTTTACAGCAAATGGAAATAGTAATAGTATGTAGACATCCTGATCTATTTCCTTATCATGTACTGTGTCAGCAATTTGTAAAAATTGTGCCAGAAACTCTGTAGGTTCTTCCTGTGGAAGACCGGAATACTGGCAACTTTGCTGCACCATGATAATGAGCTGAGGATTCAACTCAAAGCTACTAACTCCAATGGAGGGTATGCATATGCTACTCCCATATGAAGCAGTAGAGGCGTTAGAATATGACCCCAGAGTCCTCCTGGACTGTTCATTTCCACTTATGTCCATGATGGATATATGGATATAACTTGGACTGATTTATCTTTTTATTTATTTTATTTTATAAGAAGTAAATACTTAAATAAAATAAAATAACTAAAAAGAATTTGAATTTTGAAATTAAAATTTTTTTTTTCGTAAAAGGAAATAAAAATTAATTAGTTAAAAAAAAAGAAATTTTTGAAAAAGAGGGAAGATATTTTCGAAAATTAGAGAGAGAGAGTTAGTTAGGTAGTTTTGAAAAAGTTAAGAACCAAACAAAAAGTTAGTTGGTTAGTTGAAACAAATTTTGAAAAGATAAGAAGTTAGGAAGTTAGAAGAGATATTTTGAAAAGATATTTTTGAATTTAGTGAGGAGAGAGAAAAACAATAAGATAGTACAAGATTTAAAATTTTTAGATCTAATGCTCCTTGTTTTTGAAAATTTTGGAGGGAAAACACCAAGGAACACCAAACTTAAAAATTTTAAGATCAAGACACAAGGAAAACTCAAGAACACTTTGAAGACTCACAAGAACACAAGAACATTAAGAAAGAACACCAACTTAAAATTTTTAGAAAACCAAACCAAAATTTTCGAAAACCAAAGAGAAATCAACAAGAAAACACCAAACTTAAATTTTGGCACAAGATTTAATAGAAAAAATATTATTTATGAAAAAGAAGGTTTTGAAAAGAATATAAAAGACTCTAACCCAATTACCAAGAACACAGATTAACGCTCTAGCCAAATGAGTTATGAAAATTTTCGAAAATTTTAAGAAAGATTATTTTTGAAAATACCAAACTTAAAGTTTGGCACAGGATTTAACAGAAAAATTATTTTTGAAAAAGGTTTTTAAAAAAATATGATAGCCAATTACCATGAACATAAACACCACGTTCTAATTAACTGAGCTATAAATTTAAAGTGTTTTAACAAGGGATAAATAGTAAAAGACTCTAAACCAAAAAGAGAAAATTTTTCCTAATCTAAGCAACAAAATAAGCCGTTAGTTGTCCAAACACGAACAATCCCCGGCAACGGCGCCAAAAACTTGGTGCACGAATTGTGAGTCACACTTTTTACAACGCGTACCACTAACCAGCAAGTGCACTGGGTCGTCCAAGTAATACCTCACGTGAGTAAGGGTCGAATCCCACGGAGATTGTTGGTTTGAAGCAATCTATGGTTATCTTGTAAATCTTAGTCAGGAAGTCAATTTTGTTTATCAGTTGAATTGCGAATAACCAAGAGATCATAAATTAAAGGTTACTTGTTGTGCAGTAATGGAGAATATGTTGGAGTTTTGGAGATGCTTTGTCTTCTGAATCTCTGCTTTCCTCTGTCTTCTGATTCACGCACGCACGTCCTCATATGGCAAGCTGTGTGCTGGTGGATCACCGTTGTCAATGGCTACCTTCCATCCTTCCAGTGAAAACTACGCTCACGCGCTCTGTCACAGCACGGCTAATCACCGGTTGGTTCTCGATCCGGTTGGAATAGGATTTACTATCCTTTTGCGTCTGTCACTAACGCCCAGCCTTCAGGAGTTTGAAGCTCGTCACAGTCATTCAATCCTAGAATCCTACTCGGAATACCACAGACAAGGTTTAGACCTTCCGGATTCTCATGAATGCCGCCGTCAGTTCTAGCTTATACCACGGAGATTCTGATTAAAGAATCTAAGAGATGCTCATTCAATCGGATATAGAACGGAGGTGGTTGTCAATCACACGTTCGTGGTTTGAGGAAGGTGATGAATGTCACAGATCATCACCTTCATCACAGTTAAGCGCGAATAAACATCTTAGATAGGAACAAGCGTGTTTGAATGGAAAACAGAGATACTTGCATTAATTCATCGAGACACAGCAGAGCTCCTCACCCCCAACAATGGGGTTTAGAGACTCATGCCGTCAGAGAATACAAAGTTTTTATCTGAAATGTCATGAGATACAAAATAAGTCTCTAAAAGTTGTTTAAATACTAAACTAGTAGCCTAAGTTTACAAAAATTGGATAAACTATGATGGATGATGCAAAGATCCACTTCTGGGGCCCACTTGGTGTGTGTTGGGGCCCACTTGGTGTGTGCTGGGGCTGAGACTTAAGCAATTCACGTGCAGAGGCCATTTGTGGAGTTGAACGCCAGTTTTTATGCCAGTTTGGGCGTTCAACTCCAGCTTTTGATCCTTTTCTGGTGCTGGACGCCAGAATTGGGCAGAGGACTGGCGTTGAACGCCAGTTTACGTCGTCTATTCTTGTGCAAAGTATGGACTATTATATATTACTGGAAAGCCCTGGATGTCTACTTTCCAACGCAATTAGAAGCATGCCATTTCGAGTTCTGTAGCTCCAGAAAATCCACTTTGAGTGCAGGGAGGTCAGAATCCAACAGCATCAGCAGTCCTTTTTCAGCCTGAATCAGATTTTTGCTCAGCTCCTTCAATTTCAGCCAGAAAAATACCTGAAATTACAGAAAAACACACAACTCATAGTAAAGTCCAGAAATATGAATTTTTCCTAAAAACTAATAGAAATAGACTAAAAACTAACTAAAACATACTCAAAACTATATGAAATTATCCCCAAAAAGCGTATAAAATATCCGCTCATCACACAACCTGAAGTACCTCGGGGGAGCTATACGGCATCCAGATAAACTGCACAAAGAAATAGCTATGTTGTCATGCCAACTCCCTCTACAGAAACATCTGATGTCTAGTTATTCAAATAAAAGTAACCGGAACAAAACTCACATTCCTGGGCTGTAACATGTCTATCTTCAGTCTCGTGTTCTGCACTCTAGGACCCTTCTCGCTGTAGGAAGGGCTGTAACCTGACCACCTGCAGCGCACATGGGTGTTATGTTTAATCAGAAGTATGACAGATTTGTAATACAATACAAGCGTACATGAACATCAGCTATTTTAACTTGAAATAGAAAAGCCTGAGTAGCGTACCTCGATGCCAAAGGCCAGCTGCACGTATCATACCCAGCAGGCCTAAACCTGAGAAAGCGCCAGAAGATCCAGGACTGAAGTAGCTGAAGTGGGCCCGCTAACTTCACCACATGTCTGTTTGCCACTCGGCACATGCACCGGTACAACCATGCCAATACTGCAGACCCCCAACTGTAGGAACCCATCTCCTCAAGCCTAGCTACGTAAGGAAGCCATCTGATGTGAATGTGGTTGCCGGACTTGTCGGCAAACAGCTGAGTGCCCAACAACATCATGATATAGGCACGAGCAAAGCGCTGCACAGTCTCCTCATCGGCTCCCTCGGGGCACTCTCCGAAAGTCTCCTGGAACCAGGTGCAGTTTACTGTGAACTTCTAAACCTGGCTCGGAGGAGGAATCACTCCAAGCAACTCCTCGAACCACACCCAAGCTGGACGTCCACCCTCGATATACAAATGGAACTCTGTAAGGTAACCGCTGACATAACGCCCGTCCACTGCCAACCCCAACTGATACGCCATGTCCTGAAGCGTGATCGTGCACTCTCCGAAGGGCATATGGAAGGTGTGCGTCATCAGGACGCCACCGCTCGACGAAGGCGCTGACAAAGGGCTTATCTAACCGGAACCATCTATCGTTCAGCCTAGCCAGATGGTATAACCCGGCCATCTGCAAGTAGGGAACATAACGCTCATCGAGTGGCATGCCTTGTTGCCGCCGCATGCTCCTGATGCATCGCTGTGGCTGCGCATTAAATGGACCGCATTATTAGAACCACATACAATACTGGTAACCAAAAAAAAAAAACTAACACAATAAACCACTTACATAAACCACTTACATAAACCATCAACACAACCGCATATAAAACCACTAACATAAACCACTTACATAAACCATCAACACAACCGCATATAAAACCACGTACAAAAAATCACTTACCCTAAACCACCAACTAAACCGCATGCAAAACTACTAAAATAAACCATTTGCAATACCACTACAATAAACCACTAACAATACCACCTGACATAAACCACTTACATAAACCATTAACAGAAGCGCATATAAAACCACTTACAAAAAACCACTTACCAAAAATCACCAACTAAACTGCATGCAAAACCTCTAATATAAACCATTTGCAATACCACTAACATAAACTGCCACTAAAACCACATGCAAAACCACTAACTCAAATAAACTGTGTGCATAAAATTTTCTATGTACTAACCTCGTCGTTGATGACCCCGGCTATATGAGCAACCCCGTCCAACCGGTACAGCCTTGCAGGATCGTCCCCCATCAGCTGAGTCTTCGGTTCTACTATTTCTCGGATCAAATCTGGGTCGTTTTCTCTGGGATTTGGTGGGGTATGAAAAATGAGAAGTGGTTCGAATTTGCTTGATTTGAACTCCTTATATAACCTAATTGTTCGTAATTCGAACCAATTAGGTTCGAATTTGTGGTGGCACTTAATCATGAGTAATTCGAACCAATTAGGTTCGAATTATGTGTTTGTAGTTCGAACCAAATAGGTTCGAATTACATATAAGTATGCTTTGGCTCATTCGTGAATCAATCTTCAATTTGGCTTGTTCATGTAACAACTTTCCTCCCATGGTTTATTTGTGTTTTTTACCCTTTTTTTTTTCATATCTTGCTTTATATATCCGCATTAAACTTATTGAATCATATTGGATTAAATATCTATAATTTTTATGCTTGCATCTGATTTGAGTTATACATTGGGTATCGTATATATTTGGAAAATAAAAATTACATTAATAAAACTTATTGCTATAAAAAAAGTCAACAAAACTTTATTTTTTAGTCTAACAAATTTTTTTTTATTTTTTTAAATATGTTTATTCTTAAAATATTATTAAAATTTTTGTTAAATAAAAAAATTAAAATAATACAACATATATAAATAATAATTATTAATTAAAATAAAATATAAATACAATATATATTATTTATTTGTTTATTATTTAATTGGATTCGTAAATATAGATATGATATTAACAATTCGATTTGATTATTGCTGATCAGATCTGATCATCTTATGAATTAGATTATATCTACAAATTATGAATCAGATACAGATAAATAATTATGAGTATGATCAGATCTATAAATAACGCAAATTTATGAGTATGATCTGATCTATGAACACTTTTATCCTATCTCCTCTATTCAGGCTCCTCAACCCCTGTGTCAGGTAGATAGTTAAAAAAATATTTTCATTATCACTTCTCTTTTTATCATTAACTCTATTTCTTTACCTAATAATAGGTAGTTTGAGAATTCTTTTTCTCTTAGGGTCTAAATTAGAAGCTTCTATGGTTTTAATATATGTAATAATAAAAATGTTATTTATACATTAAAATCAGTTATCAAAATTAGTCATTATATATTTATGTATAAATATATATATACGTTATTTACCTGATTTTCAATGTGTATTTATATTTTAATATTTTTATATTAATAACTCATCTTAGTAGCTGATGTATACTTAAAGAGGGAAACACTTCCTGAATCTGAGCTGATGCTTCCCATAAGACTTCAAATTTTGAGAGATCCTTCCACTGCACCAGAACTTCAATTTGTCGAGAATTATTCATCCTCACTTCTTTGATGCTTTCATGCTCCATACTCAAATTTGTTGGTAATGGTTGGGATGTTGTGGTTGATTTGAAACTTTTCTCCATCAGTGAAACATGAAAGATAGGGTGTACCTGTGACCCTTCCAGTTAGTAGTAATTTATAAACTACCTTGCCAATATATAGCACTAAGCTTCTAGTTGCTTCACTTAGCCAAGAATTTCAATTGGTATGGCTAGATTTTTAAGAACATCTTATCACCCACTTCAAATTCGACATATATCTCTCTCACTGTCTTTATCTAACATCTAATTTCTCTTCTCCATTAGCACCTTTACTGCCTCAATCGTGGCTTCAAAGAACTTGGATTGTTTATTGGTAGTTTGGTCTTATCAGGGATGGCTATGAAAAAGGGTTTCAATTGGGAGTTGAAGAAAGGCTGCTCTTGGATTCAGTGGCAGCCATGGATGCCAATACCCTGTGTTTTAGATACCATGCGAACAAGTTAACAAATCCAAAACAGAGTAGGCTGGTCTTCAGTAGAATCATACATGTTTTATTTGCTAATTGTACTTTTTAAAATCTATATACTTATTATATTTAATGTTGTATTATTTTATGAGATAACTATTTTTCTTGAAATTAAAAATAAGATTAAAAAATTATTTTATTCGTCCACTTGCTAGCTATTATTGATCTTCATATCAAAATATATTAGAATTAATATTATTTTCATTCAATTTTTTTTGTTATTTGTACTTTTTTATTAATCTAACAAGTTATTATGTTTTTCCTTTGGGAGAGGCACACATATGATCTTCAAACTAGAACAATAAACTAGATAAATCAAAGTAAGCTAGAAGTTCATATGCATTCGATTTATTCAACAATCCATTACTGAAATTTACATTTTGCTTCACATTTGCTTACTCAATTATCTTACAGTTGCAAACAATCATATATATATATCATGATTCATGAGCCATGATAACCACTTCAATTCATATGTTACAGTTACACTTTAATTTGCCCATTAATATTTTTCAACCACTACACATGTTTTCATTATTTTTTCCCCAAACCTTGAAACTTTACCTATTTTGTTTTTTATTTCCCCTTTCATTTCTACCTATCGTAATTGTTATAATAATAGCAATCATAAAAAATGCCTTGAGCAATTGGGATTCCTTTCCTTTCTCCCTTAAATGCCCGTAGCTAAACTATATGATGTAAAATCACTTGCATCCACCAGCACCAAACCCTACCTTGCCACCATTAACATCATACACTACTTGTAGTGTCTTTTGTTGCACATTTCCAAATATTGTAACATCACTATCATCCCCATTGGGTGCAAAACCCAAGCACACTTGTTTCACACTAGCAACATAAAATGTCCCCGCCGCGAGATCCACCGTGGCACCACCGGCGAATTCAAATATTATCTTTGGGAAAATTACCGTTTTATACGCACTCAAGTCATAGCATGTGTCCAATATGGACAGACTGCTCGCCATGGGGTACCTCGCCATACCTTGTCGGAATGCTGACCTTAAGGCGGTATAGGCCGTTGGTGGAAGCCGGGTGATCACCGTTCCGGAGTCTATAATCGTGCCGCCGGTGGAGAATGTGGAGGAGGAAACAGGGAGCTTGGTGCCCCCAACACTTATGCCGGTGATGTCTAGGCCGTAAAAGGAAGCGCCGGCCGGGTTGGTCGAAAAGGGAGTGTATTTGACATAACTAGAAGTTGTAGAAGCACCAAAGGCAAGGTAACCTACATTGCTTGCGGTGGAAGGAAGACAATAGGAGAATATTTTGTGATATTTTGCGGCGGTTTGTTGGACAAAGGAAATAGGGTGGCGGCCGAGGCCTAATAAGCCGGCCGAGCCGCCGAAGAGGCCTTGGTTGTTTTGGCCACAACCAAAAAGGAAGCCGTCCACGTAGTCGGTGCCGGTCACCGTCAGCCGCTCATGGCTGAAAAAGCCAACAGAGAAGGATGAGTCACCGTACTGGATGCCATATACACAAGCCTTTGATGTTGAAGCACATCCTGGGTCATTTCCTAATTTATAGTAAACCAAAATTATGTTAAAAATAAAAGATGACCTAAAATATGTATTAGAATCTCATTAGGAAGTGAATGGAATATTTGTATAATGTGTATAATGGGCTATGAGTTAAAAAATAAACATTTCTCATACTATCCAGTATAACCATCTGGATACTAGGAATAATAAACATTTCATATCATGAAACTACTCATCCCAAAAGCTTAAGCTGATAGAAAAAAAGTAACACTAATGGTTATATCTCTAATACTGAATTGGACATCTCTAAACCTCATTTGTACATATTATACAGATATTCCATTAATTCTTTATACTTCCTCTATGTATTATACTTTGTTGTGAATTTTTACAAAATCTCATTATCATTTTATCTTTTTATAATTAAAATAATATTTTTATTATAAAATATTGACATTTTGTATTACTGTCGTAATAGTGTAAAATACTAAAATGATCAAATATTCCCGTGTTTCATGCTAAAATTACCCTATACGTAAAAATTTTAGCCACAACATGCATGATTTATGTTAAGATTAAGAAAAAGAAAATGTAAAAATATTTTTTACCTGTGGCTGTAGAAAGCTGAGTACAAAGTGAAGAAGTGCATGTAATATTGGAATATGTTGAAGACTTTGATGGATCAAAAATGTCATCTTGTTGCTTGTAGCATGATTTAGCACAAGGCTGACACTGAGTCCAAGTGAGATCACTTCCAGTGTCAAATATAAGAGACAATTCCTTTTTTGGTGTCCCAAGACCCACTACAACAAAGTAGTTTCCTGACCCAATAAGGCTTCCAGATTTGGCAGGTAAAGTGGCAGAATCTAATTGCTTCAATCCAAGTTCATCATCATTGCCCAACATGTTCTTGGATATCTTGGAGTTAATGTATTTGACCCTTTCTTGGTCTACATTCAGAATGTCACTGTGTGATGTTG
Source organism: Arachis ipaensis (assembly GCF_059453495.1). Lineage (NCBI taxonomy): Eukaryota > Viridiplantae > Streptophyta > Magnoliopsida > Fabales > Fabaceae > Arachis > Arachis ipaensis. The sequence goes on from NC_142436.1 coordinate 10,862,294, forward strand.
GGCCCTTATTTGCTTTGTTTAGTTTGGAGCATGGCCCATGTTTGTGTACCACATCCAATGTTGTCTTCATTTTGTTAGAACCTGGATTATTTATTCAATTAATTTTGTCAAAATCAGACCTAAAATATTAGTTATACATAGTTATTAAGAAAATTATTAATTTTTATTTGAAAATCTAAAAATTTGAAGAAAAATGGAGAACATAATTTATTAATTACAACATATTTTCTCTCTCAATAATTATGATCTCTATTAATATTTTTCTTTCAATAAATACTTAAATCCTATAATAAGTATAAATTAATTAATGAGTTATTGAAATATGACAATGATAGTTAATTTGATAAAAATTAAATAAAACTAAAAAGAGACATTTATTTTGAAAAGAAGGGATTATATACTTAAACAAGTAGTATTATTTAAATAGTTGTGCAAATATAAAAATCGGATTAGAGAACAGTATAGAATTTTTTATGTTATTAATATATCATAATTAACTCCAATCATCTATGGTTAAATATTTATTTTAAGACGAATAATAAAACGAACTTCATTGTAATGTCGTATATATTTTCTTCCTCTTTAATTTGAGAATGGCATACAAAAGGTTAACTCATAATTTAGATGGAATTATCTAACATATAATAATAATAATAATAATAATAATAATAATAATAATAATAATAATAATAATAATAATAATAATAATAATAATTCTTGCTTAGGCAAAGAAATAATATTGCAAGATTTATTGTATACACTTTTTTAATAGTATATATAAAATAAATATCTTTTTTATTTTTTATCAATTATTTTTAATGTCAAAAAAAAAAAAAAAAACACAAGTAGAGACATAGACACAAAAGTAGTGCATGTAATATTTTTTATTTTTAATGAGAATCACTTGTATATTGAAATTCATAATTCAAATGTTTAATGATAGTAATTTCTTTTAATTTTTTGCATGATTTATTATTTCAATAAAGTAGAAGTATTTGATATTTAATATTAGTTTTATTCTTGCTCATGATTTTAATCGTAGCATAAACCCTTTCTTTCCAAACAACTCTTTATTAGCCAATCATAGTTCTCTTTATATTTAATGTTACCCAATAATAATGTGACGTTTGGATAAACCTCACTTCAGTCACTTGCTATCTGGATATTCAATTTATTATTATTATTTTTTTGATAAAACCACACTCACAGCCTCCCACATATAGTAGGGAAGTGAGGTCTTTCAATTTCAATGATTAATGAATACACTAAAAAAAATTTAATTTTTTATTTATTTACTCCATCTATTTCATACTCCGTAAGATCCGTCTCAAAATTTAAAATATATATGAATTAAGAAAAAAAAATATTGATAATAGTAAAAATATTTTTGTAAATAGACAAAATTATCCTCGTACAAAAAAACAAATTTCAAGTAATAATAATATAACTAATATTATATTTATCTTTTTCTTAAAATTACATTATTATGTCATTATTATCACAGATAAATTTAGAAGAAATTAAAAATAATAATAATACTAAATAGATATTATAAATGGAATATATATTGTAAAATAAATAAAAAAATAGAATGATAATTTAAGATAGCAAAGTTTCACCTAATTTTCTTTAAATGATAAAAAAAAAAAATCCTTATCAAGACATGTACAAAATAACAATGAGATTGCGTTGTGTTTATTTTGTAGTGTACACGACATTTTTGTTGAACATATATATCCAACAACGTTTTAATCGACACGTTGCTCATAAAAAATACTAAAAAAATAGTGACCAAACATTTTAGTTTTCTTCTTTCTTTGATGTTGGACAAACTTGTCTTGATAATATTCCACCTTTCATTTCAAGATCTTTTCCTCTAAAATTTGTCCTATATATATTTTTTTCTAATGAAAGTATGAACGAGTATGTCTATCTTCGACTTTATATATGTAGAAAAAGTTTCATACAAGAAATGATTGGCTTGGGTACGAAAGTGTCCTCTTCGAAATATCATACTATATTTGCCACTTGTTTTTTAACCTTTTTTTTTAAAATTGTTTTTTAGCTTATTTTGGATTGGTTAGGCGAAACGCCAAACGTGAATGAATAATGTTTTCTTCGAAGATTATTTTTTCGTAAAAATACAAAAATAAAACGCGTCAACTAGTTGAACATGCAGTCATGATTTTCAAAGCTCTTTGATTATTGGTAAAAAATAAAATAAATAAAATAAAAAAAAACAAAAGGTTAATAGAGTCTCACAGTCATAAGTCCAAATACTAGCCGTCGTCGCTGACCCATGTTAATAAATTAAATTAAAAAATTTATAAGGAAAGAAAAAATATTTAATCCAATTTACGTGCAATAGATAATGATGAAGTCTAATTCTCATTAATAACGTTAGGAATTAGTTATATACATTAATTATAATGTTTAGAATTTGTGAGACCAATTATACCGTCAACATTTTATAAATGATATGATAAAACATAATTAAATAACATTTATAATTGTGTGTATATATATATATATATATATATATATATTACATTTAAAATTATATAATTATTTTAAAAATAATTAATAAATATTAAATAAAATATTTTTGAACTGTTTGGACTAATTTTTATTATTTTTTAAATATTATTGTTAAATAATAACACGTGAATCTTTTTAGTGTGTAAATTATCATTGAATCATAATTGTGGTGAATTATTAAGAAACGACTTTTCCCCCTCTTTTTCTAATCTTGTTTAGTTGCAGGATATATGCAAATATATGCAACTTGTTTAATTTATTCGGTGAGGAAAAAAAAAATGCAATTCGGATACTTAATTGATCTTATATTTTAATATTTTATACCATTTTTTAAACAAATTATAAATAAGTGATTAAATTAGGAAATATATATGAGTGATTGTTTCCTTTTTTCACATGTGATCGTGGGCTCCATATGAATATTCATTGGGATAATGATGATGGGAACCCATAAAATAAAAGAGAGCACTACAATAACTTGATTGATTTATTTGCTCCTTCGTCTCTCTATCTTTTCCGAATTTCCGGATAACCATTTTCATAAAGGATTCTCTGTTGTGGCAAACGGTTTTGTTAATAATTATTTAGACAATTAAAAAATTTCCAATAATTTTACATATTTGTATAAATTATTAATTCAATAGTTGAATATAGACATGCAATATTTTGTGATATCTAGAATTTAGAGTTTAAAATTTATTATTAATATTGTATTTTATTTTATGAAAAAAGTGTGTCTTATATATATATGAACCCCGTTTCTCTAACCCCCATCTTTTTCTGGCCTTTTATCTAACAAAAAAGGGTTCCCAAATACTAAAGCTAAAAACAACTATTAAGTGTATGTTTTTTTATAGTATAAAAGATAATTTTTTATTTTCTTATACTTCTTTTTAATTATTTAATACTAAAAATAATATATATAAAGTGACATATATAATGTTCTTTGTTTTGCTATAAAAAAAAATACCTATTTATTTTAGGCTCATTAATTTATTTATTTCTGCATCATGTATCTCATCCTTATTAAGTGATGCTGAGTTTAGAGGGAGGCTAGCTTTTTTTTTTTCTTTTTCCTTTTTTTTTTTAAAAAAAGAAAAAAGAACACGTCACAGAATTATTGTTATAGTATAATTAGATATCTTTTAAAAATTATTTTTTATTCGGTCTTCACGTTCACAGAAGAAAAAAAAAATAAAAAACAAATAATTTTTTTAATTTATTTTATGAATAACTAATACATAAAAGTGGGTATTTAAATTAATTAAATAATAATAAATTCTTTAAAAAATTAACTAAAAATTAAAAGTAAAAAAAAAAACTAACATTTCTGTTATTTTTATCTAGATAGATATATAAACATACATAAGTATGCAAGAATGTATATCAGCAAGTATGTTAAAGTGGAATACTCCAATAATGATATGATGATAATCAATATGCTTATAATAATTAAACATGGAAGAATATTAATTATTGGGGTTGACCTTTGACAGAAGAGGAGCTGCAAGTAGGTGATGGCAAAAGAGAGCTGAGACGAACATGGTGACTATGATCATCATCAATGTCCTTGTTACTTCTTTGGAGAGCGAAACCCTTTTCCAAGGAGCACAAGAAAAATAAGAGAACACATAGAAGAGAAGAAGTAGCTAAGGATAAATAAGACATTTCCTTTTCCTTTTTTTTTTTCCTGAAAGGATAATAATAGTAAGCTAATAAGCCTGCGTGCCAATTTTGGTGTTCTAAGGAAGCAAGCTAAAATGCACACTTCGATAATGTGTCTGGTTCGTTGGCTTTTATAGGCTATTCATTTCCATAGGTGGGGATCCAATTCATTATCGATTCTTACACGTCATCATTATATGTAACTAACAATAGTATAATATTATTGAAGCTTTTTTTTTTGGATTGTTATGTATAACTAACATTAAATTAATAATGAAGAAAGATATTCAACCAAAAAAAAGTTAATGAAGGAAGAGAGTACTTATTAGTTGAATATTTTTAACTGAATTATTCATTATTAAGAATATAATTAATAAGTCAATAACAAATAAGATACAATATTGTATTATTTCTGACGGTCGTTCATGAGTTCAGTGATACTGATAGTGAAATTCGTAATTTTTCTTTCTATCATTTATTGTGATATATTTTTAGATCTTTTCTGTTCGTCATCACAAATTTAAACCATTGCCAATTTCTTTCAGTTTGTACTTTGTACAGTATTTCTATCACTATATTTGTTTGTAATTTTATCATCTCGTAATTATTGAAACTTAATTATAATCATTTGTTTCCGGAAGTATTGAATCTATTGTGGTTAAAATATGTCAAATTAAAGCTTTAAATTTATGCCTTACTATTATTAAATTATTGTGTGGTTGATATATGAATTCTGATATTGTTTCTTTTAAATTAATTTTCAAATATAAAATGTTGTTTGAGCAATTTCTGGTGACACTAGTTGAAAATTTGGTTGGCAACGATGCAGGAATGTTATCTCGAAGGTTGGATAATTTGCCATCGAATTATGTTGTTGTCAGAGCCGGAACCACGTCAGATCGCGACCAATCAATCCCCCGGAGACCTCCCGAAAATATTGAGCCTTCGAGGTTCTTCTAGCATTCTACAGCTTCCAAGCACAAAGGATCCACCAATAGCTGTTCTCATCATCGAACATTGGAAGATCATCATGCCAAGGAATGTGGCTTGAATATGAACCATCACCCGGTCCGGCATGGTATTCAACGAAAGCACCATATGATATTGTATCAAAAGATAGAGAGAATTAGATAGAAATAAGAAGGAATATGATAGAAATCTTTAGAATTAGGGATAAGAAGGAAATTAGAGTTCCAATTATGTAACGCCCCTGATTGCAAAGCACTTAAAATTCTAAGCCAAGTAGGATGTTAAGCTCAGTTAATGGTATCATATTGACCTCCTTATAATTAAGTCCGTCGTAAGAAAAATACATAAGAAAAAGAGGTGAACTTGTAATTCATAAAAGCATACATACATAAAATAATGATCTTAGGTGCAAACATTACAACAAAAGTTAAAAATACTTAAAATACTTAAACAACCAGAGTGAATTCATAAAAATCTTAAGAAGGCTTTTGGTTGGTGCTAATGGGTGGTACGAATGAGGCTTCTGAAGCGTCCTCTCCAGAACTTGTTGGAAAAGCTCCTTGAACAAATGGAACAAGAGCCTCTCCAAGTGGTCCTAGGTATGAGTTTGATCCAAAGGATGATATGTGAGTTGGTGTGGAGAGTTGGTGAGATGAGTCATGAGTCAAGAAAGAATAATGTGATGTGGGTGTTGGTGAGAGGAGGTGAATTTGTATGTAGATTAGTAAGAAGAAAGTCATATGGTGCATTGGGATTAAAAAGAGGACTCAACAAAGATTCTTGGAAGGATTGGAGTGACATATAGTAAAAACGAATGTGAGGTATTCCTGCTATGTACATGTTTCCGGTGGCGAGATCTACTGCAAACACTTTGACTTTGGGCAACTCAATAAATACCACTAGAGTCACTATTTATATAATCTCAAGCTAGAAAAGATACAATACAAAAACAAGCAATAAGGGTAAGAAGATGGAAGAAAGTGAAGGTGGTGGTGGTTGCTTGGGTCATTTGAAGTGTGCCCTAAAATCAACAATGGAGGTGTGGGATGTAAATGGTTGGTCATTGATGCTTAAAAAAAAATAGTTGTATGGATAACTAAGGTGTTGTATAAAGTGAGGGCATGCTATTCGTGGTTGTTGTGATGAGAAGTGAAAGGTTGAAGTGTAGAGAAGGATTGCCAAGTGGCTAAGTATGTATGAAGTTGGTTTTGTGGTGATTTTCTAAGGTTCCTAAAGAGAGCTTTTGATCTAAAAGATGGATAAAATGAGACTAGCGAGTGAAGTAGAGAAGGTTTGTGTACACAAAAAGTTGAACTTAGAGGCCTATTTATAGGGAGAGGCTAGAAATTGACATGCAAGAGAGGTTGATAGCACAAAGTTTAGCTTAGAACTTTAAGTTGAAGGTGACATTGTTTGAGCAAGAAGTGAGGGGTAATTCAACTATCAAGATGAGGCGTTCATACATGAAGTACTGAAAGAAATGGTAGAAGTTTCAGGACATTCTTGTGATCGAATAGTAGGGTGCAAAGCATAAAAAGTTACTGCAGCATAATTTTCTTGTCTCCTCTCTCTATGAGGATTGATCCTTAAAAAAAATTTGTCCTCGAAATTTTTATGTATTTGCAAAAAGATTGAGATATTCTCACCGCATCTTTGATTCTAACTCTCATGTATACTCTTCTGCATTTTCTTTTCCCCGACCATATTAACTAAGGATACAGATTTTTCTCGTAATTCTTTGGCACTTCTATAAAATGATTCGAGTTAGTTGTAATAGTAGAATAAAATCTTCCTTTAACTGTACAAGTCCTATTTCTATAATATGATTTGGATTTGGATAGTATTTTTTTAGTTGTGACATATGAAAGATCGTGGAGGTTTGACAAATGAGGTAGAAGGTTTATTTGATAGGCTATTGGACCAACTCTTTTAAAAATTTGAAAAGGATTAAAGTACCTAAAACTCTTTTTATTTTTTATTTTGATAGACTTACCTATGCTTGTAGTAGGGATGACCTTAAGGAACACATGTTCACCTTCCTGAAACTCTCCAAAGGTTTCTTACGGGTGTCAACATGGCTCTTTTGCCGGCTTTGAGTAATTCAAATCCTTTCTTGAATTCTCTTTGTTTGCTATGTAGTCTCAAGAACTATCTCCAGAACTATCAAACTTGTTTCTCTTGAACCAAACCAACATAAGGGTGACTGACATTTTTGCCCATAAAAAACTTTATATGGAGTCATCTCTATACTGGCTTGTTAACTGTTGTTGTAAGCAAATTCAATCAGAAGTAGATACTTAACCCAATCGCCCTTATTATCTAAGACACGTGCTTGTAATATATCCTCTAGAATTTGTATGGTTGTCTTGGTTTGTCCATTTATTTGAGGATGGTAAGCTGTGCTTAGATTTAATTGGGTTTCAAAAGCTTGTTGAAAAGATACCTATCTCGAAGTAAATATAGAAACTCGGCCGAATATTATAGCAGATGGAATACCATGCAACCTTACTATCTCTTAGATATATAGTTGAGCTAACTTATCCAAGGTATAGTTTATTTTAATCGGTAAGAAATGGATTGACTTGGTTAATCTATCTACAATTACCCACATGGAATTGAAACTTTCCAAGGTTTTGGGTAATCCTATCACAAAATCCATAGATATATTCTCCTACTTCCACTTGGATATTTTTAAAGGTTGTAGACTTCCTACAAAATTTTTATATTCTATCTTCACGTTTTGACAGGTGAGACATTGGGATACAAACTTAACTTGATGGTTATCAGTGGCTAAGGGAAGGGGGGTTGAATCTTAGCCCCCTTTTTGCTTGATAATACTTGCTGACCTTTGAAACCAATTTTGGAAAATTCTTGTCTTTTTATCTCGTGACTATCCACGAGACTTTTTCTTTTGTCTCGTCCCTAGCCACGAGACTTTTCTTTTTGTCTCGTCTCCTGATACGAGATATTTTTTATTTTTGCTCTTGTGCAGTAGAAATAGAAATGGAGTAGAGAAGAGAGAAAATTACACCCAGATATATCCTGGTTCAGTTGTTAAGTGCAGTGCAGCCTACATCCAGTCTCCATCACAAAAATGATGGAATTTCACTATAATCTTCCTGATTACAATCTGTAAAGTGCTAACCCAACTTACAAGGAGATTCCCACAGAATCATGAAACACAACATAGATGAACAAAGGAACTCTAAGGACATCTATGGCTTTTTTTTCTTTTAATTTTGCACTCTTTGTCTTTTTCTGCTCTATGGCTTTTTCATACAAACCTCACTATTTGCCTTTTTCCATGAGACTCAAGACATGACAAAATTAAACAGAAAATTACAAAACATAATACATTGAAGGAGAAGAGAAATCTGTTAGCTCAGGTAGCTCTGAGAACTCTGTGCCTTGCACTCTCACATTTTTTCCTTGAATCAAACCCTGACTGTTCACCCTTACTTATAGGGAGAAGCCTCCAAGGTTGAAACCAAAAACCTAGCCAACTTCTTCTTCTCCAAGTAACAAAACCGGTTCGGCCAGAGAGAGAGAAGAGATAATCCATGCAATTACCTCTAGTCCTTCCTTGGTCATCACTCTTCATTAATCTGAGCGCTCCATCCTTGGCTTGCTCTCCAAGATGGATTTCTGGCCCTTGATACTTCATGATGATGATGACTTCTTCTGCTCCACTTTTGCTTCCTTCCTCACGTAGCCACCCTAGCTACCTTCTGTGATGAGTGAACTCAAAAGTAGTGACAAGCCATCTCCTCCAAGATCTTCTCCTCTGATGGCCGAGATCTTCCTTCAACTATTTTTGGTATGAAGAAGCCAAGATCTTATCACAGAATCTTACTACAAGTGATAAGAATCTCAGCCACTACAAATTTTATGTTTTCTTGCCATCATTGAGATGGTCTTGTAGCTTGCCTTTCCTTCTTTTTGATAGCTCAAAGTCTCCATGGTTTGCTGTGTAAGGACCGAAGAGAAGGAAAGAGATGAGAGAGAAAGAGGTATGAAGAAAAGCAATCAAGTGAGTTTGAGTAAAATAATTAATGTGAGTTGCTTTTACTTCCCTTAGGTGGAGTAGTGTGTAGCATTGCTAATCACCATCAAATTAATTTGTCAATTTCTCTCTCATAGTTCCTATGCAATAAATGATAATTGAATGAATTTAAAATACATCACATGGTTAGAGTTGAGATTCGTTGGAAGGCATAGGCAAATATCAACATTTGCTTTTCTGATGAAATATTTTCGGATCAAGCATTGGAGTATCCAACCAAGATTTTGAGTTGGGCTAATGATAGTGTGAATTGAATCTGGCCCATTCAAAATATTTCAGCCACACTTCTTTGATTATTTATATCAAAGCTAATGATAAGATCAATTGGGCTTAATTCATCAATACTGGCCCAACTAACATAACCATTAATTCAGCCATATAAATTCAATTCCAAGGCTGAGTATATGAATTGGGCTAGCTAATGTTTTTCGGCCCAACACTAAAATCTGCATTGCAAAAATATTTAAATCAACATATAAAAATCAAAATCAAAATAATAATCTTGCAATTAATCACATTAATAATGTTTGATCATCACTAAATTAGAAACAGAGTTTTTCAAACTCATCAATCTCCCCCTTGATGACAAACATTATTTAAATTGAAATGGAAAGAAATTTAAAAATTAGAGTATAGAGTACTTCCTTTGAAGATTTGTTTTTCTCCCCCTTTCAAATTGTCACAAGACTCCCCCTTAATATATGCCATTCTAATCAAGGGAAGCACTAACCTGTAACAGTTTTAATCAAGCTTCAAGTAACAATGTTATTTAGCATATTCATTACATGATGCTAAATGCTTGATTTATGAGCAGATTTGAATTGATAATCAAAACTTATTTGTTATCATAAATTGATTTTCTGCTCAAACTTTACACACATCAATTGAGTACAAAAAAATGATGTTCAAAAGATTTTTAAATATTTTTCAGTCAAGATATCAGAGCAATATTATTGTGGTAAGGAAAATATTTTTGAAACACACATGATCACATCAAACATGGCAGCTGTTATATTTTACATAGTTTAAAGGAACTGTCAAAAAGATGAATAAGTTATCAAGTCAGCATGTTTACCAAGATGAATCAGAAAATTCTTATTTCAATAGAGGCATGCATATTTATCAAGATAACTCAACAACTAGGCATTCATCAACACAAATGCATTTCTAAACATCATAAACCAAATGCATTTCCAGCAGCAGTAATCACAGTGAAACAAATCAAATATTATCAACATGCATCAAATATTATCAATCATGTATTCTTTTAACAAGGGTGATCATGAATTTTCAAAGGAAAATTTCATCCCTGTTCATCCCCTGTTTTTCATTTCAAATCCCTGTTCATCCCCTGTTTTTCATTTTAATTTTCAGCACTTTCTCTCCCTTTTGTCATCAAAGGGGCACTTGCAAGAAGATTTTAACATGGAAACATAATATGCAAAATATAACCCAAAAATGTCTACAAAGTATCACAGAGTTATTGTTCCAACAGAAACAAGCCAAAACAAAGTACCAAATTGAGCCTAAGTGTGCCAATATCAAACAGTAAACATAAGTTTTATCATCAGAGAGATTAAAGTCAGATCCCTCGGCCCCTGCTTCACTACCCACTTCATCATCCAGGCTTTCTAGCATTAGACCGACCCTTTCTTGGCATTTCTTCCAGGCCGACTCATTTTCATATGCAAGTTTGCGTGCAGACTTATGAAATTGAACCATGAGATCGGACATGTTTGAGAATTCTGTGAGAATGTCTCTGAGGAAATCGGTCGCCTTTGAGGATTCTGGCCGGCTTTCAAAATCATCATCCGAAGCCATAGATTTCTTTCCCTTTTTAACAGCGCCGCCTCCTTTGATCATAGAGACTTTATTTTCTACATCCTCATTTGTTAAATCTACCTTAAAGTACTCAAAGATGCATGTGAGAAACATTTCATAAGGTAAATTAGCCTTTTTTGTACTCTTTACAAACTCCCACATATGTCTAATCATGAGATAACTAAATGAAATAGAAGATGAAGTAACGAGAGCAAATATTATGAGACAATCAGATACGGTTACCCTGTTATGAGAGCCACTCTGTGGGGGTAAGAATGTGAGTTATGATGCGGTGCAGTAGTGAGTTGGTTGGTCCAAGAGCCTTGTGAGTAGGAACGATGCCGTCTAGTCCGGACAAATTTTCACAAATTTGATAAAGAACTTGCTTGTATGCGACCCCAACGTGCGCATCCCATTTGTCAGTCATATAAACCCGCGGCCCTTCATCAGTGTAACCAAGGACAGAGCCAATGGTCTCAAACACTTTGGCTTTGGGCAACTCAATGAATACCACTAGAGTCACTATTTATATATTCTCAAACTAGAAAAGATACAATACAAAAAAAGCAATAGGGGTAAGAAGATGGAAGAAAGTGAAGGTGGTGGTGGTTGCTTGAGTCATTTGAAGTGTGCCCCAAAATCAACAATGGAGGTGTGGGATGTAAATGGTTGGTTATTGGTGCTCAAGAAAATAGTTGTATGAATAACTAAGGTGTTGTATAAAGTGAGGGAATGCCATATTCGTGGTTGTTGTGATGAGAAGTGGAAGGTTGAAGTGTAGAGAAGGATTGCCAAATGGCTAAGTGTGTATGAAGTTGGTTTGGTGGTGGTTTTCTAAGGTTTCTAAAGAGAGCTTTTGATCTAAAAGATGGATAAAATGAGACTAGAGAGTGAAGTATACTAGTAGAGAAGGTTTGTGTACACAGAAAGTTGAACTTAGAGGCCTATTTATAGGGAGAGGCTAGAAATTGACATGCGAGAGGTTCATAGCACAAAGTTTAGCTTAGAACTTTAGGTTGAAGGTGACGTTGTTTGAGCAAGAATTAAGGGGTAATTCAACTATCAAGGTGAGGCGTTCATACATGAAGTACTGAAAGAAATGATAGAAGTTTCAGGACATTCTTGTGATCAAATAGTAAGGTGCAAAGCATAAAAAGTTACTGCGGCATGATTTTCTTGTCTCCTCTCTCTATGAGGATTGATCTTTAAAAAAATTTTGTCCTCAAAATTTTTATGTATTTACAAAAAGATCGAGATATTCTCACCGCGTCTTTAATTCTAACTCTCATGTATACTCTTCAGCATTTTCTTTTCCCCGACCACATTTACCAAGGATATAGATTTTTCTCATAATTCTTTGATACTTCTATCAAATGATTCAAGTTAGTTGTAATAGTAGAATAAAGTCTTCCTTTAACTGTATAAGTCCTATTTCTATAATATGATTTGGATTTGGATAGTAATTTTTGAGTTGTGACATATGAAAGACATCGTGGAGGTTTGACAAATGAGGTAGAAGGTTTATTTGATAGGTTATTCGACCAACTTTTTTAAAAATTTGAAAAGGATTAATGTACCTAAAACTCAATTTTTTTATTTTGATAGACTTACCTATACTTGTAGTAGGGATGACCTTAAGGAACAGATGTTCACCTTCCTGAAACTCCAAAGATTTTTTACGGGTGTCAACATGGCTCTTTTGCCGGCTTTGAGCAATTCGAATCCTTTCTTGAATTCTCTTTGTTTGCTATGTAGTCTCAAGAACTATCTCCAGAACTATCAAACTTGTTTCTCCTGAACCAAACCAACATAAGGGTGACTGACATTTTCGCCCATAAAGAGCTTCATATGGAGTCATCTCTATACTGACTTGTTAACTGTTGTTGTAAGCAAACTCAATCAGAAGTAGATACTTAACTCAATCGCCCTTATTATCTAAGACACGTGCTCGTAATATATCCTCTAGGATTTGTGTGGTTGTCTTGGTTTGTCCATCTATTTGAGGATGGTAAGCTATGCTTAGATTTAATCGGGTTTCAAAAGCTTGTTAAAAAAATACCTATCTCAAAGTGAATATAAAAACTCGGTCGAATATTATAGTAGATGAAATACCATACAACCTTATTATCTCTTAGATATATAGTTGAGCTAACTTATCCAAGGTATAGTTTATTTTAATCGGTAAGAAATGGATTGACTTGGTTAATCTATCTACAATTACCCACATGGAATCGAAACTTTCCAAGATTTTGGATAATCCTATCACAAAATCCATAGATATATTCTCCTACTTCCACTTGGATATTTTTAAAGGTTGTAGACTTCCTACAAATTTTTTATGTTCAATCTTCACGTTTTGACAGGTGAGACATTGGGATACAAACTTAACTATATGCTTCTTCATCCCTAGCCACTAAAATATAGACTTTAGATCTTGGATTAACTTGGATATTTCGGAGTAGACTGTCACATTTTTTTTTGTATGCCTCAGTCAAAATCTGTTTTCACAAATTGTGATGGTTAGGCAGACAACTCTATTCTAAAAAGTTTATAATCCTTTGATGTTTAGAGAAAAATCTATTAACCTTTTTTCTTGTACAATTTTTATAAGGTCCAAGAATTTATAATCTCTTGCTATGCCTTTGCTATAATGGATTTAAAATTTTTTGTAATTCTAATTTCACCTAAAATTATTTCTCCTGGTGGTGTTTGAAAGTCCTGGTTCATAATACGAGATTGTTCAAGTAATTGATCTTCTTTAATAATCATGTGAGCGATACTTAAGGTATTTTAACTTAAAACATCTGCCACCACATTAGCCTTACTTGGATAGTAGTTCAAGTTAAAATCATAATTTTTCAAAAATTCTATCTAACGTCTCTGTCTTATGTTTAAATCTTTTTGGTCAAACAAATATTTAAGGCTTTTGTGATCAGAGAAAATTTCAAATTGTGCTCTTTACAAGTGATGCCTCTAATTTTTAAGAGCAAAAATAACAACTAATACTAAATCATGGGTAGAATAGTTCTTCTCATGTGGTTTAAGTTGATAGGAGACATAGGTAACTGCTCTATTATTTTGCATTAACACACATTCTAAACTATTTAAAGAGGCATCATAGTATACCTCAAAGAAACTATGAGGGTCAGGAAGGGTCAACATTAGGGTTGTGGTTAGCTTTTCCTTTAGAGTTTGAAAACTCTTTTTACATTCTACTATCCAAACAAAGGGTGTGTTCTTTTTTGTTAGCTTGGTTAAGGCATGGTTATGTGGGCAAAACTGTAACACCCCGATTCTCCACAAAATTATTTTCGGAAATCCTGTGATGAAAAATTCGATAAATATCTTAGAATCACCTCATCATAAAATAATAAGACGGATTTAGACTAGATAAGTGAAAAGAATAGATATACCGTGAGAGGTAAGAGCGTGTCCTAAGCTAAAAATTGTACTGATAACGACGAATTTGACCGTCAAATTAAATTCATCTATGAAACCTTTATTACTAGCTTTTGTTGACTGAATTAGCTTAGTAGAACATTCTAAACTTGATCTAAAGTTGAGATACTCTCCGCGGGTAATATCTCAATTGCGGATTGTTCAAATCGATACAATTTGAAACAGTAATCTTACGGTTTAATTATTAAAAAAGAGTACAGTGTACTCATAATATCTCTAATAGTAATCTTAAATATATATTCATCCCTTATCCTGATCTAACGGTACTCTGATGTAAGATCAATTTTAAAAAATATCTTAATCTCTCTTTATTGTTCTATAAAATAATCAATTCTTGAAAGAGGGTACTTATTCTTAATGATAATCTTATTTAACTTGTGATAGTCTATATATAATTACACACTTCATTTTTTTGTAACTAACAATACTGGTATTCTCTAAGATAAAACAGTAAGACGGATAAAGAGAGAGAGAATTGCATTTACCTGACATGCCAAGAAGAGGAAAAGCAACACATATATGAAAAGAGAAGAAAACATTCTGCGCCACAATATTAGTTGATCTTTTAAAATGTTTTATAACTAATTGAAGTTATTTTATAAAAATTTCAATAATAATCTTGTATAAACATGTACCTTTTAACAACAAACAAACCCATTATATATTTTCTTACACACTCCCATTATATTTATATGGATATGATTTTGTGGTACAATTCAACTAGGTATCCTTTAAAAATAGTACAACATTCAGCCTTTTCTTACAATAATTCAAAAAAATAATAAAACAAACACATCTAAAAATTATAAATAGATTTAGTGTCTTAAAAATTAAATCCATATTTAAAATACAAATTAAATCAAACTAAAATTTAAATTTTAAATCTTAAATTTCTGTTTCAAATTTAATATATTTAATATATTAATATATTATAATTTAAATACACATCACTTTTAAAATTCTGTTTAAAATTTTAAATCATTTAATTATTTACTAAACACATTCAAAATAGAAGCAGAGAAGTCACAAAACCCTACATCCAAAACTCAAAAACTCAGAACGGCAATTCAGCGGCACTCTGAAGACACAGAGAATTCATCCCCTGCCGCCGTTCGTCTGCACCACAGTCCTCTTCAGCCTTCATCGTCGACGCCCCACATCCAAAACCCAGAGACTCACAACAGCAACTCAGCGGCGCACGTTGACAACCCGAGAAGTCATTCCCTGCCGCCATTCGTCCGTGCCACCCCTTCCTCCATCACGGCGATCATCCACAACGCTGCATTCCTCTCCTTCCAAGCTCATCTTCCTCGCCGCCGTTTGTCCACGTCAACCACGCCGACGACTTAGCTGAGGTTTGGATTATTCTGACACCACTAATTTTTGTATTATTCTGTATAAAATTCTGATTTTTTTATTTTTTTTTAAATTAAAATCCGAATAAAATGGCTTGAGAAGATTTACATATATATTGTAATGTGAATTTATTTTTGCATGTGCAATTTCTGTATTTTAGAAGTGTTTACATCTTTGAACCGAGCTTTTCATGTTGGTTAGCTTGCAGTAATCACTATTTGTGGGTAAGTTCATACTTGCTGCTTTAGATTACATCAATGTAGCTATTACTGGGCAATTTGGGTCAGAAATTAGCGTAGGCTTGAACGATTATTAGACTTGAGCACTAATATTCTTATTTGTGTGTTAAAGTGTTACAACATTACATGAAAGCTTTCTTTTCTTCCCCCAATAGTAAATAATTTTCTTAATTTTGAGTTTTTTACTTTTTAGAATGGATTAACTCTGACGGGTGCAAGAAAATTATGATTAAGTTATATTTGTAGTGTGTTAATGGTCGAAAGGTGTTATTTTTGTTACATGGCTTTCATAGTCAATTAGCTTGCTGAGTGGGATGCATGAGCTGGTTACACTGCAATTAAAAGAAATATATCTATTTGTTGGGGGTGAGAATAAAGATAAGAACTTCTACAAGTAATTAGCGTGGATTATTACAATTCAGGATGTGTTTATGTTGTTACCTCAATTCTACAAGTATTTTTGGTGAAAACTTTATGTTTAACCTTATGATATGAACAATGTGCAGTGTAGAATCATAATGCCAGTTAAAAAATGTACTTCATCTAGTACAAAGAAAGGAAAATCAGCAGCTAGTAAGGCTTTCGATGGCAGACTTGATGAATCTAATGTTAACAATGTCAAAAAGAAAGTTGGAAGGCCGAAGAAACCAGAGGGTCCTAAAAAGGTAGTTTGTTTCTCACTTTAGAAGTTTTCGAAGTTTGCAAGTGAGGTACACAATTTAACATATACTAACTAGTGGCTCAATTTTTTAGAAAACACTTGATACCCGTTGCTCTCCAACTGCAATTGCAGATATGATGGAGCAGTTAAAAGATAAATATCCGATCAAATACCAAGAAGTTGAGAAAATGGATTTTGGATGCCTGAGGCACATCCCTAAGTGGTCGATGAACCAAGATTTGATTGTCGCCCTAGCACGGTCATATAACAAGGAGTGAATGCATTTGGAAGTTGAGACCGGATACATACCGGTGAATGCACGAGTGATAAGTCAAGCATTGAGACTCCTTGCAAATGGTAATACATAAAATATATATTTAATGTAAAGTGCATATATGTTCTCTTTTTACGATGCCTAGTAAGACTATTGCTAGTAAGTGTTTTTTGGATGTAGTAATACTTCTCTCAACCCTGTGGTTTCCGTGTTACAGGTGATAGCTTCCCGAAATTAGATCCGAAGAAGCATCGTCACCTCATAGAGGCCTTTGAAGGCAGAACCCAAAAAGAGGTTAAGACTCATGTTATTAGATGCTCGGTTACAACAGAAGTAGAAAGGAGGAGTTCTGACGCTACCTCATAATGTTTGTCATGAAGGCCTTTCTGTTTGCTTCAAGTAACAAGTATATTACCACTTCATTCATCCCGGGCGTGATAGATGTGCGTAATCCAATGAGATTTTTTTGGGGTAGACACATCTATGACTGTGTTAAAGAAGGCTTAAGAAAATATAAGGAAGATGGCATAAGGACTATTGATGGATGCATGTTTGCTCTTTTGGTAAGTTAAGCCATATCACTTGTTATACCTAGATTTGCTTGAATGGTAGTGCTAATTTGCTCATGTGTTTTTGTGGCAGATACTTTACTTGCATACGAACAAACACGGGGACCTTAGGGAATATTCTGGTGGCGTTGAACCATGGACTAAGGAATGGACTATTGCTGAGCTTAGAGAAGTAGTAAAGGAAGAACAAGTTCGGAAATCGGTATAGATACATATGTACAAGTATTTAATTTTTTTACTATGAACCTACGCTTGAGAATTAATTAATAGTGTTAATAGGGTCTAATTCGGAAGATTGATGAGT
This sequence comes from Arachis ipaensis, assembly GCF_059453495.1. Lineage (NCBI taxonomy): Eukaryota > Viridiplantae > Streptophyta > Magnoliopsida > Fabales > Fabaceae > Arachis > Arachis ipaensis. Next base: position 10,880,212 of record NC_142436.1, read on the forward strand.
TATGAAAATCCAAGAGGGAAAAGGGCAACGTCGATAAACCACAAAAGAGAACACATGATAAGCGACGGGGTGCACAAGTTAGACCTTGGACTAAGGAGCGAACAAGAAAAAGGCCGAAAAAAATTGTTGCCGAGTCAGATGAGGAAAAATCTCTCACCGAGACTGATGTTAGCGATAAAGAATTATGTCATCGAGAGAACCCAGGCTCAACATCCTCAGATAAAATTAATGTTCCATTGTCTCGAGATCGAGTGTTGAATGCCACCAAAAACCGGCAGGAATGGCAAGTTTAAATGACATTTTACTTTAGAATTGATTTTATATTCCTTCCTTTTGTGGCTAGATTTGTATGAGTGCAATTATTCATTATATTATATAATAATTGAATGAATTGGTGTGTATAGTCTTGATCTCCAATAAGTTTTCGATGCTAGCATTGAAAAGTAAGTGCATTTACTAATGAATATGTACACTAGTATTGGAATGAATATGTCTTATTTGTATCATTTTGGATGTGTTTCAGCAATTAAATGTGTAACGTTGTGTAATTTTAGATGTATTTAAGTAAGTCCTATTATAATGAGTTAAATGACTTAGTGTGTGTAGACATGAGCTCCAAGAAGAAGTTGTTGCTGATTGTGGAGCACCTAGTCCCGTGAGCAATGAAAAACACCATGTTGTCATCGCTAGTATTAAAAAGTAAGCACGTTTACTTATTATCGCTGTTATAATTTACCTATGCGATATGTATAATAGTATTGAAATGAGTAAATGTTATTTGTATGAATTTGGATGTGTTTCAACAATTATTTGTATGCTATTTTGTAAATTTAGATGTGTTTAAGTAACTCCATTTCTGTTATATTATACTGACATGAAGTACATAGTGTGTGTAGTCATGAGCTCCAAGAAGAAGTTGTTGCTGATTGTGGAGCACCTAGCCCCGTGAGCAACGAAGAGCACTATGTTGTCAATGAATCGAGTGTAAAGTAAGTACATGTACCAATTATTGTTGTTTCAATCTAGGGATACAATATGTACACTAGTATTTAAGCGGTTGTAATGTGCATTTCTTTGGATTGGCTGTCCATCTTTTATTTAGGGAGTGCAGGACATCAAAGTGTTTAGATATGGTTGTGTATTTCGGACCCCACGAAAGCGTGAATAATATGAAAAGCGACGAGGTTGATCATGGAATACCCTAAGATGATGCTGAAGAGTGCAATAGACTTTCCTCGAAACCAACATCTGTCAATAACACTCCACCAACGCCTGCTCCAGTTATAATCCCACCGAATTTTGATGAAGATGCAAAAGAGAAGGTGTACAAATGGGTAATAGATGACAGAAATCCATTGGATGAAGTTTTCGTGTGGTACCAAACACATTATACGTTGGACCTAACATGAAGAGATCTGAAAACATTAAGAAGGAGGGAATGGGTCGATGGTCGGGTAAAAAATCAACAAATAATAGCTATGTATGTATAATTTTAACCTACTTTTATTATCTCTTTTCGTTTTGCCCTTTATGCTTTTATGCATGTGCAGGTGATAGAATGCATGTGTGCACTCTTTAATGAGCTCCCAGCCAAGAGGTTTCAAGAAGAATTCTACTGCATTAATCCAATGATATTGGTATGATGAACACATATCAATGTTACTTTTTACTTATTTTTACACCGATACACTTAGTAATAAACTAATACGGATTAAATGTGTACAGGGTCGTGTTATGACACCTATGAATGTTGAAAAATTTGAGGACAAATACAACTCAGAGTATGCGGGGTTAGCAGAATGTTGGAGAAACAAGATCCGTCTGTTCAACAAGGTAGAGGCAGCCAAGAGACATATGGTATATGTTCAAAAATATTAGATCCAACAAGTATAAAGTTTTTTTGTGCATCCCTTTGTATCTTTGTAAGAGTATCGAAAAATAAAATTTGAGTATGATGCAGTTCTTTGTACCCATCTACCTGGATAATCACTGGTGATTGTATGCTTTTCATCCAAAAAGTGTGACATTATTTACTCTTAACTCCCTATTTAGACCCCCTCTTACCGATCATAGGGTGAAAGCGGATGAATATGCGGTAAGTATAAACACAGTCGATACAAATTTCAATCATGTCTAATTAAGATCAATAACCAATTGCATCTGACTAATTTTGGTATGTCCTCTTATATACAGGTCAAGCTTATTGACGAGTTGGCCCAACTCACTTTTTCATGGTACAAAGTCCAGGACGAGGGCATAGGAAAGCCCCTTTATGTGGATGTTCCGATTCAACCAAACAAGTATGGTTCAATGTGATGTCTTATTTTATTGGGTATCAACACCAAATTAACTTGATGCATATTTGCTTTTCTCTTGATTGATAGTTATGACTGCGGAGTTTTTGTCATTAAATTCATGGACTCATGGGATCCAGAAACTCTTGATATGGATGATTATGTTGTGCCAGTTTGGACAACGGTAGGCCATAAATCCATTTAGAACAATGTTTCTAATATTTTTATGATATTATTGTTTGGTGACATTGAACATTAATGCATGCAGAAAGACATGGCTATAATGAGGAGGAAGTACCTACTAGACATCGTGCTTGATCCGTGGAATGGTTATCTGAATACCGTGGAGGTTGTTGTCCATGCCCCTTTTACGCCGTGCGCCTCAAAGGAATAAAAGAAAAGAGTTGAGAGATCCTTGGACTGCGCCAAACACTACTGAGCTAACAAGAAGAGCAGAAGAGGAACCATGCAGGAGGGCCAATAGGAGAAAAAGGAAAACATAGCACTGTGCAAATAAAATTAACTATTAAAATGGACATATTTTGCTCATTAATCTAGGATATCATCTCTTTAATTTTTCGTGTTGTTAGGAGACTCAATTAGCCTTAGTTATTTTCCTGTGTTTATCTTTTGTGTTAATTGTTCATGCGTTGTGGATACAGCAATTAAAATATATGCAAATTAATAACTAGGTGTCCGTTTTACTTAAACATTTTGGATCAGTAAGGCTAAAAAAAAATTATCTTGTACTATTTGATAGAATTTTGGATGTGTTCTAAAAAAATTTTCAGTTCGATTGTACTATTTTGTATGTGTAATAAACTTACGACATAAACTAATTTCAACTATTATCTAAAACTACCAACCAATAACATCAATAAAAAAACTAAGATGAATAAATATTAATGTTCAAACAAGTAATAAAATTATTTTGGATGTGTTTTAAAAATCTTGTGTATATAATATCATATTATTAGATGTGTTATAATTGAAAAATAAGAACACGATTTTTATGACTATACCAGCTACATCTTCTCTCTTAAACTCTAGATTATTTTTTTTTGCTTCTTTACTCAAAATACTTTATTTTGTAACAGTTCAAATAAGTAACGAAAAAAACCCAACTAATAATTTACATAATAAATATTAGATACATTTTATCGAATCAAAAATCAAAAGATTAATTGTATTCTGTACGTTTATATTTAAAAACTAGAATTTAACGATTTTGAAAACGTTTATATTTAAAAAATAGTAATTTTACGATTTTGGATGTGTTTTAAAAATATCTTGTATATAATATCATACTATTAGATGTGTTATAATTGAAAAATAAAAACACAATTTTTATGACCATACTAGCTACATCTTCTCTCTTAAACTCTAGATTTTTTTTTTTGCTTCTTTACTCAAAATACTCTAAAGGACTTGTCACGTGATTTTTTTAGTTCCACAATTTATTAGTCATTTAATTGAGGAAGTAAGTATTTTTACAGTTCCATTCAGATTTAATTAGTTATTAAAATGGATATATTATGCTCCTTAATCGAGGATGTCATTTTTTATGTTGTTAGGAGACTCAATTAAGCTTAATTATTTTGCTATGTGTATCTTTTATATAATTGTTCATTCACTGTGCATACACTTGGTTATGCCAGGTAAAATTTTTTTCCAACCGCTAACTAGATTGACTTGTAACACATCCAAAATCATATCCCTTCTTTTAAATTGGTTCCTGAACACATCTAAAACTCATTCATTTGAACCGATGAACCTAACCTTTGCAACTGCTAAGTAATATAACATAAGTATGGTCCTCCATATTAATTAAACAAATTACCACTCCAAAAATGAGAAACATACCTACCCTTTTATGACACATCAGAAATGATATTTTTGTTCTACAAAAAAAAAAAAAGAATTAGAACACATCGAAAATTCATAAATAGAAATAAAATTGTCAAAAAATAAAAAAAAAGACCAGGATGCACCCTAATATGTAAGTGGGATTTGGAATATGTAGATGTTGGAGCTGCTATTGCATGTGTTATCCTTTAGTCAATATTCCTATAAGAATGCGCCTACAAACAAATACAACAAACTAATGTCAACAAAATATGGATGAATACAACTTAATATATAAATAAAAAGTCATCTGATGCAAAAATCTTACATGAATAGAAGGGTTCTGGAACGAATTCAACAATGTTGTAAATCCCACCGAGCTTAAGGAATTCATTTGCGTATTTTTGGCATGATGAAAATGTTAAGGGATACAAAAAAAGGTGTTGTCGGTGAAACAGTCTTCTTCAATAGGAGCAAAATCCTTCATCTATACATCAATGATATTTAAATTATAAAATACAAAACTTATAACATACTCTCTAGCAATAAACACTAAAATAAAGCTTAGGGTGTTTGCTAGCAGTAATGCGTCTCTCGGTGGCCTTGTTTAAATGTTTGTCTCCTTCAACAGCTGCAACTTCCTATGCATATGAGAATATCTTAAATTCAACAGGCTCAACACATGAAAAATATAACCAGAGCAAGATAATTGTCTAAACCATGGCCGTCATAGCTAACCTTTGTATGTTTACTACTAGCTCGACGTTTCTTAGTACCATTCTTAATTTTCCGGTCCAAATCCGCCTCGAGTCTCTTGAAGCTTGGACGCCCCCTAGGTACCACATGAGGAGGGCTTCGCAAAGCATTTAATCCATCAGGACACTCACTTGTGCGTACGCTTTTTGAATGTTTTGCCCGATGTTCGCTAAGTGCCACTTTAGCACTCACAAAAGCGGAACGCAATATATCAGCCTCCTCCTTGTCATGCACAAAGTCCTGGGCCACATTGTAGAAGTCAACACACAGTCCCCTAAATATATTCATGCTTTCATCAGAGCGCTGTGATTCGTGACTACTTCTAATTTGGGTGTGCTTACGATAAACATTCTTGCTCCACTGAGATAGTATATACGATGAGTTCACCTTGTCAACCCTACAATGGGATAAAACCGATAGGACGTGGCAACAGAGGATACCATATGACTCAAACCTGAAGCAGTTGCACCTAACCTGGTGCGAAATAGGACAAAACACAACTTCATACTTGCTGTAAACAGACATCCCCTTAATAATCTTCTGTTGAGTCACTTCATAGAAGTATTGGTTGTCCTTCACTACCCTTGAAGATAGGTTGCAGTCGCACTTTTTGATAAATTTGGTTTGAACATCACGAAATATGCAGTTGGTGTACACATGTTGGAACTGCTTCTCAATAGGAGAGTTCGATACACATGGGATCAGGCCCCTATTGTCTACTGCATCGCATTCCAACTCCTGTTATTCCTTATCTGCAAGACAATTGTCATACTGGTGCACAAATTGAATTAAACTGCTCCTACACGTTAGGTACTTATCAAAGAAAGCATGCATGCTCTCGCTCCATTGTGTACTCCTCATGCCAGCCCAAAATTCGTGCTCTAGAAAAACAGGGACCCATATATTGCGAATATGATAGATATTTGCATTTTGAAAGACATGTATGCTTTTTAAATAGTCACCTATGTTGTGTCACTAAACATGCATGAAAGGATATCTAGCTTAAGTTCATTTATTTTACAAAATCTGGTCAACACTTAAAACGAAAAATAAACAGACCAATCAAGTTTTGGATGTGTATTCATACCATTAAGCCAGTTGTTGTCATGGAGGGTGTACTCTTCAATGAAGTCATACCATGAACTTTCAAATGATTCTTGCGAACGAGACTCCCAAATAATCCCATGCATTGTAGCTTTGATTTCCTCATATCGGCTCAACTTTCCAAGTTTATGGGGTATCTTCCTCGTGATGTGCCAAATGCACAATCTATGCCTAGTGTTTGGCATGACATTTCGAATGGCCGTTGCCATGGCCCCGCATTGGTCAGTTAAGATTCCATCTAGTGTTTTTCCCATACATTTTATAAATGTTTGCATGAGCCATTCAAAGAACTCAGTCTCTTCATTCCCCAATAAAGCACACCCGAAAAGACATGACCGTCCGTGCTGATTAACACCCATAAATGCTGCAACTGGCATCTCGTACCTATAAAAAATCAACACGTGGGGCAATCAGTGAGCTTGTAAATGAATGAATCCTTAAAAAAATAAACCAAGAAAAAGAAGTTACTTGTTGAGCTTGTATGTGGTGTCAAATGACACCACGTCACTAAAATACTTGTAAGCAGCTCTTGATCGAGCATGCGCCCAAAATGCATGCTTGAGACTATTGTCACCATAGACACAAATGTCGTAAAAGAAATTCGGGTTCTGCTCTTTCATCCTGGTAAAATAGTCCAGCATCTCTTGCGCATCAGTATCATCTCCATTGATTCGGAGTTTACCAGATATATAATTTCTAACATTCTTCTCAAGAAATTTCAGATTAGAACGACCACCGGCTTCTTCAGCAAGCGCCTGAAAAGTCTTCGAAGGTCGTATACCAACCTGGTCGTTGCGCTCAATGACATCCTTAACGTGCATGGAGAGTTCTCTGTTTTTCTTAAACATCCATGACAAACTGGGATCACACCGATGCGTGTGAGCTAATTCTACCTTCGACAATCTCCATTTTCTAAGCTCTGTGTCAAATTTCACATAGATGCGAGCTTTACAGTGTACAGATGAGACTGTGTTTGACCTTTGGGTTACCGGATTCTTCTTTGTTCGGTATCCATCTCTATTGCACTGTATGGATTGATTAATGGGTGTCCTTCCATTCTTGTCAAAGTTAGTGTTTCTTATATGAGGCTCGAATCCCACTTTATTGACATAGTTGTAGTAAAATTGGCGTGCTTCTTCAAGAGTTCCAAATAGCATCCCCACTTTTGGAATCTCCTCATCAGAAATGGTGGGATGAATTAAGACCTAAAAAAACAAAACATACTAACAAGGATTGTGGCAAAAAAATGACAAAATAATACGTGCATACATATATATATTTATAGTGCCGTTGCTCGGATATTTGGATGTGTTCACATGAAAATATATATATTAAAATATAACCTATAATTAGCATGCAAGTAAAAAAGTCGGCCATAAATATCAGAAGAATAAATTAAGACATTATCAAAAATTTCAAATGAAAAAATGTTAACAAACCTCAGTTGTGCACTCAGTTTCTATAGCAGAATTGCTTGAACTATCACAACTATTTATATTGTCCATATCAATATGGGTATCAAATGAGTGAATTTCTTCTGACGACGACTGCGTTTTCAAGTCTATCACAAATGCCATGTTGATGTCTAAGATTATAAATAAAATAATAGTCACTATAATATAAGAAAAAAATTATAATTAATTAAAATATATGCAAATTAATAACTAGGTGTCCATTTTAGTTAAACATTTTGGATCAGTAAGACCAAAAAAAAATTATCTTGTGTTATTTGATAGAGTTTTGGATGTGTTCTAAAAATGTTTTTAGTTCGATTGTACTATTTTGTATGTGTAATAAACTTACGACATAAACTAATTTCAACCATTATCTAAAATACCAACCAATAACATCAATAAAAACAAAATTAAGATGAATAAATACTAATGCTCAAACAAGTAATAAAAATTCCAACTAATACTATGATAATATATGTTAGATATTTTTTATAAATAATAAAAAACTTAAATTAATTGTTGATTGTAATAATTTTGAAACCGTTAATGTTTAAATAAGTAACAAAAAATATCCAACTAATAATTTATATAATAAATATTAGATGCATCTTATCGAATCAAAAATCAAAAGATTAATTGTATTCTGTACGTTTATATTTAAAAACTAGAATTTAACAATTTTGAAAACGTTTATATTTAAAAACTAGAATTTTACGATTTTGGATGTGTTTTAAAAATATTTTGTATATAATATCATACTATTAGATGTGTTATAATTGAAAAATAAAAACACAATTTTTATGACCATACCAACTACATCTTCTCTCTTAAACTCTAGATTTTTTTTTTGCTTCTTTACTCAAAATACTTTATTTGTAACAATTCTATTGATAAAATCAAATAAAATCAAACTTGTTCCAATTAAATAAGAATGAAGTTTGTATGTTTATTTTTAACTATAATTAAAAATAATGAACATGATATTTCATAACATTAATTAAGCACAGGTGGTGTAAAAGGTGGTGTTACCTTTCACCAATGAAAATGAGAGGGTACTTCAGCTGGAAGGTGGTGAATTGGTGATACCTTTCACCGATGAAAACTGAGAGGAGGCTTCAGCTGAAAAGATTTCTGTTTCGTTTGAAATTCACTAATGCAGTGTGAGTGTTACCTAAAAAAAGGAATAATCCGCTATATTTGTTATGTGAAGTTACACAGTCTACGTCAAAGTCCCGATAACTACCTATAAAGTGTACAAGTAGTTAAAAAAATTTTGATTTTAATATTTAAATTAAATTAATTTATAGATGTGTATCTAAAAAATAGGAGAGTGTTTTAATAAAAAAATAATTAAATATTATTAAAAACTAATTAATATTGTATAAGTAGCATTTTTCTTTGTGGTATTTCCATTTATCGTGACTTTCATTGTACCCCAACGTTTATGCTCACCTTCGGTCAATAATTGTTACTACATAGAAAGGTTATTAAGAACCTAATGGGAAAAGACAGGAAAAGCCAACGACTGGAATAAAGGAAATTCACATAATTTAAACTTGATTATAAAGAAGTGGCTTTCAAGAAACCTGTTGAGTGTTGTCATTTGATTTACAACTCTTATATTTGTTTCTTTTTATTAAAAATATATCATAACATGCATTTTTTTTCTTTCATATATATATATATATATATATATATATATATATATATATCATCGGTCAAAGTTGCTGCAATATGTACTCCTCTACTTATTGCCATTTTCAATAGAGGTAGAAATATACCAGATAGTTTATTTGCCCCTAATTGACATATCTTAGATATGTTTAGATCTATTAAGATATAAATAAATATATAAATAATTTTGTATAGTTAAAAAATTATTAAATTTTATAAATTTATTATATTTTATTATAAATGATTCTATATATTTTAAATACTTTAAGTTCAAAATTTTGATATAAATAATTTTAATTTTAAATATATTTTTTTGTCTTTGATATTTGTGATTTTTTTAAAAATATTTTTAACATTTAGTTTCATTTAATTTTGTCTTTAACATTTTCGATTTGTATCAAAATTACTCCTAAACGTTAATTTCATATACAATTTTAGGGATAAAATTGAAAACTTTTTAAAATAATTTTGACACAAATTAAAAAACGTTAGAAACAAAATTAAATGAATCGAAAATATTAGAAACAAAACTAACAAAATTAAATATTAAAAAATATTTAAAAAAATATAAACATTAAAGATAAAAATATATATTTTATTTTTTTAATATTTAAAAAAATCTGTCAAGTCTTTGAACAAACTTTAAACTAGATCAGACTCAATAAAAATCAAACTCAAAAATATTTTATGACCAATTAATTACATTACAATCCTAATTCTCCTCCTAATTCCCAGGTTGGATCTATTCTTTTTACTCAATCCGATGAAAGTCCCATTTCTTCAATGTGGAAGCCCTAAGTCCTTCTAAGTAGGCTGGAAGTGAGTCAAGCTAGCTCATGAGCTAGCTCGAGCTCGACTCGTTAATAGTTCGATAAGCTAAGCTCGTGAGCTAGTGAGCCAAGCTTGAACTTGAAATTGAGCTCATAAATTAAATGAGCCGAGCTTGAGCTTGGATAAGCTCAGCTCATTAGCTCGTGAGCTGACTCGATTATATATATATGCATTTAATCTATACTTTTAATATTATATATATACATATGAAATAGTACTATATATATATATATATATATATGATCTTAATTATTTAAAATTTTATATTTAGTTTTTACATATAATTTTGATGTAGGACTTAAATAAAAAATTTATAATTTAATGATAGATAACAATATATAAAATTGATCTTTTTAAATATTTTATAAAATATATAAGTTATAATTTATTGATATAGAATTATAGATTATGTATTTATGTTTCTATTATTTGAGCCAGCTCGTGAGCTCGAACCAGCTCGTGAACTTTCAGTGAGCCGAACTTGAGCTTAAGAAATAGGCTCGATTATTAATGAGCCAAGTCGTGAGCCAAGCTCAATTTTTGTTAGCCGAGCTTGAGCTTGGTTTAGCTCGGCTCAACTCGGCTCACTTCCAGCCCTACTTCTAAGCACTAAGCAGCGCACTTTCCATCCCCCATTTCTCACTCAATTTTTTTCTTGGCCGAAAAAAAAAAAGATGGGTAATGCTAGAGAGACAAAAAATACAGCTAGAATTTGCCTTATTTAGCATTCATTAATTGTCGCAACAATTAATAAATGTTAAATAAAGCAAATTATGGCTATTTTTAGCTAATTTTTTTTTGTTATCAAATATTTTCGTAAGATAAATATCAAATTGTGATGCTGAAGATATATTTATATAACTAGTAGGTTGGCTATGGAGATAAGGAATAGTAGAAAAATTAGATTTTTAAGAAAACACATAGTTACAATGTGAAAAGTTGAAAGATTTTTATTTTAGACTTTTATCATCAGATTCAAACAAAAAAGAATTTGTAATACGAAATTGTAAATTTTGGAATAAATTTTAATGAGTAAAATTTTTGATGGAGGTGAGAGCTCCACCAATAGAAGTTGAAGCTCTTCAACTAATTTTTTAGTGTCTTGCACTTGATTACCTTATCAAAAGGAGCGCATAATAAAAAAGTGTAAAAATTTAATAAAGATAGTATATATTTTACTAATAAGTTTTTTGTGCAAGTATTGCAGTAAACAGGAATTTTGACAAAGATATAACTAATTACAGTTTTATCAAAAGAATTTGAAAAGGATTAATTTTTTTCTCATGTTGAATTGTTTATCTGGTTTGGTCTTGTTAAATAAGTTAATATTAAAAATTAATTCAGTATATTAAAAATTGTTGAACAAATTGATATTGTATATGTACCTTGTAAAAAAGATGTTAAAATAATACAACGCTTTTTTTTATTTATAAATTTATTTGGTAGATATGATGTGTTCAAATAGTTAATATCGGATGATTATAAAATACACCAGGCATCATAAAACAACATTTTAAAAGTTGAATAAGGGTGTCAATGAAAAAAAAAAGCACACAAAAAATGGTTGGTTAATTGTTTTTTTGTTATTTGAAATATTTGGTTGAGTAAAAATAATAGCATATTTGGTTGATTCAACTTGAATTAAATTTAAATATATAATGACTGAAGTGGGACTTGAACTCACCCACTTTGAAGAGGACAGACGGCTCAACTATCCTAATTATTTTAGTTTTATAACTAACGACTTGACTAGTGCGAGGTCACTCAAGTTGCATATTTTTTGAGCAAAAATAGATATTATTATTATACTAAATGATTATTATTATTATTCATTATAATATTATATATGTATTTTTGTAAATATGTATATTAAACATAAAATTGAAAGCCATTTTAATTTTACCACTAATAAAGTAGTTGAAGTAAAAGAAACAACCTTTTTAGTTACTGTGTTAATTCCAAAATATCCTTAATTATTTATAATTAAATGTTTGAATTTCAAATAAAAATCACCAATTGAAGTTATAAAAAAGATTTAATAAAAAGTACATTTTTTTTACTGTTATTATTGAATTATGCTAGGTAAGAGTGTCTTTTAATTCTTAATTTAATAAAATGAATACAACGGGTATAGTTAGGAGAAAAATTCATTATCTCTTGTCTTTTGGAAATAATGGCAAGTGCACTACTGAGTGTGAGTTGTAGAAAACACACATATGCGGTTCTAGTGGGTAAGTGGATTATTTAATAAAAATGTTTGAAAGATTATAGAAAATTAGCTCAAATTAATTTAAGGTTATTTTATTTTATATTATTTAATTACTACTAAAATAATTAAATAACATTAAATGTAATGAATATATAATTTATTATAATTTTATTTTTTAATACTTTCGTGACCCAAATAATTACGGATAAAATAATAAATTCTCAAATAAATCTTCTCAATTTGAAAGGACTTGAAAATTGAAGTTATTAAGGAATTTGAAAAGAGAGCTCACAAAAACCTCAAAAACCTTTAATTTGTTCTCTAAATAATAAAACTCATAAATGGAATTTAATCCTCCAAAATCTTCAAAACTCAATAATTAAAACTAAACTCGTGAATACATCCTAGGGTGATTGAGCAGAAATTAAATAGTCTTTCTTAACCAAATATTTCATTTATTGAGATATTTATTAAAATTGAGATTAGTAGCTTAACTTAATTCCAAAAATTAATTTATAAGGTGAATGATGTCACACTTATATATTTAGAGATTTTATTTTTAAAAGATGTGAAATTTGTAATATATTTTCTTTACGTATAGAAATAATTAAATAATACACTTTGATACTTCAATAGAATTAAAATTTAGTAGGTTTAACTCAAATTCAAAAATTAACTCAGAATAAAAAATATCTCATACTTATAAACCATTTAGAGACGTTATCCTTAAAAAATGTGAAATTTATAATAATATTTTATAAATCAATAAATATTAATTATTTTATTTGATGATGGATATATATGTCAATGAATTATAGATTCTTATATATAATCATATACCATAGACCACCTTAAAGAAAAAATTCAATAGCCTGAAATGAAAAAAGAAATCACTTTAATGAGATTATACTATATAAACAATTGTTTTCCATTAGAGGTTAAATTAGTTTAATATGATGTAAAATAAATAAACAATGAAAAAAAATAAATATAAAATAGAGAAATATAAATATGCTCTTATCTCACAATATAAGTAGTTTATCTATTTACTAATATTATAAATATTATAGTCTGAAATCATAGAGAGATAAAGAGAGAATTTATCAGAGTGTATAAAGAGTAAAATATTATCGTAAAAGAAAGAGAAAGGAATATTTTTATTGCTGTTGTATCTTCTTTCTGCATCAGGTCATGCCTATTTATAGGCATACAAATTAAAAAATTGATATTTAGTTTCATTTATTTCATTTTATATTGAGAAACTGAATTCTCATCCTGGGAAGAGTGAACTGCCCATTAAATAGGCATCCACATCTCCAGACTTATCTTAACACTCCCTCTTGGATGACCATTTAGGAATATGCCTCGTTAAAACCTTACTAAAGAAAAATCCAGTGGGAAAAAACTTCAGTGAAGGAAAAATAGTACAATATCCTTTGTGATGGGAACTGCCACATGAAAAACCTTGCCAAGAAAAACCCAATGGGAAAAAAACCTAACCAAGGAAAAAAGAGTACAGTCTTCCCCTCTTGTCGACATCATTTAATGTCTCGAAATCGGCACATCCCAATCTCATGTATCAATCTTTCAAAGGAGGATTTTGGGAGTGACTTTGTAAATAAATCTGCCAGATTATTACTTGAGCGGATCTATTGGATATCAATTGTCCCTTGATTTTGAAGATCATGAGTGAAGAAGAATTTGGGAGAAATATGCTTTGTTCTATCACCTTTGATGTATCTGCCTCTAAGTTGAGCAATGCATGCTGTATTATCTTCAAACAGGACAGTTGGAGCTATCTTATGATCAATCAGCCCACATGATGACAGAATATATTGAATCAGACTCCTCAGCCAAAAACACTCGCGACTAGCTTCATGAATCGCTAGTATTTCAGCATGATTAGAGGATGTTGCTGCTATCGCCTGTTTTGTGGACCTCCATGATATAGCTGTACCACCATATGTGAACAGGTATCCAGTTTGAGATCTCCCTTTATGTGGATCAGACAAGTAGCCAGCATCTGCATAGCCAACTAGTTGTGACTTGGATCCATAGGGATAAAACAATCCCATATCAACTGTTCCATGAAGATATCGAAAGATTTGTTTGATTCCACTCCAATGTCTTCTGGTTGGAGAGGAACTATATCTTGCTAGTAAATTCACAGCAAATGATATATCTGGTCGTGTATTATTAGCAAGATACATTAGCGCATATGGTACTTCAGGACCAAGGATATCTTCATTCTCTTCTTTAGGACGAAATTGATCTTTCTCCACATCCAAAGATCTTACGATCATTGGGGTACTCAAGGGACGTGACTTATCCATATAAAATCTTTTCAAGATCTTCTCTGTGTATGTTGTTTGATGAATAAATGTTCCATTTTTATATGCTCGATCTGCAGGCCGAGACAAAATTTAGTCCTTCTAAGATCTTTTATCTCAAACTCTTCTTTTAGAGTTTTTATAATTGTTGGAATCTCTTCAGGAGTCCCAATGATATTTAAATCATCAACGTACACAACAATTATAATGAATCTAGATGTAGATTTCTTTATAAAAATGCATGGACAGATATCATCATTCTTGAATCCATTTTTGGCCAGATACTTAGTAAGACGATTATACCACATTCGTCTAAATTGCTTCAGACCATATAAAGATCTTTGCAATTTGACTGAGTATAACCCTTGCGAATATTCATTGGATGGTTTAGATATCTTTAGTCCTTCAGGGTCTTTCATATAGATATCCCGATCTAATGAGCCGTATAAATAGGCTGTTACCACATCCATTAAATGCATATGCAATTTATGATATGAAGATAAACTGACCAAATAATGCAATGTTATCGCATCCACTACAGGGGAATACGTTTCTTCATAATCTATACTAGGCATTTGTGAAAAACCTTGTGCCACAAGTCGAGCTTTGAAGCGCACAACTTCATTTTTCTCATTTCGTTTTCTCATAAATACCCATCGGTATCCAACAGGTTTTACATCTTCAGGTGTACGGACTACAGGTCCAAAGACTTCACGTTTCGCAAGTGAGTCTAATTTAGCCTTCATGACTTCTTCCTATTTTGGCCAATCATTTCTTTGTCGACATTCTTCGACTGATCTTGGCTCAAGATCCTTACTTTCATGCATGATACCACATTATATGCAAATATTTCATTGACAATTGTCTTATTTCGATCCCATTTCTTTTCTGTAAAGACATAATTTATCGAGATCTCGTCATTTTCACAATTTTCAAGTACTTGAACGTCTTCTAGCGTTAAAACTATATCAGAATTTTGGACAACTGCAGGTGTCTCTACTATGTCTTTTTCAACAGGAATCGTATTTACCTCTTTTCTTTTTCGAGGATTTTTGTCTTTGGAACCGATAGGCCTGCCACGCTTCTGGCGTGAATTTGCTTCAGTGGCTACTTGTCCTACTGGGACATCAATTTGAACTGGGGCATTTTCCGCTGGTATATAAGATTTAGTTATCCTCTTTGTATCGGAAAATGCATCAGGCAATTCATTTGCTATTCTTTGCAAATGTATAATCTTTTGAACTTCTAGTTCACATTGCCCTGATCGAGGATCTAAATGCATCAACGATGATGCATTCCAATTAAGTTCCTTTTCAAGAAGCTTATTCTCTCCCCCTAATATTAGAAATTTTGATTCATCAAAATGATAATCCACAAACCGGGCTTTAGATACATCTTCAGTTTGTATCTCAAGATACCTCACTATAGAGGGAGAATCATATCCAACATATATCCCTAATTTTCTTTGGGGTCCCATTTTGGTGGGATTAGGTGGTGTAATGGGAACATATATCGCACACCCAAATATTCTTAAATGGGAAACATTTGGCTGCTGGTCAAATGCTAATTGCATAGGAGAGAACTGATGGTAACTCGTTGGCCTCAAACGAATAAGTGCTGCGGCATGTAAAATAGCATGCCCCAAACCGAGGTTGGGAGATTCGTTCTCATAAGTAAGGGTCTAACAATTAATTGGAGACGTTTAATAAGTGATTCTGCTAACCCATTTTGTGTGTGAACATAAGCTACTGGATGTTCAACACTTATTTCATTAGCCATACAATAAGCATAAAAGGCTTGGGAAGTAAATTCACCAGCATTATCAAGACGAATTGCTTTGATTGGATTTTCTGAAAATTGTGCTTTTAACCGAATAATTTGAGCCAGTAATCTCGCAAACACCAGGTTGCGAGAAGATAATAAGCACACATGTGACCATCTCGAAGATGCGTCTATTAGGACCATAAAATATCTAAAAGATCCACATGGTGGATGAATAGGTCCACATATATCACCTTGAATCCTTTATAGAAATTCAGGGGACTCAAATCCAAATATTTACTGGTAATGGCCTTAAAATTAACTTTCCTTGAGAACATGCAGCACAACAAAATTCACTAGATTTAAGAATCTTCTGGTTCTTTAGTGAATGTTCATGGGAGTTTTCAATAATTCTCCGCATCATGGTTATTCCCGGATGACCCAATCTATCATGCTAAGTTATGAATTCATTTGGGCTAGTAAACTTTTGGTTTACAGTGGCATGTGATTCAATTGCACTAATCTTGGTATAATATAACTCAGATGAAAGTGAGGGCAACTTTTCTAATATAACCTTTTTATTTGAATCATGAGTTGTGATACATAAGTACTCATGACTTCCCTCATTCATAGTCTCAATATAATATCCATTTCGGCGAATATCTTTAAAGCTCAACAAGTTTTTTTGAGACTTGGTAGACAATAGTATATTATTTATTATGAATTTTTTTTCCTCCGGAAAACAAAATTATAGCTCTTCCAGAGCCTTCAATCACATTTCCTGAGCCAATAATAGTATTAACACATTCTTCTTTTGGCACAAGATGGGTAAAATATATATCACTTTTGAGAATGGTGTGCGAACTTGCACTATCCGCAAGGCATACATCTTCATTATATATCATTGCCATTCTCTTCAAAGACAAATAATAATAAAATGAGTAATATGCACAGTCAAATTGAATACTTGATCGGAATTATTTTTCTAAGAAATACTGTACATAAAAATAATGTCATATACTAAAATTTTATTTTGACACATTTAATGATTTCAAAATTCATGAACATTAATATTTCATTATTTATGTACATTACATTTGAAACTTAAATACATAGAAAATAAAACTTAACAATAAGTTCTTTACATTATTTATTTACATAGATACTTAACAATCCCACATATCAAATTATTCCATCATTGATCAAATAACTAATATTTCCTTCAGGGTCCTCAAAGAAATCAGATACATCATAATGAGTGGTGGAGTTTTCAACAACATCATTTGAAACGAAATTCGTCTCCTTTTCTTTGTCGTCATTTTTCAAAGATGCTTGATAAAGATCGACTAGGTGCCTTGGGGTACGACAGGTACGCGACTAATGGCCCTTTCCACCACAACGGAAATACTTATCCTCTGTTAATTTATTTTGTCCAATATTTCTTTCTTTATCCCACTTCTGGTGAGATCTTCTCTTTTGAATATAATTCTTTTTCCTTCCATAATTTTTCTTGTTATTAAAACCTTGCCATTTACCTCTTCTGGGGTAATTTGTCGCATTTACTTCAGGAAATGGGGCGGCGCCAGCTGGGTGATGCTCGGTTTTTTTGTAGGGTATAGAATTTCCTCAATTGAATGAATTCTCGTTGCAAGTATAGTTCTACACCAACAAACAATCCTCCCAATAAAAAAATTTGGTTGTCACAAATAACAAACCCCAATGAAAATTAACCGCAGTATTTAGACTCCGGGTCATCTCACAAGGAATTACAATGAAGTGGTCAATTATTGGCTATGAGGAACAAAGGGGGTTTGATTGATAAGGGGCAAGAAAGTAAAGGGGCAAGAATTAAATGACAAAAAGAATAAATCAAGCAAGTAACTAAAGAAATCAAGTAATAAAGAGAGACATTCATGGCAAGGTTTGAGATCATAGGCTTTCTATCCTAGTCATTAATCATAACAATACTTAACAAGAATTTATCTTATTTCGTCATCCCCAATGTTGGAAGAAGGTGTGAGTTATCTTCCATTAGAGAAAGTCAAACAAGACTAGTTAATCTCAAGTAAAAAATCCTAATCAACTCACTAATTGAATTAGCAAGAGATTAGAGTCATTGAAAATGATATTAACTAACAATTCTAGATCACCAATCTAAATTGGGTATTAATGACTCAAGATTGCCCAATTACTCTTCCTAAGCCAAGAATGCTCAAAATCTACTCTAAAGTCCAACCAAGCATTTTGTCAAACACTTGGAAGGCATAAAAGGAAAGCATAGTAAAAATACAAGAAAAATAAATCTACCAACTACCAATTGCAAGGAAAGTAAATCAACAACTCAAATTATCAATAAAAGAACATCAAACATTAAATTTCATTAAACGTAAACAAAATCCAACATGAGTATTCATAAACATAAAAAAGAAATAAAAGTAAAATTGACAAGAGAACTAAGAAGAATAGAGTAGTAGAAATAAGAAATTGTAAAGGAAACAAGATGAATTCAAGAAATCATGCCTAGATCTAAGATGCAAATACCCTAGGAACCCTAATTCTAGAGAGAAGAGGGAGCTTCTCTCTCTAGAAACTATACTACATGATGCCAAAACTACAAACAATTGCTCCTCCCTTTCCCAAGCTTGAATTCTGCATGAAATAGCATCAGAAATGAGTTGGATTGGGCCCAAAATGAGTTACAAATCGCTGGCCATGATTTCACTTTAGTGAATCACACTGATCCATCGATGCGTACGCGTATAGTGCACGTATGCGCCCCTAGACGCAGAGCAACTATGGTAAATTTTATATCATTTTGAAGCCCCGGATGTTAGCTTTCTAACACAACTAGAACCGCCTCATTTAGACCTCTGTAGCTCAAGTTATGGTCGATTGAGTGCGAAGAGGTTGGGCTTGACAGCTTTGCGGTTCCTTCATTTCTTCATGAGTTCTCCCGCTTTGCATGCTTTTCTCCTCACTTCTTCCATCTAATACTTGCCTTATGAACCTGAAATCACTCAACAAACATATCAAGGCATCGAATGGAATTAAAGTGAATTGAATTTAGCTATTTTAAGGCCTAAAAAGCATGTTTTCACACTTAAGCACAAATTCAGGGAGAATTGCAAAACCACGCTATTTCATTGAATGAATGTGAGAAAAATTGATAAAATCCCTCAAATTAAGCCCAAGATAAACCATAAAATTGGGGTTTATCACTGGGCGCGCTTCATGATTTTTCAAGAGCAACTCATTGTTGCGTTCAGCAACAAAAAGGTAAGAAATTAACTCAGAATATTTTTTAAACCCTTTTTCTTGATACTGTTGCTGCAGGAGCACATTCGAGGCATGGAAGGTTGAGAAAATTTTCTCCAACATATCATGATCAGTTATCTTTTTCCCACATAATTTCATTCGTGAGGTGATTCGAAACATTGCAGAATTATATTCATTTATAGATTTAAAATCCTGTAGACGCAAGTGCATCCATGATGATTAGATTTTTGACGGTTTAGAATTTCACTAATGAATTCTCATTGCAAGTATAGTTTCTAAACCAACAAATAATCCTTTCATACAAAAGATTGTTTGTCACAAGTACAAACCCCTAAAATTATAAACCGAAGTATTTAAACCTCGGATCGTTCTCCCTAGGAATTGCAATAAAGTGTTCTTATCATTGGTTATGAAGTATGTTTGGGGTTTTTGGGATAAGGAACAAGAATTATAAATTGCAAGAGAAATAAACTAACAACTAAGAAAGCTCTTGGCAAGGTATGAGAACTAGAAATCCCATCCTAGTTGTCCTTATCAATTGTGATGAGAATAGTTCATTGCTCCCACTTAGTTAACCTCTAACCATGGAGAAAAGTAAAGTGGATGAATCAACTTGATTCCACAAGTCCTAGCCAACTCCTAAGGAAAGACTAGCTTTAGTGGCATTCAAGCCAATTAGCAATCTCTAATTATCAATCAACAAAAGAGTTTGATAACTCAAGCGTCACTAACTACTCAACCAAAGCCAAGAGGAACAAAATCTAACTAATAGCTAGAAGAGGCATTTCAACAAACACATAGTAGAAAATAAAAGTAAACAACATGAATTGTAAGAATTAAAGAGATATCTAACTATAAAGGCAAGAGATCAATAATAGGAAATCAAAACAATTATGAAACAACAAAGAACTTACCAATTGCATTGAAGAAGAAATGTAGATCTACAAAAGAAAGTTCATAAACTACAACTAACAATACAAATGAATTACAAGAGAAGAAGAATTCTACAACTACAAGGGAACAATTAAGGAAGAAAAAAGGAAAATTAAGAGAGAAGAAGAAGAAGTAGATCTAGATCTAAACCTAATCCTAATTCTAGATAGAAGAGAGAGCTTCTCTCTCTAGAAACTAACTAAAAGCATGTGAAAACTAAACTAAAACTAACTAAGTGTCTAAGTGTGTCATCCTCCTTCAATTCTTGGGTTAAATAGCATAAGAAATGAGTTGGATTGGACCCAAAATGCACCAAAAATTGCTGGCCATGAGTTGCACTTAAGTGAGTCACGTGCAACATCGGCGCGTACGCGTACAGTGCACGTGCGCGCCCCTAAACGCGATGCAACTATGGCAAATTTTATATTATTTTCAAATCCCGGATGTTAGCTTTCCAACGCAACTGGAACCGCCTCATTTGGACCTCTGTAGCTCAAGTTATGATCTGATTAAGTGCGAAGAGGTCGGGCTTGACAGCTTTGCGATTCCTTCATTTCTTCATGAGTTCTCAATTTCTACATGCTTTTCCTTCATTCCCTTGATCCAATCTTTGTCTCCTAAACCTGAAATCACCTAACAAACATATCAAGGCACCTAATGGAATCAAGGTGAATTAAATTTAGCTATTTTAAGACAAAAAAAATATGTTTTCACTCTTAAACACAATTAAAGGAAAAATTACAAAACCATGCTATTTCATTGAATTCATGGGAAAAAAGTTGATAAAACCCTCTAAATTCAACACAAGATAAACCCTAAAAATGAGGGTTTATTAGTCCATTCATATCAGGCTTGAGGAAGTATCACCGTTTTTTAATGATTGTACCTTTCTTCAAGGTCTTTCCAAAGATCTGCAGGATCTTTTAATGTGAGATATTCATTTTTCAATCATTCGTTAATATGACGACGAAGAAAAATCATGGCTTTAGCTTTATCCTTCTGGGATGCATTATTTTCAGCTTTAATGGTATCTCCAAGATCCATTGAATTCAAGATGGGAGAGCTTCGACATAATAAAAAAAATTTGTTACCTGAGTCTTCCTAAAAATTTGATCAGAGTCTTGTGCTGATAACATGTTGTAAAATAAATAAATAATGAAGAGAAATAAATATAAAATAGAGAAATATAAATATGCTCTTATCTCACTATAATATAAGTAGTTTATCTATTTACTAATATTATAAATATTATAGTTTGAAATCACAAAGAGATAAAAGAGAGAATTTATTAGAGTGTATAAAGAGTAAAATATTATAGTAAGAGAAAGAGAAGAGAATATCTTTATTGCTGTCATATCTTCTTTCTGCATCAGGTCATGCCTATTTATAGGCGTACAACAGCATTGATATTTGGTTTCATTTATTTCATTTATTTCATTTTATATTGAGAAACTAAATTCTCATCCTGGAAAGAGTGAACTGCCCATTAAATGAGTATCCACATCACCAAACTTATCTTAATATAATAAATATTTTTTTATAGATAAAAATTCTCTTTTCTCTTCTAGTAGTAAAGAAACAATCCTCAGTAGAAGATTGTAGTCGTCATCTTTATTTTGATAACGTGACCTTTTGCATTTTCTTTTCTTTCTTAATTCTTCACCTTTTCTTCTTTCTCTTTTCTCTCTTTCTCCCACCTTCTCCTTCGTCCCATTTCTCCCTTCCCTTCCAACTCCTAATTTATAAGTATTTACCTGTTCTTTCATCTCTTCGTCCTTTTCCACCTCTCTTCTCCTCCCCCTTTCCATCGTTTTCTTTCTGTTCCTTTCCCTTTTTCTTATTTCTTTCTTTTAATTTTTGTATCTGTTTTTAATTTTTTTGTTAGAGATCTAGCTTTCAATAACTCTTTAGTAATTAATATTCTTCTCTTTTATAGCATCTTTTTTATGAATATTTTAATTCTGACAGATCTAAAAAAATAAAATTAAAAAAAATTTGTTCATAAAAATATTTACAAATAAAAAAAAATGTTTAGATCTATCTTAAGAAGAAGACAAAATATTTAATCATATTGTAATACATTTGTATAGATTTAAAAACAAAAGAGAGATTTATCTCTATTTCTACCTTTTAATATTTTTTGTAATCGAATATAGTACTTTCTCCCAATTTATAGTTCCACATAGAAAATATTTATCTTCTTTTTTAAATATTAGTAGTTATTAGTTTATATTTTTAAATATTAGTATGTTCCAATATTAGTGGATTTGGTTTTTTTTTTCTTGATCTAGTAAAATGTTATAAATATTTTTCAAACTATTTTAGCCATCAGAGAGAGATTAGAGGAGTGCTAAAATACTTTTTAGTTTCGTGATAAAATCATGGTATGGACAAATGAGGTTAAGTGAGTTACTCTTTTGTTACATTGAGAAATTGGATAGAAAGTTGAGTCATTCCATTGGATTAAATTTTCAAATTATGGTGTAAACAAGTTAGGTTGAGTGGATCACTTTCTTGTTGTATCAAGAAATTGAATAAAAAATTAGAGTGATTCTCTTTTTATTCAAATTTCAATCTATTTCAATTTCAATTTATTTTTTTCATTCAATTTCAATCTTCGTCTTCTTGATTATCCCTTTTTTTTTGTATCACTAGCTTTCAATAACTCTCTAATGTTTAATATTCTCTCTTTTAGTAATTTTTTTATCAGTATTTTGGTTCTGGCAAATTTTAAAAAAGAAAATTAGAAGGAAATTTTTTATTTATGGAGATATTTATAAATAAAAAAAAATGTTTAGATCTATCGTGAGAAGAAGACAAAATATTCAACTGTATTACATCATATTTATATAGATTTAGAAATAAAAAAGACTTAAATTTATTTCTATTTTTACTTTTTAATATTCTTTGTAATTAAATATATGTCTTCTCCTAATTTATAGTTTAATATAAAAAAATATTTATCTTTCTTTTTAATTATAGAACTAATATTTTTTTCTATTATTTATAAGTGTTATTCGACTATTGCATTGAAAACATCCATTTTCTCCTGAAGTCGTGTGTCTTTATCTTATAGCTGGACTGCTTGAAGGAGACTTCAAGAGACACCTCACTCCTAAAAATGTCAAATTTATAGAGAAAATTCATCAAATTATTTTAGAATATACAAGGGATGAGGATGTCTCAAGGTTAGTGTTAACTAAGTGGAAGAACCCAGCTCCCTCACCTAACAAGGCCGCAAGCTCGGGATAAGCAACCCCAAAGCTGTTAGTTCCTTGGGTAGGCAAGTTCTTCACATATACACCTTTAGTCGTATCACTGACAGAAGTATATCAGCAGGTGTCGCATAAGGGCATACTCCCCAAAGCCAGACAAATACGGCCAAGGGCTTCCTTAAATAAGTCACAATATTATGATTACCACAAATCCTATAGTTACAGGACAAAAGGCTGTATAGATCTAAAGAACGCTTTTGAATAAGCCATTAAAGATGGAAAACTGTTTCCAAAATCGTCTAACACGTTAGGCCGCCTCGACGGCATAACAACGATAAGGATCAGAAAGGCAAGAACCCTAGAAACACTAAACCTAGTGAGAATCAGGACTGCTCAAATAGTAGTAAACATGGTCGTACGAAAAAATGGATCAGTAAAGTTGATGCGGAATTTTGTAAAACCACAACTCAACAAGTGCATCAAATCGTATTAAGTAATACCACGGTGAGTGGGTTATCCTTCCCACGAGGATTAATGAACTAAACAACAATAATTAATTAACTATTCTAATTAGACAAATCAAGAAATATGGAATGAATGAGGAATTAAAAGCAAACGTGTGAACAGAGGCAATAAATAGCAAACAGTAAATGTGAAAACAATAATGGTGAGAATGTTAAGGTTTCAAAGATGTTCACTCTCTAAAAAAACAATCATTATGTTTATTTATTTAAGTCATGCAGAGATCAATCACGACAAATCATAAATAATCAAATTCCAATTTCTTGGCAATTCAGTTTCTCTTTAACCTAATTAATCGCTAATTCCTTAGTCAATTGTTTAAGGAAAAAGGTGAAGCAAAATTTTGATTTAATTTCAAATTATAATTCAAGAATATTCCTAAACAATTGAAACTTACAAGAAAGAATGATTTCTAAAAGTTTTCTAATCCGAATTTTATGTCACTTATTCAAACTAGAGTAATTGAAAATCACAAGGCGTCGCATACTCTTTGAAACACTATTCCTAGTTAAATAAAAAAGTCATGAGAAAGAGTTTTCAAACTAATTCCAATATTACTTTTTCCAAAATAATATTTAGCATCCAAAACGGAGTTAGAATGTTTTCCAACAATTCTAAATCTTTAGGGATGAAGAATGAAAACTCAATCATGAAATAGATCAAAGCATAAACCTCAAATAAAGTAAAATATTTAGATTAATAATTCATAAAAAGATGAACAAAGCTCCTAACTTAACAAAGGAGATTAGTTGCTCATGATGCAAAGGGACAACAAAGACTCTGAATTAAAAAACGGCTCGAAGAGAGCAAGAGAGGGAGAAGAGAGAAGAGAGTAAGTGTTTCTCCTCCTTAAATACTAACCCTAAACCTAATTATTTTAGAATTCAAACTAAATCAAATTAAAACAAAATCAAATCTAAACTAATTAATATTCCTTCAATAGTTTTCCATCCAAATCAAGCTGTAAATAATTCTTCCTGATTGTTCATCAATGCTCCAAATCATGGTCATTGTGCTCAAGCTTTAATCATCAACTCAAGTGCTTTAAAGGATTGGAGATTAAGAGAGATTTAGAAAGAAATCACAAGCCCTAGAGTGGCCCAATTTGGTGTGTGAGGTGCAATATAGGAGGCGTAAAGTGCAAGCCCAATAGAGGAGGAATTGGAGGCCTCTGTGATGCTACGTGAAGCGCATCAATGGCCACGTGAGGCGCAACCTATGTTGCGTGAAGTGCCTATGCTTAGGCGTGAGGCACATGCAAGGAAGGCGGCCCCTGGGATGTGGCATGAGGCGCATCAGAGGGGACGTGAGGTGCACCAAGCCATGTGTGAGGCGCAAGGGTTGATGGTGTCCCCTGGGAGTAGTCTTGGAGGATACTTGGAGGCTTGGCCTAGGAGCTCTTTGTGATGAACACAACTCCTCTATTTAGCTCCTTCCTTCTTGTTTGTTCTTGGTTTCTTCCAAGATCTTTTGCTCTTTAGTGTTATGGTTGCTTGCTCTTTTTTATCCTTGTTCTTGCTCATTTTTAACACTTTTCTACACATACCAAAGTTCAAAGCAACTTCAAATAATATTGGTTAAAAGCACTAAAATCTTAATTCAGAATAAGAAAATCACTCATCTTTATTAAAAGAAATACTAAAGAAAACAACTAAAGATGCTCCTGCATCAAAAGTCCAGAAATGCAGTCAAGAAGGATGCCAAGACTACAAGTTCTGAGGTCCTGAAAATACAGAGTTTTCGACTATCTAGTTTACTGCTGAGGACTTCCAACATGCCACATTGGAAGATGATGAGCCTTTGGTGATAACAACTAATTACGAAATGGAATTGTAAAGAGAATCTTGGTTGACACAGGGGGTATATTCGAATTTGTTGTTCAGAAACACGTTTGGTGCTTTAGGCCTTAAAGATCAACATCTCAAACCACACTTTCCGGGGTAGTGGGTTTGGAAGATCACTATATCAAGCCCGACGGGGTTATCGACCTCTTCTTCACAATAGGGGAGGGTCTGGAAGCTTTGGTTGGGCAGGCAAAGTTTGTCGTTATAAAGGATTCAACAGCTTCCAATGTCATTCTTAGATGAAAAATGCTTAACGATTTTTGTGCATGAAGTATCTGATGACTGAAGGTCGGGTAGCAACAATCCGAGGAGATCGGGTAGCAACTATCAAATGCAACAATGCAAATTTAACCCTAAGGGACAAGGCAAAGGAGTCGACAGGTGTATTTTTAGTAGATTTGGATTTCAAAATTCAGGAGAAACAAAGACCTGAGCCCAACGAGAACTTGAAAAAATTCCAAATTGGAAATGATGCAGAAAAGTACACATTGATCAATAAAGACTTGCCCTATTCCTAGAAGTCGGAACTCCAAATTTTCTTAAGAGGTAATGTCGATTTGTTTGCATGGGAGCCATCCGATATGTCTGGAATTGATCCCACGTTCATGTCCCATCAGCTTGCCATTGATCCCTTGTACAAACCGGTCGTACAACGACATTACAAGATATCACAAGACCGAGCTGACGAGGTCAAAAGACAAGTCCAAGGACTATTGAATGCTGGTTTTATTAGAAAACTCTGACACGCAAGCGCTAAGGGTGTATTGGTAAAGATTCTCTTCAAGAAAACCGCGTTGTAAGTATAGCTCTACCAACAACAATCCTCGGGAGGGATTTGGTTGTCACAAGTTCAACCCCAATAGAAATGACCGAAGTATTCAAACCTCGGGTCGTCTCACAAGGAATGGGCAATCATGTGTTTCGACATTGGTTAGAAGTCCGGGATTGTGAGTTATAAGCATGAAAATAAATGGGAATCTTAACAAACAAGTAATCTTAAAATGCAACAATTAATTCAATCAACTAAGCAAAACATAAGCACTTTCAATGAATAAACAACATTCCACTTAATTCTATTGTAACCCAAACAAGAAACTACAACTAAAGCAATTGGTTGAGAAAGTTGATTTCAAGTATGAATGATAAAGGTAACTCTTGGCTAGGTTCGGGAATTGGGATCACCATCCTTGTCTAACAACTATACCTTGACAATTATAAGGAACCAAACTCATTAAGTCTACTCTCAAAGTCTTAAGTACGTGATATCTACCCCTAGACTTGAAGTACGTCAAATGGCCCTGATCACATCAACCCATAAGTCCCAACCTACCTACTAATTAGATTAGTAGTGGGTTGGCGTCAATGAGTATCAAATTGACCACCTAGGGCTCCCAAATCATCAAATCCATTAGACCTAATGACTTAAGTTTACCCAATTCCCTTGACCTAGGCCAAGAGTGAAAAAGACTACTCCATAATCAAAGTAAACAATTCATCAAACACTTGGTAAGCACTAACAAAAGGCATGTTCAAAATAGCAATTAAATTGAATTCTACAAATACCCACTAACAATTATCAACATACAATCATCCAAACTACTAGACTAAACATAGAAATCATCAATGTAACATCAACAAGTCAAGATTCATAACATTCATGAAATGGGTATAAAATGATAATTGACAAGAATTCATAAACTATCACAAGATATAAGCAAAATTGTAACAAGAAATTCAAATTGAACAATTAAAACTAGTAATTAACAAGATCCAAGTCGCAAATCAATAAGGGAAGATCAAATTAAAACTAGATCTAGAGAGGAACAAGGGTTTCTCCCTCTAGAATAACTAAAGAACCAAAAACTAGCTAAAAATTATGTCCTAGTGTAAAATGAGTGATCTCTCTCTTTCCCCTTGCATCCTTGGGTCTTTTTTCATGCAGAAACAACTTGAAATTGGGCCTAATGAGCCTCAGAAATTGCCAGGCATGATTTCCTTTAATGAGATCACGTGCAACCTTCAACGCGTGCGCGCCGATTGCTCTTGCGATCTACGCGTGCGCGCCAAGTGCGCGTGCGTGTCGATAAGAATCTCCTGATTCGCGCGGATGCGTCCATCCTTGCGCGCCGCTTCCAGCCCATCCCATCCACGCGTGCGCGTGGAGTGCGCGAGCGCGCCGATGCTGCTTTTCCAATATCTCAATTCTTCATATTCCTCCCTTTTGTACATGCTTTCTCCCTCTCTTCTAAGTCATTCCTACCCTATAATTCCTGAAATTACTCAACAAATACATCACGGCATCGAATGGCAATAGAAGAGGATTAAAATATGGAAATTTTAAGGCAAAATAAGCATGTTTTACATCATAGAGCAATATTGGGAAGTGAACACAAAACCATGTATTTCTTGTGGATAAGTGTGAGAAATATTGATAAAATCCCTCAAAATAAGCACAAGATAAACCATACGATCCGGGTTTATCAAATCTCCCCACACTTAAACCAGGCATGTCCTCATGCTTAAAATGAAAAGACCAAAGATCATGGTGAGAAAGGTTTTATGAAATGCAAACTACCTAAGTGGATGGACGCAACTAATGTAAGATCATCTATCTACTTGGTCAAGAGTAAATCTATCCTTCAAGAATACATGTGAGCATATAGGGTGAAAATAGTATGCAATTTATGAATCCTACCAAATTGAATATCACTAAAGAGTGCATATGACTTGCTAAACAAACGCTTGTGAAAGTCGGGAACAAGCATTGAGCATCGAACCCTCACCGGAAGTGTATCTGCTCTATTCGCTCAAGTGTCTAGGGTTCGTCACTCAATCTCCTCTTAATCATGCTTTCCAAGATTTGTCTTTCATCTAACAATCAACAATTACTTAATGCATGCTTACAAGTATCATGCGGTCTTATTCATGGGTTGTAACGGGGCTAGGGTGAAGGTAAGGATGTATATGGTCAAGTGGGTTTAAAATTTGAGTCCTTGATCAACCTAGGATCCACTAGACACATAGAACAACCTATACAACTACAATATATTCCTAGATACCCTTGAATTTTACCCTTTTTGCATACTCATGCATTCTTTTCAATTCACACCCATATGCATTGTTTTTATTACTCTATCTCGGGGCGTCTTTGTCCCCTTTCATTGCTTTCTTTCTTCTTTTTTTTTTAAGCATCCTCTTTTCTTGGGGTTTCTTTGTAAACCCAATGCCAATGCATACAGTTTAATCATCCGCCACATGAGCATGTTCCCAAAATCCTAGAATTTTTCAATTGCACTACAATTATATACCTACATATCTACCCGAATTTTCCAAGTATACCCTCCTAATTGAATACTACACATCCTAACTTACCTAAGCCAATCAATGATTCAAATTCAGGGACATTCATGGTTTTTCACTTAGGGTTGTTGATGTGCTCTATTTAAGAACAAAAGGGTTTATCAAAAGCTCAAAATTGGTTAGCAATGGTAGATATAAGGGTTAAGGCTATTTGGGAGAAGTGACTATTGAATTGATGGTCTTAATCATGTAAATGCATTCATACACAAAGCAATGGACATATAGAATCAGACAAAGCAAGGATCACACTCATAGAGAGAGAGAGATATGCACACAAGAATGGAAATAATGGTTAAAAGATGTAACCATGCAATAGGCTCAAAACTTTCATGCTTGTGTCCTTAGCTCAATTACTATGTTCCAAAATACATTCTTAAAGCAATTTTACTGCAAAAATTTTCAGAATTTTTGGTAGGTCACCCAGAACACAGTTTCTTGGAAA
This sequence comes from Arachis ipaensis, assembly GCF_059453495.1. NCBI lineage: Eukaryota > Viridiplantae > Streptophyta > Magnoliopsida > Fabales > Fabaceae > Arachis > Arachis ipaensis. Next base: position 10,910,062 of record NC_142436.1, read on the forward strand.
GAAAGTTATTGTTTTGACCAAGTAACGCTATAGAAACTAACTATCATGCAAAGGGTATTTACAAGCAAAACTAACTACACATGCAATATATAAAAAGAAAAATAAATCCATGGGTATTGAGGGGAAGAGAACGTTACCCATGGAGATCGGTCGGACGACCTCCCCACACTTTAGAAATTAGCACGGTCCTCCGTGCTACGAATAATACGCAAGGGATGGTCGGGACCGGAGCCTTCACTATCTCCTTCATCAGAGCTCCCATCACTCGGGTCTGAGGTGGATGTGAATATTTCAGGTTCCTCCATGCTAGGGGTAACAAAACCCAGAAGCGTCTTGATGTAAGTATATCGGCGGTGGTTGCGCCGCTCATATTTATCAAGCTTCCGGTGAAGATCTTCTATCCTTTGATGTGTGGATCTCAGTGGTGGTGATGATGAGCTAGAAGGAAAAAGAAGTGGCGGGGCCATGTCGAGGCTTGGTTTGTTCATGGGAAGGTGTAGGTATTTTCCGCTTAGGACCACATCGCCCTTAGCCGGAACCATAATCTTCTTATCCTTGGCTTCCCAAGAAACACCCGCAGCAGCAACTAAGTCAGACACCAATGCTGGAAATGGCAAATTACCCTGGTCGTGAACTTGACTCATCGCTTGCTTGACAAGAGGCAGAATGTTCACCGGGTTCTCCGTGAGAACACACCAAACAAGCAAGGCAAGGTCCGCCGTGATGGACGACTTGTGGGTGCTAGGCAGCACATAGTGGGATAGGATTTGGGCCCAAGCTCTAGCTTCCACAGTGAAGAAGCGAGCGTCAATGCTCTTGGGCCTCATCTGGAGTCGACCATGGATCCAAAATCCTTCTGGTTCAGCAATGACTCGGAGAATCGAGTCCCAGTTGAATCCATACTTCTCACGCTGACGTAAGACTTCTTGGTAGCCATCCATATCACTTGGCACTGGTAGGACATTAAGCACTTGCTGAATAGCCTCTTCTGAAACTGAGACTTGCTTCCGGCGCATGTACATCAATTGAAGAGAGGGAAAATGGTAGTTGGTATAAAGTTCTTCCACCCAAGAGAGGTTGATTTCTCTTGGTTTTCGCAAAAGAAACTCCCATCCTCGCTGTTCAATGCGGGGCAAAATATAAGGAGCAACCTTGTCCGGCGGAGCGAGTAGATGCTCGGGGTGATAGTTTCTTGCCGCTATGGAGGGGAACATAAGTTCACAGAAGCGGTTAGGGAACCTTGAAGGATCTTTCGCCGGCTTGCCCTTGTCATTCTCATCAATAGGAGCGGGTGTCTTTCCTTTCTTCGATAGGGTTTGGCTCCTATTGAAGAACGCGTCTTAGAATTTGATTTTTGGGGTGCCCTCTTTGCGGCCGGTTTTCTTGGAGCTATCTCCTTGCCTTTCTTGGTACCCATCCTAAAAAGGGAGAGAAGGAAGGAAAACATTAAACCCAAGAATCGATTTCACAAAAGACATGCAAGTGAATTATAATGCCCGTGGTAGATGTAAAAGCAAGGGTCATAACACTTGGCATGGGATGCAAGAGGGAGTAACGCATGCAATGGCATGAGAAGAGTAGTCTCAAGCATCCATAATAAAAAGTAAGTCATGTTCAATGATATCTAATTGGCAAGTATCAACTCTAAGCACATAAGTTAGACTCAATGCATTTAAGGGAAAGCAAGTGAATGAGGAAGGAGCACCAAATGGAGAAATATATGGCTAATTTGAGCCAAAATGGTATATGTGCATTTCCTCGAACACTTAGCGTGCAATAATCAAGCAATGAGCAATTATGAGATACTAAACCAATTCAAAGTCCAAAATGGAACATCAATCATCACATAGACATCACACAATGGTAAAAGAGTGACAAAAGATCTAGTAATGCAACTAAGCTCAAATTCAACATCCACGGAGAAATAAAGAAAAGAAAAGGAAAATAAGCAAACAAAAAGTAAGAAACATCGTCATGCAAGTAAAAGAGAGACTAAAGTAAAGCAATAAGAAGCAACTAACTAGAAAAATTATGTAAGGAAAAATGGAAGTAAAGGAAAAGAAGAAACAAAACCTTGATGAGTATGAAGGAACAAAGTTGAACCTTCTTTTGTGAGGATGAGAGGGAAAATAGGAGAAGTGTAGTGCTACTGGAAAGAGTGGTTATCATCGGTGAGTGGCCGGAGACAATGGTGGTGGATTGTGGAAGAAGAAGAAGAAGAGAAGGGAAATGATGGATTGAGAAGAGAAAGAAACTAAAGAAGAGAAGGGGCTGAGAGAAAGGAAAACAGGGCAAGACGCGAAGGCCTTAAATTGACTCGCGCAACCGGCGCGCGCGCGCAAGGTGCGCTGGTGCGTCGGTGAGAGTGCTAGCAGATGGCGCGGGCGCGTCAGTGGCGCGGGCGCGTCAGTGGCGCGCACGCAAGAGAGGTTGTGCCTCAGGCACAAAAGTGGCACAAAGTTAGCACAAGTCTCTGGTTTTTGTACCAGAGTGAGTCAGTGAGGTAGGCGCGCGGGCGCGCACCCTGCGCGGACGCATGCTTGAGGTGTTTCGCCACTGGCGTGGACGCACACTACGCGCGGACACGTGGGTTTTGGCACAAGGTTGGCCCAATTGTGGCACAACTCTCTGGTTTTTGTACCAGAGAAGTCATATTCGCCATTGGCGCGCGCGCGCACCGTGCGCTAGCGCGTCGATGGTTAAATTGCCAGAGTGCGCGCAGGCGGCATGTACGCGGACGCGTGAGTGCCTGGCGCGAGTTGGGCACGAAGTGGGCATAACTCTCGGGTATTTGGCCCAAGAGTGGGGATTTGCTACCGGCGCATGCGCGCACTGTGCGCTAGCGTGTTGGTGCCCTTTTTCAAAGAACAAATTTTTGTTTTCTTTGCTTTTGCACACCCTATCTACAAGAGCATTCTTCCTACCCAATAAAATCGGCAAAACTAACATTCCTATGCATTCAATCAGTCATCAAACGATCACAAAACTCACAAGAAATTAAGAATACTAAGAAGATGGTATAAACAAGGAAGATCTTACCATGGTGGGGTGCCTCCCACCAAGCACTTTTCTTTAACGTCCTTAAGTTGGACAGTCCTTTTCTTAAGCTTCCTCTCTTCTTGGTGCATCCTCCAATATGTACACTTCTAGCTCTCTTGGAGGCTTGCAACCATGATACTTTTTCACTCTATGTCCATTCACCTTGAAAGTCGCTTCACTTTTAGGATCAAACAACTCCATCACTCCGTAGGGCTTCATCTCCTTCACCTTGAAAGGTCATTCCCATCTAGAGCGGAGCTTGCCAGGCATAAATCGGAGCCTTGAGTTGTAGAGGAGGACTTCATTTCCTTCTTGAAAGTCCTTCTTCTGAATGTGATGGTCATGGAATGCTTTAGTCTTTTCCTTGTAGATTCAGGAATTCTCATATGACTCATTCCTCAAGCATTCAAGCTCCTCTAATTGTAGCTTCCTAGCTTCACCCGCCTTGGCTAGATCCATGTTGCACTACTTTACCTCCCAATAGGCTCGATGCTCAATCTCCACCGGAAGGTGGCATGCCTTACCATAGACGATCCGAAAAGGGCTCATCCCTATCGGAGTCTAGTAGGTCGTTCTATATGCCCATAATGCATCTCCTAACCAGAGGCTCCAATCCTTTCTTTGTGGATTGACCACTTTTTCCAAGATTCTCTTGATTTCCCGGTTGGACACTTCCTCTTGTCCATTTGTTTGCGGATGGTAAGCAGTAGCAACCTTATGCATCACTCCATAGCGCTTGAGCAATGCTTCTACCTTCCTGTTACAAAAGTGGGATCCTTGGTCGCTCACGATTGCTCGTGGCGACCCATAACGGCATACAATGTAATTCCTTATGAAAGAAACAATGGTATTGGCGTCGTCAAGGCGGGTAGGCACGGCCTTTACCCACTTTGACACGTAGTCAACCGCTAACAGAATATACAGATACCCACTAGAGTTGGGAAACGGTCCCATAAAGTCAATGCCCCATACATCAAATATCTCACAGAACAACATAGGTTGCTGAGGCATTTCATCCTTTTGGGATGCGTTTCCTGACTTCTGACACTGATGGCAAGACATACATAACCGGTTAGCATCCTTGAATAGGGTTAGCCACCAGAATCCACAATCCAACACTTTTTTAGCGGTCCTTTGTGGGCCAAAGTGGCCACCACATTCGGACGAATGACAAGCTTCAAGGATCGGTTGGAATTCGAATTCCGGGACACATCTTCGAATTACTTGGTCCACGCCTCTCTTCCACAGGTGAGGGTCATCCCAAATATAGTATTTGGAATCACTCCTCAACTTGTCCCTTTGGTTTTTCAAAAAATTGGGAGGAAAGATTCTTGCAACCAAGTAGTTCGCCATCGGGGCAAACCAAGGAAAGCTATCTGACACAGCATGCAAACTATCCAATGGAAATGAGTCATTGATCGGAAATGGATCAATTTTTAAATTCTCAATGCGGCTTAAATGATTCGCAACCAAGTTTTGAGATCCACTCCGGTCCCTAATCTCAATGTCAAATTCTTGCAAAAGCAAGATCCAACGTATGAGTCTAGGCTTTGACTCATTCTTTGTCAATAAGTACTTTAAAATCGCATGATCCGTGTATACCACTATCTTTGAACCTAGCAAATAAGATCTGAATTTATCTAAAGCATGAACAATGGCTAAGAGTTCTTTTTCGGTAGTGGTATAGTTGGATTGTGCTGCATCTAATGTCTTAGAAGAGTAAGCAATGACATAAGGGAGTTTACCATCGCGCTGTGCAAGCGCGGCACCTACAGCATAGTTTGATGCATCGCACATTATCTCAAATGGCAACCTCCAGTTGGGGCCTCGCACGATCGGTGCCGTGGTGAGAACTCTCCTTAGCTCTTCAAAAGCTTTTACACATTCACTGTCAAACTCAAAATCCACATCTTTTTGGAGTAGGCGCGACAATGGCAAAGCGATCTTGCTGAAGTCCTTGATAAAGCGCCTGTAAAATCCTACATGTTCCAAAAATGAGCGGACCTCCCTCACGGATGAGGGGTGAGGTAAAGTAGTAATAACATCGACCTTGGTCAGGTCCACAGAAATGCCTTCATGAGAGACTACATGTCCTAACACTATGCCATGTCGTACCATAAAGTGACATTTTTCAAAATTTAAGACAAGTTTGGTGTTAACACATCTAGCTAGGACCTTGGCCAAGCTCTCTAAACAACAATCGAATGAGATACCATAAACACTGAAGTCGTCCATGAAAACTTCCAGGCAATTCTCCATTAGATCGGAGAAGACACTCGTCATGCACCGCTGGAAGGTAGCGGGTGCGTTACATAGTCCAAATGGCATCCTTTTATAGGCAAAGGTGCCAAACAGACAGGTAAACGTGGTCTTCTCCTGATCTTCAGGAGCAATATGTATCTGAAAGTAGCCAGTAAATCCATCAAGAAAATAGTAGTGAGATTTACCTGCCAAGCGGTCTAGCATCTGATCAATGAAGGGTAGGGGGTAATGGTCCTTCCGTGTGGCGGCGTTCAATCTTCTGTAGTCAATACATACTCGCCACGCATTTTGTACCCTTTTAGTAACCATTTCACCGTCGTCCTTCTTGACCGTTGTGATGCCTGACTTCTTGGAAACAACCTGAACCGGGCTCACCCACTCACTGTCGGAATTGGGTATATGATATCCGTATCCAGTAATCGAGTGACCTCTTTCTTCACTACATCAAGGATGGTTAGGTTGAGCCTCCTTTGCGGTTGCCTAACCGGCTTGGCTCCATCTTGGAGAAATATCCTATGCATGCACTTGCGGGGGTCAATTCCCACAATATCCGCTAGGCTCCATCCTATTGCTTTCTTGTACTTTCTTAGAACGTCTAGGAGCTTTCTTTCTTCTTCACTTGAGAGCTCACTAGCAATAATGACCGGAAACCCTTGGTTGTCCTCTAAGAAAGCATATTTCAAATGAGATGGAAGGGGCTTCAGTTCACTTTTTACCTCAAGGTGAGGTTCGTTTTCATCAAGCTCATGGGACTCATTCTTGACAATTTCTTCTTGTTCATCCTCTTGGTCATCCTTCTCCTCACCAGTGGGGTAGCACGACTTCTCATGGTCTTCCTCTTGCACTTCCGCTACCACTTCATCAATTACATCACATCGGAGCATAGAATGTTCTTCGGGGGATGTTTCATGGCTTCCTCTAAATTGAACTTGATAGTCTTATCTCCAACCCCAAAGGAATATACACCGGTGAAGGCATCTAACTTGAATTTGGAGGTTTTGAGGAAGGGTCTACCAAGTAGAACGGAGGATGAGCTTCTATTTTCTGTTGGAGGCATTTCGAGGATATAGAAGTCGACCGAAAAGACCAAATCCTTAATTGGCACAAGTACATCTTCCGCTATTCCCATCACTGTGATCACACTTTTATCGGCTAAGGCAAACCTCGCCGCCGACTTCTTCAATGGAGCTAAATTCAACCGCACATATATAGAAAGCGGCATGATGCTAACACAAGCTCCCAAGTCACACATACAATCATGAAAAGTGTATCCACCAATACAACAAGACACTAAGCATGGTCCCGGGTCACCATATTTTCTTGGAATAGGTTCCATCAAGGAAGAAATTGAACTACCCAGGGATAATGTCTCCAATTCTCCTATCCTATCCTTGTGTGTACATAAGTCTTTCAAAAATTTTGCATACTTTGAAATTTGTTGAATAGCATCAAGGAGCGGTATAGTTACCTCAACCTTTTTGAACACTTGAAGCATGTTCAAATCAAATTCCGGTGTCTTCTTTGCTTTCTTCACCATGGAAGGGAATGGAATAGGAACGGACTCATCCACTATAGCTTTTCTCTTGGGTTCCTTGAGGTTTACTCCTTCTTCCTCATGCCTTTTGTCTACCACCTCTTCTTCATGTGGAGCTTCGACAACTACCTCTTTCTCATGAATATCCTCCATGCCTCTTGGAGGTATCTCCTCTAATGTAGTCCCCGACCTTAGAGTGATGGCGTTGAGACCGTCCTTTGGGTTTGGTTGGGGTTGGGATGGAAGGTTAGAAGAACTTGAGGGTTGGTTGATGTTGTTATTGGGGTTTGGTGGTTGGTTTGACATGTTCATCTTTGAAAGCAAGTTGGTGAGGTTAGCCAATTGAGTACTCAAGGCATCAAATTGAGCCTTGTTGCTCTCATCTCGTTTTTCCATAGCGGCTCTAAGCTCTTCAACTTGATTGTTGGAAGATGGAGGAGTTGGGTTTTGATTTTGTTGTCTATGGTGTGGTGCTTGGTACTTGGTGTAGTTGTTTTAGTTTTGGTTGGAGTGGCTTTGGTTGGCTTGGTAGTTGGTGTTGTTGTGGTGATATTAGGATGAAGATTGGTTGTTGTTGTGATGAGAAGGAGAGTTGTTTCATCTTTGGCTTTGATTGCTTCCTTGTGCATTATCCTTCCACCCTTGATGTTGACTACCACCTTGATGGTAATTGTTTTGACCTTGAGAAGGGTAGGGTGGACAGTTGTTGTAATTCACATTGGATACCACAAGAGCATGTTCCTCTTGAATTTGATGGCATTGGTCGGTGTAGTGTGCGGTGCTAGAGCACAAACCACAAATTCTAGGAGGGCCTTCAAGTTGAGCAACTGGAGGTGGGGCTTGGACGGCTTTGATGGAGTAGTATTCCTTTTGATCCCTTTGAATTTGTGTAAGGATGGTGGTCATATCCCCAAGTGCCTTGGTTAAACTTGATTCGGAAGGGGATGGTTCTACCACACCCTTAAGGGGATTACTCCTCACTCTTGTGTGTTGTGTAGATTCGGCAACATTCTTTATCAAATCCCAAGCTTCTCCCTCCGTCTTATTTTTCGAAAGGGAGCCGCCACTAGAAGCGGTGAGCAATCTTCTATCCTCCGTACAAAGACCTCCGGTAAAGTAGCTGATGAGCAAGTTAGTGGTCATTCTGTGGTGTGGACATGACTCCAATAACCTCTTGAACCGAGACCAATACTCGTACAAACTCTCTTGGTCTCTTTACATTATGCCTGAAATCTCTTTTCGGATGTAGTCGGTCTTCTCCGATGGAAAGAATTTATCAAGAAAATCTCTTCTCAAGAAATCTCAATTAGTCACAATCTCATCCGGTAGCGAATAGAACCATGTTTTTGCTTACGCTTCAAGAGAGAATGGGAAGGCAAAAACCATGATAGCTACTTCATCGGCTCCATGCCTTCGAGCCGTAGAACAAGCAACTTGAAAATTCTTCAAATGTCGGATGGGGTCTTGACCCGGCAACCCATGATACTTAGGAAGTAGATTTATCAAGCTACTCTTCAACTCAAAGTTCGGATCAAGGTTAGGATACCTTGCTTGCAACGGTTGAAGTATGATATCCGGAGCTCCTTGCTCATGCAAAGTGATCCGGCGTGGCTCCGCCATGTGTGGCTCACCTGTAGGATGCAAAGATGTATTAGTAGTGCCAACAGAAGAATAGGAAGTAACAGACTCCAAGTCACTCTTGGTAACGTCTAGTGATTCGGTGTTTTCCTCAAGAGAGGCCGAAGTACTAGGTGTATAGTCCAACTGCCGCCTAGCTTGCCGAGTGTGTAATAAAGTCCTTTTGATCTCGGGATCAAAATTGGCAAAGCTAGAATTCGGTTGAGACCGAGTCATCAAACTTGAAAGTCATAGCATAAATGTAAAGGAAATCTAAACTATGGCTAAGTAAGTAAAAGAGTAAACTATCTACAATATTCACATATTCACATAACCAATATCAACGCATACGTTGCAACCATTCCCCGGCAACGGTGCCAAAAATTTGACACGCAAGCGCCAAGGGTGTATTGGTAAAGATTCTCTTCAAGAAAACCGCGTTGTAAGTATAGCTCTACCAACAACAATCCTCGGGGGTCAAATTTAGAAGAGGGATTTGGTTGTCACAAGTTCAACCCCAATAGAAATAACCGAAGTATTCAAACCTCGAGTCGTCTCACAAGGAATGGGCAATCATGTGCTTCGACATTGGTTAGAAGTCCGGGGTTGTGAGTTATAAGCATGAAAATAAATGGGAATCTTAACAAACAAGTAATCTTAAAATGCAACAATTAATTCAATCAACTAAGCAAAACATAAGCACTTTCAATGAATAAACAACATTCCACTTAATTCTATTGTAACCCAAACAAGAAACTACAACTAAAGCAATTGGTTGAGAAAGTTGATTTCAAGTATGAATGATAAAGGTAACTCTTGGCTAGGTTCGGGAATTGGGATCACCATCCTTGTCTAACAACTATACCTTGACAATTATAAGGAACCAAGCTCATTAAGTCTACTCTCAAAGTCTTAAGTACGTGATATCTACCCCTAGACTTGAAGTACGTCAAATGGCCCTGATCACATCAACCCATAAGTTCCAACCTACCTACTAATTAGATTAGTAGTGGGTCGGCGTCAATGAGTATCAAATTGACCACCTAGGGCTCCCAAATCATCAAATCCATTAGACCCAATGACTCAAGTTTACCCAATTCCCTTGACCTAGGCCAAGAGTGAAAAAGACTACTCCATAATCAAAGTAAACAATTCATCAAACACTTGGTAAGCACTAACAAAAGGCATGTTCAAAATAGCAATTAAATTGAATTCTACAAATACCCACTAACAATTATCAACATACAATCATCCAAACTACTAGACTAAACATAGAAATCATCAATGTAACATCAACAAGTCAAGATTCATAACATTCATGAAATGGGTATAAAATGATAATTGACAAGAATTCATAAACTATCACAAGATATAAGCAAAATTGTAACAAGAAATTCAAATTGAACAATTAAAACTAGTAATTAACAAGATCCAAGTCGCAAATCAACAAGGGAAGATCAAATTAAAATTAGATCTAGAGAGGAACAAGGGTTTCTCCCTCTAGAATAACCAAAGAACCAAAAACTAGCTAAAAATTATGTCCTAGTGTAAAATGAGTGATTTCTCTCTTTCCCCTTGCATCCTTTGGTCTTTTTCCATGCAGAAACAGCTTGAAATTGGGCCTAATGAGCCTCAGAAATCGCCAAGCACGATTTCCTTTAATGAGGTCACGTGCAGCCTTCAACATGTGCGCGCCACGCATGCGCGCGCGCCGATTGCTCTTGCGATCTACGCGTGCGCGCCAAGTGCACGTACGCGTCGATAAGAATCTCCTGATTCGCGCGGATGCGTCCATCCTTGCGCGCCGCTTCCAGCCCATCCCATCCACGCGTGCGCGTGGAGTGCGCGAGCGCGCCGATGCTGCTTTCCCAAGATCTCAATTCTTCATGTTCCTCCCTTTTGTACATGCTTTCTCCCTCTCTTCTAAGTCATTTCTACCCTATAATTCCTGAAATTACTCAACAAATACATCACGGCATCGAATGGCAATAGAAGAGGATTAAAATATGGAAATTTTAAGGCAAAATAAGCATGTTTTACATCATAGAGCAATATTGGAAAGTGAACACAAAACCATGCATTTCTTATGGATAAGTGTGAAAAATATTGATAAAATCCCTCAAAATAAGCACAAGATAAACCATACGATCGGGGTTTATCAAACTGACATATTCAACATAGTTGTTGACATTATGATTGATTCTTCATCTGGTTATCGGACACTAAGTTTTTTAGATATGTATAGTGGTTATAACCAGATTCCGATGCATCAACCAGATGAAGATAAAATTGCATTTATCACTCCAGAAGGAATTTATTGCTATACCATAATGCCATTTGATTTAAAAAAATGCAGGGACCACTTATCAGATATTGATGGCTAAAGTATTTACAGAGCAGATCGGGAGGAATTTAGAGGTTTACATCGATGACATGTTGATAAAGACCAAAGCAGATGCCGACTTGATTATTGATTTGCGAGAAACCTTCCATTGCCTCCGACTCCATAAGATGAGATTGAACCCAACTAAGTGTGCATTTGGTGTTTGGGGAGGAAAGTTTCTCGGGTTCATGGTAACTCAAAGAGGTATTGAAGCTAGCTCTGAAAAATGTCAAGCTATTTTGGATATGTCAAGTCCTCAGAGCCTCAAAGAGGTGCAAAAGCTCACAGGTCGTTTAGGTGCTTTGTTGAGGTTTCTAGGCACCTCTGTTGAAAAATCAAAGCCTTTCTTTAAATTAATGAGGAAATGGGTCACTAATGAATTGATAGAAGAGTGTGAGGATGTCTTCAAACACTTTAAAACTTTGTTATCTTCTCTTCCTATCCTAGCAAAACCAGAACCCAGAAAGCTGTTATATTTGTACTTATCTGTAACCGATGAGTTTGTAGCTTCAGTCTTAGTGTTGGAAGGTGAAAGCAAACAACAACGACCTGTGTATTTTATTATTAGGGTCCTTCAAGGTCCCGAAATAAGATACTCAAAATTATAAAAAACTCACTTTTGCACTATTAACATCGGCATGTTGGTTAAGACAATATTTCCAGAGTTACCTAATAATTGTACGAACAGACCAACCGATTAAAAAAGTTTTGCAAGAACCATATTTGGCAGGTCAGATGATGAGCTGGTCAATAGAATTATCACAATTTGATATACAATACAAACCACGCTCTGCTATAAAGGCACAGGTGATGGTAGATTTTTTGGCCGAAATGACCTATTCAACTCCCGAACAACCAACTTAGGAGCTCCATGTTGATGGAGCTTCGAATACGAGATCTGGGGGTGCAGGAATCATCCCGAGTAAAGGCAAAGATTTGGTCATTATTGAAGCTCCATTAAGTTTAATTTTCCAATCTTGAACAATCAACCTGAATATGAAGCTCTAATTGCAGGATTGGCATTAGCATATGAGGTCGGAGTAACGAAGCTTACAGTATTCAATGACTCCTAAATTGTAATCTCCTAAGTTAATAGTGAGTATCAAGCACGGGACCTACTATTACAATTATATCTAAAGAAAGTACAAAGCAAAATTTTAAACTTTAAATCATTTTGTATTAAGCATGTGCCCCGAGAACAAACACACGAGCTGACGTCTTATCGAAGTTAGCCAGTACCAAATCAGGAAGTGGTAACTGAAGCCTAATTCAAGAAGTACTTTCGGAGCCATCCATAGGTATTTTCGATATTACTGTGTCACATAATGGAAACGTCACTACCTAGTTAGATCCAATGGTATTCTTCCTAGCGACCCGAAGGAAGCCAGGAAGTTACGCCTAAAATAAGCCAAATATACCATGATTAATGAGCAATTATGCAAAAGAGGCATCTCGCAGCCTCTACTTAAATGTCTAAAACCTCAACAAATAAATTATGTGTTGCAAGAGATATATGAAGGGTGTTGTGGACATTATATGGGAGGCAAGGCGTTGACACAGAAAGTCATAAGAGCCAGGTATTATTGGCCCACAATCATAAAAAATGCAATAGAGTATGTAAAGAGATGTCAAAAGTGTCAGATCCATGGCAATCTCCACCAAGCCCCACCTCAGGAGATCGTTTTCGTGATTCTGACAAGACCTTTTGCAAAATGGGGAGTGGACTTATTAGGACCTTTTTCCTAAGGACCTGGCCAAGTTAAATTTTTTATAGTGGCAATCGATTATTTCATTAAGTGGATCGAAGCTATGTCACTGTCAAAAATAACAGCGTCTCAATATCGGAAGTTTGTTTGGAGAGACGTCTTCACGAGTTTTGGGATTCCTGAGGCAATAGTGATAGATAATGGGACTCAATTTTCAGATTCTCAATTTCAAGAATTCTTAAGGGGTTTGGCTATACACCAAGTGTTCGTGTCGGTGGAACATCCACAAGTCAATGACCAAGTAGAAGCCGCAAATAAAATAATCCTCAAAGGTTTGAAAAAGAGATTAGACGGCTTTGCAGGATCGTGGGTTAACGAGGTATGGTTGGTACTATGGTCTTATTGCACTACACCCCAATCCTCTACAGGAAAAACGCCATTCCAACTTACTTACAGGGAGGAAGCAGTGATACCAGTGAAAATTGGTGAACCTAGCCCACAGTTACTTCTCGAAAATACAGAAATTACTCTAATCGAGATCTCATTAATGAAGTAAGATTCGCAGCCAACTTATCCGAGCAGGCGTTAAAGCAGAGAATTGCAAAAAGGTATAACACCATGGTTAAACCTAGAAGTTCCAGATTGGTGACCTCGTGCTAAGACAAGCTGATGCTGGAGTCTCGGGTACTCAGGAAATGTTAGCTTTCACATGGAAAGGACCCTTCATAATCAAGAAAAGTCTAGGCAAAGGGGCTTATAAATTAGAAAGCTTGGATGGTTCCAAGATCCTGAGGACGTGGAATGCTATTCACTTAAAGAAGTATCATCCTTAGAAATCTTGATATTGGAGTAAGTGTTGTCCTTAGGTATTTTTGACATTAGAATAAAAGGCACTCTTTTTCTATTAATTTAGGTTTTTAATGAGGCCTTACTTTGAAATTTTTGTATTGAATTCATCATATGATTTGATAAAATAATTGTAAAAAAATAACTGCATAGTTCAAATTTGATCACATGAATAAACGCCGAGAAACCTAAACAACGGAAGGGTTCATCCAAAAATAACGTATTTTCAAATTCAAATCCAGGAAAATAGTAAAATATAATTAAAGAACTTAAAGTGTAAGTAATCATCTAAATAAAATGTCTGTTACAGCCAAATAAATTCTGAAGAAACGGAAAGGAAGTTTTGTTCATAAGATGCAAAATAAAACTTAAAAAACCTTACAAAAGAAAGTTAAATTATATTAACTATCTTTTCATCAATTAATTTCTTAAAAGTACCGACTCCGGAGATGTCCAAATCAGGAGCTAAAAGTTTAATCTACTCAAGCATGTTCTTTTCGACATTAAACACTCCATCCACGGCAGCCTGCTCGGCTTTCTTGACCGAGGTGGAGAGTTCGTCAATATGCCGTATAAGCTCGAAAATTTGTTTCTTATATTTCTCTTCAGAAGTACTTTTCACTTCCTCCCTGAAGGCTATGTTTCTCCTCCTTAAGGGTAGTCAAATATTCATTCAAACTTTGAGCCTCTGACTTAGCCTCATTCAACTCCTTCTCATACTCCGAAACCTCAGATCAAAAAATAGGAAACTCCTTCTCGACATCTCTAATATAAGTGACCGATCGAAGTCGTATTCTCTGGACTTGAGGTAAAGTTTTCTCAATAGGAAGTTTGGCTAAGCCTGACTTAGTCATCTTAGTCAACAAATACTCTTAAAAAAAATTCAGGAAATTGAAACTCCGTTTTCAAAATGCAACCGAAGGAGGTCGGAGGAGAAACTTTCGCTACTTCAACTTGACCTTTCCCTTTCTTTTGCTTCTTCTTTTTAGGAGAGTTAATAGGAGAAATCGTCAACATCTTGAACCTCGGGCCAATTCCCGAATTAAATTTTGGGGGAGGAAATATGTTGCTTAAAGTGGCAGAAGAAGAAACTCTTTCCCTACTACCCAGGTTCACAATTTGGGTAGGATTAGAAGATATTGCTATAATAGTTTCTAAGCCGCTAGTCATGTCAACTACAAAGAGAGGGCGTAAGTTCGTTAAGCAAAAAAAAAAAAAGAAAAGAGGAAAACATTTACCAACAGCATTTCGAGAAGCATGCTCGTCAGCCAAGATAGTCCAAAGATTCAGAGGTTGGTTATTCCAGAGTTCCAAAAACATCTGAATACTTGCGAACTCAGAAGCATTAACACCTTGTAATTGAATCTTGGGAGAAGAAACATTAAAGTTCCAATACAAATCAAATGTTTTTTCATCTTCCAAAGTCATGAAAAAAGGTGTAGTTCCCTCGACTCTCTCTATCTTAAAAAATATCTTTAAAACCTTGATAGGATTCGTCAAAGATGTTGAAGATCCTCCTTTTCGAGTTACCATGGAAGGAGATGAACCCGTGACCTTGAGAACTAAAAGGCATTGTTAAGTTGAAAAAGTAGAAAAAGAACATAGAAGCTCAAAGCTTCAGATGATGGCCCAAGTATTTGGATGCAACTGTGAGGGAGCACATCCAGTATATCTCAAGATATCCTGCTGAAAGTTGGTGAAGGGAAGACACACTCCAAAGCGGGTAAAGAGAGTCTCGTACATCCATAGCCAATCAGGCTGATAGCCTACATAGTGGTTATAGTGACAGAGACAATCATTTTTGTGAGGAACAAAAAAGACATATAAATTCTCCAAGTCAGAATTAAAGATAACTCCGACTTTTCGCAAGGCATCTAAATCATCTTGAGCAACCGTGGAAGGAGTGGACTTCACATCCTCCAAAATCCAAGAATAGGGATCTACTCACTGAGTTAGGGCAGGACACGGAGGTGGTCCTGAAGATGATGTCCCAACTCATTCACGAGAAGCTATCATTTTCTTCCTCGGCATTTCGAATATACCTAAGGAACACCACCACTATGTCACAAAGAGGAAAATTTTCTATATTTTTTCTAGAGAATAAAAACTCTAAAATTTTTAAAAAAGAAGAAGAAAAACCTAAAATTACTGGTGCATTAAGTAGAGAAAAACTAAACAGTGATATCCCTATTAAAATGTTCGATTACTTAAACATTCAAAATGTTCAAAATTAGAAGCAAATAATGAAACAAATTTAAATGAAGTTACGCATATGCAAGAGCAATGAGAAGAAGAAAAATTTCATCTATGAGTCATTTTTGAATTCATAAGTAGCAGAATAAGAAAAGAAAAACAAAGAAAAGATAAGTTTTCCTACCTGAATACAATTAATAGCCACCAAGATAAGAAGAAAAGAAAATTCTGAACGCCCAAGAACTCGAAGAAAATGAGAGGGAGGGGAGATTTTTCTTTGAAGGAGAAGAATGATTTTCAGAGTAAAGTTAAGAATAGAAGGAGTGGAAGTTCTTTTTAGTAGAAGTAAATGTGACATTGATCGATGGAAAGAGAAAGATGTGAATTAAAGCTGACGGTTCGAAAATCGATAAAAAGTTAGAACCGCTCGAAAAAACTGAAAAGGCTTTCCAAGTTTTTTGGCACCCAAGAAACCAAAAAATCCAATTGGACTTGATCCACTAAAACTCGGATATACTTGACAAGGTCGTAAATCAAGAAACTTGAGTTGGGACACTGTTTTGAATAAAAACGGATAATAAAGAATCCGATTATACAAGTTCGAACGTTACACAAATAACGTAACAATAAAAGACAATCTTAATCGATAAAATAGAAAATCCAAGAAACTGAAACACATATCTAGGACAGTAAATATCTAACGGATACTCAAAAAAGATATAAAACAGAAAATAAAAAAACTCGTAAAAAATAACATAAAATTACCATTATCACCTATAAATACTATTGACTTAAACATCGGAATGTTTTCGCAGATTATTCTCCCAATCTAGTGTAAACAAAGTATAAATCGAAATCTCTGAAATATTTTACCTCGTTCAAATCAATAGTTACGAACAATATCTCAAAAAGATAGAGAGATATTTACAGTATCTCAACCAACATATCTTGCTTCTTTTCTAGGATGATATAAATAACTAACTAATAAGAGACAGCACTTAACTTTGATATGTATACATAAATTGCATTATTCTGTTATATGAAAGTGTGAAGGGGACCTAGCATGCATGTTTCTAGAGACTAAGATGATGTTGGATGTGTCATTATCCAAATGAAAATTTGTGTGACCGGCCATCAACTAATTGCTTGGTAGTATATGTAGTGGACCTCACAAACAATTAAGCTGCTTCTTCCATTCATTCATACTTCATACTTCATACTTATTAGCTTCTTAATTAATGTGATTGGAATCTTGATTCATTGTGGACCACAATATGTATAGTTAATGGATAGTTTTGGTTGGTTGGATGGATTGGTGCAAATTAGCCGGAATCTTTTTTAGATAAGGACATTATAATAATAATAATTTGATTGTGATCTTTTTTGGCTGTTGGCCACTATTGATCTTCAAGTAGTAGTGGAAGAAAGCTGGAATCTTCACTAACACACATACAATATTTAAAAAGAAACAAGGGATATTCATAGCTTTTTATTGTATTTTTATTTTGGTATATGAAAATTTAAGTGGGTTGATACTTCATAAGGATTAAGATTCAAATCCTAATTTATAAACAAAGTAAAAATGGAGTGTGTTAACTTTATTCAAGGTGTATTTATTTATTATTTCACTACAAGAAGGGAGATAACATTTAATTATCAGCAAATAACAGAGTTTGAAAATTAAAGTTTATTTCTATTTTATTTAATTTATAGCTAGACTCTACTTATAATTTTTATGTGAGTGTGACCATGTCTTGTGTTTATATAGGAATTGTTGATATATCACTATCAAAACATTAATTATGCTTCTAAGTTCATCAAAAACTTTCAAATATGCCTACTAAAATAATCTTTATATATAGCAATAAAGTACTTAAATCTAAATCTATAAAATATGTTCTAGTTTAAATTTGGTCATTAAACTCTGGAGTTAACTCTAAGCTCTTACGAGTTTGTATTATTAAAATAAGTTAACTCATTAACTAACTCAAATTTAAATGAGGCTTAGCTAAATTTGGGTAAAGTGCAAAAATTTGCATGAACTCATGTAAACTCTAAAATCTACTATTTTAACCTAAATTTGGTCTCTTAAGTATTAAAATAGGTAATGTCATAAAAACAATTTTTTGTTACACTTTTACTAATAAAGAAATAATGATACAAAGATCTAATATATTCTAATTGTTAACATCACACGTTCATGGTTTATTTAATTTTTATGTATAAATTTGAATTTTTATATTTTTTGTCTTTTATTTGCTTCATTATAATATTACTAATGATTTTGTTTTCAACATAATTTCATTTCATTTTAAATTTATTTCAATATAACTAAATTTTATATTTGTTTTAATCATTTTTCTTAAAAGATACTATATGATATTAATAGAGACACTGAGACAGAGATGCAGAAACACAAAATCATGTTTGATAGATAAGATATGAATAGAGATATTATGTTCAGAGATATTGAATTAGTGTATTTTGTGTCCATTTTGATAGGAAAGCCATAGAGACACTAACAAGAGACACAACTTATTTTTTATTTTTTGTATTGTTCTTGTTAATTTTTTATAATTATATTTTTTATTATTATATTTTTCTTTCCAAATTTTTTGAATGAAAAAAAAATGAGAATAAATTAAACTTTTATAATTTTTTTAGTTTATCACTAAACAAAATATGAGAACATTAATTTTTGTGTATCTATCATTTGTGTCTTGTTCTTAATATCTTATCTTGTCCTATTTTCAGAACCAAACACAGTCTTATAGTCAACGAGTTCATATTTTACTTTCATCATTTATAAGGGATCCGATCCATTGCCCCATTCGATCGGGTCATTTTAGAGAGTTTTTTACTAAAAAATTAAGTAAAAAAACGTAAGATGAGAAGATATTATACCTAACTCAAAACTTTAAGGTATTAAGTTAATATGTTTTTCATTTTAGAGTAAACACCCAATTCGACCAGTCTCTATCTATTTTCTCGAAAGACAAGGCAATCTCTGTTCAAAAGAAAAGGACATTTCGGCCCCTAACTAAATTATTTTGGGACAATACAATTCCTTTGTTAAAAACGTCGTTAAATAATAACAAAAATTAGTATTGCAGGATTTTTATTTGTAATTTTTGACAGTTTTAAACCTTTACAAAAATAATTTTTACAATAAGATCAACTACTATTATCACTATTACTGTTTTCTCACAATCATTTTATAATTTCTATCTCTGCTATTTCAATTATGTAATCATATCTTGTATCATCATTATCTCCTCTACCACCATCAATATAAACAATACTATCAACATCACCATTCTCTTCTCTCATTTTTTATGCAACACTATTTTTTCTTTTTGAAATATTTTTTCATTATAATTACTTTTTCTTTTTTTGACATCACTCTCTACAATAGTTCTTCTCCACTTAACCACTATTAGAAAAAAAAATTAAAAATAAATTTATTAATAATTTAAACTCTCACAAATTATAAATAAAATCTCCACAAAATTAATCTTTTTCACTATTTAATATATTGTCCTAAAATAAGTTTATTAAAGACCGCAGCGTCTCTTTTTTTTTTATAAGGATCATTTTGTCTTTTAAAAAAATAGACAAAAAATTTTCACTCTTTTTTATTTTAATATGAGACTAATTTTATGTAGTCTTTACATTTACAATATTAACATATTTTTTGGATGTGTTTGGTTTTGCGTTTAGAAAGAAGAGAAGCATGTTTGAGTGCATTGAACGCTTCTTCTTTTTGTTTGAATGCTTTTTTTTTTTTAAATGCCAACGTGATTTTAGGTTTTTAACGTGGGTTTATAAAAAGCTAGAAATTGTAGCTTCTGCGTTTAGATAATCATGTTAGGATTGAATTTATTTTGTTTTATCAATTCTACCCTTTACTTCCTTGTTTGTAGTCCCTTTAGTATTCAAATATTTCAAATATATAATTATATTTTTTTATTAAATTTTTACTTTTGATTTTGTATAAAAAAATATTTTTGTTTGGCTTTGTTAAAATTTGTAAGTGTAATTCTTGTATATTAATTTATTATTATAATTTTGTTATAATATAAATTATTAATCCCGTTAAAAAGAACAAAATAAATAAAAAACTAATTATAACTAAGAATAAAGTCATGAATAATTAAAATTTATAGTTTAAAATAGTATTAAATAAAAGAGTATTGAGAGTATTAAAAAAATTATAAGTAATATAATTTAATAAAGTATATTTTGATATATTTTTCATATATTATTTTTGCTTTTGATATAAAAATATATTTTGTCAATTTTTATATATTATTTTTATTTTAGTAAGTAAATATTAATTTTATTATAAAATTAATTAATAATATTTATTTAAATATCTAAATTAAAATGATAGAATAATATAAAAAACTTATTTAATTTGATATCTATTTTAGTAATTTTTTATCTAAAAGTAATTTTGAGTAGTGTAATCCAAACAATATTTACTTTACTATAATTCATTTTGATATAAAGATTACCAAACATAAATCACTTTAACACAAACTTACTTTTTATCAAAATCAAGTTTACAAAATAATTAATTTTATACAAATTCTCGTTTACAAACTAAAATCCAAACACACACTTTATCTAGTACACAGTTACACACCACATCACGTTTTTCAACATTCCATTTTCCACACCATGAATCCCAAATCCAAAATGAACCTCAGCTAGTGTGAAAGTAAGAATTAATAAGTAGGCATGCCCCAAAATTGTATGCAATCAAATACTCTTGATTAGGAGTAGAAAAGCATTATAGTGATTGGACTTAAAAACAAGAGATGAAATAAAGCAACAAATTGCTTATGAAAACCATGAATATAACAATATTTTGGCGTGAAGATATTCTTGATTAGGAGTTCACAAAAAACAAGGATTATTGGTCGTTTAAGAAACAAATGAAAAAGAAATCTTATGCCTAATCTGTTGAGCAATATAACTTCGTGCACTAAACAAGCTAATATTGAAATTAAAAAATAAAAAAAAAAGGGAAAAAGAAGAAGTGCACTTAATCATCTTATTATGTATTGTTCTTCTAGGATAATATAATATTATTATTAAATTATACATTAATTACATTATCTCCTTGTTAGATGATATGACAAACATAAATGATAATATATTCTCCTTAGTTATTTTTCCGTCTCTACTAATCTCCACAAATGGAAGGTTAGCATGCATAATACAAAAGTGTCAAGCGTTATATAATTTAAATTTAAAAATAAAAAGTTAACATATATTTTTTATAAACAATAGGACATGCGTGTAATATATCTTTCTAATTTTGTTGAAGAGAATTTAACATGTATTTTTAAAATAAATTTAAAAATAATATATTATTATTTATTAAAATAAAAAATTATTTTAAATATTTTATATAATTAAAAATTATTAAAATATTATTATTATTTATTCAAAATACTTGCCATGTTCTCATATCTTAAAAGAATTTAAAATTCATATGTATACAAATTTCATGTGGTATCGTGTTTCGTGTTTAGGGTCCCGACTCGCTTGGCAGAGGAGAATCTGGGGATCAAATCGTGATAAGTTCCAACAGATGTTGGGCCTAGGTCAAATTTCTCTGCTTAGAGGCCATATTAAGCCAAAAATATCTTGGGGGGCATGGCTTATTGGATTTAGACCATTATCGTAACATGTACTATACCGTTGCCTCACATTTATGCTTCTACGAAGTTGCAAATATAGCACTGGATAAAATTTCACAAAATGAATGTGACATCTCACAATAATGATAATCCAAGAATTTATGCAAGCCTGAAACGGGACGACATTATTAAAATATAAATTAACTTGCATTTAGTGAAGGAGAAAGCGACAGCAATATAATGGTTGAAGAGTACTTAATTAAAATTTGCATCATTGCATGGTTTATGTTGCATCATTCGTCCAAGACAAGAAAGTTGCTGTCATTGCAACGTGAATCTCCAATTATTTAGTTCCCTTCATTACTATTATTTCACAAATCATGTGTCTCACGCACCTAATGAACTTTAAAGAGATTTTTCACTGCACATTCAAACACAACTGTGTAGAATAATATAACCTAGAAATTCTTAGGAAAACGCCGTGTCCATGTTATTTGGGACAAACTGCATATACTAAGATTAAGGTTAACCAACAGAGATGCTCAGATCTATTAATCCGTGGTTTTTGGTCGAATCCTCACTCTTTTGTGTATTTAAAAATTAATGTTATTGGAAGAGTCATACTGTTAAATACTGAAATAAGATTATCTCAAGATAAAGAATTTAATTTTAATCCATTATCAATGTAATTTACAGAATGGTTCAATCCCATCTGTTTTTTGGATGATCATTTACACAATCAATTTAAAAGGTGATTATTTTTGCTGACGTAATATTAAATAATTGAATGTAAACAGTGCATTAAAATTAGATTCTAAAATAAATACCTATAATTTCCCAAAAACAAAACAAAAAACAATAAAAGCTTACACGAGATTAACAACTCTTGGACATGGTTGTCCGTGGGTCACTTCATGGTTGCGTGTATTTGCAAGTTCTTGTTACCTGTTTCCTTTGCCAACAATCAACATGCAAAGAAGCTTACGCAATAATTTGTTGCCATGATTGTTCATAGCTAGAGTTATATCACATCACAAACGAACATGACGTTCCCAACCAAAGATGTTGATATTTAATCAGAAAGCTAGCTAAATTATCACTGGTGACTAAACAACATTAATTTGACCCCACTCCACTAATATGTTTATGCTGAAAGGGGGAAAAAAAATCTGAATGATGTTAGGATCCAATCCAAAACATATACTTCTAAAGAATAATCAGCTCTCGCATCCAGGTATCTTTGGTTCCAAAGATTAGATAAACTTGAATAGTAAAACAAAACTTGCAAAATCATAACTTATAAAATCATGAACTCGACTAGGAACCTAACTTTGTAAACACTAAACGACTTTACAAGTTAAAATGAGAGTTTAATAAACTTGTCCCCAGTGCGTTTTAACCAATCCTCCCATCGTCTTAAACGTGGCAATTGAGAACTAACAAAAAGAGCAGCACAATCTACCGCATCAGTAAAAAGTGCATGCATCGTTCAATAGAAGGATCACATAACATGTACATACAACATCTATATCAATTCACCAATATCTTAATTTAGTGAAATATCCTTGCCTTTGTTTTCTTCTTGAAGTGATAGCTTTATAATGAATTGAAGGCTTTATATTATATCATGCAGCTACTTAAACTACTGAACCATAAGTCCTAACTAAAACTTAAGCCATCTCTTCTCTTTTTCTTTGCTAACAACTGCATTCGATGCAGAGGCATGCGTGGCTTCAGCTTCGGCTAATGCCTTGCGTGTCTCTGCTAATTTTCTCATAGCAGCCTCATAAACAGCCTTCTCTTTTCTGTTGATATTCACTATTGCTTCCAGCTTCTCAACCCTCAACTTCAAATCCTTCACCTCATCCTCATACGCAATCAACGTTCGCCTATCCACCTTTTTACCTTCTGCGGAATCTTTGCTCTGCTTTTTCCCTGATCCACCATTTAAAGCTTGGCCGTGCACTGCCAGTTGATTATTTATTAGTGTAAAGACGTCTACATTCGATTCGTCGTCTTCTTTTGCTGCTCGAATTGCTTCCATTAATTTCTTATCGCGCTTTCTTTTACCACCACGGCTCCGTTTCTTGCTTTGTTTCTCTGTATCCTCTTCTCCTTTTTGAGACTCAAGTGCATGATCTAACGATTGCTTTGCCGGTAGGACTTTCACTGTTATGGGATCTAGCATCCCCTGACCAGTTATGCCTAAACCCATTCCTTCTCGGTAACCCATATTAGCCATCATTTTCGATGCTACGCCTCTAGTGTGGTTCTCCCACTTGGCAAATATAGCAGTTTCGGTCTGAACACCCCTTTGTAGGTTGGTGCTCTCAAGAAATCCTAAACCTTGTGATTCCTCTTCCTCATAGTCACTAGAGTCGGAGTTTTCTAAGCTGGAATCACTCTCTGTGTCACTCACTTCCGCATACTCAGACAATACCATTTCTTCAGCCCCAAGCTTTGCTGAACTTCCATCATCTCGGAAAACAACTTGTCCAGCTCCGACATCCTCGTCCCAAGACTCGAGCTCAGCTCGCTTCCAAATGCCCGCATGAGCATTTGAGACTGCCCATATACTCGACCCCACCAAGGATGGCTTCCATATTGTTGGGACATATTTCTTCAGTGAGGACAATTGAACATCAACTCCTGCAAACACAGATAGCGTGGGCTGTGATATGCTGAACAGATATATGAGCACTATGACCCCAAATACAAAAGAAAATGATATTAAGCAACCACAACATAAAAAATATAAATACATAAAAGGAAAAAAAAAAAAAAAAAAAAAGGGAAACCCAGAAAACATATTATATAAAAATAGCCTCACAGCCTCATCCTGGAAGAAGGCAGACGAACAATAAAAAGTTGGGTTTAGAAGGAAGGTGTGGAGGGTCTAGCCTAGGGATTATAAGGTTTCAAGCCCTTCATTTCCTGAACTACAAAAATTAAGAGATAACTGAATAAGATTAACAGCACTAAGCCAATGATTTCTTTTCCCTGCTTTTTTGGCAGCTTCCTTATTATTTTCTTGTGTATGCTAATTCTTAAAGCATCCAGTAAAAAACTCCATATATGGAATTCATTCAACAAATGAAGCTCGAAAGAACTCTTAAGATGCCATAAACATCAAATCATAAAGGAATTGCCAAGCACCAGCCCAGAATAAATCTAATGAAATTTATTCATAGAATAACTAAACATATTTCAAGATGTTATCCAAATAGTATATCTTAATGGAAATACATAATGAATAAACAGTTAAAAGCTAAAAAAGATTTTCCCTTTATACGCTGATTGCTGAAGTTCCAGTGATTAATGTTGGATCACCATGCTATTCACATAGTAGTGAAGAATATCTTTGATGAAATGCCCATCAGATATCCAAACTCACAGAAAATATAATGGGAGTTAATTGCAAAGATAGAGACCCTTTTGATTTCAACTCTATCCAATTTTCTTCAATGTGCTTAATAATGGCAGCTTACCATGTGACAGGCGACAGTTAGTACCAAATCGACATCGTTGTTGTAAAAAGAACTTGCAGATCTGCACTTGGGTGTTCTAGTATTAGTAAATGACATGGAAAGCAACCTTGACTTTATTGAATACTCTGAACCCAAATTTTGAGGACAATGCAAGAAAAAATTCAAATAAGTAACAATTGCACATTACTTCACATATAAGCATACATTATGCATTATTAGAGAAGTCCTTTTACACAAGGCATTAATTGCCATTGAGTAAGAGATGTCAAATGGACCAGCTGACCCATTTATTGCTGCAAGTTAAATGTGTGAGCCAACCCTGTGGTAGGCATTAACTAGCCAAGGAAACAATCTAACCTACAAACCACCTATTTCATTGGCTGTTGGTTTCGAAAGACACTGTAGTTGTTTATGGACCATGAAAGCTCCAAGCCTAGAAACAGCTCCCCACTTGTGGGATAAGACTGTATACATGTACCTGCTCAGATCTCTTGCACTATGCTGCCCTTGTTCAATATACAATGGTGATATATATAATATCATTAATATTAATTATTAATATCTAATAATATGTCAAAATATCACTTTCAATACATGTTGTTTGGTCAATTAAATGATATCATCAGAAATCTTTTATCTCAGAGTTCCATACACATAAAACTTTGATAGCTGGAAACAACACAAGACACGAACTGGAAATTGAGTCACAAGATGTGCAAATGATTTTACTCAAAATCTCAAACCCTCAAAGTTTGATACTACTACTATCATATATATATAAACTATAGAATTTGAAGTCCGTCCAATGTTCGCTCAAAAAGCCCTAAACCTTCACTCTGTACCCACCCCCTCCCAAGCCTGAGTTGCCTAATTACCTAATTTATTGATGAAATTTGATCCAAATTTTCGCATGTCAATTCTGTAAGAACTTGCATAATTTATGAGCACTGTTGTTATCAGAAATCCTTTGTTTTCATATATTAGTTGTGGTAACCAAAATAATATATGTTGTCACCAAAATAATTGAAATAGGTAACCAATCTTGAGGACGTACCAGCATGTTCTCAGATGTAGGAGTAAGGAATGAAAGTTTCGCTGCTGACTTATCCAACTGTACCACTTGACCATTGTACCATCTCCCATCTTTGTGACGGAATCTGCATTTAGATCCAACAGAATAACAACTTTCCTCCAGTGGCTCTGGTTCATCTGTGGGGTCAAGAGCCTCTACTTTCTCTTCTTCAGCAAAAAGATTAGTGCTGTGCAACACCAAATCTGCTTCCTGTAATAATCTTGCCCGTTTTAGGTGAAGAAGTCCTTCCTCTGCATCCTTAATTGCCTGAACAAGCTCCCCATGAACCTGAGAGCATAAGTAAATAAATAAGATAATTAGCCTCAAGAAACTTTAGAGCTCAGATTGGTTATCATAATTCTCTGGACACTATCTCAGAACAATGATCCACTGCCAACAATCGATATTTCATTATTATTTTTATCATAATATTTTTTCAATTTGCTAATGAAGCTCAACATATTCAAAGTAAATTATGAAATTTAAATGACTTGCCCACATACATGATCTATGGTTGGATTTAATGGAATAACTTGAGCATTTTACCCAACTCCACCTAGGTTGAAAAATTTTGGTTATTATTTTCGTCAATTGGTTAAACCAAGAGGTTTTACACTTAACATGCTCAAAACACTAATCATCTTGCTGCTAAGAGTCCAAAAGACCAATAGCTAATTATTGTCTTTTAGCATCACAAACAGGAGCTCATCCTTTTTGCATTGTCCTATGGCAAGATCTCTGTGAATTTCACTTTCTGTATCTTTGAGAAATTGTGGGTTATATTATCTCCTCATAAGTTCAGAGGTTTTGGCTCACATAAAACAGTGAAGTACTATGGCAATCTGCAATCTTTTCAGTGCTCAATGCATATCTTAGAGTGGAATTTCAGAATTTTACTTTACTCCTTTTCAAATATTGATTTGATTTGGGACAGGATTATTTTTTTTTTAGCTCCACTTTGGTGCACAGAACATGAGATGTTTAACAGGGTTTCTTTAGCTGACATTGAAAGGGATTGGCATGCTTCATTACATAGCTAAGCCTATGTCTTACTTATACCTTACATAGTGTGGATGGCTTATCCTCTTCTGTACACGCTCTTCCATTCTAATAAAATCTCTATATAAAATAATTACAACTACTTAGATGATTGAGGCCTTCATGTTTTGGATGCATATTTAGATTCACTTTCGGAACTCCAAAACCTTTGTTTAGAGCTTTCAAAAGGGAAATCCAAACATGCTAGTACTCATCAACAAGGCACTAAAATATGCCTACCCAATACCAGAAATGCATCCACATCATTGAAAGGTCTGGAGAGTGCCTCATCCAATAACAAGGCCGGCCCTTTATCAGTTCTAACGACTTACAACTACACTATTCAAATTGTTAAGTCTAAACACTACGAACAAATGAACAATTAGAAGACATTATGCAACAAAGCATTCAATTCAGCAGCACTGACAACCATGGAACACTCAACTACAAATACTTGTTTAGTCGTTTATATTGCCAAAGAACAGCCAATAACTAGGTGAACTCCCCATTCTAAACCATTACAAGTTTGAAAGCACAACTTCTGTCTACAGAAGCAAAAAAGGAAACTAGTCCCCGATAATCACAGAGAAAAATGAAATGGAATGCATTCCGAAGCTCTCTGTAGTCTAACTTCAATCCAATCAAATCAGCACGATTCTCCAGAAAACACGAATCTTCGGGACACCAAGAGATTCAAAACTAACACATTAAATATACATTATAACAAGGAATTGAAATGGTACACTTGCCAATCTTCAGTATTTCTGTTTCTTAGAACAGAGACCATTATTAAACCTCGAACATCTAGAAACTAATTAAAGCAAAAAAGGATCCGAAATTTTAGGTCACATTTCATTCCCAAATCGTGAAAGAATATTAAGAATCCAACAAGAAAAGATGCGGAAAGTTGAAGGTGATTACCGCGAGAAGCTCGGTGTTGGATGGATCAGCGAGAAGAGCGTCGTCGATAGCAGAGAGAGAATCCCTTTGCTCTTGCAATTGATGCTCAAGTTGTTTCTCTAGAACCTTCTCTTCTTCGCTACCCATTGCCAATGCACAACAAACACAAAGGCCTTACTCTCTGCTTCAATTTTTTTTAACCCAACGATTTGGCTGAAAGACTTTTTGTGTTTCTTATCTATTTTCTCTGTTTTCTTCGTTCTATATATTTGATCGCACTAGTAAAATATGGAAAAAATAGGTAGATAATAAAAATATTAAATAATATGAACAATGAATAAATTGTATATTTATTTTATTAGGTATATGGACGGTTATTCTAATATTAAGATTTAGATAGATAATTTAAAGGTATAGTGTATTTTTATTTGATTGGTGATTGTTGATGTTATTCAAAAAAATCATTAATTACCTAATATTATAGTAAAATATTCATGTTAATCTACGATTTTACATTAGCTTTAAAAATAAGAATTAAGAACCGACAATCAATTATGCTAATGTATCATTAGATTATTGGTTTAACTAATAAGTTAAATTAGTTAGCTCAATTATAATTAAATAATTATATAAAATTTAATTTAATTTTTTTTATAATAAATGTTTTTTTATTTTATTTTATATTAAATTAATTATTTTAAATTTTAATAACTTATTAATTACTTTATTTTTATTATATGTATAAGTATTTATAGAAAAAAATAAAAATTATAATCATAAAAATAAAAAAATATATTATAATTGATATTTTTTTAAATTTGTAAATATAATTTAATTTTATTATATAATATATTTAATAAAAAATATTATGTATAGTTAATAGTAATTTTGTCTAATTTAATTAAATTTTATTAAATTTGACCAGCTAAATTATTTAACTAATTAGTTTAATTGATGATCTAACCTGAATTAATAATCGAATGTTTATTCGATCTATCAGATTAAATCGAATTTAAAATTATGCTTATAGAAACTTTATTTTTTGTAATAATTTTTTTTTATTAAAGATAGGGAGACTCAAATCCATGATTTCTTAAGTGAATATAAGAAAATTATGTCATTTGAACTATAACTTATTGACTTTATTTTTTGTAATTTATTTACAATTAATAATAGTTTTTATATAAAAAAATTAATTTATTTAAAATTAACAGTAGTTCTTTTATACAAAGATATGGATAAAAAATTAATTAATTAAAAAATATTAATTATAAAAAAAATAAAATAGACAAAAATATATATAAAAATTTATACAATAAATAAAATAATATAAAGATTATTTAATGAGTCAAGTATATATATAAATTTTATATTCCCACGATCACATTTCACATTCCTACAATGAGAGGTGTCTCCATTAATAGAACTGTATTCGTGTAATGATTTTTTTTTTCTATCCTAATATTATTTAATAAATGATGAGACTATTTTTTATTAGTTGGATATTTAATTCTAAAATTAATTTTTAAATAAAAGAATTTAACATCTATTCTTTCTATTTTAGTTAAGAAAAATATTAGAAATTATTAAAATTTATTATTTTTTGTTATTATTTAATTATTAATTTAATTTTTTAGTCTAACCTTTCTAGTTTAACAATTTAACATATTTTATTCTATATTTTTAAATATTAATAATTAATTAATTGTCAAAAAATATAAATTTTAATTTTTTTTTTATTTTTTTTAGTTAAACAATTTTATATTAATAGAGTTTAAAATAAATTTAATTAACTAATAAAGTTAGAGACAAAACAAATTTACTATTTATAATTTTAAAGATCAACATGATATTTTTAAAAGTCAATAATTGTTTCAACAAGCGCTAGCAATTTGAAGAGAATAAAAAATTGAATTTTTTTATTTAAATTATTCAAATATAATATTTATAGAAATATATAATCTGTAGCGTATTTATCCATTTGTATACCCGAACATGCATAAATTAGGTACATTGTACCCGAAATATAACCATAAATAATTTTTGGGCACTATATTCGAGATACAACCATAAACAATATGAAAGCACTATATTTGAAATACATGTTTAAATAAATAGGAGTCTTTACATTTTAGGTACATAACAAAAAATGTGAGTAAAATCCAACTCGATCCTTGTCCATTTTCGCAAAGAGCAAAGCGTTCTTTGTCCAAAAAATAGACACTTCCGCTGTCAACATTTTCATTTTAGGACAATACGACCTCTATGTTAAAAACTTCGTTAAATAGTATTTGTGAGGGGTTTTAAACTCTCACAAACTATTAATAAGTTTATTTTTGAAAAATTCCTTCACCAGTAGTGGTGGTTAAGTGGAAAAAGACCATTGTTGAAAATGATGTCGCAGGAAAAAAGTAATTGCAGTATGAAAACCTTTTAAAGGGAAAAAATAGCATTGAACAAGAATGAAATAAGATAACATTAATGTTGATGATATTTGTATTGGTGATGATGACAGTAGAGGAGATAACAATGATGATAAAGTGTGGTTACACAATAGAAATAGTAGAAGTAGAAGTGATAATGATGAGGATGAAGAAGGTGGTGGTAAGAGTGGTCATAGTTAGTTATATTGTTGAAAAGAATTTTGTAAGGGTTTAAAACCCTTACAAATTACAAATAAAACTCCCACAAAACTAATTTTTGTTATTATTTAACGGATTTTTTTAACAAAGGGGTCGTATTGCCCTAAAATGAAAAGGTTGAGGGTCGAAGTGTCTTTTATTTTTTGGACAAGGAGCACCTTATCCTTCGTGAAAATGAACAAGGTCTGGGTTGGATCTTTACTCCAAAAAATGCCTATATAAGTAACTTCTTGGCTCAACCATTCATTACGCTACATCTATCTTAATTCTATCTATTCTTCCTCTCCTTGTTCCTCAAAAAAATTGCTAGTAATCATGTTTTTGTGGTAGTACTAGTTTATCCCAATGTGATTATTAGAAACGGTGATAAGGAAGTAATATTTGAGTGTAATTCACCTGTGATGTTGCGCATTTTCTATGTTGATTCTCTAGATGCGCTTAAGAATGTCATCTTGAGCAACATGGAGACAATCAGTTCGAAGGAAGTTGGTCGAGTAGCATATAGATTCCTATCAGTACTGCCTAGATGAGGTTTTACTAATCAGACATTTTGGGTTGAAGTTGATAAGCACATTAGCATAATATTTGATGTGCATGGTAGACTAATGCTGCAACATGTAATGGAATTGTATGCTGAGGTTCGTGGCGTGTTTGGTAGTTTTAGGTCGTCTTCTTCAATATCTCATGCAGCCCCCGTCCCACGCAAGGCTGATTCACTTCGCCGATCTGCGGGATAGTGTTGACGTAGAGTTGAGCGAGTCTGATTCAGATCATGTTGTCGATATCGGGTCGTAACAATGAGAGTGAGTCGCCTGGGGAGTATGTGCTGGATACTCCAGTCGGT
Source organism: Arachis ipaensis (assembly GCF_059453495.1). Classification (NCBI taxonomy): domain Eukaryota; kingdom Viridiplantae; phylum Streptophyta; class Magnoliopsida; order Fabales; family Fabaceae; genus Arachis; species Arachis ipaensis. The sequence continues at coordinate 10,941,277 of NC_142436.1, forward strand.
AGAGGTATTCGGTTTCTTCTTCTTTCCTTGTTGCCCGTTCTACAATTATTAGAAGTTCTAAACCATTATCACACTCTTGATTTGGATGTGAACAATGGATCATGTTGCTATGCTCCTGAGGAGGGACCTGGCATGAAATCCCTAGCAATATCCGCCTCATGCCCAGCAAAAAATATGGGTGATGAGACATCTTGTTGGATAGTAACTGGAGGGCCCTCTAGGATATCCTCCTGGCGTGTATATTTTGCCTCCTCATCTGACAAATACATATACTGCTGTACTAGCACCTCTCCATGAGCAGGCCTTTCGGGCTTGCTTATGGATATCATCTCTAACGTGTCTTTTAGCCCGTCGCCTACGATCTAAAGCATCCGGTGGAAGGTCTAACACATTCCGCAGACCAGGGGCCACGGGGGGAATGTCCATCGGTGGGCCACATCCTTCGAATCAGCCAATACCTCATCCTCAGAAAGAAAATGAACAGTAACGCTCCCTACCACCACAACAAGTAGTCCCATGTGGGTCGAAGATCTGGGTCACCCTTAATGGTGACCATATATGCTAGTGGCTACGGTCCCTCCACATATCATGCCAAGCACGGTGTCACTCAGGCCACCATACATCGTCACCCCGAGTCATCCTAAACAAGAACTCATCCACATTGATCGGATCTTCTGGCCAATTCTGTTGACCACAGAGCTATCTCTTTATCATATTCAAATGATGAAACTCTACAAAGTGAAAGCACACTAACGGCACCACAAATCTTCATGTACAAGTCTTTCCAGTGCTCCTAATCCAGTTAGGTGTCATCTGTTATAGCTATCGATCATCGTACATTGTCCACCGGAACTGAAAACATGCATTATACTCTATTTAACACTAGAAGAGTAATTTGTGTATAACATAAGAAGATTCCAGACGTCGTACCTCGTTAAACTTGAGCGAATCCAGCCTACGTCGTAATCTAAGACCTCTGTCATGATGGTGGTCCCGAGTTTGTTGTCTAAGTCCCGCCAACCTAATAATTGAGAAATTATAGTTAGTTTTTAATATTGCACATTTTTATTATTATGGCAAAAATATTAAATAATTACCTCAAAGCAAGAGAAAATTCGAGAATTGTATCCGGCAGGATAGAAATTTGGGAACTTGTGGTAGATCCACGACATGACTAATAGTACGCACCAAGTAATGTCCGTTGTATCATCTGGCATACTGGTAGAGGTAGCTGGAGTAGTTCCTGGTGGAATGTGGGCCACCCTATTCCTGAGCCAAGTCATCTTTAGTCTGAAATTCTACTTCTTGTCTTCATATTGGGTGGAGACTTATCACCGAGCAAATTCTCAACCTACTGTCATGTGGGCTGCCCAGGGAACTGCTAGAAATCTCTATTGCAATCGCCTACCGGGTTACCATCTGTGCACAATCCAAGATGGTATGCCACATTTTGGAGTGTGATAGTGACCTCGCTCCATGGAAGGTGGAAAGTACAGGTCTCTGGTCTCTACCACTCAACAAATATAGAAAGTAAGGTATTATCGAAGATAAAATTTTTTTATTGCAATTTGCAAGTCCGAGTCCAATCTCCCTGATATAAGGTAGTAGCACGTCAGGCGACGGGAGCCCAAAGTCATACGATGTGCCAAGGACGATCGAGGTCACTGTACAACTATCATTCATTAATCTTTTGAAATTTAATGCCTATTGTGTTTAATATTACTTTACAATAAAATAATTACGAATATAACTTAATTAAATTTAAGCATGACTCATTAAATAATTTAATGCATATGAGAATATATTATTTAATTAAAAATAACAAATAAAAAGTTATAATTATTTTATAATAAACTAACATGATAGATATAAATTATTTCATATATACTTAATTAAATTCTAATGTTATGCTCTTTCAACAAATTTCATCTAAGTAAAAACTAAACATCTTATTAACATATAAGGTGATATCAACTAAAAATAAATAAATCAAAGGGCATTGCTACTATGTAGATGAAAGATCCTTTCTACATGTATAGAGACTATGTGTCTTGTATAAAAATAGGATACTTGTACAACATAAAAATGTGTGTTGAGGCAACAACTTTATGAGAATACGAAAAAGTTGTGGTTTCAAAAATAGTAGGCCCATGTATTTTTTAATCAAGCTATAATAAAACCTGTAAAAATTGCTAATGACTAGAATTAAAAAATAAATTTTTATGCAAAGTTATTTAAGCGTATACATATGTGGTAAGACCACTTTTAAATACGCAAATCAGAGTATCGTAAAATTTTAATAAATTTATAAAAAATAATTATTTCATATTCATAATTAACCATATCATTACAATAACTCAACAGTAATATTTTTAATTCATCTGATTTAAATTGTTATTATAAATAATAATATTGTAAAATAAGACATAATTATTTACCAATATTTTAAAAATTATATCGTTATTTATTTTAGTTTGCAGATTAAGATCGAGGAAGGTCAGCGGCTTAAAGACTTGACTTGGTCAGCTCGGTAGCTAGTCTAGTAAAATAGTCTTTCTTCTCTTCCCTTAACTTGATAGGGGTTGCTCCTTCTTCCATTAGCCCTAAAGATGCCCAAGGGTAGAAGAAGGATAGATTTTACTAATTATGTCCATTCTTTGTTGCTGCTTATCCCTTTTAGTTTTAGGAAGTAATGGTGCCATCTCCCGCTAGACCAAGGGAGTGGGAGGTTTACTAGTTCATTCATAGCTCTTAGAGTCACAACAAATTAAAATTTGTAATTGGAATATGGAAAAATCCTAACACAAAAAGTCATGAATTAAAAGTATATTAAATTTTTATTTATTTTTATTTAACATTTATACAAATCAAAATTATTGTCGATACGAAATCTGATCACTTAAAATTATAAATTGTGAGACAATAACAAATTAAATAATAACTTTGATTATAGTTTATATTTTCATATTTTGTGTTCACTAATAATGTTATATTGATTATTTCAAAAAAAATAAACAATAATAACAAAAAATAATTAAAAAACAAGTCAATAATTTAAATCTAAATACCAAAAGTTCATAACATTTTGCTCTCTATGATATTAATTCTCTTTAGTTGTTGCTCGTTTTTTATTTTATATCTCCACGTTAAGACTCCTTAATTTTATTCTTTAATTTTTTTTATTTAATTAAATATTTATTTTTATGTTTTTATATTTTTAATTTTATTCAATTATTTTGTATTTTATTTTGTTATCATATTATTGTGTATATTTTTTGTTACATACTTAATAGTTATTGAATAATAAGATTCATCGATAATTTAAATATTAACTAACAACAAATAACAATTGAAATGAAAAGTTAAACCTAAATATATAGATATTTATTGGTGTTTCTTCTTTTGAAATTAGCTCTAGTTTTGCTGGTAATAACGACATCAACTGAAAAAATAAATATTTTAGTCATGAATATTATAAGGAGTCGAATTCGTAATCTTATGAGACTAGAATTTTTAAATAGTTATTTAGTAACATATATAAAACAAAAAAAATATTTAATTGTATTTTAATTTTACAATAAAATCTAAATTATATGTTACTGTTTAAATGATTTATACAAATATTTTAGTTTATTAGTTAAAATAAATCTTATTATATTTAAGATTCTGGTTTATTTTGGTATATTTAATTTTAGTTTATTTAATTTTAACTAATAATACAGTAACATATAATAATTTAAACAGTAACATATAATTTAGATTTTATTGTAAAATTAAAATACAATTAAAATTTTTTTGTTTTATATATGTCACTAAATAACATTTAAAAATTTTAGTCTCATAAGATTACGAATTCGACTCCTTATAATATTCATGACTGAAATTTTTTTTTCAGTTGATGTCATTATTACCAGTAAAATTAGAGCTAATTTCAAAAGAAGAAACACCAATAAATATTCATGTATTTAGGTTTAACTTTTCATTTCAACTATTATTTGTTATTAGCTAATATTACTATATTTTAAGATTTAAATTACCAATGAAATTTATTATTCAATAACTATTAAGTATGTAACAAAAAATATACACAATAATATGACAACACAATAAAATACAAAATAATTGAATAAATATAAAAATATAAAAATAAATATTTAATTAAATTAAAAGAAATTAAAGAATGAAATTAAGGAGTTTTAGCCTGGAAATACAAAATAAAAAACGAGCAACAACTAAAGAGAATTAACATCATAGAGAGCAAAATGTTATGATGCTTTTGGTATTTAGATTTAAATTATTGACTTATTTTTTAATTATTTTTTGTTATTATTGTTTAATTTTTTTTGAAATAATCAATATAACATTATTAACGAACACAAAATATGAAAATATAAACTATAATCGGAGTTATTATTTAATTTGTTATTGTCTCACAATTTATAATTTTAAATGATCTGATCTCATATTGACAATAATTTTGATTTGCATAAATGCTAGATAAAAATAAATAAAAAGTTAATATACTTTTAATTCATGACATTTTGTGTTAGGTTTTTCCATATCCCAATTACAAATTTTAATTTGTTGTGAAAACTAAAATAAATAACGATATAATTTTTAAAATATTGGTAAATAATTATGTCTTATTTTACAATATTATTATTTGTAATAATTTAAATCGGATGAACTAAAAATAATATTGTTGAGTTATTGTAATGGTATGATTAATTATGAATATGAAATAATTAGTTTCTATAAATTTTTTGAAATTTTACAATACTATGATTTACGTATTTAAAAGTGGTCTTATCACAGATATATACGCTTAAATAACTTTGGATAAAAACTCATTTTTTAATTCTAGTTATTAGCAATTTTCATAGGTTTCATTATAAATTGATTAAAAAAATACATTGGGGCCTACTATTTCTGAAACTACAGCTTTTTCATATTCTCATAAAGCTGTTGCCTCAACACACATTTTTATATTATACAAGTGTCTTATTTTCATACAAGACACGTGATTTCTATACATGTAGAAATGATCTTTCATCTACACAGTAGCAATGTCCTAAATCAAAATATATTAACTATTTACAACAACAACAATAACAACAAAGCCTTGTCCCACTAGGTGGGGTCGATTACATAGATCAAACGACGTCATTGAGTTCTATCATATATCATGTCTACAGAGAGACTGTTTACATATAGATCTCGTTTGACCACCTCATAGATGGTCTTCCTAGGTCTTCCTCTGCCTCTCACTTCTTGTTCATCTTCCATCTCATCCACCCTCCTGACTGAGTGCTCTGTCGGTCTTCTTCTCACATGTCCAAACCATCTCAAACACAATTCTACCATCTTTTTCACAATAGGTGCTATTCCAACTCTCTCTCTTATATCGTTGTTCCTTATTCTATCTAATCGCGTATGACTACTTATCCATCTCAACATCTTCATCTCTGCCACACTTAACTTATGTTCGTGCTCCCCTTTGACCGCCCAACACTCTTTACCATAAAGCATAGCCGGTCTGATAGCAGTGCGATATAGAATTTACCTTTAAGTTTTAAAGGCACTTTTTTGTCACATATAAAATAAGACACACTCCGCCATTTTGACCAACCTGCTTAGATCGTATGATTTACATCCTGTTCAATCTCTCCATTATCCTGTATGATGCACCCAAAATACTTAAAATTTTTTAACTTTTTGTAGGATATTTTCTCCGATCTTTACCTTTGTATTAGGAATTTTTCTTCGGTAACCGAACTTACATTCCATAGATTCCGTCTTACTACGGCTTATGCGTTGACCATACACTTCTAGAGCTGCTCTCTATAAATCCAACTTTTTATTTAGGTCTTTCTTTAACTCTCCCATAAGTACGATATTATCGACAACAAGCATGCACCATGGCATAGGCTCTTGGATATGCTCTATGAATACTTCCAAGATTAATGTGAAAATGTATGGACTTAAGGATGATCCCTGGTGTAATCATATACCAATAGAAAATTCTTCTATCACACCACCTTGACCCTTCACACTAGTTCTAGTCCCATCATACATGTCTTTAATTACACAAATATATGCGATCTTTACTTTCTTCTTTTTCAAAATCTTTCATAAAACCTCCTTTGGCACCCTATCGTACACTTTTTCCAAATCAATAAACACAATATATAGATTCCTTTTATTACTACGATACCTCTCCATTGTCATTCTTAACAGGTATATCGTTTCAGTGGTTGATCTGCCTGACATAAAATTAAATTAGTTCTCTGTTAGTTGTGTCTTTTGTCTCAACCTCCGTTCTATCACCCTTTCCCATAATTTCATGGTATGACTCATGAGCTTGATCCCTCTATAGTTTTCGCAACTTTGTATATCCCTCTTATTCTTGTGGATAGGTACCAAGATGATCTTTCTCCACTCATCTGACATCTTCTTTTTTCTTAAAATCTCATTAAAAAACTTGGTTAACCAACTGATGCATTTCTCGCAAAGTCCCTTCCAAACTTCAATTGGAATATTTGGTCCTACTGCCCTGCCATTTTTCATCCGATTTAGAGCCTCTTTTACCTCAAAGTCTCGAATCCTTTGATATGTTGCATTCAGCCTATTAATATTTTCTGATTGGATATAACCCCCTCGTCTAGCTATGCATGCTTTTCAAACTATCCAAAACTCAAAAAAAAAAAAAAAAAAGAATAAACACAAAGATCTTGGCTATGCGCTTTTTATAGCGTTTGAACCACGGACGGATTTATTCATAAGCCAATGGGAACAGTGGACAACTGTCCCAGTAAAATTTCAAAAAATAAAGAGTAGTTCTTAGTAAAATACCATAATTACCCTACTATATAATTAATTTTGCCCCCAACCTAAAGCCCCAAATCCCTAACTTTTCTTCTTCTTCCTTTTTTCCCAAATCCCTAACTACTCCAGCCTCCGCCCTCCAACCTCCAGACTCCAGAGTTACTGCTGCCAGCCCACCACTCCGCCAGTGTGGCAGTGTCACTAGCTCCCTGCCACAGTGCGATTGACGTCGCTGACTCGCTGCCCTGTTCAACATTTCTCCCGTGTGGCTCCGTCAGTCCGTCAGTTTCTCCTTATATCGCCGTGATTCTCTCGCGTGGCTCCGTCCTCCGTCGGTTTCTCCTTGCATCGCCGCCATGCCGCATCTGGTGGTTTTCAGGTTCTACCTTCTTCTGCGTTAGTGCTTCTGATTTGTGTGGTTTTGCCGCTGCGTACCTGCGTTCCTCTTCTGTGTTTCTTCCTTCAGCACTCGACAGTTCGACGTCTGGTTCTGCAGTTCTACCTTCTTCTTCAATAAACATCAATCTCTTTTGGATTTCTGGTTCTTCTTTTTTATTCTACAATCCTTTTCTTTGTTGCCGCTGGTGCCATATCGCTACTAAGTCATCCTCCTGGAATTCAATCTTAGACTCTTGCTAATGGAGTTATGATGTAATTATGTTCTGATGGTTTTCTAATATAGTTGGTTTCATTAATTTTATTAATTGATCAATTTTATATTTATAATTTTATACTGAACTTCTCAATTTGTATAAAAGACCATAGTTTTGGACTTGTAATAGGCATTCCTAGGGAAGGGGGAGTGCAGTCCTTAGTCAGCACAGCTAGCTATACTTTTTGGAAATAAAGCAATATGGATTTTGTGTTCTATTTTACTCTTGCTAGGGAATTAGGTAATTTAAAGTTGCTTTATTTCACAACACACCCTCAGTTTCATTATAGAGCTTATGCCATCAAGTGTTGTCTTAATGTGATGTTTCCGCTATTAGTTGATTTATTTCTGTTATTTTGTTGCACCTGATAGTAATCTTTGCATGAACTTTATAATGAATTTCATGATATTAATTATAAGATGCCACAGACTTTTGATTTTGAGGTTTCTGTATGTAACTTGTCCTACATACTTAAAGAGAGAGGGATGCTAAAGTCATAGTCTTCACTATTAAGGCTTTTCTTCTCATTTTGTATAGAATTGTGAATTAATTTTTTTAATTAATTAATTTAGGTTTATAATTTTATTCTATTAATAATGGAGAAATATTTTTAAAAAAATCTATCATTAGAGATTGGATCTCAAAATAATTCATCGACATCTTTTAACAAGAGGAGGTTTTTAGAATTTGAAGTAGAGAGTCTCATAGCAGATTCAAGACAACGACCAAAGATTTTAAGTTATCATCCAAATGACAGAGACACAGTTAGATGTGTATATTTACAAAAAGGTCCTTGTCAACCAAGGACTCATGATTTTTCGCAAACTGCTTGTGGTTCTTCTTTTCGAAGATTTAATCCTAATTGGTTTGATGATTATGGCAATTAGTTAGAGTATAGTATATCAAAAGATACTATTTTTTGTCTTTGTTGTTATCTTATGAAACCTGAGACTGAAAGTGGTGATGCTTTTGTAACCAATGGCTTTTCAAATTGGAAAAAAAAGGAGAGATTACAAACTCATGTTGGGATTCATGATAGTGCTCATAATCAAGCTTGGAGAAAATGTGAAGCACTTATGAAGTCAAAACAACACATTAGTGCTGCTATTGAAAAACAATTTGAGCAAGCTAAAAAGAATGATCAAATTCACTTGACAGCCACAATTGATTGTATTAGATTTCTTTTGCGACAAGGATTAACCTTTCGTGGTAATGATGAGACAGATGATTCTGTTAATTAAAGAAATTTTTTGGAACTTCTAAACTTTCTTGCGCAACATAATGAAGAGATTGATCGTGCTTTCAAAAATTCTTGTGGGAATCTTAAACTAAGAGCTCCCTCAATTCAAAAAGATATTGTAAGAGCTGCTGCAAGTGAAACGACAAAAGTTATTGTTAATGATCTTGGGGATGAATTGTTTGATGTTTTGGTTGATGAAACCCGCGACATTTCTATTAAGGAGCAAATGTCAGTTTGTTTAAGGTATGTGAATAAAGAAGGGCAAGTTAGGGAGCATTTTCTTGGTCTTATTCATGTTTCTAATACTAATGCTTTATCTCTAAAATTAGCATTGGAGTCATTATCAGAAACATATAATTTAAGTTTATCAAGAGTACGTGGCCAAAGATATGCTGGTGCAAGTAATATGCAAGGAGAATTTAATGGTTTGAAAACTTTGATATTGAAAGAAAATTCTTATACTTTCAATGTACATTGCTTTGCTCACTAACTTCAGTTAGCTCATGTAACGGTTGCAAAAAAACAAGTTGAAATTGCTTTGCTTTTTAATTTGTTAACCAATTTGTACAATGTTGTTGGAGCTTTGTGTAAACGAAGAAATATGCTTCGTGATAGTCAGATGACTAAGACAATTGAAACATTACAAAGTGGAGAAATTTCTAGTGAACATGGTTTGAATCAAGAAATAGCTTTGAAAAGAGCTAGAGATTAATTTCTTTGTTTCCTTCCGTGGTCAATGTTCTTGAATATGTTGAGAAAGATGGAAATAATTCAGAACAAAGAGCTGAAGCATATCATTTATTGAATGTCATTCAATCATTTGAATTCATTTTTAACTTGCACTTGATGAAAAATATCTTGGGAGTTACTAATGAATTATCTCAAGCGTTACAAAGGAATAATCAAGACATTGTAAATGCTATGGCATTGATTAAAGTGTCTAAGCAACGGTTGCAAACTATAAGAGATGATGGTTGGTCTCTTTTACTTGACGAAGTCTCATTATTTTTTGACAAACATAATATTACTGTTCCAAAAATGGATGATATATTTGTGTCACAAGGAAGATCAAGACGCAAAGCTCAAAAGATCTCAAATTTGCATCATTTTCAAGTTGAGATATTCTATCAAGTAGTTGATAGACAACTTTAAAAACTCAACAATCATTTTACAGAGGTGAATACTGAATTGATTCTTTGTATAGCTTGTCTGAATCCAAGACACTTATTTCTTGCGCTTGATAAGGAGAAGTTGAGTCAGTTAGCTCAATTCTATCCATTAGAAATTTTTACTCAACTTTTGGCACTTGATAGTCAACTTGAGAATTTCATATTAGATGTGCATTCTGATGATCAATTCTCAAACTTAAATGGGATTGGTGCTCTTTCTCAGAAATTGGTTGAGACTCGAAAAAATATTGTTTATCCATTAGTGTTTCTTCTTTTGAAGTTAGCTTTAGTTTTGCCTGTAGCAACTGCATCAGTTGAAAGAACTTTTTTTGCTATGAACATCATAAAGAGTCGGCTTCGCAACCGTATGGGAGATGAATTTTTAAATGATTGTTTAGTGACATACATAGAAAGAGAGACATTTGATTGTATTGACAATGAAAAAATTATTCAATCCTTTTAAAATATGAAACTAGAAGAATGAAATTTTAAATTATTTATTATTTAAATTATTATTTTATTATTTTAATTTGTTAGTTGAATAATTTAAAGAATAATCATATTTTATAATACTATATTATAATTATAAAAGTTATTATTATACTATATATTTTGTCCACTACTAATAAAATTTTCTAAATTTGTCGCTGGTTCGGATGCATCTCGAATACTGTGTCTACTTTTTCATTACAAGTGTATCTTGAATACAGTATTCGATTAGTGCATTTTGTGTGTGTCCTGACAGCATCTGGATTATGTTTCACCACGTTAATGTTGTTTCATATCCAAGATACTGTGTACTCGAGACGTGCGTTTAACTTGATTTAGGGCATTGTACTCGGGATATAAGGTGTTTTGCCTATATGTAAATTTATCTCAGATTATACATTTTCGTTAATATTATATTTAAATAATTTAAATAAAAAAATCCGTAAAAAATTAGCAGAAAAACCAAATATCTAAATCCGAGTTTCGAACCCGGAATTTTCCTTTTCCACTCCCTGTTAGTTATTAGCATGTGTTTTTATAGTTTACCAAATGCATTTTCTTGATATCCGTTGTGTTTCGTGTTCGTTGCTCAACCACTCCCGCATCCATCTTCTTAAAATGGCTGCTCCGGTAGTTGCGGAGGGCGCGGCCGTCTTGGCGTTCCGGTCGGTGATGCAGCGGGTCCGGCAAGCGGCTGATAGATCCGGCACCCTACCCGAATCAATCAGGGTCGTCGCCGTCTCCAAGACGAAGCCGGTTTCCATGATTCGGCAACTTTACGACGCAGGCCACCGCTGCTTCGGCGAGAACTATGTCCAAGAAATCGTCGACAAGGCTCCTCAGGTTCCTGAAATTTTTTTCATATTAAGATTCTCACCGTTGTTTTCTAGTCATTGAATTTTGTTTGAATAATGATTAGCTGCAAGATTAATTCACCATATCTTTTGTTAAAAAATAGTTTTGTTTGTACTTGACATTAATTTTTTCAGATGAAATCCTGGCAATTAATTTGTGTTAAATCAATTTCAAATGGCATTTTTGTTCTTGTTTTAGTTTAATTTATTCATAGATAGCGGAAATATAAGTTAAAATGTGTATTAATAGTATCAAATGTATATAATAATAACATAAGATGATAAATTGGCTACTCACATGAATGTCTTTATGCAAATTTCTTCGTGTTTAGATTATAGCTAAGATGTAGATATAATTTATGCTAAGTAGATTAGTTAAATATGTCAAATCATCTGATAGTTCTTAGCTATCTTCTCACAGAGACATTTTCAGGTAAGGAGTCACAAAACACATAAATCTATGATTATAGGTGGTGCACCAAACATTTTCCATGCACCCTATTATTTACAGTGGATATAGGCATACAAATATGGTGTAATAAAAATTAAACTGAGTTTATACTCTTGTTATTTTTTCCTCTTTTAGCCTAACATTAACAACTTGCCTCGCTCAATTCATGTAAAATACTTTGTGCCAAGTGACCCTACTCCTCTGTAAATCTCTTGGAATTTCCAAAATGGTGTGCAATTGTGTGTCAATTTGAGTTTCTAATCCTTTGTTTGTTGGGACGATGACACGTGCCTTGGCTTTTAATGCAGCTTCCACAAGACATTGAGTGGCATTTCATTGGGCATTTGCAAAGCAACAAAGTCAAAACGCTTTTGGGTATGCTTTGTTTCTTCAAATCAATGTTTCTTTTCTTTCTTCATTCTATTTGACTACTGTCAGAAAGTTAGCATTTAGATCAACATTCAGTTGGTTCAAATAGTTCGATACTCATTCTCCTTATAAAAAATCTCAGTGTCAAGTACTGTGAATATAAGAGACTAGAGAACTTGAACTTACGATTGGTTTATCTGCTTGGATCAGATTAGTGGGGTTGAGTATACTACAATAGAAATCATAGCAATTTGGTCTCAAAATTCTTCTCTAATTTAATTTTGTGTACATAATTTTTGAAATTGACTTAATCATGTATATGAGTTAATTCTGAATTTACAGACCACATGGGTCATTCTCAGTGATAAAAGTTAGAATCAAACCAGACTTAGTTTTTACCAGTTTTATAAATTTAAGATATGCACAATTATGTTAAGTGACAAAACTGAATGCGAGGAAGAATTTTATGAACTATTACTCATGTAGAATGCCCTTTACCGAGTTTCTTTAAAAAGATTCTCACTAGAAAGGTGGCCTTAGAAAGCTTCGTCTTTAATATAATATGGCATATCACTGCTGCTTGTTTTGCAAATATGCATAAATTGATTTTTTGAACCTATTTCATGGACTGAATTTTGAGTTCAGACCTCTGCTTCTGTACTTGTGATTGACTGCTCTCTTAGCATATAAAATTCTTGGAATGCTGATGCAAGTTAAACTTTGCAATGAGAGTCGCATACAAAGCTTTCTACAGCTCTAAGTTGGCTTTGGACTTGTTGAAAATATTGCTAGACTTTTGTTGTTTTCTTTGTTCCTTTCTTCCGTATCCTTAGACTAGGTCTTGCATGCTTTATGTCAGGTGGAGTTCCAAATCTGGCCATGTTTGAGGGTGTCGACAATCAGAAGGTAAAGACTTGTATAATCAATGTATGGTGTAGTTCTTAGAGGTATGAACTCATTGTTGTTTATTTTATTTTATGCTTGTAAACTTGAAGGAGTCGAGATAAGTTGATCTTCATGTGTGTTCAATTGATGAGGTCTATGCCTTCTGACTAACTCGTCAAATTTCAATTGTGAATTTTTCTAACTAACTAACTAACACAGATTGCCATTTGATAAATGTTTTGCATTTTCTTGTACCTTTGGTACTGGCAGGTGGCAAATAATCTTGACCGTATGGTTTCAACCCTTGGAAGAAATCCGCTGAAAGTCTTGGTGCAAGTAAATACAAGTGGAGAAGAATGTCAGTTTGGCTTAAACTAAATGAGTTTCTCAAAATTCTTGTTGTGCATAGTCTTAGTTTTTGCATCTCTGAAATTTTGTGAACTTGTCTGATTCCTGCTTCAGAGCCTTCTTTAACCCTGGGTTATTGGTACTGCATTTTAACTTTATTTATTCTTTTCTTATAATTTCACATTGGTGAAATTTCTTTAGTTTTCAACAGCTACTAGATTGGAGAATTTCTTTGGTTCCATTATTATTTGTTTTTTTCAAAATGCATCATATCCTTCTTGAAGTACTTTGTAGGGGACTTCTTGACAATAGTTCTCTTACTTTCTCTACATATAAATAAATAAATAAATAAATAAATTATGGTTCTCTTATTTCTTACGCGATAACATAATATCCTCTTGTCCATGTGATTTTATAATTTTGCAGCCAAATCTGGTATTGATCCTTCCAATTGTGTTGATCTTGCTAAACATGTAAAATCGAGTTGTCCGAACCTCGTGTTCTCCGGATTGATGACAATAGGGAGGCCTGACTACACCTCAACTCCAGAGAACTTTAAGGTGACAACTTCTATTCTACGCCGAGTGCAAACTTAAAATGGTTTAATTTTTTATTTACTGGATCGTTTCCATTTCGGAGTTATATTTCTCATTTCTTCTCTTCAAATAGTTTCATCGAAATTTGACCTGCGTTTTGTATTCATCAGCTTGATTGCTTTTGTGATACATTGTATAATTTCCAATTTATATTATTATTAAAAAGGCTTTCTCTTCTGTGAAAAATCAGACCCTATCCAATTGCAGAACTGAAGTTTGCAAGGCACTTGAGATGCCTGAGGAGCAATGTGAACTGTCAATGGGCATGTCCAGTGATTTTGAGTTAGCGGTATGATATAGCCAATAATTCTCTTTCTTTTTTTCCTTGATCCTGCTTAAATCATCAGCATTCTGGTCCTTTTATTTGATTCGACTTGACTAAGGTCATGGAGTGGGAAGGGGTCTCCCAAACAACTTTTTTTATCCATCCTTAAGGCGGTGTTTATTTACAAGCACAGGATACGGAGACATAGACGTAGAAACACAAAATTGTGTTTAACAGATGAAACATAGACAGAGACATCGTGTCCTAGGACACCACTGAATTAGTATAATTTAGGTTTTTTTTTCCATTCCTAAGAGGCTAAGACCCGAATCTGAGGCCTCCATTTAATGGAATAAGGCACTTACTATATTGGTTAATGGTGCTCTAAAATTATACAGCAGCAAACTACAAACTACTTTCTTTTAGCATTGCATGATTGCATCTGATTTCCTCACAATTATGAATGCTTTCTATATTTCAAGGGAAGCAATTGAAAACTATAATTAATTAATTAGAAATGGTTCTTTAATTCTTTCGCAGTAGTTAGAGATTGTTATGGTGAGACAGGCATATTTCTTATAATTAAATAGGATTGGTAGTGCAGCATTTTTAAAATATTTACCCAATAAAAGAAAATACTTACACATAGATAGATAAGTTAGTTGAGTTTTCTTTCATTGTTTTTGTCTTTTTGAACCAATTTTAGAGGTCATGATCAACTGATATTCATTTACTAAGAATTATTACTTGTATTAACTCCAGTTTGCATGCAATTTATTTATTTATTTTGGGTCAATCATGCAACTAATTTATGTGTTATATATACATTTATTGTCTTCTCAGATTGAAATGGGTAGTACAAATGTGAGAATTGGGTCCACAATATTTGGACCAAGGGATTATTCAAAGAAACAAGAATAGAGGATCTCTCTCTGTCTCTCTGGAACACAAATGCACATAGCTAAATTTTTATTGTATTGTACATTTACCTTTACAATTGATGTAATTACATTTGTAATTATTAGAACAATCTGCTTATAAAGAATAATGTCTAAAAATAAATGAGATGATCTCTAATTATACAAGTGCAACAGCTATCAACAACAAAAAACAACAACAAAATCTTGTTCTACTAGGTCTTGTTCTACTAGGTGACCGGCTACATGAATCAAGCAACACCATTAAGCTCTGTCATGTATCATGTCTATAGAGAAACCATTTACATTTAGATCTTGTTTTACCACCTCATGGATGGTCGTCTTAGATTTTTCTCTGTCTTTCACCCCTTGTCCATCTTCTATCTCATCCACCCTTCTGACGGGGTGTTTTGTCGGTATTCTTCTCACATGTCCAAACCACTTGAGACGCGATTTTACCATCTTTTTCACAATGGGTGCTACTCCAACCTTCTCACTTATATCTTCGTTCTTTATTTTATCCAATCGCGTATGACCACTCATCCATCTCAACTTCTTAATCTCTGCTACACTTAGCTTATGTTCGTGCTCTCATTTAGCCGCCCAATACTCTGTACCATAAAGCATAACCGGTCTTATAGCAGTGCGATAGAATTTACCTTTAAGTTTTAAAGACATTTTTTTTGTTACATATAAAACCAAATGCATCTGCCATTTTGACCAACCTGCTTGGATCCTATTATTTACATCCTATTCAATTTCTCCATTATCCTATATGTACACCCAAGATACTTAAAACTTTTAACTTTTCGTAAGATGTTTTTTTCAATGTTCACCTCTATATTAGGGTTTTTCCTTCGCAGATCGAACTTACATTCCATATATTCCGTTTTGCTAAGGATTATGCGCAGACCATACACTTCTAGTGCTTCTCTCCAAAAGTCCAACTTCTTATTTAGGTATTCCCTTAACTCTCCCATAAGGACGATATCATCGGCAAAAAGCATGCACCCAGGCACAGGTTTTTGGATGAGCTCTGTGAGTACTTCCAAGACTAATGTGAAAAGGTATGGACTTAAGAATGATCCTTGGTGTAATCTTATACCAATAAAAAATTTCTCTGTCACACCACCTTGAGTCTTCACATCATACATGTCTTTAATTGCACGAATATATGCGATCATTACTCTCTTCTGTTCTAAAACCTTCTATAAGACCTCCCTTGACACCCTATCGTATGCTTTTTCCAAATCAATAAACACCATATATAGATACCTTTTATTATTACAATATCTCTTCATCATCCTTTTTAACAGGTATATCGCTTTAGTGGTAGATCTGCCTGGCATAGAACCAAATTGGTTCTCTGTTACTTGTGTCTCTTTTCTCAACCTCCGTTCTATCATCCTTTCCCATAACTTCATGGTATGACTCATGAGCTTGATCCCTCTATAGTTTCGGCCATCAGACATCTTCTTTGACTTTAAAATCTCATTAAAAAGTTTGGTTAACCAATTGATACCTTTTTCTCCAAGGCCCTTCTAAACTTCAATCGAGATATTATCAAGTCCTATTGCCCTGCCATTTTTCATCTGCTTTAAAGCCTCTTTTACCTCAAATTCTTGAATCCTTCGATAGTAGTCAAAGTTTTGATCTTCTTCCCTCATGTATAACCGACCAAGGTTCGGAAGAGTCTTTTATCCTTCATTAAATAACTCGTAGGAGTAGCTCTTTCACCTTTCATTAATCTTCTCCTCTTGAGCCAGCACCTCTCCGTCTTTATCCTTTATACACTTAACCTGATCCAAATCTCTCGTTCTTCTTTCACGACTCTTTGCGATTCTATATATACCTTTTTCTCCTTCTTACGTGCCTGAAGACTAGTAGAAACCCTCATATGCTCTTGTTCTTGCTTCACTTACAATCACTTTTGTCTCTTTCTTAGCCGCCTTATATTTTTTTCCAATTATCTGCATTGCGGCACAAAGATCACTCTTTAAAGCACTTCCTTTTTACCTTTATCTTTTCTTGTACACTCGCGTTCCACCACCAGGACTCCTTGTCTCTTGGTCCTATCCCTTTAGATTCATCAAAACTATTTTTTGCTATTCTTCTAATAACTTCTGTCATCTCCCTCCACATCTCCGCGCTTTCATTTCCATCCAATTTTGCCTCTTTTCCTACCTGTCTTAGGAAGCTTCTTTGTTCCTCACCTTTCATCCGCTACCACTTCGTCCTTGGGTTCTTCGTATGATGTCTTTCCCTCCACTTTTTCTCAACGCGAAAATTCATGACGAACATCCTATGTTGTGTTGTTAAACTCTCTCCTGAGATAATTTTACAATTAATACAAAATTTTCGGCCGACTCTCCTCAACAAGAAGAAGTCGATTTGAGAGCTTATCATGCCACTCTTATAGGATATAAGATGTTCGTCTTTATTTTTAAAACATGTATTTGCGATGAGAAGGTCAAAAGTTGAGGAAAAATCCAAAATAGTTTTACTCTTAGTATTGATCACCTCGAAACCATGGCCTCCGTGAATACCTCCATACCCGATCACTTCTCTTCTAACATGGTCATTTAAATCTCCTCCTTAGAAAATCTTATCTTCCGAAGGTATGTCTTGGACCAAATTCTCTAAATCCTCCCAAAACCTTATCCTGTGTTACTCGTCCGAACCCACTTGCGGTGCATAGGAGCTAATCACATGAAAAGTACCTCCTTCCACCACAAGTTTGATAGAGATGATCTAATCTCCCACTTTCTTGATATCCACTACGTCCTTCTTCCACTATTTATCAACAACAATACCTACCCCATTCCTATTCTTCACCTTTCCTGTATATCAAAGTTTGAATCCGGAAGTATTCAACTCCCTAACCTTGGCACCAACCTATTTTGTTTCTTGTAGGCACATGATGTTAATCTTCCTCCTTGTCATGGTATCCACCACCTCCATGGATTTTCTTGTTAGAGTACCTATGTTCCATGTCCCAAATCTCAACCTTCTATCGTTCCGACCTTTACCTTTTACTTTGTGAACTAGCGTATTTACTCTTGTCCGTTCACGAAAACGCGGAAATCCTTGCTCATTTAATACTACATCCGGACACCGATGCAGCGGCTCTTGCTCATTTGACACTGTACTCGAGCCATACAGCACGTTGCTTCCGGGCAACGACCTAGCTTTAGCGCAATAACATCTTTGATTCATATCATGAAGATTTGACTAAATTTTTATGTTGGCTGTCGAAAACCTAACACAGCCCTCCTCTTTTATTCGGATTTAGGACCGGTTATGTACCACAGGTATAACATAGGCGGAGTTAAGTGCAACAGCTATCATGTTGCTTAAACTTTGTTTGTCAACAGTTTTATATATGGTGATAAGCATAGTAAAATCCATAGCTTTGGAAGCTAAATTGAATCGGTCAGTTCAATCGGTCGAACCGAGAATTGTTGGCCAAGTCGGTTTGGTTTTTAATCAAAACCGTTTGTTTTAACAGTGACAAATCGAAAAGTTGGCAAAAATGAGTGAGTCGAACCAAATCGAAAATTGACCGTTTTTTAATTAAGTATTTTTAAGAGAGGGGAATCCCAACTAAAGACGGATAATCCTAATACTCTCTTTCATATTTAACTATTATACTCTCTTCTTGTGACCAATTATTTTTTTCGGTTGAGCTCGCCGCTTGTTTAAACTGTAGACTTTTAGTAGTTAATTAGTTATTCGGTTGAGCTCGCTGCTTGTTTAGACTTTAGACTTTTAGTAATTAATTAGTATTGTTGTGACCTGTTGTTGGATTTAGCTTATTGTTGTTGTAAATTCACTAAATTATAATGGTTAGTTAATTAATGGTTAATTGAATTAATTGTTAATCGAGTTGTTAATTTATTTAATTTTGCTGTTGTGCTATCTATTTATATACTTAAATGAGATTATAAGATTTTAATTGGTGTTATACATGTATTTATTTGTATATTTTTAATATTCATATTAGAATATATTTATTTTTATTATTTCGGTTGAATCACGGTTAAATTGGTTGAACTCTATGAAAAATAAACATTTTGCTGAATTGTCGTATCTACGTGCCGAACATATTTCAGATATGACACTCATCGACACTCGTTCCACACGTGTGTCTGCTGTGTCCAACCGTCTCTTAATAAAAAAAATTATACTCCAGACACGCTTGGACACACTTAAATACCATCACGTGTCAACGAGTCCAGACTTATTCTTAACATGTATTATTGAAATAAATTTAGAAATAGTAATATTATTATTTATTAAAACAAAAATATTTTAAATACTTTTTATAATTAAAATAAGACATTAAAAATAATTAAAAAATTAATTTATGTTTTAATATCAATAAATTAACAAAATATCATTATAATTTATCTAAAAAATACTTTATATTTTATATATATGCATGTTACCGTATCTTATAAAATTTTAAAATTCGTATGTCGGCGCGTCCCGTGTCGTGTCCCGTATTTGTGTCAGTGTCCGTACATCATAGGTTGAACTTCTAATTGGTAAATCACTATGTAGAACGTCTCGATAATATTATTTAAATAAAATATTCAAAATTTTATTTCTAATACTATTTAAATTATTATTATGATAAATCTTTATTATAAAAAATTTAGTCAATTAAAATAACAAATTATCCTTATAAATCTAAATAATTTATATAAAATATAACAAATATATGATCACTATTTGTCCATGTATAATACAAAAAATTTAAGACTCAGCAGCACTTTTAGCTATCAATTTAATTTTTTTAGTCTAAAAATCTAAAAATATATTTTTAATTCACACTTTTAAACATTAATTGTTAACTACTGATAAAAAATAATAAATTTTGCTAATCTTATAACATTTTCTTCTCCTTTCCTAGACAATATACTCTCTCTTCTTATTCCAATGCGTCCAAGACAAAAACTAAAATAAAATAAAATAAAATAAAAATACTGGGTAGCATCTATTAAAAAGGGAATAACTGACTTATTTCGCTCCTAAATACATTTAATTTAGCCTTTTTCCAGAACTACTTTAAATACCGATCCTTCCCAAATCAAATGCAAATCTCGCTCGTCAAAAATTGAGTGGTTATATACCTAACTATTTGTGTGCTGTTGAAATCACCTTGCCAAATGAGAAAAAAGGTACTACATTGTTCACTGTTATGTGCTTCTATTTTAATTTGTGATTCTATTTCCTTTTTATGGTCGTTGCTTCCTATGTTGACAGAAATTATTGGAGTCAAAGTACTCACCCTATTACATAGCTTATATGATGAGAGATCTGGAAAGAAACCAGGCTGAAGTGAAGTTAGCAGAGATAAAATCAATGGGATTCGAGTTCCTAAGGCTAATCCCAAAGCAGTTTTGTCCTCGTCGGGCCGGTGCATGGATATTTGATTATACCCGGAGTAAGCGTCCATGAAACTGAGGTATTGGTTCTCCGATGCGGCGTCGACGAGTCCGTCAATGTTTGGAAGGGGAACGGCGTCTTTGGGACAAGTTTTGTTCAAGTTCGTGTAATCAACGCACATTCGTCATTTTTCATTTGCTTTTTTCACTAATACGACGTTGGCCAGCCAGATTTTGTAAGGTAGCTCTCGGATGAAGCCCGCCTCAAGGAGGACTTTAACTTGTTTCTTGATCTCGACTGCTCGGTCTGGAGGCATTTTTCGTCTTCTTTGGGTTACAGGCTTGGCCTTCAGGTCCACAGTTAATCTGTGAGATATCAGGTCAGGATCTATGCCCGGCATATCAGCAGGGGTGAATGCGAACAAGTTCCTGTTTCGTTTTAAGAGGTCTATCAGGTCTTTCTTTAGGTCGTATGGTAAGTTCCTGTTGATGAACATGTACTCCTCCTTTCTGAGCCCCTATCTGTAGTTTCTCCATGTCTCCTTCAGGTTTCGGTCGGGGTTGGTGGTCCTGGCGGGCGTCGAGGTCGGCAAAAAAGACACCCGCCGCGTCTCGGGACCTTTTGCGGAGAGCCAAGTGAAAGAGTAAAACCGTCAGCTTAAAATTTCTTCTCGGTAACAGGAAATAACTTCGTTGCCAGTATAGTTCCAAACCAATAAATAATACTCAATCAAAGTTTAAATTTTTGGTTGTCACAAGTCCATTCCAATAAAGATAATCGAGAGTATTAGTCTCGGGTCGTTCTCCCTAGGAATCACAATCGAGTGCTCAATTATTAGTTATGAGATGCAAGTGGGTTGGGTTGATAAAACAAGAAATTAAAAAGGCAAGAAATGAAGTCAAACAACTAAAGAAAGCAAGTAATAAAGAGAGACATTCATGGCAAGGATTGATAATCTAGGCTTTCTATCCTAGTCATTAATTATCATACAACAATTAACAAGAGCTAATCCTATTTCGTCATCTCCAACATCGAAAGAAGGTATAATGTTATCTTCACATTGAGAGAAAGTCAAATAAGACTAGTTAATCTCAATCCAAAAGTCCTAATCAACTCACTAATTGAATTAGCAAGAGATTAGCGTCAATGAAAACAATATTAACTAACAACTTTATATCACCAACATGAGTTGGGTATTAATGACTCAAGATTGCCTAATTTCTCTTTCCAAGCCAAGAATACTCAAAAATCTACTCTAACACCAACCAAGCATTTTGTCAAACACTTGGAAGGCATAAAAGGAAAGCATGGTAAAATAACAAGAACTATAAAATCTAACAACTACCAATTGCAAGGAAATAATAATAATAACTCAAGAAAGCAACATTAAACTTGAAATACCTCAAATTGTATTAAAGAAAATTAAAATCAACAAGAGTGCATGAACATAAAAGTAATCAAAATGAGAAATTAACAAGAAGAAATAGGAAAATCAAGACAATATAACAAGAAATTGTAAAAAAAAAACAAGATGAAAACAAGAAATTAAGCTTAGATCTAAGAGAGATTAACCTAATTCTACCCTAATTCTAGAGAAAAGAGGGAGCTTCTCTCTCTAGAACTAACTTAAGGCATGCTTCCTACACTAATATAATTGCTCCCCCCTTGTTCTCTCTTCAATTTTGCATGAAATAGCCCCAGAAATGAGTTGGATTTGGGCCTGGAAAGCTCAGAAATTGCCCCAGCGTATTCATTTTAATGAGGTCACCTGACCAACGTCACGCGTGCGCATGGATGACGCGTGCGTGTTGAAGGTTGTGGTAGGCTTAGAGAAGGGGGGGTTGAATCTATGCCTTTCTTTTAGTTGCTGTTATGACCCTTTTCAAACAAACTTTCAATTCTGATTCTGTTTAAACTCAGCAGCGGAAATTTATGAGACAATTTATTTTTGTCTCATGAATATCAGAAAATAGAACAATGTAGAGAAGAGAAAAGCTAACACCAGCATATATCCTGGTTCAGTTGCCTTGTGCTATGCAACCTACGTCCAGTCTCCTCCACAACAATGGAGGAATTTCCACTATAGTTAACAGTATTACATACACCAATTCCACAGGATTGACCCAATCCTTTCACACTCAAGTTCTAACCTAACTTGACATTGGCTATGCTAATACCTAACTATTCACTCTTAGTGCTAACCCAACTAAGAAAGGAATACCTCACAGGTACAAGATACAAGACATAGACATACCTAAAGAAATCAGAAAATAACTCTAGGCTTTTCTCTCAAGTGTTTCACTCAGCCTTTTTCCACTCATGGCTTTTACTTGAGTTTCCTCACAATGTCTTTTCTCACAAGAAATTACAGAAAGATAAACATTGAAAAGTACATTACAATCTGTAAAATATGAAGGAGATTGACTTCATTAGCAGCCTCTTAGCTATGTGCAAAATCAGATTCACAAACCTCAGATACAGTTCTTCAGTATTGGCCGAATGCTTCTTTGAAAGAAAGCATTATCCAAGTAGAGGAACTTCTTTGCAGAACACTATTCTCACACTCTGGTTTTCTCTCCTTGCTTCTGAATGAACAGAAAATTTTCTTTTATCTCCTTGCATGTTGTTGCTGAGCTGCTCTCCCTAGGTCAACTTCTTGAGCTGTGTGCTTCCAGCTTACCACGTCACTTTTCCAGTTAATCCCCAAATTAGAAATTTGAGTCTGACTTTTTCTTGCTTGACCGAAAGCCTCAAGGAAGCAAAGAAAATTATTTTCAATGGTGAACTCAGATCTGAACCCTTGAGATACTTCTTGGTCCCCAAGAAATAATCTTGACCATTGATGTACAGCAATGGTGAACAGAGATTTCTTTCTTCATTTACCCCAAATTAGGGATTTCCAAGCTGTCTCCTTTTTGCTTGATCGAAGACATTTGACATCATAAACAGATGTTTCCAATGGTAAAACCCTATCTCAGCCATTGAAAACTAACTTGGTCCCCAAGATACACTTGTGACCGTGGATACACAGCAGATTAGAGCAGAAATCAACTTTTTCTTGTAACCCATTTTTGGAATGGCAGAGTGTTGGGAAGAAGAGAAGAAAATGAGATGCATGTAAAAGAAAATGAAAATCACCTTTAACTTCTGACCTCTTCTTGATATAGATTGATGATGGGTGATTAGACTTCTATCATTTGCTTAATCTTCTCTTTCTTGCTTCTTTAGTGAATAGCTTAGGGAAGAAGTTCTCTCTTTCCTTTTTCTGAGTTCTGACCAAGAGGGGACAGGTTAACGTTGCTTTTGGGTGAGAGCAAGATGGAAGAGTTTGAATGAGAGAGGCAACGAACTGGGCTTGGATCGGATCTTTTTTCATTCAGCCCGTTGCCTTGTATTCTTTGTTTCTTTTGGGCTTCGTTTGCATTTTAGCCCACCTGCCTTATTTATATGTTTCTCTCATTCACTTGGGCTGCTGCTGCATTATATTTATTTTTGGCCTGCAACATATCATCATAAATAATCAGCAGCATATAATTATAAATAATTAAGATTTAATTATTTATTTTGCCCAATAAAATAATGTTTGTCATCACTAATTAATTTAGTTAATTTCTTAACTCAACACGTGTCGTTGGCAAATTTCCACCTCACGCGTACGCATGGGTGATGCGTGCACGTGGCCTTGAAAATGTCCTTCTCATGCGTACGCGTCGGTGACGCGTGCGCGTGGCCATAAATCCTCCAAATGCTCATTTCTTCATGAATTCTCCACTTTGTATGCTTTTCAGTTTTCTCTTCACTTCTTCCATCCAATCCTTGCCTTATGAACCTGAAATCACTCAACAAACATATCAATACATCGAATGGGATTAAAGTGAATTAAAATTAGCAATTTAAAGGCCTAAAAAGCATGTTTTCACTCTTAAGCACAATTTAGGAGAAATTTACAAAACCATGCTATTTCATTGAATAAATGTGGAATAAGTTGATAAAACCCACTAAATTCAACACAAGATAAACCATAAAATTAGGGTTTATCACTAAGCTTTTATTGTCGCATTCTACTGTGATTTTCCGGTCTCCGTGGATTGTGCCGATCGTGCCATCGTCGGCTTGGAACTTCATGAGTAGGAATTTGGTAAAGATGACCGCGGAGAGGTCATTGATGGTTTTTTTTTTCCCGAGGATGATGTTGTAGGCGGTGGAGTCCTTGAGGACGACAAACTCGTAGAGAATGGTCTTTCTTTGGCTTCCGATTCCGATGGTGAGGGGAAGTACGATGGAGCCGTCCGATTTAAGGAATTTATCCACGAGCCCGGTTACCCTGATACGGCGGGTTTGTAGGTTCTCGCTTCGGAGCCTGGGTTTGTCGAAAGCTCCCCCGAAGAGGATGTTGGAATCTGCTCTGGTGTCAACTAGTATTCTTTTGACCAGCCCTGTCCCAACTTTTGCAGAGATTATGAACGGGGCGTCTTCTGCCGAGGTGCCGTGTTGGCAGTCTTCTGGGGAGAACGTAATCGCTTTTGTGGCGGTGGGAGCCGGAGCTTGATTCCTAACGGCCAGGATTTTGAGGTCTTTTCTCAATGCTGATTTCGATTTTCCTGGAGCGTCTTTCCCGGTGATGACGTTTACGACTATGGTGGGATCCATTTTTTGACTCTCCCGAGGTGCTTGTCGTTGCGTCCTTGGGTTGCGTTCTTCGCACTCTAGTGATCTGTCCCTCTCCACACGTTTCGGTTCTCTAATGAATTTAGTGAACTCGGAGAGTTTGCCGTCTCGGATGGCTTGCTCGAGGGCATCCTTTAAGTCGAAACAGTCTTGGATTTTATGTCCGTATCCCTGGTGGTAGTTGCAATATAGGCTCTTGTTGCCGCCTGTCCTCTCCTTAAGCTGTCGGGCCTTCGGGAGGATGCCTCGTTCTGCTATTTGATGGTAGATCTCTGTGATGGGGGCTGGCGGGGGGTGTAGTTTGAGAACTTTCTTATTCTAGGGGGTCAGTTGGTGTTTGCCGGTTTGGAGTGTTCCTTTTGATTTTTCCTTGGTGGTGGGGGAGGGGGTTGACGAGGTGCCACGTTGCCGTTTTGCCATTTGTTGCCAGCTACGACTTGGCTCACCTCCTCGTCGTTTATATATTCCCTTGTGACGCTTTGAATTTCATGCATGGTCCAAACCGATTTGGTGGTGAGATATTTTCGGAAGTCTTCGTTCATGAGTTCATTGGTCAGACAGAGACTTGCGACTGAATCCGTTAGTCCGTCGACTATTAGGCACTCGTCATTGAACCGGTCCATGTATTTTCTCGTGGATTCATCCTGCCTTTGGGTGACCCCCAGCAAGCTGATGGGGTGTTTGGCCTTGGTGATTCTGGTGGTGAACTGGGTCATAAATTTCATCGAAATATCGTGAAAGTTGGCTATGGTGCCGTTTAGAAGGGTGTTAAACCATTTGATCACGGGTCTAGCCAGGGTAACTGGGAAGGTCCTGCATTGGACCGCGTCGGCGGCCCCTTCCAGATTCATCCTGCCTTCGAAGGCCGTTAGATGTTCCTGGGGATCCTTGGTTCCATCGTACTTCATGTCCGTGGGATTGTTGAAGCCCTTGGAAAGCTTTGCTCTTAGGATCTTTTCGGTGAAAGGGGTGGCTCCCATTATTATCTGTTCGTTTTTTGTACGCGTAGCCTCCCGATATTGTCGATCGTCTTCTTCGTGATGGCGTTCTGGGTTTCAGAAAACGCTACGATCGTGTCTTTTGTTGTGTCGCCACTCAGGTGACTTGTTGTGTCTGGTTTCACGGTGGGATCAGGTTCTGGAAATCGCGTGGCTTCCGTGTTCCGCGTGATACCGTTCTTTGGTCGTGACTCGGCCCTCGAGGTCTTGCACCCAAAGGCAGAAATCTTAGATTATATGGACTGTCTTTTCTTCCAGGTTGTCGGGGGCTCGGGTCTCAGGTGGTGGACGATTGTCTTTTTTTGGTTGCTGCGGGGTTGATTGGCGAACAGCGCTTGTTATCTTTCCATGGGTTTGGGGGGGGGGGGGAGGTCTCCCGATGCTCGGGAGTTGGGCTTTGTGTGCGTGAGTTATGATGGCTTGGTGATTGTTCCTCGGGGTCATCCGCCATGCCGTCACGACGTTGCGTTCCCCACATATGGCGCCAATGTACAAGATGTCTCTGGTACGGGTTGTGAGTTGGATCGGGGATTTGTGAGTCGGGGCGGTCGCCAGATTATCTGATCGGAGCAATAGGGGGTGGTACCTACAAAGATATTCCGACGCTCAAGTCAAAATGGATATAAGAAGTATGAGGGGAGTGGAATGAGTGACATACCTGAGGGAGTCTGGGGCTCTCTTTATATAGGTGGAGATAGTTCATCTTATCCTATCTTATTTGGCCAAGATAGGGAAATATTTGAATTTAAATATTGGTTAGAGGATTTAGTAGGCCGATTTTGGACCTTCCAAAAGGAGGAAGAGGTCCGACCCGAAATTCCGGGTTTAGGGACTTCCGGGTGGAGGATCCACAGGTTCGATCCGTAACAAGTTCCAAATTTGGCCTTGAGCGAGAATGTCGACAATCAGAAGGTAAAGAAAGACTTGTATAATCAATCTCTGGTGTAGTTCTTGGAGGTATGAATCCATTGTTTATTCTACTTTATGCTTGTAAACTTGGAGTCAAAATAAGTTGATTTTCATGTGTGTTCGTTTGATGAGGTCTATATTTTATGAATAATAGTTAAATTTTGAATTGTGAATTTTTCTAACTACGCGATTGCCAATTGACAATTTTTTTGTGTTTTTTCTTGTACCTTTTGACTGGCAGGTGGCAAATAAACTTGACCATATGGTTTCAACCCTTGGAAGAAATCCGCTGGAAGTCTTGGTGGAAGTAGATACAAGTGGAGAAGAATGTCAGTTTGGCATAAACTAAATGAGTTTCTCAAAATTCTTCTTGTGCATAGTCTTAGTTATTGCATCTCTGAAATTTTGTGAACCTGTCTTCTTCCTATTTCAGAGCCTTTTTTAAACCTGGGTTATTTGTACTGCATTTTAACTGATATTTATTCTTTTCTTATAATTTCATATTGGTAAAATTTCTTTAGTTTGCAGCAGCTATTAGATTGGAGAATTGCAGCTGCTCCATTATTATTTGTTTTTCAAAATGCATCATATCCTTCTTGAATTACTTTATCGGGGACTTCTTGACAATAGTTCTCTAACTTTATCTAAATGTAAATAAACAAATTATGGTTCTCTTCTCTTATTCTTACATAATAACGTAATATCAACTTGTCTAAGTGATTTCATAATTTTGCAGCCAAATCTGGTATTGATCCTTCCAATCGTGTTGATCTTGCTAAACATGTAAAATTGAGCTGTCCGAACCTCGTGTTCTCCGGCTTGATGACAATAGGGAGGCCTGACTACACCTCAACTCCAGAGAACTTTAAGGTGACAGCTTCTATACTATGTCCGAAACTTAAAATGATCTAATTTCTTATTTACTGGATCGTTTCCATTTCAATGTTATATTTCTCATTTCTTCTCTTCCTATAGTCTCATTGGAATTTGACCTGTGTTTTTGTATTCATTAGCTTGATTGATTTTGTGAAACATTGTCCAATTTCCAATTTATATTATTGTTAAAAAGGCTTTCTCTTCTGTGAAAAATCAGACCCTATCCAATTGCAGAACTGAAGTTTGCAAGCCACTTGAGATGCCTGAGGAGCAATGTGAACTGTCAATGGGCATGTCCTTTTATTTGACTCGACCTGACTCTGTCGATGTCTCCCAAGGTTTTTTTCCATCGCTAAAGCTATGCTTGTTTACAAGCATAGAACGCAAAAACACAAAATTGTATTTAGTATATGAGATATAGACAGAGACATTACGTCTTTAGACACTGAATTAGAGTAATTTAGGATTTTTTTTTTTTCATTCCTAAGCGGCTAAGACCCAAACTGTGAGGCCTCCATTTAATGGAATAAGGCACTTACCACTTTAACCAGTTCCATATTATATTGGTTATTAGTGCTCTAAATTTATTCAGCAACAAACTACAAACTACTTTTTCTTTTCATTGCATGATTGCATCTGATTTCCTCACAATTATGAGTGCTTTCTATATTTCAAGGGAAGGAATTGACCGCTATAATTAATTAATTAGAAATGGGGTTCTTTAATTCTTTTGTTGAGTAATAACAGTAGTTAGAGATTGTTATGGTGAGATAGGCATATTTCTTACGATTAAATATGATTGGTGTTGATCGAAAAGTTATTTTCGATCAGAAATAGTCAAATAAAAAAATATCAAATGAATTTTCGAGAAAATGTGTTTAGGAGGCTTAAGTTTGGGAATTGCTGACGCGGAAATTGTTTCCAATTACTTTGTCGAAATCGAAGAAGCTAAGTCGAGAGGGAGATTCGATTTGAAGGACTTTCGGAGATTTGGTCGAGTGGTAAAAGAAGTGAGAAGGCTAGTGGATAATTAATCACATGGGAATATCTATAATCGTGTAACGGGAACAGTTACCAAGGGCGGTTGTGTTTTAAAATTGTAATTTATTTTAATTATAATTAATTGTAATTAATGTGATTCAATTTACTGTTATGTAAGGTTAGCTTATAAATACTAGAAAATTTTAGTGAAAAGGGGTTGGAACTTTTATTCAGAAAAACACTCAAGCACACTCACATCCCAGGGAATTTCTGAGTCTGCAATCGAGTAACTTTTCTGTAGGGTTTCTTCCATCTTCTTTATTCTTTCAATTTATTTTCCTGTAAAATTTAACATTTTAATTGATTTTATCTATTAAGTGTTCTTTGCTTTTATTGTTCAATTTATCTTTCTGCGTTCAAATTTTACATGTTGAAGTCCTTTGATTCAAATGAAGGTAATTTATTGTTTTCCTTTAATTTCTTTAAAAATTGTTGATTTAGTTTTTAAAACTTTAATTTCTGAGTTTTATTTGTCAATTCATAAATTTATTTTATTTTAATTTTCAAATTTAGTCTAATCGAAGACGCTTTGATACACTTTTAGAAAACTGGTACTCGCACAGAGGAGTAGGTTTTGCTCCCATATCACTAGATATCGAACCACCATCGATTTGCTAAAAATCAACAAAACAAATTGGCACGCTCGGTGGGACAGTTTTTAAGTCGAAGTGTGTCAAAAATAACTACTTTCTAGTAATTTCTTAGTGTATGCGATTGCGAAGTGGGAAGATCATTCACATGGCTGATGAATTATCAAATGTGAATGGTGGTTTTTCCACCAATGATAGTATACTGGTATCCGTACAACAAGCCGACGTGTCTTCACATTCGGAAGGTGCAATCGGAACTGAAAGCATAGTCGTCACGACTATTCAAACTGGAAATGTTGGACGTAATACACATCCACGTGGCCCTGCGCCACCGTTTCAACCTCTATTAACCGCTGGTTGGCCCCCTTATGGTCTTCCTGCTGGTTACACCCCACCGGTGGGTGGGTTTGTCCCGCCTATCCATTTTGGCAATGCAAATGGAGTAAATATTATGCAAAACCCACAACAATACTCTGAGTATTCTCGTGAGTATCATGTGGGCTCCACTTCGAATGCTGCGAGTTCAATGGCAGCGTATCGACAACAAGTGGAGGAAAGTCATCATGACTTGGTTAATTTATTGACTCAGTAAATTACTACAATTCTGAATCCTATGATGGCCGATCATGAATCAAGATTCGAGCGTTTTACTAGACAAGTCGAGAGGATCGCTCGAATCGTCGATTATGATGAAGGTGAAAGGCATAATGCTCGAGGAACTAATGAGGGGATGGAAAATATTTTTCAAAATGAAAATCATGTTCCAAATCGAGAAAATCCTCGCATAGTTCATCGACATGAGAATGCTGATAATGTTTTACATGGATTGCGTGGTGATCGTTATCAGGTCACCCGAATTATAGAAGAAGTGTTAAATCGGGTTGGATTGAATGTTAGTTTTATGAATCAGCCATATTTTGTCTCGGCTTTTCCCCAAATGATTCAAATGGCTGAAGTGCCAAGAGGGGTAAAAAATCCGAAAATAACTATAAAATTTGCTGGAGAAGTAGGAGAATCAACAACTGAACATGTTGCTCATTATTTGGTCGAGATTGGAAACTTAGCAAATGATGAAAAATTGAAAATGAAATTCTTTCCGTCGTCATTGACGAAGGATGCATTTATATGGTTTTCGAATCTTAGACCAAATTCGATTACAACATGGAATCAGTTGGAAACTGCTTTTCACGCTCAGTTTTATCGAGGGAAAATGAACGTAGCAATTACCGATTTAGTAGCTTTGAAACGTGAAGATGGTGAAACCATTGATGATTATTTAATATGTTTCAAAAATGCTAGAAGTAGGTGCTATGTTACATTACCTAAAAATGAGATAGTGAAAATAGCAACTATGGGGTTAGGATTCTATATGCACAGAAAGTTGCTTAATGTGCATATTCCTGATTTGGCTCATTTGGCTGAAAAGGTTCGGCAAACTAAGTTAATGAAAAAGGAGAAAGAAAAATATAGAATCGAACAGAGGTCGAAGAGTAAACCGTTTACTCGAAAGGAGAAGGTTGCTTATGTAACCATGGAGTCCTTAGAGGAGGAAATTGATTTCGAAACAGAAGTCGATTTGGCCGAACTCAAGAAGGGCCCTCCATATGTTTGTTCTTTGTTGAAAAAACTCCCTGGTAGTGAAAAGTCGAATGATTCAAAACTTAAAAGTGGAAAGAAACATAGTTTTTATATATCAAAATCTGATCAGATTTTCGATGTGTTGCTTAAAGATAAACAATTGGTTTTGCCTGAGGGTAGAACATTACTTTCCTTGAAGGATTTGAAAGGAAAGCCTTATTGCAAATTTCATCAAGTAACAAGTCATTCAACTAACAGTTGTGTTCGTTTCAGGGATTTGATTCAAGAGGCAATAATGGAAGGACGTTTGAAATTTGATGATGGCAAAAAGGAAATGAAGGTTGATGTAGATCCCTTCGAAACTGATGCCAGTTATGTGGAACCCTACTTTGGAGTGAATATGGTGGGGATGTCTTATGATTTTGATGTGGCTCTTGATGATTTTGAGTCACAAATAAGAGCTGTGTACCCTAGAATAGGGGATGGTTTGTTGGACTTCTTGGTTCAGCAAAAAATCAAAGACCGGGATGTATCTCTGTGTCCACGGTGTAATGCTGTTTTTGATGCTGAAGCGGCGACAATCTTTGAAAAGGAAAGAATGAAGAAAGAATTAGCCCACAGGGAGGAACAAGCATGTCAGAGACAACCAATTCGACGTGTAGAAGCTTCTAGTTCAAAATTTCCTCTACATGATGTGGATACACCTTTGAGCCGATCTCAGGCTATTGGTGTTCAGTGGATTAGAAACTGTCAAGAGTTTCAAAAGCGTGATCACTTACATCGACGCAATCCTCAATGGGGACATAGAGCGCCGTCTCAAAATCAGTATGCCGTTTTCGAGGACGAGCCAGAGGATACCCGAGAGGAAGAGGAGGAAAGAGAAGTTTCCATCAGAATAAGAAACTTTAAATTGATACAGGGAAGGAAGCAAGCAAGGGGGCAACTCCTTCGGTGCATTCCCGAATTGTCTTTCCTTCTGATGGAGAGACTTATCCTAAAGAGATTCCATCACCAGCCAAGATGGACAGAGGGAAGGCAATCGCTCAGTCTTCTGGGGTAGATAAACATAAAGATGTTGATGTCGATGAGGAATACTTCGACGAAGGAGATGATGACATGGTGGGGACGATTTCGATAATCCTTACCGAGTACCTTGGGGAGTGTGAAGGTAATCCGGATGAGGATTATGATCAGGAAGACGAAGAGGCTTTTTCTTTTATTCGCATATAAGATGAACCAGGCGTCTTCCTTTGCCCTAATGAAAAGAAAATGTCTCATTTGCGTCCTCTTCACATTGTTGCTGTTGTGAATGGCTACAAGATAAACAAGGTACTGATTGATGGTGGGGCAGTAATAAGTCTCCTGCCTGAAAGGATGCTAGGAAAAGTAGGGAAACATGTTAGTGAGTTGGTCCCTACGAATATTGCTGTAATTGATTTTAGTGGGAATTTCACGCCAGCGAGAGGGCTGGTTACCTTAACTGTGAAGGTGGGGTCGTCAGAGAGACACTCAGTGTTTGTGGTGGTGCCATCGAAGGCAAATTATAATGCCTTACTTGGGAGAGATTGGATTCATGGAGTAGGTGCGGTGCCATCTACGGTGCATCAAAGTGTGCTTTTATGGACTGAGGAAGGCAAGCCTGAAATTGTCAAAGCAGATTTGAGTTTTTATGTCGAACAAATGCATGCCGATTTTAGGATATGTAATCGCAAGTTGAAGCCTTTAAATGTTGATCGATCTCTGAATCCTTACAATTTTGAAGGTTGTTATTTGACTTCGGAGGGACTGTCGGTGAAGTTGTGCTACCCAGACATGCCCTATGAATCAACAGGTTGGGATTGTGATTCTTGAAGGCCTCGAAGACTGAACCATGGACCAGGTTGAGGAAGTTTCTGATTACCTGGTAACTTTGCATAATTATTTAAATAATTTCCAAGATTTAGAAAATAAAGATGATTCTTCTGATAAAGTTGAATCAGACAGGATTAATAGATTTGTTAGTAGTAATATGTTTGATTCGACACCTCTAGTCGAATCTAGTAATAATCTTTCTATTACTTGTAATGAAGTTAATGATATGAGTCGGACTGTCGATTTAATAGCAGAGGCTCATTGTTTAGAGAATAAAAGTTATGATGATTCAATCAAAGATCAAGTTTCTACTCTTTCTCGTGATGTTATTGATTTTACTTTTGATTGTATTTATGATTTGGAACCTTTGGGATTTGAAAAATGTACAACTGAAGATGATCATTATAAGGGGTTTGAATCTCAAGATCCTTTAGAAGAAGTTAATTTGGGTATTCATGATGATTTTCGAATTACATATATTTGTAAAGGTCTTATTGTTCCTTTTCGAACTAATCTTATCGATTTGTTATATGAGTTTAAGGATTGTTTTGCATGGGACTACCATGAAATGCCTGGTCTTGATCGATTGTTAGTAGAACATCGATTAGCATTGAAACCCAATGCTCGACCTGTGAAACAGACCCCTAGACGTTTTGCTCCTGAAATCAATGTGAAAATTAAGGAAGAGATAGAACGCTTGATTAAAGCCAAATTCATTTGAACCACTCATTATGTAGAGTGGGTGTCGAATATAGTTCCAGTGATGAAGAAAAATGGAAAATTGAGGGTGTGTATCGATTTTTGAGAATTGAACAATGCTACTCCAAAGGATGAGTATTTCATGCCAATTGCAGATATGTTAATCGATTCTGCAGTAGGAAACAAAATCCTAAGCTTCATGGACGGTTATTCTGGATATAACCAAATTTTTATTGCGGAGGATGATGTGGCTAAAACTGCTTTCCGTTGTCTTGGGGCGTTAGGTACGTATGAATGGGTGGTTATGCCTTTTGGTTTAAAAAATGCTGGAGCGACATATCAACGAGCAATGAATGCCATTTTCCATGAGTTTATTGGAAAATTTATGGAAGTATATATTGATGACGTAATGGTCAAATCCATTTATGTAAATCAACATATAGACCACTTAAGAAAAGCATTCTTGACTATGAGGAGAAAAGGATTGAAAAGGAATCCTTTGAAGTGTGCTTTTGGTGTATCGGCAGGAAATTTCTTAGGCTTTGTCGTTCATAAAAAGGGGATAGCTATCGATAAGAATAAAGCAGATGCAATATTAGCTTTGTCTGCACCCAAATCGAAAAAAGAAGTACAATCATTTTTGGAGAAAATTAATTATCTTTGAAGGTTCATTTCGAATCTTTCAGATCAAACCAGGGTGTTTGCGCCTCTAGTAAAATTAAAGAATGGTTCGAAATTTGAATGGACTACAGAACATCAGTCAGCATTCGACTCGATCAAAACTTATTTAGCCAAAGACCCGATTATGACGAATGTTCGTCCATTTAAGCCTTTAAAATTATATATTGCAGCATCTAAGAATTCGATTGGATGTATGTTAGCTCAAGATGATGAGAATGGGCATGAGCGCGCAGTTTATTACCTTAGTCGAGTCCTAACTGATATCGAAACAAGGTATTCACCGACTGAAAAATTATGTTTGTCATTATATCATGCTTGTATGAAATTAAAGTGTTATATGGTGGCTAAATCGGTAAAGGTGATAGCGCAGACTGATGTTGTTAAGTATATGCTTAGTTTCCCTATATTAAGGGGGTGTTTGGGAAAATGGATGTTAGCATTAACAAAATTCGATTTGCAATATGTCCCAACGAAAGCTGTTAAAGGACAGGTCATTGCAGATTTTCTTGTGGATAATTCGAAAGGTCTGAATGACCAGGGGGCAAATATTATTGATATAGAGGTCAATTATTGGAAATTATATTTTGATGGATCTAAGTACAAAGATGGTGCAGGGGTTGGAATCCTTATTATTTCACCTGAGGGTGTTCCATCAGAATTTTTGTTTGAATTAAAGTATCCTTGCTCTAATAATGTCGCTGAATATGAGGCTTTAATTTTAGGTCTCAAAATTTTAATTGACAAAGGAGCTTTAGAGGTTTAAATTCTAGGAGATTCACAGTTGGTTTTAAAGCAGTTATCAAAGGAGTTTAAATGTAACAATGAAACGTTACAGAAATATTTAGTAACTGCTTGGGAGATGTTAACTTCTTTTCAGAAGGTCCCTAGAATTCATAATGAAATTGCTAATGAATTGGCCCAAATTGCTTCAAGATATCGGGTTATCCCGGAAACTATTAGAAAATTTTCTAGTATCCATCAAATTTTAGTGCCAGCAAGTGAAAGAGAAGTGCTGTGTATGGATGAATGGGAGGATTCTGATTAGAGAAAACTTATTGCTCAGTATTTGAAAGATCCCGATACTGCAATTGATAGAAAAATAAAGTTACAGGCAATGAACTTTGTTTTATTGGCTGATGAGTTATATAAAAAAGGGATTGATGGAAGTTTGTCGAGATGTTTGGGTCGAGAAGATCAGAATGTTGCTCTGGGTGAGGTTCATAATGGAATTTGTGGTGCTCATCAGGAAGGAAGGAAAATGAGATGGGTGTTATATCAAAATCATATATATTGGCCGTCTATGATAAAAGATTGTATTGATTATACAAAAGCATGTCAGGAATGTTAGAAACATGGCTCGATACAACAAATTCCGGCAGCTAAGTTACATTCGATAATAAAGCCATGGCCATTTAGAGGTTGGGCTTTGGATCTAATTGGCTTGATTCATCCTCCTTCATCAAGACAACACAAGTTTATCTTAGTGGCTATTGATTATTTTACGAAGTGGGTTGAGGCTATTCCATTAGTAGAAGCTGGGCAAACTGAGATAATTGACTTTATTGAAGAAAATATTATCCATCGATTTGGAATTCCTCAGACATTGAGTACTAACCAAGGAACTATGTTTACTAGTCAAAGAATTAAAAACTTTGCAGCTTCGAGGAATATTAATATGGTCACTTCGACTCCTTATTATGCACAAGCTAACGGCCAAGTTGAAGCAGCAAACAAGATATTGATAGGCTTGATTAAAAAGCATATTGGGAATAGGCCTCGAACATGGCATGAGACTTTAAGTCAAGTGTTATGGGCTTATCGAAATTCACCAAGAGGTTCGACAGGAACCTCACCTTATAAATTGGTGTATGGCCATGATGCAGTATTACCATTGGAAATTAATTTGAATACCTTGAGGGTATCAAAACAAAATGATTTGCCAATCGATGATTATTAGAATGCAATGTTTGACGAGTTAAATGAGTTAGATTCAGAGCGAATCTTAGCACTAGAGAATATAATTCGACAGAAAGAAAATATTGCTCAAAGTTATAATCTTTTGGAATTTCTAGAAAATCTTTTCAAACAGGCGAATTGGTTTTGAAAGTTATTTTACCAATGGAAAAGAAATCAAGATTTCTTGGTAAGTGGTCCCATAGTTGGGATCAAGTGATAGGGACATATTCTGGAAACACTTATCAAATTAAAGATATCGAGTCAGGAAAGGTGATTAGCTCAATTAATGGAAAATATTTAAAACTTTTCTATTGTTGGCAAACATAGAAAATTCAGCATGCATAAAGTTTAAAAGAGACAAAAGTCATTACAAAATAAAAATAAAAGTTTAAGGCGCCAATAATTTAGCCAGAACAGAGCTCAGTTTTGTCCTTTTATTTTCCAGAGTTGTGAGCATCCCAGTTTGTTTAGATTTATCAGTTTGGATCTCCTCAAGTTGTTGTTTGACTTTCTCTCGCTCAGTGTCAATCGAGACAAGTTGTTGGATAAGGAGATGTTGTTCTTGCTGAGCTACAACCAAAGGTCTAGCCAAGGTGGTCCGATTTTGGCGTAGAGTAGTGAGTTGTTCTTGAATTAGAGCCAATTCCACTTCGAGCCTTACTTCTTCTTGGTCATGAAAGGCTTGGACAGAAATAGCACGGGCAATATTTAAATCAAACTCGTCACAAGCAGCTTTGATTGGTTAAGCAGTTGTTTGATAATTTTCAATTCTGGATACGGCTGTGGCTTCTCGATTTTCAATTTCTTGGAATTAAAAATGGAATGCGACACTTTCTTCGATGAGTTGTTTAAATCCTCTAATTAAATCAAAATTGGGAATATTGGTTGGGAGTTCAAAAGAGGAGCTTAAAAGAGAGGTTAAAAGTTGATTAAGGATTGGGTTATTAACCCATGTGGCAGGAGGATGATCCAAGAACTTGATGAGCGATCGAAGTTGTTCCTGAGTATCAGGATCCAATTTGATTGGAGGTCTTGTAGAAACTGGACTTGAGATGACTGGAACAGGTATTGGCACTTTGGTTTCCTGGATGATTTTATTCAAAATAGAAGTCAAGTCATCCAAGGTAGCACTAGATGGAGTTGTCGGGATAATTGACGTGCTTGGTTTTGGTCTTGGAGGAGTCTAAAGTTGTGCCAAGTCTGAAGGTATTGGTTGCAATTCTGGTGGAATTTCTGAAACCTTGGATTTGGAGGAGTCTGAATTGGTAGTGTCAGCAGCCTTGGAAGCAGAATCAGAGTCAGGAACTATTAGATTCTTTTCAGAAAGAATAACCTGATTCTCTGGTGAAGTCGATTCAATACTTTGAGTTTCTGCTGGGGAATGTTGCAAAGGATTGGATGTTGGATCCACTATTTGTGTTGTGTGAGAAGAAAGTGGAAAAGTGGCTGGAATTACTCTGGGTCCTAAAAATTGAATCGAGTCGTGTGACGTTGACTATTCTTGACCGCGTTGCTGTGGCAAAATTAATGGGTTAAGTTCTTCAGCAGAAGTGACTGAGTGAGTGACGTGGGCAGGCTAGAACAAAAAGGTACACATTTGTGAGTTTAAATTTTACGTTAAAATAGGTAAAGTTTGTAGTGACGATCGTGTTACCTGAGAAGTTTTGGTCCTGCGGATCAATTGAGGGCCAAAATAAGAATTGATTATATCTTCTGATGGGGAAGAGACAGCAGGAGTTTCTTTGTTGGTCGGTTCGATTTTCTCAGAACTCTCAATTGATGAAAGTAGTATCAACTAATACGAAATCCAGAATTAAGTGTGATTTAAAAGACAAAAGTTGAAATATGTTTTAAATAAAGAAAAGAATTATAAAGTTACCTTTCGAGAAGTTTTAGTGGGAGTTTTCCTACTTTTCGCTGGTGGTGATCGAGGAGTTTCAACTTTTCTTTTCTGAGTTCTTTTTGGAGAACTCTCGGCAACAGGGGCGATTTGGATTGCAGTTTGTTGAATGTCTTCTAAGGTACGAGTGTACCTAGCATAATAGGCAGCCCAACATTCAACACATGACTTGGTAATATAAGAACTGCATTCATACTCCATGAAATTAAAACGATCCCTGCGCTGTTGATTCATGGCGAGGCAAGAGTCGAAGTCTTCTTGGGTAGTCAGAAGGAAGTGACAAAAAGGGTCATCATTTCGAGGTTGAGGTTTGGGAATGGCTTGTGAAAATCCTAATTGTCTGGCAGACAGGTGAGGAGCATACAAAGTTATCTTGAATTTTTCTTTTTTTCTGTAAAGATAATCCTATGGGGATTACCTGAACGGCTAATAGGTGTGCCCAGCTTCGTTTGGCAAGTTCACTTCCTTCATTTGAGTTTGGAAAAAGCAAACGATCTAACCAAGCAGGGCCTCGGTTGCGGCGCAAAAAAGGAGTGAAATTCAGTTGTTCATTTTCAAAATTTTTACAAGAATGAAAAAGGGTGAAAACAACCCAAAACCTATCCTCATCTGATTGTGCATTTGGGAAATTGGATTTGTACGTAGATAATCAAAACCCTTCAATATACTGCTTGTCAGTATGACCACTCTCGGATTTGGTCATGAAATTCTCAAAGATGGCGTTGAGCCATAATTGAAGAAGCCATAGAGGGCCTCCTGCACTTATTATCTTGTTATCTCGTAGGTCACAAACAAATTGGCCAAGTTCCTCGAAGATGTGCCCCAAAAGAAGCTTAGCCAGGTTGAAAGTTTTACCTTGTGGAGAAGTATGGCCAAAGAGAGGTAAAGTTTTGACATTTGGACGCTACGAGAACAAAATAAAATTACATTTAACCAGTAGAACAGGAAAGCTACATGTTCATTATCGATGATTCTGGTACCTTCTCTACCCATGTTTTGGGTGATGAACTCACTGTAAGAGCTGCTCAGAACAACGTTGTATTGATGTTCAGGTTGCATTTCAGAAGTATAATCTGGTGAATTAATGGGAAGTCCAGTGATTGCAGCTACGTCGAGAAGAGACATTCCAATCATTCCACAAGGAAGGTGGAAATTATTGGTGGTTCTATTCCAGAAGCATATAACAGCCCCGATCATCTAAGGATGTGTAGTCAAAGAAAAATGAGAGAGTCTCAGTAGTTTGTGAATCCCTAGAGCTCCCCAACTGGCACTTTTGGTGGGTTCGAGACGTCGGTACCAGGCTGTAAAGTCATATCCTCGTGGGTTGATTTTTGGGTTGTTCCTGAACATCTTTTGGTTGATAAAATGGGAAATATTGAAAGATTGGTTTATTAGCAAATCTTCCCCTTCACCACTGGGGAAAGAAAGAGACTTCCTGTTCACCTTTTCCAGAGACTCAATTGGTCCGAGGAAGCAATGTGTGTCAGTTCCGATTGTGAAAGGAATTAAAATCCTATTATCACTAGACTGAATGTAAGGATCATCAATGATTTCATTATCGATCTGATTGAGAATGCGAAGAGCTGGTAGGGGTAGTGGTATTGATGCATGGCCTTTACCTTTGTCAGAAGAGGTGATTTGTGAGGAAGAGCCAGCCATTCTCAGATTGAAAAGTTTTGTGAAGAGATTCAAGGTTGTAAAGAAAGTTTAGAGAATGATGGAATTCAGGAAAATTAAATGGAGGTAAGAACGGTAGATTTAAAGTGTTATTGTAACCGTTACTGTAGAGAAAATGCAAAAAGAGATAACTTCTTGAGGAAGATGGAATAGTGGAGAGAGAAGGCGTGACTCTTGGGAGACGTGTCGAGTGGACTGGTGATAGTAGAAGGTTTAAATGACAATTATTATTAATTTGAAAACTGACGTTTTTGGATTAAGTGCTTTGCTTTTCGATAATGATACCAAAGGAAACCACATTAATCAAAGGGGGCAATTTGTTGATCAAAAAGTTATTTTCGATCAGAAATAATCAAATCGAAAAATACCAAGTATGGGTTTTCGAGAAAATGTGCTTAGGAGGCTAAGTTTGGGAATTACTGACGCGGAAATTGTTTCCAATTACTTTGTCGAAATCGAAGAAGCTAAGTCGAGAGGGAGATTCAATTTGAAGGACTTTCGGAGATTTGGTCGAGTGGTCAAAGAAGTGAGAAGGTTAGTGGATAATTAATCACATGGGGAATATCTATAATCGTGTAGCGGGAACAGTTACCAAGAGCGGTTGTGTTTCAAAATTGTAATTTATTTTAATTATAATTAATTGTAATTA
This sequence comes from Arachis ipaensis, assembly GCF_059453495.1. Classification (NCBI taxonomy): domain Eukaryota; kingdom Viridiplantae; phylum Streptophyta; class Magnoliopsida; order Fabales; family Fabaceae; genus Arachis; species Arachis ipaensis. The sequence goes on from NC_142436.1 coordinate 10,981,802, forward strand.
ATGTGATTCAATTTAACGTTATGTAAGGTTAGCTTATAAATACTAGAAAATTTCAGTGAAAAGGGTTGGAACTTTTATTCAGAAAAACACTCAAGCACACTCACATCCCAGAGTCTGCAATCGAGTAACTTTTCTGTAGAGTTCCTTCCATCTTCTTTATTCTTTCAATTTATTTTTCTGTAAAATTTAACATTTCAATTGATTTTATCTCTTAAGTGTTCTTTGCTTTTATTGTTCAATTTATCTTTCTGCGTTCAAATTTTACATGTTGAAGTCCTTTGATTCAAATGAAAGTAATTTATTGTTTTCCATTAATTTCTTTGAAAATTGTTGATTTAGTTTTCAAAACTTTAATTTCTGAGTTTTATTTGTCAATTCATAAATTTATTTTATTTTAATTTCAAATTTAGTCTAATCAAAGACGCTTTGATACACTTTTAGAAAACTGGTACTCGCACAGAGGAGTAGGTTTCGCTCCCAGATCACTAGATATTGAACCACCATCAATTTGCTAAAAATCGACAAAATAACTGGATGTCAGCATTTTCAAAATATTTACCCAATAAAAGAAAATACTTACATATAGATAAATTAGTAGAGGTGCCCTTTATTGTTTTTTGAACCAGTTTTACAGGTCATGATCAACTGATATTCATTTACTAAGAATTATTACTTGTATCAATTTGTTTATTTATTTTTATGGGTCAATCATGTAACTAATTCATGTGTTTATACATTTATTGCCTTTTCAGATTGAAATGGGTAGTACAGATGTGAGAATTGGGTCCACAATATTTGGACTAACGGATTATTCACAGAAACAAGAATAGAGGATCTCTCTCTCTCACTCTCCTTCTCTCTCTCCCTCCTCTCCCTTTCTCTTTTCTGAAGTATAGAAGTTAGTGACGGTAAGTGTACCTTATTTTAGGCTGTAAACTACTTCCTGTAATTCTGCTATGCATAAGAGATTTGACTGAAAAAATTGTTCTTTAAGATCAACTCAAACAGAGACAACAGTATTAAAATATATCACACTGTGAGTAATGGATGGTAAAAGGGAATGAAAAAGTTAGGAAAGAACGAGGTTATTGCAACGTTTTTAGACTGGAAAGAGAGGATCGTCAGGAAGGGGTGGTGAAGGTATATATTGTACCAATGAAAAAACCATATTTATTTTTGGAAATAACTACCATGGTGAAAGATCTGCTCCAATAATGATAGTTATTTCCTATTAGAATAGGAGTAACAAGCACATACATGAAATTTTCGCTAGGATGTATATAATAGGGACTTGATTGATCTTGAGAAATATCCATTGTGTGTGATGAAGAAGAAGGAGGAGAGGATGGTGTTGACTGATTATTAGGATTAAAAGTTTTAACTGTATTTTGGGTGTCAACAAAGTCATAATGGGTCTGATATCATAATAGTGAACAAAAAAAAGCAGAGAATAATATGAATGAATGAAAATGTGTATTGTATTTTTATTATTGATTAATGATTATAAAAGATATATATATATATATATATATATATATATATATATATATATATATATATATATAGAAAGAAAAATGCGCAACTCACCAACTTTATATGACAACTATCAAATCTAGAAAAGAATTTTATCCTAACAGAAAATATGAGTCACATATTTTGGAATAAAAGAAGAAAAGCACGAGCAAAAAGAAATAAGAAAAACATAAAAAAAAGAAAAAATTGTTTATTATGAATGTTGAATTTGCACATAAATTTCTTTTTTGTTGGACTAATGAAGGTTGGTTCAATAATTCCAAAATACTGGTGTTCCAAAATATTCAAGTCTAAAAGATAGTGGAATTTATTTTAGGTCATTTGGACATTTAGGAAAAAACTCGAAAGATAGATTAAATTAAAGATGGACAATTGATTATAATCAGAAGGTCTAAAAGACTCTATGCAAAATAGTCAAACGAGCTCTATGAATAATAAATATATTATTGTTATCGTTTAATTTATGTAGTTGATTTTACCCATTTGGATAAGACTTTGTGGATGTTGTTGGTTATATAACACTAATAAAATTCGGACTTAGGAGTTAAGATCTCATGCATACCAGATAAGTGTATAACCACTATACCAAAGTAGAGAGATATCTCAGTAGCATTTGTTTTAAGATACTGGGATGGAAATTGAGAGATTAGAACTAAGTATCATATTTATTGATCCAGAGATTGGTATTAAAATTTCAGTCTTTATCTCCAAAATTTTAATATTTCAGTACCTCCAAAAAGTGGGAACATAGGAGACTTGAATTTTTGGAGACGGAGACTGAAATATCTTATTTCAATTAATTAATTCCAACTTTACCGTTTGTGCAAATTAAATTAGAATTTCATTCTTATTTCAGTCTCTATCTTTAATTTTACACCAAACACAATACTGAAACTTATTTCAGTTTTTGTCTTTCAGTCTTCAGTCTCTATCTCTTTTCCAAACGCTATCTTTATGTTCAAAATTAAGCAATGAATGAATTTATATCTTAATTTTACCTAAAAACTATGCTTTAGGATAATTATAAAGCTTTTAGATTTCATTTATTATTTAGATTAACTAATAAAAAATTTATATCATACATTAGAAATAGGGATAAGTATGATTTTGGTCCCAACGTAGAGGCCGAAAATCGATTTCGTCCCCAGTCTTTTTTTGCTACAAAATGGTCCCTAAGGTTTCAGTTTGTTTTAAAATCGTCCTTCGGACGAAAATACCCCTCCCTCCCCTCTTCTTCCTCAACACCCATCTTCTTTCTCAACATTAACCAGCAGCAGATGCACAAACACAGAAACAAAAGCACAACAATGGATAACAACAAGCTCAACCAGAAGCGGAAAAGCAGCAGAAGCAAAAAATAATGAAACAACAACCAGATGCAAAAGAACAACAACAACCATGGATCTTATATACAATTAAGCAGCAATTCAGAAACAACAACAATAATTCAACAACAACAACAATTCAGCATCAACTTTCAGCAATTCAATAACCTAAAATCAACTAACAGAAAATTAAAATCCAGCTAAACTAACCCAGAATCAAATCAAGGAACTAACACTAACCAAAAACAGAAATTGAAAGCAAAATGATAACCTGGATTATGAAAATAGAAAACAGAAAAGAGGGGATAGGGGAAGCAGTGGTGGAGCGCCGACGGTCTGGGCATGACGGGAAGGGGCTGGAGGGAGAGTAACGGGCAATAGTGGCTCTGATTCCTTCTGCGACAGGGACTAAGAGAGGGGAAGCAGGGAGGCTCACTGGCGGTGGTGGTGGTGAAGAAAAGGAGGCTCCACGTTGCTGCGTGGTGGTGAAGCAGGGGAGGCTCCACGTTGCTGCACCATTGTGAAGCAGAAGAGGCTCGCCGGCGGTGAGCTCTGGTTCGAGGAGATCGTCCGAGACAGGGAAGGAGAGAAGGAGGGGAGAGGGTCGCGTTTGCTCTGGGGTTAGCGCGAAGGGAAGAGGAGCAGCGGCGGCGGCGGGACGGCGGCTTCCCTTCCCCCTTTCTTCCTTTCCCTCCCCCTCACCCTGTTTTATCTTAATTCGCTCCTCTCTTCTCTTTCTCTCTCCCTTTGCTCTCTCCTCTCTTGTTATTAGTGTAGGGAGCAGTGGCAGATCACAGGCGGCAGGGCGGCGGTGTGGCGGTGCGGCGGTGCAGTGGTGCTCTCTCCCTTCCCCCTTCTTCCCTTCCCTCCCCCCTTCTCGTGCCCCACCCCCTTTCTTTCCTCCCCCGATTCTGTCTGTCCATTTCTTTCTTTTTTTATTTATTTATTTTATATTTATTTTATTTTATTATTTTTTTAATGAAGGGTAATTTGATAATAAAAAAATAAAATTGGTAAAAAGAATGATTTTAAAACAAACTGAAACTTTGGGGACCATTTTATAGCGAAAAAAAGGTCGGGGACAAAATAAATTTTCAGCCTCTACGTTGGGGACCAAAATCATACTTATCCCTTAGAAATATATATATATATATATATATATATATTGTTAGGTAGATAATGACTTTCGTAAACAATGGGAACAATGGACTTTAAAATTGACTCCAATAAAGTAAAAAGACACTACACCCCTACGAAATCATGGAAATCACAAGTAAAAAAAGGAAGTTACTCTATGCATATCTGCATTGTTCACTAAACTCATCTTCCTGTACTTTTTCATATATATATATATATATATATATACTAATTTTTTAATATACATAGAGATTTTTTATAAAAAAAATTCATATATGCTTAACACTGTAAATTAGTGAAAATTGTTAAAGAAAAAAGCATGATATATGTTAGATATAAAGGCATAGTATCCTATAATTAATATATAGATATACTATTTTATAGACGATACTAATTGATCTAAATTGATTCTAATGATTCTCTAACATCCCCCCTCAAACTCAAGTGGGAGCTAAGGATACCAACTTGAGTTGGGATAACAAAGTCCGGAAACGAGTCGGGTGATGAGCTTTCGTGAAGATATCAGCAGTCTGATCTAGTGTTCTAACAGCGATGAGACGAACAGCATCAATAAGGATACGTTGCCGAACAAAGTGACAATCAATCTCAATGTGTTTGGTGCGTTCATGAAGCACATCATTATGGGCGATCTGAATAGCACTGCGGTTATCACAAAAAACATCAGTAGGGGACGACTGAGGAGCACCCAGATCTTCGAGAAGCCAACGAACCGAGATAACTTCAGCAGTGGCGTCAGTGAGGGCACAATACTCAGCTTCTGTGCTTGAGCGAGCAGTGAACGTTTGCTTCTTAGCACGCCAAGAAATGAGAGCGTCGCCAAGAAACAAACAGTAACCAGTAGTAGAACGACGATCAGTGGGATCACCAGCCCAATCAGCATCGGAGTAAGCCTGAAGAGACAAAGAGGAATGGGCAGAAAAATAAAGGCCATGAAATAGAGTGCCTTTGATGTAGCGAAGAATGCGAAGAACTGCCGCATAGTGAGTAGTACGAGGAGCTGACAGGAACTAGCTAAGTACATGAACCAGATAGGCGATGTCTGGTCGGGTAACAGTCAAGTAGACAGGACCACCAACTAACTGTCGATAGAGACTCGGATTATCCAAAACAGTGCCATCCATAGGGGTAGATCGAACATTAGGCTCAAGAGGAGTAGACTCAGTGCGACTATCTGTAATCCCAACTCGAGCAAGAAGATCTGAAGCATACTTAGCCTGAGAGAGATAGATGCCATCATCGGTGGAGATGACCTCGAGACCAAGAAAATAGCTGAGAGAACCAAGATCTTTCATCTCAAAGGTACGGTGAAGTGAGGCTTTGAGATCAGAGATACCATCAACATCATCCCCAGTAATGATCATGTCATCAACATACAAAAGTAGAAGAACAAATCCACGTTCACTTTTACGAATGAAGAGGGCATTCTCATGAGGACTAGAAGTAAAACCAAGACTGCATATGGTAGTACTGAACTTGTCAAACCATTTACGAGGAGCTTGCTTAAGTCCATGAAGTGCCTTGCGAAGGAGACAAACCTTATTAGAAGGACAAGGATATCCCGAAGGTGGTTTCATATAGACTTTTTTTTTTTCAAATCCCATTAAGAATTACATTCTTCACATCCATCTGACTGAGAGACCATTTTTTAACTGCGACAATGGCAAGAAGAGCTCTAACAGACGTAAGACGAGCGACATGAGCAAAAGTCTCTTCATAATCAATACCATACTCTTGCGTACAACCTTGAGCAACCAAGCGGGCCTTATAACGATCAATAGAGCCATCAGAGCGAGTCTTGATCTTGTATACCCATCTACTGCCCACAACTTCCTGATCAGAAGGAGGATCAACCAAATTCCAAGTGTGTGCTTTTTCAAGTGCCTGTATTTCTTCCTGCATTGCTTGTTGCCAATTTGGGTTTGAGGAGGCTTCTCTGAATGACTTAGGTTCATGTTGATGAAGGATAGTATAAAAGCAATGGTAATCAAGAAGATAAGGAGGTGGATTCCTTACCCTAGAAGAACGAGCGGGAGGAGGAGGTATGACGGTAGGAGCAGGATCATCGTCTGGTCTGGAGTCATCAGGAGATGGAGAAGGCGGAAGAACAGGAGGCTGTGGAGGGTCACTCGAGATAGAATCTGTAGAATAATCACTAGGAAAAAGATCAACATTGGGGTTAGTAAACAAAGGTGATTGAGTAGTAGGAATGGACTCAAAGGATGAGAACCGAGAAAATATGTGGTGCTCCCAGAAGGCAACATGACGAGATATACGAATATGTTTAGAGAGAGGATCCCAACAACGATAACCCTTGTGTTAAGTGCCATAACCAAGGAAACAACACATACAAGCCTGAGGTTCAAGTTTACTATGTTCATGAGGCTGAAGAAGAACAAAACATACACAACCGAAAACTCAAAGAGAACTATAATCTGGGGAGGTATGATAAAGACGCTCAAAGGGAGTCTATTGATAACATGAACAGCAGTAAGAACAGCTTCACCCCAAGTACGCTCAGGACACGAAGAAGAAAGGAGCATTGCACGGATGGAGTCAAGAATGTGACGGTGTTTGCGTTCAGCTCTACCATTTTGTTGAGATATACCAGGACAAAAAACTCAGACAAAGTACTATGTTCTGCAAGAAAGGCTAAGAGTTTGGAATCACGGTATTCCATAGCATTATCACGTCGAAAAACCTTAATGACCTTGGAAAACTGAGTTTTAATCATAGTAGCAAAGTTGATATAGATCTGAGGTAACTCATGGTGATTAGTCATCAAATAAACCCAAGTAAAACGAGAATAATCATCAATGAAAACGACAAAGTATCGAGCTCCGCCCATAGAGGTAGTGGGAGCGAGGCCCCAAACATCAGAGTGAATGAGATCAAAAGGAGAGCAAGCAAGAGATGAATTATTGTAAAAAGATAAAGTAGGTTGTTTGGCAGTTTGGCAAGAAATTGATGCCATAAGTGGAGGGTAGAGAAAGAAGAAGCAGCATAGAGATTTGGTACAGGAGGAATATGAAGATTCTCGAGTTTAAACAACCTTCCGACCTTACGTTCAGTCTCGATGATTTGTCCCGTCCGAGGATCCTGTACACGACAACCAGAAACGAAAAAAGTGACTTCAAAACCCAGATCAACAAGTTGACCAACAGAAATAAGATTGAAGTTTAATTTGGGAATATAATAAGTATCAGGAAGAGTAAGAGTTGACTGGGATATAGAACCCTTGTGTGTTGCGTGCAAGAGGGAGCCATTTGTAATATTGACAGAAGGTCCATTTGTAGTGGTAGACATGGACGAGAAAATATTACGCAATGGAGACATGTGATTAAAGCAACCCAAGTCAAAGTACCATTTAGAATTACCTGAAGGGGTGGAAAAAGTAGCAGGGGTATTACTAGAAACAGAGAGAAGACGCTGGAGAAGTGATGCAATATCAGATAGAGAGATGGGAGACGAGTTGAGTGGATCAGGACGTGGTGGGTGAGTAGGACAGGTAGTAATTAAATGTCCCGAGAGCTTGCAGTAACGGCAGAACAGTTGTGAACAATGGTAGCTAATATGACCTATCTGGTGGCATGTGCGACATTCAACAGAAGGACAGTCGGGGAAGAGGTGCTCAGAATAGTTACAGTTTCGACAGAATTTACCTTTTCTGTCGGTGGCAGCAAAAGCATCTGGCTTTTCCATGATAGTAATCACAAAGATCAAAGAGAGAAGAGAAAATGGAAATTTCAGAGCAGAAAATGAGAAATCAGAGTGCAGAATCGGAAAGAGCTCACAAAAAAATCTTAGGGAGGATCCCGCTTGTCTGCCACGTCAGCAGTGACGTCAGCGGAGCGATGACACGTGGCGGCGCTTGAGAGGAGCGACAGGCCACATTGGCGATGAGGTGGACTGCGGGTGGGCAACCGGGTCGGGTCGGGTCGTTCGCGGGTTACTGGAGCACAAGGATTGTGTCGCGACATGTGGGAGCGCGAGGATCGTCCGATCGGCGCCGAGATCCAACGGTTGCTGAAACTTCTGGAAGGAGAAACAATTGAGGTGGGCAGCAAGATTCCGGCGGCGCGTGAGGGCGCGTCCGGTGGCTTCTGGCGGCGATCTCGGCGGCGTTGGAAAGCTGACGAAGAGAAGAACACGATGATGCCGGAGGTGATGAACCAAAACGTCAAAAACAGATCGAAAAACGAGAGCAAAGAGGCACTATCGGAAGAGAAAAACAAGAAGGCTATGAACAAAAATTCATTGAAAAAAAAAACCTTAGGCTTTTGATACCATGTTAGATACAAGAGACCAAGCTAAGGAGAATATTTCTGTGTATTATTCAGTGTGCTGAAAGGTACAATATACAAGGAGTATTTATAGGTGCTAATGAATCATAGTAATAAAGGCATAATATCCTACAATTAATATACAGATATACTATATAAATATAGACGATACTAATTGATCTAAATTGATTCTAATGATTCTCTAACAATATACAATTAATTATATATATTAAGCAGTTGCAGTAGATTGTGGTGAAGCTTCCTCTATGACTATTTGCGGTGGTTGATCTTCATGACTGGCTTGCGGAGAAGCCACCGCAGAAGAGACAACTTGTGGTTGATCTTCACCAGTAGAATGTGCTGAAGCTTCTTCAACAGTTCCAAAAGGTGGAGGTTTATTATTATAGACTAGATAAATATCGAAAATTACGTGAAAATGAGCAAAAGCAAGTCCAAGAAAGCTTAAGAGGAAATTTATGGCCATTAGTTTTACAATAAAAGCATGGCTAAATACATAGAAGCAGCAAATTCGGTATATTGTGGGCATTGGAATGGCATGTTGCATCACAGCAAGGGAACCCCAAGAAACCAACTTGTGTACATCTCCATTCTTTATATCGTCTAATAAGAACGGGTAGAGAACACTTACAACAGTCCAAACTATCATTATGATTGTTGTATGAGCCTTGATATGGATTATCAATGAGTAGGATTGCCTCGAAATGCTTAACAAAGTGAGTAGGAGCCCAGAGAGCATAGGAATGCATGCACCGCATATAAGGATCTTTAAGGAGTCCCCGAATAAATGATCGGGGAGGCTGAGAGCGGTGGAGAGATGAATAATTATAGTAGAAGCAACACCCAGAAATCTCCACAGCTCTTGCTTGGGCGGTGGGAGTGCAAGGCATTTTAGTTCGTCAATCAGATTGCTATCAGTGGCAATTAGGAAATAACTGAAACTTATTCCCATAACACCTAACAACATCTTTGTTTTCATCAACTGCGCTGTAAGAACTCCACAGAAGAAATACAGCAATTCCTCGAATCCACAGCAAAACGACATGATAGCAAAGGCAAAACAGGAGACCACGCTGTATGCGTCTGGTGTCCCTTTCGAAGCTTTATCGGAGTAGAAGGAGTACACCGTGGTGGACGCCCAAACCAAGAATGTCACAGGAACTCCTCTGTGTTGGCCAAGAAAACTTACTTGTTTGGCAAACCAAACGAGGAATAAAACAATAAGACTAAACACCATATAAAGAATGATCTTTAAGGCGTTCCACTTTCCAAATAGGTCGTTGAAAGAGGAACTCAGAGCGTAACACAACAATCCAACTATGGCCGAAGCAATACTCAAAGCAAATCTCCATACCTCTTTCCGAGTAAGGTTGATGAGCTCAACGAATCCACACACTGCAAAAGTAAAAGTCAACGCTGACGCTTCTTTTTCGGTGTGCAGTTTGATGAACAAAAACAATCCAATCACACTTGAAACAACACTGCCTGCAAATCTATATACTTCTTGCTTCGTCAATTTGATGAACAAAGCAAATCCAACCATAGTTGAAGCCATCAAATAAAACAAATACTCATCATCTTCGTATGACAATTTCTTGGGCAAGCCCGAGAATGTCATCTTTTTCAACATTCAGATCAAATTACTTTCTTATGAATCCCAGTCAGTATTTAATTTATGTTCCTTTTTTTGGATGTTTTTCCGCCTAGTAGCACTAAGCTTTTCATTTTATTTAAACTTTTCCTGCGGTGAAGTCTCCAAACCGTGTTTTTTGACTTTTTGTCTTGGAAGCAATTGAATAAGAACTAAGAAGAGAGATAGTATATTGTACAAGGACATCTGTGGTGGCGAGACCAAAACAGTGGCTAAGGTGGCCAGGACAAATGTCGAATCTGAAAGGAACACGTGGCACTTTTCAAGAGAGTAGACCAGAAGAGTTAATTGGGTCAAGTACGATGAAATCGTTAATGGACATGGGTAAATAGTTTGAATCTCTAATCAAAATTAATTAAACTTCTAACTGAGAGAAATTGCTAACAGAGAAACACGAGTCCGCGACGGAATTCAGGTGCGCCGGCCAAAAAAGACCGTCAGCATGGCTTACGTTAACCTGAGCGACGCCGACGGGAGAAGTGAGAGGAAAAGGTTAGGCTAGTCCGGCAGCTACGGCACCGTATGGCCGACGCCCACGGAGAGTATCTGGGCGATGGAGAACGGGAGTTTCAGTAGCTGATAGGGTTCAGTGTGGGTCTGTCTTTATTGTTATCAGCTTTTTATTATTAAATGCTGGATTAGTTTTGCAATTTTTATTTAAGTATTTATCCATAAATTATTGCAGAATTTGCACTTTTTAAAATTTTAAAAAAGTTGGGTTACAAAATAAGTTTTTAATATTATTGTTACATTTTAATTATAAAAAATACTATTAAAAAGTTTGATTTTCACCTCTCTCTTTATAAATTAATTTAAAATTTATTGTTTGTGAAATACAATGGAGAACAGGTAACATGAGGAATTTTTTTCCTTTATGAATCAACATTTTCTAAGATAATAAAATATATATATATATATATATATATATATATATATATATTTTTTATAAAAGTTATAAAATTAATACTAATTAATTTTTTATTTTATTATTTTATTACCTTTTTTGCCTTAAAATATTTAAATTTTTTATATATAAAAAATTCATTATTTCTAAAAAAAATTACAATGATAAGTGAATTATGGTTTTGAAAACTATCCGGATAAATCGGTTTAATCGAAAACCGGCAAGAAAAACGATCCGATCCTCCTCCTAAAATCGTTAGACACGAAATCGCTTTAAACAGCTGAACCGGTCGGGAATCGGCCAGTTCTTAGAAAACGGCCAAACCCCACGCATGAGTCACCCACTCACACTTCACCCGTCCCCCTAAACTCGTTCGTGCTAGCCCTAGCCGCAGTCACACTTCACAATTCACACAATGTCTCCCTCTCCCTCCCCAGCCACAGCCCTAGCTCCCAACCCAAAAGCCTAGCCTCTTCCACGGATTCATTGCCGCCATCCATCGGAGGTGCCTCCTCCTTCTCCCTGTCCGAGACTGAAACCCCTAGCTCGGCACGTCGTCGTGTCGTCTTCTTGTTCGAGTTCGAGCTGCAAGTCATGGTCTCGCCGTCGTCGTCCTTCTCGTCTCGTCGGCGTTATCTTTCTCTCAGTCAAGGTTAGTGGTCTGAACTCTAAAATTAGGGATTTGTGAATCTGAACTCTGAAGTTAGTGATTGATTTCTGATATGTTACTGATTCTATTCTAATATGTGCTTTTGTTACTGATTCTGAAATTGAGTAATGGATTTGTTTATGAAATTGAGTAATGGATTTGTTACTGATTCTTTTTTAATATGTGCTTTTATTACTGATTTGTTACTAATTCTGAAATTGAGTAATGGATTTGTTTATGAAATTTTTTATGATAAACAAATACTTTAAGGTTCTAAGGTCTAACAGAAACAACAGTAAAAAGTATGCAAATTACTATTTACTAAAGCTCACTTTTACATGCTATTGCTGCCTATATAAGAGTGTAGCTACCATTAAAATTAGTAATCCTCATTAAATTACCTCAGCTATACCATTAATTAAATATCCTGAATACTAATATGCAGTTGCTATTTCAATCTGTATTCTACATAATACTGTCTAAACATGCTGCTGCTATTTCAATCAACATTCTGCAATATGCTTTAATCAAATGGCTCAAGATTGAATATGACGAGGCAATCTTCTTCAGGAAGCAACACGTACAGTGAGATTACCACCCCTAGAAGAATTGTTTCTCATAATCTCAAATCTGTTTTGATGTTTTTTGAGTTTGATCACTATCTTTTCCTTCATTGTCTTGTCTTTTTGCTCCTTTACTACTCTCCGATACTCTATGTTTTTGCAGTGTAACCTTTGCTCATTCTCTCTCCAGAAAGGCGATTATTTGTTGAGGATTGGTGCGGCAACTCTGGCTGGTTGATGGCGTAGGAGAAATTGTTCAACTGGCTTTAATGTTTAGACACATTCGTCTTATGTAACCTTTAGTTTGGTGCTTGTTAGTTTGGTATTTGATGTTAGTTTAGAAGCAGAAGCCATTTTGGAGTGAAATCAGTTTTACATCTTATTAGTTTGGTGCTTGTTGACTGAACCAAATTGGTAGAAAAATCTTCACCAAAAGCTATAATTATATTTTAGGATGTATATTTATAATTTATTTATTATTTTATTCTAAAACAGTTTTTTCGATTGAGCCACAGTTTTTTTGCAGGTTTTTCAATTCAGATCTTAAAGAACCATTTTCGTTTTTCTAAATTTCATGATTAAACCAAATAAGGAATCTATAAATCTAATCTAAAAATGAATAAAAGCCCCCGTCTTTAATTTTTTTTTTCCCTCTACATTGTCCTCTCCCCCTTAGTTTTTAATCCATTTATAAAAATCAGATTTATTCTTTGCCCAACCTATTTTTTGGACATTCAACCATTTTTCAAAACAAGTGTTTTTGTCTACTCACACTTTAGCTAGCCTATGTCACAGCCATTTTTTTGAAGTCAAAATTTCTTTAATGTTCCTGTGTAACACTCTACCATACTTAGTATTATGCTTAAGTCATAAGACTGAGATAGTAAGATATTACGACCTCTAAGAATAGTAATATATATATATATATATATAATAATAATAATAATAATAATAATAATAATAATAATAATAATAATAATAAAAGATATTTAACTAGTTGTCTTGAAAAACGGGTAAAACAAAATCGTAAAATAAAAAGCGCAACGCTCAGGAAAGGAATACTTGCATGCTAAGAAACCTAATAGGAACATGATAAAGATAAGCAAAAGAATAAAGGACAACCAAGGAAGCAGCATAACTAGCCCCTGACTCAGCCTGCGAAGCTAAGGCTGGCCGGAGGGTATATATATACATATAAACATACATAAGTGTTCTCAAAATATCCCAAAATACACTATAATATCAAAATAACTCCTATCTCTCCCTCAACCTCTAAGAGGAGCAGCATACATAAGTTACTTGGAGAGTAAGCTAAACACATATATACATATATACAGCCAGAAGCCAAAATACACCCAAGGACTATTTTGCTTTCTAGGATCCAGACGCCTAGCGAGGAGCCTCTCGACTTGCATCTGAAAAACAACAATACAATATGGAATGAGAACCGGAGGTTCTCAGCATGGTAAAAGTTCCACGCGTATAATAAATAAGGTCCTGAGAATGCCATAGGCAATCCTAGAACTTCGTTATACACTTATCCAACCTAATTACTAAACAAAAACCATAAACAGGGTATGTATTCTAAATCTACCTAACTTACTCAATTTCAATCCACACCTATCACCAAACCATTTCTCCATTTCCTCCATCCCTCCATCATCCATAATGCAACAGGAACAAACAACCAAACAAGTTCAAGCACAAGTAATGAACAGATAATACAAGTAGCAAATATACAAGTAGCAGGTGATATATATCAATTAGGCATTCCCAATTAAGGCATAGCAAATAAAGCACACATATGCATATGATGAATGTCTATCCTACTGGCCGTGAGCTCACGTGTCGGTTATTTTGCCAGAACCCGACACATCTGGTAGTTAACCCAGACATTGGTCTCTAAGTTGCGCATCTCCAGGAGGATCATAAACGAAAGAGAGTGTCTTTCCACATCGAAGGAGTGTGCCTTTCCACCTTCTCCTGGAGGATATACGAAGGAGAGTGCCTTTTCACATCGAATGAGTGTGCCTTTCCACCTTGCCACTAGAGAAGAATGTGGAGAAAACAATACGAAGGAGAGTGCCTTTCCACCTTCCCCACATCTGCATCACGACAAGAGAGGAAACTTCTGTCCTCAACTTGCCATATCGACCATTTCGGCCACACATAGTCATTCCCAAATCTCATCATTTATCATCATTATTTCCTTACATTCGTTCTTTATAGCCATAACAACATGTATTCATTTAGCTTTCACATCATTCTCTTATAATTCATCACGTTTACCTTTTCGGGTCCCGACCAAACTATTTATCAAACTCTTCTCAACCTCTTTAATATCGAATAATCTTAAAATCAACCCAACTCTAACATTAAATCAATTACATCACACGAAAATTAAACTTTAACTTTTTGAACCTATGACTATCACTAAGACATCCTCGACACTCTATTTTCTTTTCTATTTTTAATATAACAAATGAACTTGGAATTACGTAAACTTTATGTCTAGGCGTTCATCTTGAAATAAGCTTTCTAACAAACCAAAGATCAAAATTTTCTGATTTCTCTAGCCTCAGGAATAAAGAAAAAACTGTGACTGCTCTGCAGTGCATAAAACCAGAAAAACAGCAGCAGCATGTGATATTCAAAATTCAATATAAAATCCAAGTTAAATCCAACGACTTTAAAAATTTATGTAGTTAAACTTTACTCATCCAGGTTTCTTTCTCAATTGGTTCTGAGTTAATAACATTTTTATTGAAGAAGTTACATTACTTGGAAGTTAAGTAAAAATGAGTCAAAATCTGTTTTAGAAACCAACAAGCTTAGTACCTTTCAATTTGAATAACTTTTATTACAAAACTCCAATTAAGCTAAATTTTGGTTTGGAAATTCCTAGCTCATCTAGAAACAAGTGTGTCTTAGTTGCAACCCAATTGCTATTCAATTATAAGAGTTACAAGTATTGGAAGTTGGTGCATAGCTTGCTGAAATCTGTTTCTTTTCAGCTTTGACTACCAATATTCAAAAATTCACAACTCCCAATCCTCAACTCTTAAAATTCTGAAGTTTTAGAGCAATAAAGCAAGTTAATCAAATTTTATAAAAAAATTGGTTTCGCTCCAAAACTCAACTCGTAGAAGTCGCAGCAAGACAAACAAGTTGCTGCTCTGTTTGACCTTTACTGCTGCAGGATAGATTTAACAATCTAACTTTAAAAATTTGCCATAAATTATATATTTAACAAAAAGGTCCCAAATATTCTCAATTAAATTCCAATGCATATATACCCACTTAATCTACACCTAATACATATACATATTCCAATTTCAGTTTTTCCATAATAAATACAAGATTAAGCTAGGGTTAGGGTATCCTTACCATACCCATATGCTCAATAGCTTGAACCCATAAATTCCGGAAGCTAACTTGAACCTAGAACACAAGAATTAAACAATTTTTTAACTTAATCGTTCATGAATTTCTGAAATTAGGGGAAGCTGGATGAGAAGAAAATAATGAGTTACCTACCAAATTGTTCTATGGGTTTCGTAGAGCTCGTCGCGGTAAACGTGTAGTCACAAACGGTTCGTCAATCGGAGCTCCGGATCAAAAGTTATTGAGAGTTAAAGTTTGAGTGAGGGTTAGGGAGCTCTCTTTCTCCCCCAACTTGTTTGGCGTGTTGGATGTAGAATTGGGAAGTAGAGCTTCTGTCCCCTTTTTAAGTATGGGTCCGGTTGGACCCACAGGTCCGATTTGGATCCCGGTTCAATCGGTTCGGTCTTTTCGGTCCAATTTTGGGCCAAATTTTCGAAATTAGTATCAAAATTCTTGTTTCGACGAGCTCTATCCTATTTTGATATTGGTTTTACATTTTTAACTTTCCTAATTAAAATTTAAATTATTGACTAATTATTTACCAATTTTAGCGGGGTTTACATCCTGCAGTAAACCTCACAAATTTACCGCGCTCAACACTAAGTTCTTTTGAGTTTTGACAAAGTGTTAATGCACTCATGGGTAAGACTCGCCACTTGCCACATGTCAGCATGTCATCATTGGCCAGTTAAACATCAGCCACCTAAAATTAGGGCTGCACATGAATTGGATAATATCCACATATTCGCGATAATTATCCGTATCTAATCCACATTTTGCGGATATTATCCAATCCGCAAAGTCATCGGATCAGATCAGATCCAATCCGTATTCTGATAAGATCGGATAGCAAATATTGTGTTGATACCCGCGGATCTGCACCTTTAATTAGACTAAGCCTTGCTAACCAAATACCCTTAAGAGCTTTGAAATTACAACTCCTGCAATAAATGCCATAACAATATATCCAACACTACTATACATACTTTGACGCAAATTCTCCTTAGATTTTTCGAATTGAACTTTTAACCCAGTCAATCTTTTTCCAAACTCCTTCACTTTGTCATGAACAACATGAAAAGTACCTTTAAGTTGAACTTGGTTCTGCTTCAACCCACCAAAATCAAGACTCTTGATAGTGTCCTCATTAAAAGAAGAAACATACTCATCAAACCATGCAAAAAACTTGCAATGAACTGCTGAAATCTGTAAGATGTGAAAAACATTGTAAATATTAAATTAGATTCTGAGTGAAATAAAAAAAAGTACCTTGAAGTATAGGCAGCCAAAGAACAACCTCGCTGGATTTAACTCCGTTCCTGACATGAAGAGAATGGCATGAGTACCACAATTACATTTTGGGGCAACCCATTTCTTCTTCTTTCTCGATCCCATACTCGAACTAGAATTCATACTCCAGCTTTTAGACTCAACAACATCTCTTCCACCTCGTCGTTTGGAAGCGGACAAACGCTCACCACTTCACGCCATGGTCTTTTAGAGTTTAGAGACTAGTTATGCATGAGGAAGACCGTGTGAGTTTCAATTGACGAGGAGGATGACATATAAACCCTAATCCTTTGCAAAGCAGTGACGTTTTTGTTACAAAAATAGGGACAAATCGATCCACGTCCATCTTTCACTAGCTATCGTGGCACTTAACGGACAACTCATTGACACATCATCAACGTTAAGAGATATGTATGTCACTTCCGTTAATCCTTGACACTGGAGATGACGGAAGGACCGTCATGTCTCACAGTACGTTAGGACAGGGACCGAGTGGTCTCAATTTTTTGAACAAAGATCGCTTTGTCCTTCGGAGTAATAAATAGGGACCAGATTGAAACTTTACTCCTCATCTTTTTACTCTCTTTCTTTCTTGCTTTCACCACGTGCACAGCTTCAAAAGCTTTCTCACCAAGCTAAGTGATCACCGAGGTAGCTTCACGGCTGCCGCACTCTAATAATTAATAAAATTATGAAAGAATAAAAAAAAGAAAAGATGAAGAATTTTTATTGATTGTTGATTGATTGAATTATGAAGGTAAAATTGTATATATATATATATATATATATATATATATATAGAGTATCGCCTACTAAAGATAAAAGTAAAGATAAGATAAGAAGATAACATAAAGATAAGATAAGATAATAAAGTCTAAAATTGTAACTAAATTTATATATTCTGTTGGGCTGAATTTTTGGGCCATGAGACTTCTTTATTGTTGTCATGGGTTAAGGTGAAAAACTGGTTTAATACACCTCCGCAAGTTGAAGGATGAAAGATGTCAAGAACACCAAGTTTATTGAGATTAAGATGGAAGGGTTGAGAAGACAAAGGCTTGGTGAAGATGTCAGCTAGCTGCCCAGAAGAAGAAATGGGGAGAAGTTTCATCACTCCAGCTTGAGCTTTTTGTCGAACCAAGTGACAATCAACCTCTAAATGTTTGGTCCGTTCATGAAAAACTGGGTTAGCATCAATATGAAGAGAACTCTGATTATCACAATATAAAACTGGTGGGCGGACAAGAGAGATGCATAAAAATTATAACACATTTAGTATCCATTGAAGTTCACAAGTTATGTTGGCAAGTACACGATATTCTGCTTCAGTGGATGAGAGGGTAACGGTGTTTTGTTTCTTGGTCTTCCAAGAGACTAAAGAACTGCCTAAGAAGATACAATAGCCTGTTAAAGACCGTCGAGTGTCAAGACATCCGGCCCAATCAGAGTCACTGAAATCGAGAAGCTAAATTTCTGATTCTCTTGAAAAAAAAGTCCTTTGTTGGGGCTAGTTTTCAGATATCGTAACACATGCTTGGCAGCTTGAAGAAGAGATTCAGTAGGAGATGCCATAAATTGACTTAATTGTTGAGTGGCATACATGATGTCTGGTCGAGTAGTGGTGAAATAGATAAGACACCCAACTAAACGGCGATATACAAAAGGGTCAGATATCAAGGAACTTTTGTCTTGATATATTCTTGTGGTACTTTCCATTGGAACAGAGGCAGGTTTAGGACCTAATAAACTAGAATCCTCCAAAAGATCAAGACAATATTTTCTCTAAGATAAGCAAATTCCCTTCCCTGATTGAGAAATCTTAATACCTAAAAAATATTTTAATGGACCTAAGTCTTTAATTCGAAAGTGTTAGTACAAAATAGATTTAATGGCAGCAAGTTCAGAAATGGAATTACCAGTGAGAACAATGTCGTCAACATAGACTAGAAGGATAGAAATTTGAGTACCAGTGAATTTAACAAATAGACTATAATCAGATAAGGTCTGCTGATATCCATGAGATAGCAAAAGATGAGAAAGTTTCTCATACCACATACGACTATCTTGTCGTAAACCATACAATGACTTCAGCAGCTTGCAGCATTGATTCGATCGAGGAGATGTAAATCCGGGTGGCAGAGTCATATAAACCTCCTCAGAAAGATCCCCATGTAAGAAAGCATTATTGACATCGAACTGATGTATGGGCCAATGATTCATAGAGGCCAATGCCAAAACTAATCTGATGGTGGCAGGCTTGACAATAGGGGAGAAGGTTTCCAAAAAATCAACACCTTCAGTCTGAGTGAACCATTTAGCCACAAGGCGTGCTTTATATCGATCAACTAAACCATCAGGCTTGCGTTTGATGCGATAGACCCATTTACAGCCAATCGGCTTAACGCCTGTAGGGCAATCAACAAGACGCCAAGTTTTGTTCAACTCAAGAGCATCTATCTCATCTTTCATAGCACTATGCCAATTAGAGTGTTGATTGGCGTCCTTAAAAGACTTTGACTCAACATCAGAATGTAGAGATAAAAGAAACTTATGATGAGAAGATGAAAGAGAAGAAAAAGACATAATTGAAGATAGAGGATAACGACACTTTGAGGGAGAGAGATTTGTGGAGGTGAGAGGGGAATTACACAAGTAATTAGAGAAATATGCTGGAGGTCAGTGAGGTCGGTCGGAATGACGAGGACGGGATTGCTCAGGTGACGAGGAAGGTGACATGGGATGAAGAGGTGATGGTGGGTTAGTGTCTATTGCGAAAAGAGGGGAGGTTGTATGACTTGAAATAGATTCAGGGGTCATGGGTTCAAGTTGGTTAGGACACGGCGGTGAGGAAGAAAGAGGGGTTGTTGGAGAAAAGAAAGAATTGGATGGAAGTGGGTCAATTGGTATGGGTGAGGATCCAATTGGAAGACTAATTGAATCTTGTTTTTGAGAATGCGTGTTTGGCAATGTTAGGCTAAGTGTATGGAATTGGACATTTTTTGTGACTAACGGCAAGATCATTTCATAAAAAATCACATTTCTAAAAATCTTAATTCTTTTATCTTCTAAAACATAAACAATGTATCCTTTAAAATCATGTTGAAAACCAATAAACACAGCCTTTTTGGCTCTTGGATCAAATTTTGATCTGTTTGCCATTAGGGTAGAAACAAAACATAAGCATCCAAAAATTTTAAGGTCATGATAATTTGGTGGATGATTAAATAAAATCTCAAATGGTGTTTTAAAATTAATTGCGGATGATGAAACTCTGTTAAGTAAATAAACAACATGTTTAACAGCATAAGACCAAAAAGATGTTGGTATATTAAATTGAAACATAAGAGCACTATATTCAAAATATGTTGATGATTGTGTTCTACCCTTCTATTTTGTTGAGGAGTTTCAACACAACTACGTTGATGACTAATGCCCTTTGAAGCATAAAAATCATGTAAAATAAATTCTGGTCCATTATCGGAACGAATATCTTTGACTTTAGAGTTGAATTGTGTTTCAACCAAAGAAATAAAATTTTTTACATGATTTTGCACTTCTCCTTTTGATTTTAATAAAATTACCCATGTAAAGTGACTAAAATCATCAACAATAGTAAAAAAAATATTTATGATTATGAATAGAATTTTGTCGAAACGGACCCCAAATATCAAAATGTAATAAATCAAAACTTGCATTGCCTTTGTTAAAATTTTGAGAAAATGAACGTTTCTTTTGCTTAGAAAGATGACAAACGTCACAAGCCTCATCATGATGCATAGGGATAAAAGAAAAATATTTATGTAAATGATTAAGTCTTTGTCCAAAAAAGTGTCCTAAATGAAAATGCTATATATTTGAAGGTATAATGGGTAGGAATTGGATGAAATTTATGGAATGTATAGTTGATGGATTTTTACTAAAATTGGGTTTAAGGACATATAATCCCTCTCTCATTCTGTCTAAATTAATCATCCCCAAATTGTTGCTCTGTAGAGTGCAAGAAGAAGATGAAGAAGTGGGTACACATTTGAGTGTTGAAGTAATTTTTGAGATGGAGATAATATTAAAGTTGAAATGAGGTAAATAAAGAACATCATGAAGAACTAAGGATGGTAAAAATTAAACAATGCCTTTATAAGAAACAGTAATTTGAGTACCATTTGATAAATGAACAATAATAGAAGAAATTTATGTGTAAGAAATGAACCAAGATAAATTTGATGCAATGTGATCTGTAGCACCAGAATCAATGATCCAAGTGTTTAAAAATAAATCTCGATTTGAAAAAATTGTTAACAATAGAAAAAGTATTGAAAGAATAAAGATAATGAGTTGTTGGACTTGACAAAAGCCCAAGTTGGTTTGAAGGACGAGTTTTTTTATTGGAAGAAATTGTCATGAAAAAAAAATTTTGGGCTGACGAGAGGCTCCTGATGAAGTTGCTGGTATGCCCTTTCTCCTTGACTTCGGATAGAGTAGAGAGGCCACTCAGCAATTCGAAGAAGATGCTTTGAGCTAAATTGGAAGGTTAATTATTCATAATAGGAGGGGAGGTTGAAGGGATTTTAAGATTTGAATTAGTTGGTTTATCTATGGATGTCAGCAAAGCTCAAAAGGAACTCTGATATCATAATAAAATTGTGAAAGAATAAGAAAAGAAAAGATGAAGAATTTTTATAGGAACTCTGATATCATAATAAAATTGTGAAAGAATAAGAAAAGAAAAGATGAAGAATTTTTATTGATTGTTGATTGATTGAATTATGAAGGTAAAACTATATATATATATATATATATATATATATATATATATATATATATATATATATATATAGAACATTGCCTACTAAAGATAAAAGTAAAGATAAGAAGATAACATAAAGATAAGATAAGATAATAAAAGCTAAAATTGTAATTGAATTTGTGGGTCGTGAAACTTCTTTATTGTTACCATGAGTTAAGGTGAAAGAATGGTTTAATAATAACAATACAACTAGGTATCCTTTAAAAATGGTACAATGTTCAGCCTTTTATTACAATAGTTTTAAAAAAAGTAAAACAAATGCATCTAAAAATTATGAATAGATATAATGTCTTTTTAAAATTAAATACACATTCAAAATACAAACTAAATAAAACTGAAATTTAAAAATTTAATTTTAATTTTAATTTTCTGTTTCAGATTTAATATTTTTAATTATTAATATATTACAATTTAAATACACATCCAAAAATCAAATTAATTAAAATTCAAAATTTTGATTTTAAAATTTTAAAATAAACCTTAAACCATCTAATTATTAACTAATACCATACAAAATCCTGAAGGAAGCAAAGCAGTCATATTCGCCGCACATCATAAACCCAGAGGCGCACGCCGTCCGTGGTTGGTCATCCTTTGCCGATGTTCATCCGCGCTACCTTCCTCCTCGACGCTCATCCTTGATGCCGCCTTCCTCCTCCTCGGCGCTCATCCACAACGCCGCATTCCTCTTCATCGGCGCTCATCTTCGTTGCCGCCTTCCTCCTCCTCGTCGCCGTTCGTCCGCATCAGTGTCGCCGTTTGTCCGCGTCGAAAACGTACCTAGGGTTTGAATGGGTCTCTATTCATAGAGTTTTTCTTTACGCATTCTCTGACACCATTACTTTTCTTATTATTCTGTATAAATTTCTTTTTTTTTAATTAAAAATCGAATAAAATTGCTTGAAGAGATTCTCATACATATTGCAATGTTAAATTATTTTTGCATGTGTAATTTTTGTATTTTGGAAGTGTTTACGTTTTTCATTGAGTTTTAGATGTGTTTACGTGAGTTTTAGTTGTGTGCAGGAAAATATTTTGTGAGTTTTACTGCTGCCTGGTTGTTCTATTCTCATACTTGTGTTGAGGATTTATTTGTTTTTATTGGTGATTTTTTGTTGAGGGTTTTTCCTTCAAATTTCAATCTTTAGCCAAAAAGTGATTAATCAACTTATCATCGATCATTTATTGATTTACATATTATACAGCTAATCATTCTCTTCTTATAAAATTTGAGTAGTTTTGAAATAGAATACCAATAATCAAATGCTCAATCATTGAGGCGTTATTCTTTTAAAAACTTTGATGATAACCGAGAGTTCTAGTGATTACTAACTTTGAATATGTAAGTCGTGTTTTCTTTAACTATCAGTTATTTGGTGATTTGGATTGTGTAAACGTATACTTTTGGATATGTAATATTATCAATTTTGGATATGTAATAGGTATAAATTTGAAGCATCGTCTTCAAGTTCTTAAGGTGGAGTTATTACTACGACTACTACTTAGGGAGGTAATTTATACAATGTAATTGGTTATTCTGTATAAGTGTTTTTGCTTATTTGTACAGTGTGTCCAACATAGTTTGAACGATGTTTATTGAATTTAGAAGCAGCTTAACGAGTTATAATAGACTGCCACTATTATATGCATGGATTTTAGCTAGGTTTGGAATTTTGCTTTCACTTGTTCAATTCGCTATGTTTCCCTGGAGCTAACTGGTTGTGTTTGGATTTTTTTTAATTGTGTTGTTAAATCTTCTTTATTTTTAATGACCCGTGTTTTGTGAAAACGGTTGCTGATTGTATCATTGTATGTTAATTATCATGCTTTTAGTGGAAGTACGGTCCTTTTTGTAAAATCCTGAAAATTAATAAATAATTAGCTAATAAATTAATTATTAATCTAAAAAATTAGAAAATAAAATTTTATAGTTTAATGATTTAGAGCTAATTAAAATAAGAATTTTGACAGTAACTCAAAGCACTAATACTCATGAGCTTCAGCTCATTTCCCTTCAGCCACACATTGAAACACGTTGGAAATTGAAGGGGGAAAGGGGGAAGAACACAAACCCTCACTCAATAATTCAACCTAACTTTTGATTTGGAGCTCTGATTGCCGCACCGTTTACGGCTACGCGACCGCAGTGTCGAGCTCTACAAAACTCAATTCTTGATTAGGTATGAAACTCACTTCTCATTTTCAGTTTCCTTCTCCCTAATTTCGAAACTCAATGTGAATGCATGTTAAATTTTGTATGATTTCGGTGTTTAGGTTCGAATTAGCTTGTGGATTTTGTCGGGTTTAGCTCCTTTGGGGTGTGAGCAAAGTAAGCTTCTTCAATATCTGGGTGTAATGTTGAGTAAGTGAATTCTATGTTAATTATAATGGTAATTATATTGTTAGATTGAAAATTGGTTGAGAAGTGGAATTAATTTAAGGATTTGAAAGTTTGAGATCGATTTTGGAAGCTAGGTTTGTTGGTGAGGGGCTGTGTTGATCAGTTTGTGGTGCGATAACGCTTAAGGTGTTCCAGGTTTATCGGAGAATCGGCCAAGGTATGGTTTCGGTTTCTCGTATCTAAAATGTAATGTGTTATGAAAACTTAGATTAGTTGACCGTATGATAAGATTGAATTATTTATGTTGTTGATGCTTGAAATTGGTAAATGGTAATGACGATGTTATTGGAATGTTGATGTTGTTGATGACTTGGGTTTTGGTTGGTATTTATGAGGCTTAGCTAATTAAGGGTGTTGTTAGTGAGTTAAAGCAACTTTTGTGGAGAATGATGGAGTGTATATGCATATTGTTGATGATTTTGTATAAAGATGCTTTGGAAATGAATTATTGTGTGAAAATGATTGAAATTGTGAAATTGGTGTAATATGGAGTAAAATGGTGCATTGAATAATGATTGGTTTTGGTTGATATGGTTATGGTAAGTTTTGAAAAGGTTGGAATAGAGGTGTTTTGAAAATTGAGGTTTAGTAATTTCAATGAAAACTTTGATTTTTGGACCAACTCTGACGAGTCATAACTCGAGTTCCAGACCCCTAAATTCTTTCAAACTTATGTCATATGAAGATTGGATCCGTGAAGTTTACGCCATTCGAAGAACGGATGAAAAATGTTTTAAAACGAGAAAGTTATGCGCATCAGAAGTTCGGTGTGCAAAACGGAAATTCTACAGCACTTATCATTTTTACCCATTCTGTAGAACTTGCATACGTGACACTGCACGCGATGCGACCAATCTTTTCGGTTTCGGAATGTCGCGTACGCGAGCAGGGAAAAATCCACCCACGTGTACGTGTGGCCCACGCGTACGCGTGACCCCTGAAATCAGCAAAGTGAATTTTGTGTTTTAAAATATAATTTTGAACCTCTAAACCTCCATTTTTTACTCTTTAAGACCCTTAATTGAGTTATAATGGTAATGAAGTAGGTTGAACTAGGAAGGGATAGTGACCTAGAGGTGAAGAGAGGTTTTGAAGTGGGGGATTTGAATTGAAAAGTGTGGATAAAGCGAGTAACTAAGTAACGAGGTATTTGCAATGTTGAATGTGAGTATGTTTGTAATTTTATCTCTCTGGTTGTAAGGGTGACAGGGCACAGATACCCTCTAATGGTGACAGGGCACAGATACCTTCTAATGGTGATAGGGCACAGATACCCTCTAATGGTGACAGGGCACGGCTTCCCTCTAATGGTATTAAGGCACAACAGAGAGACTGTGCCTGGGTTAGCTACCGGACACTTTGGTTGGCTTGATAATCGACAGATGAGACTCATCAACTATAGGACAGGTATGCATCATATGCATCTATGTGTTTGTTTGGTGTGTTTTGTTTGAAATGCCTAACTGATTGCATAAACTACTTGCTACCTGTTTATTTACTGTATCTGAATCCTAATTGTGATTTCCTTGCATGTAATAATTGTGTTTGAAACGAATAGTTCCAGTGGCGATTGGGAGGTTCGGAGGAGTTAGAAAGGGGAGTGTTAGACTAGAAAGAAGATCCTTAGTTAGTGGCCTAATTTACTTTTGGTTTAGTTATGTTTTATAAGTTTAATTCATATGTCGGAAGTTCTAGGATTACCTACGGCTTTTCCGGGACAATATATGTTAGATATGTGGGCACTGTTACCATGCTGAGAACCTCTGGTTCTCACCCCATACATATGTTGTGGTTTTCAGATGCAGGACGCGAGTCACCTCGCTAAGGCATGCTGGAAGCTTCTAATAGCGGAGATCTTTGTCTTTGGGGCTTTATTTTGGATATATGTATATATATAGATACTTTTATCTCCACTGCTTATGTATTTGATGTATTAACTTCCTCTTAGAAGTTATTTTGGAGAAATAGGTTCTGTAAACCTTGTATTTTAGCATCTTTTGTGTTCTCTTATATATATATACTTATGTGCTCTGGCCAATTTATCTTCACGAGTCGAGTCATGAGCTTTGCTATTTGTATATTGGAACTCTTTTGTTGATATCCATATTAGCTTTCTCTTACCTTACTCCATTACGTTATCGCTTCATAGGTGTTGCGCTTTTCGTTTTTGACGCTTTATTTTTTTAACTTTTCTTCAAAGACTTCTAGATATAAATATTTTTCAACTATATATATATATATATATATATATATATATATATATATATATATGTATATAATTTTATTTTTAGAGGTCGTAATACCTCACCACCTCTGTCTTATGACTTAAGCATAAGATTTTGTGTGGTAGGGTGTTACACTTTTACTACATTATTACTTGTGGAATGTTTAGGGTCCATAGTCTCCTATGATATATGAGTTTTGGATATATTGATGAAATAATTACCGTAGATTATTGTCATTCGAGATGTGTTTACGTTGTCCTCTTAATTCTGGAAGTGTTTCCGATCAAAACTTTATGTTTAATCTTATGATGTGAACACTGAACTTTGTCCTTTTTTCATGACTTTTGGATGTGTTAATGAAATACCCAAGAATCATTTTTAATAACTTTGGATGTGTAGTTGAGTGTAATTTTTTTCTTGTATACAATATGGACTAAATCCCCAAAGTCGTCATTGAGTGTAGTTGAGTGTAATTTTATTCAGTTACTCAAGTGTAAAAGACTAGGATGGAGTGACGCCAGTAAACAAATTGATTAAAGCAACAACATAATGATAATCTTGCGTTTTTTTTTTAAATAAAATGCTAGATGACACTGTTTTGCATAATGAGATTCTTGCTCTATTTATATTAATTTACTATTATTTTTAGGGGAATATTATATAACTTTTAGTGCTCTCTGATTTTTCTATTATCATACTTGTGTTGAAAGTTTGTTGGCTATTTTTTTTGGGGTTTTTTGCTGATTATCAATTATTTGGTGCGCAAAGCATGTGATTTAGGTTGTGTAAATAGATAATTTTGAATGTGTAATCTTATAAATTTAAATTTGTAATCTTATCATAGGTATATGAGTTTCAGATGTGTTGATGAAATAATTAGCGTGGATTATTATGATTTGGGATGTGTTTATGTTGTTTCCTCAATTCTACAAGTGTTTTCGGTCAAAACTTTATGTTTAACCTTATGATATGAATAATGTGCAGTCTAGAATCATAATGCCAATTAAAAAACATACTTTGGCTGGTCCAATGAAAGAAAAATAAGCAGCTAGTAAGGCTTCTGATGACAGACTTAATGAATCTAACGATAACAATATCAAAAAGAAAGTTTGATATATTAAAATGAATAAACACTAATGCTCAAATAAGTAATAAACATTTCAACTAATACTACAATAATATATGTTAGATATATTTTTCTTCATAAGATCTAAAAAACTTAACTTAATTATTGATTTTAATAATTTTTAAAACATTAATGTTCAAATAAGTAACGAAAAAATTCAACTAATAATAAAATAATAAATATTAGATGCATTTTATCGAATCAAATATCAAAAGATTAATTGTATTTTTAACGTTTATATTTAAATTCTAGAATTTATAATTTTGGATGTGTTTCAAAAATATTTTGTATATAACATCATACTATTAGATGTGTTATAATTAAAAAAAAAACAATTTTTATTAACATACCATCTATATCTTCTTACTTAAACTTTTGATTTTTTATGCATCTTTACTCAAACTAATTAAGTATAAATTACTTTATTTGTCACAACTCTATTATTAAAATCAAATAAGATCAACCTAGTTCTAATTAAATAAAAATAGATTATTATGTTTATTTTTAAATATAATTAAAGATGTTGATCATGATATTTTTTAACATACTAGGATAAAATAAAAAAAAAATAAAAAATAAATAATCATATAAACAATAGGACAAATAATAATAATAAGGGATAAGTATGATTTTGGTCCCCAACGTAGAGGCTGAAAATTTATTTCGTCCTCGACCTTTTTTTCGCTCTAAAATGGTCATCAAGGTTTCAGTTTATTTTAAAATCGTTATTTTTACCAAATTTATTTTTTTATTACCAAACTACCCCTCATTAAAAAAATTATAAAATAAAATAAATATAAAATAAATAAAAAAAGAAGAAAGAAAGGGATAGATACAGAGAAAGGGGAGTGGGGAGAGAAAGAAGGGGGGCGCGAGAAAAAGGGGGAGGGGGGAGGGGGGAGGGGGGAGGAAGGGGACCGCCGCACCACCGCACCGCCGCCCGCCGCCTTGCCGCCCTGCCGTACCGCCACCGCACCACCTTCTTCTTCTCTGCCGCACCGCACCGCACCACCGCACCACCACCTTCTTCTTCTTTTTCTTCTTCTTCTTCTTCTTCTCTACTGCACTGCACCGTAGTGACCGCACCTGGCACCACTACACCACCTTCTTCTTCCTCTTCTTCTGTGAACTAGATTTTTTGTGAAATTTTTGGATTTTTTGTGAAATTTGTTGTGAAATATTGTTGTTGCTGAAATTTGAATTTGGAGTATTGTTGTTGCTGAATTTGTTGATTATTGTTCAAAGTGCATATTGCTTGAATTTTCTGATGATGATTGTTAGAATATAATTAGGACAAATTAAGGAAATGCAGTAGCTAATAATTAAAGGGTATTAGAGCTCTAGATCCGAAAAGTCAAGAGTTTGATCCTTGGTGAATCCTAAAATCAGCTAAAGCTTTTGGGATGAGTGGTATCATAACATGGTATCGGAGCCATGGTATCCTCCTTGAAGAGGATAGGTTGTTTTCCTTGTGGTGAAATCACCGTAGTTTTTGCATTTTTTTTCTGTGCCATTTTTCTTTACCTTTTGTCACTCATTTGATGCTTTTTCACCTTACTGACTAGCCTATTCTCTCCGTCTTGTGTATTTTCGAGTCGAATGATCAAACACCAATGTCATTCGCTGTTTTCCTATTCTCATGAAGAAATCATATAGTTTTTGCTCTCTTTCGCCAATTTCGTCTGCATTCTCTCGTGGCAGTTCCGTCTGCGTTCCCTCGTGGCAGTTCCATCTGCGTTCTCTTATGGCAGTTCCATCTGCGTTCTCTTGTAGCAGTTCTGTTTGTGTTCTCTCGTGGCAGTTCCATCTGCTTTTTCTCGTGGCAGTTCCGTCTGCGTTTCGTTTCGTCTGTGTTTCCTTGTGGCAGTTCCGTCTGCGTTTCTTTCCAGCAGTTCCATCTGCACTTCCTTCAGATAGCGGCAGTTCCGTCGGTGCTTCCTTCAAACTAGCGGCAGTTCCACCTACGCTTCCTTCAGACAAGCGGCAATTCTGTCTGCGCTTCCTTCAGACAAGCGGCAATTCCTTCTGCGTTTCTTTCCGGCAATTCCGTCTGCACCTATTTTATCAGTTTATACAGTTTTTTTTTCTCTTTATTTCGTTGTTTTAAATAAGTTTCAAACTCAAGTTGTCACTTGAGTTTGAGGGGGGATGTTAGAATATAATTAGGATCAATTAGAATTATTTAGTATATCTGAATAT
This sequence comes from Arachis ipaensis, assembly GCF_059453495.1. NCBI lineage: Eukaryota > Viridiplantae > Streptophyta > Magnoliopsida > Fabales > Fabaceae > Arachis > Arachis ipaensis. The sequence goes on from NC_142436.1 coordinate 11,011,312, forward strand.
TTATTATAGAATATTACGTCTTTATTATTACGATTCTCTTAGTCCCTATAAATACCCTTTTATATTGTATCATTCCACACAACTTGAGTAGACAACTTGAATACACTCAATAATACACAAATTCTTTCTCCAGTTTAGTCTCTTGTTTCTAACAATGATGATAATGATGACCATGATGATAATGGTGGTGGTGGTGGTGAGTTCTTGTTCAGCTTGGGCTTTTGGTTGATTTTGGGAAAAGTTCTGATGATGATGATGACAACCATGATCAGTGGCGGAGCTTAGTTCAGACAAGGGGGCCATGGCCCCCCAAACTTTTTATAAAAAATTTAGTAGTACTTTTTTAAAAGATAAAAAATAGTTCAATTGACTTAAATACTTTACTATGACTTAAAGTATCTAATAAGTTCAATAAACAACACTCTCTCTATCTTTAAGTTAAAATATAAAAAATTAGATCTTTTTTATTTATTTAATTTAATATTATTTTATATTTTACTATTTATTTAATTTTATTTTTTATATGATAAAAAATAATAGAATATTCAATAAGTATTAATATTATTGTATTTGTATAAATTGATAAAAAAATTCAATAAATATTATAAATTTTAATATTTGTCCTTCTAACTTCTTCTTTACATATTTTACAGGATATATATTCAAATTTTTATATAAAATAATAATAAAAATCAAAGAATTGATACATTTTTTAAGAGGAAGGCTAATATTTAAGAAGGAGAACATATAACTTTTACAATATCAACACATGTAGATAGTTCTTCTATTTTAATGAATCACGAATAAAGTGAGATATAACCTTCAAAAGTTCAAAAAGTTACATCTGATGACTTTAACCTTAACTTTTTGGAACGAGATCTTGAAAAACGGCTTTAAATTTGGCAATATCACCCAAACCATAAAGATGAGATTAGACGAGCTTATCTTAAATGGGGTCCATATCAAAAATATTTTGACAATTATTTTCTATCTGGCCCCCCAAAATTTTGTTTCAAGTTCCGCCACTGACCATGATGATACTGGTGGTGGTGGTGGTGGTTCTGGTTGGGCGTAGGCTTCTGGTCTGGTGGTGGTGGTGGTTGATTTTGGGGTGAAGGGAGAAGGATATTTTCGTCCGAAAGGCAATTTTAAAACAAACTGAAATTTTGGGGACCATTTTAGAACGAAAAAAAGGCCGGGGACGAAATAAATATTCAACCTCTACATTGGGACCAAAATCATACTTATCCCTAATAATAATAATAATAATAATAATAATAATAATAATAATAATAATAATAATAATAATAATATGAATTTAAAGTAGTAAATTTAGTGGGAGAAATAGAACGAAAAAAAGGCCGGAGACGAAATAAATATTCAACCTCTACGTTGGGACCAAAATCATACTTATCCCTAATAATAATAATAATAATAATAATAATAATAATAATAATAATAATAATAATAATAATAATAATAATTTAAAGTAATAAATTTAGTGGGAGAAATGGAGCACTTTGACTTGAACTAAATTGAAGGTCACTCTTCAATGATTGAAACGAAGGACTGGACTTTTGAATTGAAATGAATTACGTGACTTGAAATTAACGAGCGGAGAAGGGAGAAGGAGATAGAAAAATAGAAGAAAATCGTGTTATAGAGAGAAAAAAAAAACTTAAAAAAAACAATAATTAACTATGAAGTAAGTAGAAAGTTAAAAAAATTTTAATTTTTAAAATTTAAATTAATTTTAATTATAAATGTGTATCTAAAAATAAAAATATATTTTAATTAAAAAAAATTAAATAATATTAAAAACTGACTAAATGACTGAATTTTGTTGTATAATTAGCATTTTCTTAATAATAATTATCAGCCACCGGCCGTCGTTGAAATGCCTTCACCACAATTTGGTGAAGGTGAGTGATCACAAATCACAAGTTCTCGTCAAGATAACAATTTAGTGAAGACCAGTCCCAAGTGGACACCAAGGTAGCTTCACCACAAGTCTCTAATGAAGTAGTCATGAAATAGCTTCCACAGAGTCTGATGTCTTTGCATAGTGGTCATTGAAAGTAATAGTAATAGATCTTACCAGAGTGAATGCTTGAATGAGATAGGAATAGCTTGGTTTCTTCATGTTTATTTCTTTTTTTTATATACATATTATAATAATAATATATTTTAAAATGCAGAACATAAGTTAATTATATAAGGTGGGTACTCCCATGAAGATATTATAATTGTCTTCATGTGATGATTTTTCTTTTTGACCCTTAGATGATGGAGTGTAGGGTTAGATTTTGATATGTTATAAAAGTGTTGTTTTTATTTGAAGTGTGGCCAAATCAATAAATCACACTTTTATACAAAGCATCTTCATAAAAAGATGTTTTTTACATCTTCATTTGAGTAGCTCCCATTATATAATATTGGTAAACGAAGCTTTCTTGGAAATTTCTTCCAAACAAGCATGAACAAGTAATTTGGACTAAATAAGCTCAAAATTTCCAAAGTTGCAAGGCAAGAAAAATATGGTGCAATTGAGCAAGCAAGAAAGGTTGTGGAGATTGGTAAGTGTTGCTTCAGCCGTAATTGGATTAATCTGTTACGCTCTCAGCTCCTCCTTCAACCATCTCTTCGGAAACTGGAAACCATGGAAGATCATTTTCTACACTCTCTTCAGTTCCATCACTTTCCTCGTCGCCGTTCTTGCAAAGGATTGGAAAAAATCAACAACTCTTAGATTCATAGCAAGCAAGTGGCAGCGGTTCAGAATCATTCGGTTCAGATCTGTGACTACATTCTTGGTTATGGTCTCCACCACCGTCTTCTCCTTCTTCTCCGATAGAGCCGCCGCAGAGGTCGCAAAACCAGATGCACACAACGTGGTTTCGTCTGTTGCTTTTTCCGCCATGTCACTTAGCTTGTCAAGAAACGTCCCCTTTGAATTCGAGGAACTCATGTACTTCTTCATGGGAATCTTTATAGCTCAGATGATGAAGATTAAGATGCTGTTGGGATTTTCTGTTGGAGTAGTGCTTAGCTTTTGCTTTGTGATTCTGCATTCTCGTGTAGATGAAGCTCATGATCGAACAGAAAGTGTTGGAATCCAAGATGAGCAGCTTCAAGTGGCCATTGATGTAGCTTCACTGCAAGCCAGTGGTGAAAACCAAGGAATCACGTGGGTGATGCAGCGGGTCCGGCAAGCGGCTCAGAGATCTGGAACCCGACCCGAATCAATCCGGGTTGTGGCGGTCTCCAAGACGAAGCCGGTTTCTATGATTCGTGAACTTTACGACGCAGGTCACCGCTGCTTCGGCGAGAACTACGTCCAAGAAATTATCGAAAAGGCTTCTCAGGTTCCAGAATTTTTTTTCCATATTAAGATTTTCACCTTTGTTTTCTGATCATTTATTTTTGTTTGAATAATGATTAGCGGCAAGAATCTTTTCAAATGAAATCAGTGCAATTAATTTGTGTTAAATCAATTTCAAATGGCATTGCTATTCTTGTTTGAGTTTAATCTATTCATATAGGTGGAAGAAATATAATTTAATACAGGTGACCTTACATGAATTGGTCTAATAATTTATTAATATATTAAAAATTAATTAAAAAATACATAAAAAATTGTTAAATTTAATTAGACCATAATTAAGATATAAATACAATTTAGGTTAAGAAATTTAGTTAAATACGTTAAATTATTTAATAATTTTTTAATTATTATTTTGATATAAAGATATTTTTATGTAAGTAGCTATTTAGTTATCTACGATTATAGGGTGTGCAAAAACGTTTTTCTTGCACCTCATTATTTATAGTAGACATAGAGATACGGTTGATAATATAGTGTAATAAAAATTAAACTGAGTTTGTACTTGTGTTATTTTTGCGTGTTTTAGGTTGACATTAACATCTTGCCTCGCTCAATTCATGTAAAATACTTTGTGCCAAGTGATTCTAATCCTTTGTTAGTTGGGACGATGACACGTGCCTTGGCTTTTAATGCAGCTTCCGCAAGACATTGAGTGGCATTTCATTGGGAATTTGCAAAGCAACAAAGTCAAACCGCTTTTGAGTATGATTCGTTTCTTCAAATCAATGTTTCTTTTCTTTTCTTCATTCTATTTAACTATGGGAAAGTTAGCATTTTAGATCAACATTTCGATTGGTTCAAATAGTTCAATACTCATTCTCCTTGTAAACAATCCTAGTGTCGAGTATTGTGAATAGAAGCGACTAGAGAACTTGAACGTACTATTGGTTGATCTGCTTGGATCAGATTAGTGGGGTCGAGTATACTATAATAGAAATGATAGCAATTTGGTCTCAAAATTCTTCTCTAATTTAATGATGTGTCTCATGTAGAATGCCCTTTACTGGGTTTCTTTAAAAGATTCTCACTAGAAAGCTTTGTCTTTAATATAATATGGCATTATCACTGCTGCTTGTTTTGCGAATATGCATAAATTCAATGATTTTGTGAACCTATTTCATGGACTGAGTTTGAGTTCGGACTTTGTTTCTGTACTTGTGATTGACTGCTCTTTAGCATATTAAAATTTGTTTATTCCTTTCTTCAGTATCCTTAGACTAGGCCTTGCATGGTTTATGTCAGGTGGAGTTCCAAATCTGGCCATGCTCGAGGTGGTCGACAATCAGAAGGTAAAGACTTGTATAATCAATGTATGGTGTAGTTCTTGGAGGTATGAATTCATTGTTGTTTATTTTATTTTATGCTTGTAAACTTCATGTGTGTTCAATTGATGAGGTCTATACCTTCTGACTAGTCAAATTTCAATTGTGAATTTTTCTTGTACCTTTGGTACTGGCAGGTGGCAAATCATCTTGACCGTATGGTTTCAACCCTTAAAAGAAATCCGCTGAAAGTCTTGGTGGAAGTAAATACAAGTGGAGAAGAATGTCAGTTTGGCTTAAACTAAATGAGTTTCTCAAAATTCTTGTGCATAATCTTAGTTATTGCATCTCTGGAATTTTCTCAACTTGTTTTCTTCCTATTTCAGAGCCTTCTTTAACCCTGCGTTATTTGTACTGCATTTTAACTGATATGTATTCTTTTCTTATACTTTCACATTTGTAGCTGCTCCATTATTATTTGTTTTTCAGAATGCATCATATCTTACTTTATCTACATAAATAAGCAAATTATGGTTCTCTTCTCTTATTTCTTACATAATAACATAATATCTACTTGTATATGTGATTTCATAATTTTGCAGCCAAATCTGGTATTGATCCTTCCAATTGTGTTGATCTTGCTAAACATGTAAAATTGAGTTGTCCGAACCTTGTGTTCTCCGGCTTGATGACAATAGGGAGGCCTGACTACACCTCAACTCCAGAGAACTTTAAGGTGACAACTTCTATTCTATGTCCAAAACTTAAAATGATCTAATTTCTTATTTACTGGATCGTTTCCATTTCAGTGTTATATTTCTCATTTCTTCTCTTCCTATAGTTTCATTGGAATTTGACCTGAATTTTTGTATTCATTAGCTTGATTTTTTTTGTGATACATTGTCCAATTTCCAATTTATATTATTGTTAAAAAGGCTTTCTCTTCTGTGAAAAATCAGACCCTATCCAATTGCAGAACTGAAGTTTGCAAGGCACTTGAGATGCCTGAGGAGCAATGTGAACTGTCAATGGGCATGTCCGGCGATTTTGAGTTAGCGGTATGATATAGCCTATAATCTATTTCTTTTTTCCTTGGTCCTGCTTAAATCATTAGCATTCGGGTCCTTTTATTCGTCTCGACCTGACTCTGTCTATGTCTCCCAAGGTTTTTTTCCATCGCTAAAGCTATGCTTGTTTACAAGCATAGAATGCAAAAACACAAAATTGTGTTTAGTATATGAGATATAGACAGAGACATTACGTCTTTAGACACTGAAAGAGTAATTTAGGATTTTTTTTTCATTCCTAAGCGGCTAAGACCCAAACTGTGAGGCCTCCATTTAATGGAATAAGGCACTTACCACTTTAACCAGTTCCATATTATATTGGTTATTAGTGCTCTAAATTTATTCAGCAACAAACTACAAACTACTTTTTCTTTTCATTGCATGATTGCATCTGATTTCCTCACAATTATGAGTGCTTTCTATATTTCAAGGGAAGGAATTTGACAGCTATAATTAATTAATTAGAAATGGGGTTCTTTAATTCTTTTGTTGAGTAATAACAGGAGTTAGAGATTGTTATGGTGAGACAGGCATATTTCTTATGATTAAATATGATTGGTTGTGCAGCATTTTCAAAATATTTACCCAATAAAAAGAAAATACTTGCATATAGATAAGTTAGTAGAGGTGCCCTTCATTGTTTTTGAACCAGTTTTAGAGGTCATGATCAACTGATATTTATTTACCAAGAATTATTACTTGTATCAATTGTTCCACAGTTCCAGTTTGCATGCAATTTATTTATTTTTATGGGTCAATCATGCAACTAATTCATGTTTTTTTTTCATTTTTATGTTTTTTGGAGATTGAATTTATGTGGTTATATATACATTTATTGCCTTTTCAGATTGAAATGGGTAGTACAAATGTGAGAATTGGGTCCACAATATTTGGACCAAGGGATTATTCAAAGAAACAAGAGTAGACTCTTTCTTGCATACACATGCACATATGTAAATTTTATTGTACTGTATTCATTTTCCTTGACAATTATGTAATTAAATTTGTAATTATTAGAACAAACAGCTTATAAAGAATGATGTCTATAAACAAATGATATTACCTCTGTAGTTATACAAGTGCAGAAGTATCATGTTGCTTATAGTGACAAGCTTAGTAAAATCATAATATGTTTCGCTTCAAATTTTAAATCAGGATTACCTTGAATCGCTTGATTATAGTTTCAAACTATTGATTACTTGAGCAAGGTAGACTATGCTAAGTCATTCCAAAACACTGGTGTTTCAAAACAGTAAAGTAGCTCCCAGCAGCCCAAAGATAGTGGAATTTTTTTTGGTCGTCTAGGGTATTTTCTAACCCTAATTTGTCGCAGATTTGATTTCCATATAAGAGTTTGTTGCTAACTAATGAATTGTTACATGCTAAGGGTGGGATTCAAACCTGACACTTGTTTAACCGGACAAGTGGGCTAATCACTCGACTAGCCCAGATTAGATAAGACAGAGAAATTTATTTTAGATCATTTGGACGTCTAGGAGAAAGATCCAAAAGTAGATGAAAAATTAAATATGAACTATTGATTATAGACAAAAAGTCTAAAATACTCTATAAGAGATAGTCAAACAAAATCTATGAATAATAGGTATATTGCTATTATTTAATCTATGTAATTGATTTTACCGATTTGGATTAGACTTTGTGGATGTTGTATATAACACCAATAAAATTCGAACTTAGGATCTCATGCATACCAGTTAAGTATATAACCACTAGACCAAAGCAGAGAGACATCTCATGTTCAAAATTAAGCACTGAATGGATTTATATCCTGATTTTACCTAAAAACTATGCTTTAGGATAATTATAAAGCTTTTAGATTTCATTTATTATTTGGATTAACTAATAAAAAAAATTTATATCGTACATTGAAAATATGTTTAGTATCTCATAAAAAATTTATTATAATACTGCAAACAAATTTAATTATTATAGTAATTAATTTTAGGGTAAAATATATTTTTTGTCTTTAAAGTTTGGTAAAAGTTTTAAAAATATCCCTAAGTTTTATTTTGTTTCAATTTTGTCTTAAAAATTTTCTATTTGCATCAAATATACCTTTGATAGCTAAATTTTCAAAAAATTTAAGACTAATCTAACAATAATGCATAAAAATTATACTTGATTTGCTTGTGTTGAGGATTGTTCTTATAAAATTATTGTTGAATGGGTCTTAAATAATTTAAAATGATGCAAATCGAAAATTTTCGGGACAAAATTAAAACAAAATAAAACTTAAAGGTATTTTTAAAACTTTCATCAAACTTCAAGGATAAAAATTATACTTTACCCTTAATTTTAAATATATATATATATATATATATAGTCAACAAAAAAATATGCATACTAATTTTTTAATATACATCGAGATTTTTTTTAAATTCACATATGCTTACACTATAAATTAGTGAAAATTGTAAAAGAAGAAAGCAGATATATAATTCATTATATACATTACAAAATTTATTATTTGTAGTGAAACACTTAACCAACTATATATACACACTATAAAAGTTATTTTTTTTTTTATCAAGACCAACTCTAAATATTAAAGACTATATTTTAATAGTATAAAAATAAAGTATTAGATTAAAATATTGGTTAATATCAACGAAATGTGTTCGTCCAACAATCAATTCCGTTGGATAAATCAATTAGGGATCCACACAACTGTAATTAATTAGGTTGGATTTATTTATTGATATGGGGTACCGAGACCAGAAACATACAGATATAAAATCATATCTGGCAAATAAAATATAGATAGAGATATTGTGTCTAAAGACATTAAATTAGTGTATTTAGTATATTTTGTGTTTATTCTGTCAAAAAGAACACAAAAATACTATTAAGAGACATAATTTATTTTTTATTTTTTTTTTCATTATTTTTATTAATTTTTTATAATTAAATTTTTTTATTATTATATTTTCTTAAATTTTTTAAATAAAAATAAATTAGACCTTCATAATTTTTTTTAGTTTATCACCAAACAAAATATCAGAATATTAATTTTTGGATATCTATCATTTATGTCTTGTTTTCAAAAATAAACGCAGTTTTAGTTTTTTTTTTTTTTTTTTTGAATTCTTTTAGAAGGAACGTAAATTCAAATTATCATGAGAAACATCTAAAAAGTAATGAAAAAATTTCAAAATCTAACACCAAATAATAACAAATATCCAAAATCAATGTAAAATAATTCTAAAAATTCAAAAAATATTTTAAAAATTTCTAATAAAGAGAAACATCCAAAACCTAAAAAAAATTACTTACCAAAATCTTTTTAAAATTCTAAAACTTAACAAAACAAAACATCCAACAAAATATTAAAAAAAAAAACATGCAGAACTAAGAAAAGAAAAATATAAAACTATTTAAAAAATATCCAAAATTCAAAAAGAAGAAACATCCAAAACATAAAAAAAAGAAACATAAGAAATTTAGTATAAAGAAACATCCAAAACCTAATGAAAAAATTCAAAATCTAAAAAAAATCTAACACTAACTAATAACGAACATCCAAAATCCAAATCATTGTAAAATTACTTTAAAATTATAAAAATTATTTTTAAAATTCCAAAATTTATTTTAAAACTTCCAAAATCATTTTAAAATTTCTAATAAAAAAATATTTGAAACGTAACAAAAAAAAATATCTACAATCTAACAAAAATGAGATATCTAAAATAATCTTTTTAAAATCCCAAAAGCTAATAAAAGAAGACATCCAATAAAACATTGAAAAATGAACATCCGAAAACTAAGAAAAAAAAAACATCTAAGACTATTAAAAAAAATCCAAAACTCGAAAAAAAAATGCAAAACATAAGAAAAAGAAACATCCAAGAGTAGGAGAAAGAAACATCTAAAACTAGTAGAAAGAATCATCCAAAACCAAGAAAAAGAAGAAGAATAACGCGGGTGTTTTATGCGCCCCGTGGAGGAGGCGTGATCCGTGGCCTTGTTCTTTGTCGAAACGTGAGTGGTGGCCGATGGCGATAGGAGAAAGGGAGTCATTGGCCGGCGGCACGAGCAGCAACGGTCTCACTCGGTTTTCTATGCTGCGTGCATGCGGCAGCGGAAGGAGGGCATTAAGTTCGCAGAGGGAGGGCGCTGCGTGCGTACATGCAATGGCAGAGAGAGGACGCTGTGTTTGCGGAGGGAGGCGAGGGAGGAGACGCTGTGTTCGTGCATGTGGCGGTGGGAGGGCACTGCGTGACTATGGCGGTGGTCGATAGCAGTGGTAATAGTACACCCGTGGCTATGAAGAGAAGAATAAAGATTTGTGTGGTTGTTTCTTTCACTGTGTATTGTCAATAGAGCGAGAGTGAAATTAGGATTAATTATTTTTGGTATTTTTTATTTTAATTTTTTTGAATTTTTTTTAGTTAATTGCACTATTAATTGTTTTTTTTTTTATAATTAAAATGGTAATTAATTACCATTATTTCTACTAGATTAAAATGACAATTTTTTTCTTTTAAAATTGCATCGAAACCGATATTTTTATCTAATTAAAATAATAATTTTTTAATTTAAAATAGTATTTAAAACTACCATTTGAACATGTTTTATTCAACTACTCACAGATCATTGAAATGTGGCATTCCAATTTCACTTTTGAGATTATAATTTAGTCAAATAGATCACACTAATCACTATCCTCTCTTAGTAGAAATTACGGTTGTTCAAGTCCCTCCACTTTAACTACTTCTGTGTTTCCACTTTAACTACTTCTTTGTTTACTTGCTTGCTTGAATCATTGATGGCTTTAGAAATGCATATATTTTGTTTGTCTTGTCATGCAACTTATATTATATATATGATTATGGTATAACATATATACAAATCAAATGGGATTCAATTTGACACGAATATCCTAAAACCAAAATTCTTATATACATGTTTTATTTTGGCCATAAATATATGTAAATTGAAACTATTTAATTCAAATTACTATATATTTATGTAAATCATATGCATTTAATTCGATTTACTTAATATGGGTGTAAATCAAAATATTGATTCGATTTACCTAAAGTAGGTATAAATCGAAATATATTGATTTGATTTATCTAAAAAGATTATTTATAATTTAGATTGAAATATATTGATTCAATTTACTATGTTTTAAGGCTCTAAATAAATACTGAATTCAATTTACTAGTATATTGAGGTAGTGATATAAATTGAATTCATTTAGTTCGATTTACTAAGAGAAACAAACTATATAAATACGATCAGAATGTTAGGAGTTCATTAGAATGGGGTTCACAATAGCTGGTGAAAATAATTTTTTAGTTTTTGTGCACTACAGAAGGACAATTAAGAAAAAAATGCGAGAAGGAATAAATTTTATTAATAAGAATTCGTTGAGTGTCTTTATCAAAATTCTAACAAACTAATAAACATTGCTACAGCTAACATTTGTAGTTTAAAAATTCCAACTAACTTAATATTACTAACATTTCTGATCTACCTTGAAGAAAAAAAAATTATTTACTAACATCTTTATTGATGCTACCAGTAATATGGACAACTCCGTCTAATCAATAGATACGATTTTGGTCGTCTTTCATGTCCGCAGTTTTGAATCTTGTCGCATTGTAGTCTCACTTTTCTCTTCTGGTGGGTGTGGATGGTGGAAGAATTTGTGAATTGTAATTCGAAACAATTTATTTCGAATTGTATATATAGGTAAATCAATGGTAAATCGAAACTATTACATTCGATTTACTAAGTGGTACATTGTCTATAAATCGAATTTAATGAATTCGATTTACTATGAGCTATAAATCGAAACCACTTGTTTCAACTTACTGTGTGTTTTAAATCAAAACTTCTTGATTCGATTTATTATGGACTAGCTTGTTTCAACATTTTCTCATACTAAATTGAACCTAATAATTTTGATTTACCAATGTGCATACTAATTCGAATCTATTTGATTCGATTTATCTTATAAATGCAAACGAAACATTTATAATTTGATTCCATTTAGAATATTGGTGTAATATTGGATTATATTTATTTTTTTTATGTGAATTACCCTATAATTTAATTAATTAAGCAATGAAATCTATGCTATTGACCATGTATTTATATTCTTCATAATTTATTCATATTATAGATCATGTTTAGATGAAAATTAGTGAACATGATATATGTATTCAGTAAATCCCTCTCTTTCTCTTCTCTTCTCTCTCTTTTTCTCTATAAGATTGATGCTGAAGTTGATGATGACGATGATATTAAGGTTGATGATGATGATGCTAAATTGCTAACACTAGGTGGAGAATGATTTTGAGGAGAGATATTTGCTAAAAAGTTTTTAATATGAATTTAGGATAAGGTATTTTTAAATATATTGCCTTTTTGTTTTTTTTTTTCCAAAATGTGAAGGACTGTTTTAGAAAAAAAATAAAATTTAAAAGTCTGATTAATTTTTTTTAATTTTTTAAAATTAGAAATTAGAGAGTCCAATTTTAATTTTAAGTTATTAAATTTTTTGAAATAAAAAATTGAAGAGTCTAATTTTAATATTTTAAAATTTTAATTATATAAAAATTAAAATCCAAGAGTCCGATTTTAACTTTAAAAATATTTTAATTTCTAAATAGAAAACTGTAAGGTCTAATTTTAATACTATTATGCAAATATTTAGCAATTGAAATTTATAAATAATAAGATATTTTAACAATTATAATTATTTAAGATGGTTCAAAATTTAGATTCTCAAAATGAAACCTACTCTTTTTATGAATATCAGTTGTGCATCAAAGTCTTACTTTATCAAAAAAAAAATTTACTTAATAAAATAAGGTTAAAAACACTCCACAAAATTTCGAACAAAAAAAATTTCACATGAATTTAGAGTAAAAATTACAAATTACAAAAGAAAAGAACTTGATAAAACAAAATTTAAAAAAGAAATAACTTTACAAAAGATAAAAAATACAGAATTGTAATGAATATAAGAAACATGTGGAAGGAAACTTACACAAAAAATTAGTTTAGACAAATCGTAGAAAGTCACTGAATCTGTGAGAAAATAAGTGTATTTTTGAGTAAAATTTCCAACTCTTCGTGCATTATTTGTCACCAATCACTATATTTATAGACATCTTCAACCAATCAAGTCTTGCTATGTCTCGACCTTCATATACTTTAACACTAACTATTTCTGCTAATCATAAGTTTAATAACCGCTCTGCTAGCTTCATTCTCGGCCTCCTCCTTGTCAACACTAATTCCATCGAATTCCCTTAACCGATTTCCATGTCATCGACACAACCAATGTTGACTAAGAAGTACTATAAAATTTTTTAGTGTTTTCTAAATTAATTGGATGGTCCAATTTGTAAAAATCATATCAATGTAATACATATTCTGTATGTGTGCATTTCACCTATTAGTTAGCCGATAAAAAATTACTTTGTGGAATTTGGATGAGGTTGATAATAAAAATGTGGATTTAAGTATTTTCTCATCAAACAATAACCAATTGAATGTAAACCCCAAAAAAAAAAAAAAACCAATTGAATTTGCCGTCCCCTTAGCCTTGTTAATGAGGGTTAGAAGCTCACCGATTTCACATCATTTTATTAAATTAATCATAGATTAAAATAAAAATAAAACATTTTGCAAAAAATAAATAATTCACCATTTTTCTTTTATAAAAAACAATATAAGGAAGGAAATGAGAGTTGAAAACAAATTTCAAAGCTAAATGAATAGGGCTGGCAATACTAGCATACCCGTAGATTCTACTCCAACCGTGGCAATTGACCCGTAGCGAAGCGGGTTGAGCAGTGAAGTAGGATCAGATTAAAGTTTATATCTAATTCTACTCGATCAACTCACAGTCCTGTTATATTATATGCAATTAAAAATTATTATACATATATACTGAAGTTGATAGAAATCAAACCCACATCTTCTTTTTTTTTTTTTGTAATTTTAACGTGAATTTTATCATGATTTTATTACTTTTAATTTTAATATGAACTCAATTTTATATTTTCTATTTTATTAGTATGTTTATGAATCATAGAATAATTAAATATTGTGTTTTACCTAAAAAATTGATTTGTTTTGGATCAAGTATGATAGGATCGAGTGTGAAATTTTAGAGTGCGGGTAGAGTTAAGGTTAAGAGATTCTCAACCCGCATGTAGGTAAAATTGAATTTTAGAAATAACTTAAATCCGCGGGTAAGGTTAGTATGGAGTAAAAATCCTACCTTACCCTACCTATTGTCAACTCTATACATATGTAATGAAGTTCATAGAAATCAAATTCACACCTTTTTTTTTTGTAATTTAAAAATAAATTTTATTATGATTTTGTTGCTTTTAATTTTAAGATGGACTTAATTTTGTATTTTTTATTTTATTAGTATGTTTATGAATTATAAAATAATTAAATATTATATTTGATTGAAAAAACTGATTTGTTATAGATCAGATCAATTAGGATCGAGTGTAAAATTTTAGAGTACGAGTAGGATTAGAGTTGAGAGATTCTCAATCCGCAAGTAAGATAAAATTAGGTTTTAGAAAAAATTTAAATCTGCAGATAGAGTTAGAGTGGAGTTTAAATCGTACTCCCTACCCATTGCCAACTCTATTCATTTGAAATGAATTAGTGAGACGCAGAAGATAGACTCAACTACTCGTTGATCTAACCATTCAATTCTTACTTTTTGTTTAAAACTTCTACCAGTAAATTGACATGCTATGGTTTCATATCCTTTCGAAAGGGGAAAATGTATGTTATAAAATGAAGCTAATTGATTGCGAACTTAGTGCATAACAAACTCTTATATCAACACTATATACTATAAGAAAAATGTAATAAAAAGAAGGCTACCATGTCAAACCAATTGCTAAATCTAATAGAGCTTCTACTTGGCGTATTGTTTGTTGCTTCTCTTGTTGCTTCAATCTATTTGCAACAGATTGTGGATCGAATCCTGCTGCATTTTCCACTTCACTTTGATCGGCTCGAACCTCTTGTAGCAATGCATCCACCTCCCTTACGAAGTCCACCCTCAATAGAGCACCATCGTCTTCAAGGGTCGGTCGCAAGGGCCCTTCAAGCTGATACCATACAAGATTATTGAAATTAATAACTTATATGTATTTATTCAGATAGAGGTGGAACTCTAACTAAAAATTTTTTGTAGTTTACACAATAGATAGGCTGCATATATTAGGTGCAGTGCAGGTGCAGCCCTTCCCCATATCCTACGTTAACGCGGGATGCTTGTGCACTAAACTGCCCTTTAGACAATAGATAGTATCTACACTACTCTTGTCGTTAACTAGATTTATGTATTCAAGTATAAACAGATAAACTTGAATAAAGTTTAAGCACTTACTATTGATGCCTAATTTCAGTGGTTACTGTGGACTTATCGTAATTTTATACATTCCTGAGATTCAACCTTCAAACCACTAAGAAAGGGACGAGCTTTCCAAAGTAGACCAGTATTTGGTCATATAAAACATGAACTTAGTTTAGATTTTGTGGTATATTGGTATTAATACTTTATTCAGTGGAACCGTAGAATTTAGAAAAACAAAAACTCTGTTTTATGGCGGTGCAACAAATTCATTCTGGAAACAGAACGCATACAATTTTATCCCTGAATAAAATAGCACTGGTCCTGGAGAAGGATCAACTTGTTCTAACAATATTAAATTCAAGGACAAAATTACACGTGGTTTCTATTTGAGAAACAAATCTGTTACAACTTGAACTTTTTCAGGGGAAAAATTGTAGTTTTTCTTTCTTCATTATCGAGAGAGAGAGGAGGAAAAAGGAAAAGGGGGGGGGGGGGATGTAGAGATAGGGAAGAACTCAAAACTTAGGGAAGCTACTAAACAAGCATATCATTCGACGAAAGTCTATAGGTGTAGCTTACCTTATCAATGTCAAAAGACTCAAATCCTGGTGGAATGAGAACACTGAATGGATCCTCCCGTGGAAAAATATCAATCATGATCTTTTTACATTTCTTCAGCCATTCACTGAAGTCAAAGCCATCATACATAATCAAAAGTTCGTTGAGTAGTCTCATTGCAGGGGTAGCCTCTCTTCTCAAGATCTCAGTCTACAATCAAGAACAGAAAATAAATAAAAAAAGAACAAAAAAATTTTTTTTGGGGAGGGGACAATGTAAAGAAATGCAATATGAGCCAAAAGTCATATGGTTTATGCATTAATATCAACATCGGTTAATCATAGGAAGACATGAATTACTAGATTGATTGATAACCTTAGGTGCTATGGAAAACACGGGCTCTCTTTTTAATGGTGGTGTTAGGATTAAATACAAATTTCCCAATGGACTTCAAGTTTATAAGTGTAAGAAATTTAGGGCAGTTTGGAGATTACTCAAAGTCAGAATATTGGAAGGTTGAGTGGGACCTTAGGTTCTAAGTTCTAACTAACTTGTAAAGGGAGTGAGGAATGAGAGACTGCTAGTCTGGTAGTAGAATATATGGGTGCGTTGTGTTTTTTGTTATGGGAAAATGTTTATTTAGGCACAGTAGGGTGTGGAGGTAAGGTATGAGATTGGTAGGAATTGGCTAGAAGAGTGAGGCTGCTACAGTGCCTCATTTCTCCCTTCTTTGCTAATTTTGATGTGTTTTTCTTCCCAAGCAGTAGAGCTGAGAGCCTGAGAGGCTGAGACCCAACTTTAGTACTTCACAGTGAATAAATAAATACCTATTCTCTCCCTTTTCTTGTGTGGTTTCTTACAGGTGCGCATCGCATCAAATTAGCAAGAGCAGCTAAAGTGGGGTTCTAACTTCTAACATACACAAGGTATGAACATTTAGAGTACGAAACTTACAAGGCAAGATAAATTATGATACTGCCATAAAATTGAGCAATTGTAATTCAAACCTAAGAACTTGCCCATAAGAGGAGGGTTAACAAAAGTACTTATTAAGATTCTATCTAAACCATGTCATTAACTGACGTTGGACTGTGTGACATTCAAATATTGCATACTTAAGGAGGGACACTTTCATCTGGTAAGAGGGTGGTACCCAATAATATTTATTTGTGTATGCATTTGCTATGCAGGAGAAGCAGCAATTCACAGTCCAAATGGCTATAAACAAATCAAGGAACAATCCATCGCAGCCAAATCAGAATTATCCATCAAGTTATTGTAGAAAATCAGGAGCCTCCACAGCCTTCTTAGTGAGCCAGTCTCTCCTTCTCTTCTTTGTGTGTGTGGTGAGAAAAGAAGGATGAGGACACTGAGAAAATTAACAGAGTTCTAGAACTCCTAAAGAAGTTATGTAGTAAGCAGAACAAAAAAGAGGATCAGTTACCTCAACCCTTCTGTATAACAGATCCAGACTTCTTATAGCATCCTTTTCCTCCTGTAAAGTGGTGAGCAAATAACATATGAAATTAGACAGCAGGATCCATGGATTAAACAGAAGAAAACATCGCACTAATGCTAATATTCATTTTGGATAATCCATCTCAAATTAAGAGAAGTCATTGAAAGTTGAAAGTTTTACACGAGAACACATAAAAGGAATCGAAGAATCTGAGTTCTTGGGTAAGCAAAATATGAATAGAATCAAGTTCATGAGAAAATGAAACAAATGTTTTTTAACAAAGAACAACTTACATCACGCCGGGCAAGATCAAGCCGGTTCCATATGACCATTAAAACAAGTTCATTGAGTTCTCCTTTCTCAGCAGCTTCCTCGATTTTCTACCAAATAATAAAGACAAAAGTGATCAATCATTCACACTAGTATCATTGAATCCTAGTTAAAAAGACTTGACACCAACTAAAACATGTCAAAAACCGTACACGCATGCATGAAAAGGCCTCTGACTGGTATGAAAATTTCCTTACGATTCTCTTATATGCACAAAATACACATAAGTTATAAAGAAAGAGACAATTTTAATAACCATAAATTGTACATAATTGCAAGGGATGAAACTTTTATGCAAAAAAGATGTTAAAAAAGCTATTAGAATGAGATACATGTCAGACATAATGAACCCACTTTCCCTTCGATTTCTTCTTTTTCTTATTTACAATTTCCCTTTAAATTTATACATTGAAAACAAACACTGCATTTCCATGACGATTAAAGATATCGTTTCACCAAGAAATTACCTCTTCAATTTCTTCCGCAGCTAATATAAAGCTTGAAACCAACTTCCGTGCTTTTATGACATCTTCTTCAGGGTATCCCTTCAGTCGCATGCCAATTTCCCTATATTCATCCATCTTTCTTTCTTCTTCCTCATCTTCTTCTTTGCGTAACTGATGCAATTCCTTTGTCTCTTCACGTTGTCGAGCTTGCCATTCCTATCTTTGCGATGGTTAGTGAAATCTATGCAAATAAAGCCTTCAAACAATTCGGCATACATGAATGGCCGAGGGACAAACTGATGCCATAATATTTTCATAGTTCAAACTAATTGGCCAAGAAGAAAAATGTCCATTCATGCACTATATATATTTTGATACAATGTTTATCCAACAGAAAATGCAGTTAAAAATCAGAATCATTTGATGATATATTTGCCTTAAACATATTCAGCAAGGATGTTAAGAGCAGTACCTAATTGACCAACAAAACAAGAACTCAAGTTTGAGTGGAGCTATAGCATTTTTTCTTTGAAGATATAACACGACATTTCAAATAACATTGAACAAAAATCACTAAGATGCTGAAAGAGAAAAAAAAAACGAATTTAGTTACCTTTCCCGCATTCTCGAAACTTATTGAACAATAAAAAAAATCTAGCTCCCTGCTAAGTCGCTAACAAGAGTACATCCTTTACTAAATACATCTATAATATTCAAACACTTTTGGGCAAAATACAGCATTTCCCTCATTAGAATTTGCGTCGTATTAGCCCCATGGTTAGAGCGGTCGACACCAAAACTGCTATATTAAAATAGCAGATGAGAGGATGGCCATTTTTTGGAGAAATCTATGTAATATCACACTGTTTATACAACATATACAAATGTTCAAAATTTTAAAAATACACACAATTGAACCATTCATTACCAATAACCAAATGTCATAATCCCTACTGCAGTCTAAAAAATAAATAAATATACAATTAACAACAACATCCAATGCATAACAACATAAAATCTTAATTAAACTTGAGTCTCTAACATTAAGAAACATTTCAATGATGATAATGCCATTGCTTTAAAAAAAAAAAGGAAAAAAAAAAAAAAACTATGCCAGGGGAGCAGCAGCCACAATGAGATTAAAAAACGACAGAGAGTAGAAAAGTGCATTAACAATACATACATCATCATAGTACTCCTTTGGCATCCCTTCTAGAAGCACCTCTTCCTTTTCATTTTCCTTTTTGATACACCTCACTCTTAAACCTGCACCCAAAACCCCAACCACAAACCAAAAACAAAAATCAGACTTTGAAATTATGGGTAACTAAACATGCCAAAAAGAACAAAATTTGTGGTTGCAGTGACGAATCTGTGCTGAATTGCATTTACATGATGTAAAAGAGGGGAATAATAGAGGAGGATTTGTAACAAAAAGGGATGAACAATAAAGGGTGGTATCTAAGGAGAGAGAAGAGCAAGTTAGAGTGAGAAGCTTCATGTTCATTTTTTCCCTTTGTTCAGCAAAGCCTTTGTAAAGTTAAAGTGTTAAACCCTTCAGAGGCCCCGACCATGTTTTTGCGCTTGTTTTTCATTACAGGTTATCCCCACCCATCCCCCCCCCCCCAAAAAAAAAACCCAAAAAACAACCCCCCTAAATACTTAGCAATTATTTGTTAGAATTTCAATAATTTCGGAAATGTTAACTCAACAACAAAAAGGTATTTTACAGCCAATAACTAGAATTGATTTGTTCAAATTATCCTTTCATTCGAAAAAAGAATAAAATTTGAAAAACAACAAATTTTTCCCCATGTCGGCTTCTTCTCTTACTTCATTTTCCGCCTCTCCAACTCTCTCTGTTCCTCTCACATTGAAGCCACAATGCTACTGTCATTGGCACCCTCACTCACTATTGTCATTGTCACAAATAACAAAAGCTTTTTATTTTGTGAATGGTAATAATATATAAATGTCTTTCAAGGTTACAACTAATGATAAAATGCTTTAAAAACTGATCATATCTTGCTGGACTGCTAATAAAGGGTTTTTCCCCCTTCGATAGAAGAGGGAACTTATTATTGTGCAACAGTACATAGAGGCCCCATTTGATAACTATCTCTGGATAGGAATATAGATAATATGACACCCAAACCTACTATTTAGAGAAGACAGACAGAAACAGGAAAAATGTCTCTGTCCTAGAAAAGGGAGCAAAACACTTGTTTCTATCCTCATTGTCTCATTGTTTCTATAGTTTATACCCAAGACACTTGCCAAACACTGCTAGAGATATGATAAGGTATAATAACAAGAAGAAAGAAAAGAAAACGCATATTTTCTAAAAAATTGATCTAAGTGACAGGGCAAGCCAATTTCTCCTTATATCTATTAAAGAAACACCTCTAAAAAGACCATTTGTTAAACACCACATCAAATCTAAGAATGAAATCGTATCTCAGATGTAAAATGTCATCTAAACAGATCAAGATCCTCATAAAAAATCAGCTTTCCTTTTTGAAGACAGCACAGATTAACAAAAAGTGAAATTTCCCACAACCTCTGAATTTCGTAAGAACAAACCAATGCAATTCCTTGTGACAAATCCAATTCTCTCTAAACATGTCAAAAGAGCCTGTTATACAGATAGTTCGCAGCCGCACATTGCAGAAGAAAACGAAACACTGATTCTGAAGTACAGCAACACACACACACACACACAAATACACACAAGGCTGCTAAACGAAATCTCCATTGATAGATAGACCAATTTCCCACTTTTAGCAATTGAAACGAAAATTTACTTCTTCAACATCAAGCAAGTTCTAGATGTATTTTAGTTAAAATTGAAGAAGCCTTATGATTGTTGTTGAATCACAAAGCAACTCAAAGAATCACTTTTACAATGAAACAATATAAAAGACAAGTACAAATATAACTATAAAAAACTTAGATTCATTGATGATTGAATGACTTTGAAGAATCCATATAACATTTACCTGGCTGCACATACGTATCACAAGCAGGTCCTCGCTCCAATGCTCCATGAGGCGTGTTAAAGTATAACCTGTACTCACTTCCATGAGGAATGCCAGGAATAATTGATATTTATATTAAAAATAACTCTATATACAAATTAAATCCACTGTTCTATTTTCTCAGTTGATACTTAGTTTACTAAGGAAAATAGTGAAAACATAAATAAGGAAATTAAGAAGGAAATAAACCATTCCTCAGTTTTCCCAAGCACCAAATCCTCAATAAATTGAGGGTAACCATTGCTTTCATGAAAATTGCATCCATCTTTCAAAATAATTAACACCAAACACAAATCAAATTTCAGAACGTAAAATTCTATGAAACAGTACGCAATTTCTAGTTTACTTACCTTTGACGGAGGAACTTGCCAAATGCTTTATGCGGGTTGTCTGAAGTAGAAGCCGAAGCTCTTACGGTTGGTGTTCTTGATGGGATGAAAGTAAGGGTTTGGGATTGGGAGTGGAGAAAGGAGGAAGTGGTGGTTGTTGGATGGAAGAGTTTGATTGGAACAGAGAGGGTCGACATTGCTGTGAAGACACAAAGGGCAGCACTGCACAGAAAAGCGACGGCACTGCACAGCGGCGACGTCGCAATGAAGAAGGAGGGGATGGAAAGGGAGGCGCAGGCGGTGCTGTCGAAAACGCGAGCAGGAGTCGCCGGCGGTGTGATAAGGGAGAAGAGGGAGAGCTGACCGCGTGTAGGGAGCCGACGGAAGAGAGGGAGGAAAAACAGCGGAGAGTTTGATGACGCGGTGGGGGTAGTTTCCGGCGGCAACCTGATGACTCGGAGGGGTAAAAATGGGGAGATGATGACGATGGAAGACGGTGCTAAAAACAATGGTAATTATCCATTTTTGTAAAGGGTAGATTTGTCTAAAAGTTATTTTTTTCCACGAAAAAGGATTTTAAATAGATTCAGTGCTAAAAACGGCAATTTCAGCCGTCCTTTTAAACAATAAAACACTGTCGTTTTAATCTCTTAAAATGTCGCTTTATCCTAATTGAAAACCGCCATTTTAGGGGAAAGTCATAAACCTCTCTTAAAACTCATCTTCTTACTTGTTTGGGAGTGTTTCAAGTTTCAACGCAGTTCCCTCCTTATCTGAAACCACTGCCAATGTCGACCCTATCGGTTCCAATCAAAATCTTCTTCCATCCAACAACCACCACTTCCTCCTTTCTCCATTCCCAATTCCAAACCAAACCCCAAACCCTTACTTTCATCCCAACAAGAACACCAACCATAAGAGCTTCAGCTTCTGCTTCAGAGAACCCTCAGAAACAACATCAGAAGGAGCAGAAGAGCCCTCCCAACGCCGCCAACACTGCTTCCGATGCCGACAAGGGCATTGACCCCGCTGGGTTTCTCACCAAACGCGGCATTTCACATAAAGCATTTGGCCAGTTCCTCCGTGAAAGGCAAGAAAACTAGAAATTGTCTAGGGCTTCATAGAATTTGATGTTTGTGTTTGGTGTTAATTGTTCATTTTGATAGAACAATAAGAAGTTTCGTGAAAGCAATGATTTTACCCTCAATTGGTTGAGGATTTGTGCATGGGAAAGCTAAGGAGTGGTTTTTCTTCCTTAATTTTCTTAGCTATGTTTTCACTATTTTCCCTAGTAAAAAGGTATCAACTTTACTTTATCTTGGAAAGAAAAAGAAGTAACTGAGAAAATAGAACAATGGATTTGATTTGTATATACTGTTGTTGTCAATATAGATATAAATATCCAATCGTGTATTGACATGTCACAGAAAGTAACTACCTTCCGTGTCCATTGTTTGAATGATTATGTTAAAAAAAAAGGAATTTGTTTAGCTTACAGTTCAAGTGCATAAAATTAAACTCAAAAAACTATTGGCTTTTCATCATTTATTTTTTCCCACTGTCCAAATCTTCCTTGATGCATTAGAAATCTGGTAAAGGGTTTTTCTAAGAACTTGATTACATTTGATTTTGTAGGTATAAAGCATTGAAAGACCTGAAAGATGAAATTTTCAATCGCCATGCCAACCTCAAGGAGATGGCTTCTGGGTTAGTCTTTCTGTGGCATTGTGTTTTAGTTAAGCTTTTGTTGTAATTTTGGTTCCCTTAGCAGTAAGCTATGCTTCTTGCAGTATCTTTGATTGGAAAAAGTTGTGATGTGTTTTATGTTTCTAATAAATTTTTTAAATTATTAATGTCATGAAATCATATGTAAAATTATTAGTCCAGTTTTCAATACTTATTTCACAAAGCCATGCATGTGTGATTGAATTCTTCCAGCTCAGATTCTTCTTTGGATTGCATTTAATTCATCATTTTTATGTCTGTCCAGGTTTGAGCTGTTGGGCATGCATCGTCATCCAGAACATCGGGTGGATTATATGGAGTGGGCTCCAGGTTTGACATCACTCCAAAATTTGGTCTAACTTGTTAGATTCTGTGTGATTCTTAAATCCCAACATTGAAAATTTGGTCTAATATATTTATCATATTTCCGGGAGCATATATTATAACTGGTTATTGGTGTTAGCTTTTTCCTCTAGGCCTCTTTATTTTTTCTCAATCTGTCTTTTAGTATGCTTAGTATTCAATTTGTTTGTTTGTTTCTTTTTTGTTTTTTAGTAAAAAAAAACTTGAAAATATGTTTGATGAAAGTAGTTACTTATTTATCTTGAGGCTTTGAACTTTACCTGCTTCTATCTGTCTGCTGTTGTTAACATAAAACAGCTTAATTTCTTGCTACTGGCAAACAACATAGTTGGTCCTTGAGAAGAAATGTGATAGAATAAGATGGTTGTCTTCCAAGTTCCCAGCAAAAACCTACTGTTTTTTGAACTTACTTTTCTATTCTTTCTTGGTTAATGATGTTAATGCAGGGGCTCGCTATTGTGCGATTGTTGCTGACTTCAATGGGTGGTCTCCTACAGAAAATTGTGCACGAGAGGGTTACTTTGGTCATGATGATTATGGATACTGGTTTATCATTCTTCAAGATAATCTGAGAGAGGGAGAAGAGCCAGATGAGCTCTATTTTCAACAGTATAACTATGTAGATGATTATGATAAAGGGGACAGTGGTATCACCATCGATGAAATCTTCAAGAAAGCAAATGATGAGTATTGGCAACCAGGGGAAGATCGTTACCTAAATAATCGTCTTGAAGGGCCAGTGAAGTTATATGAGGAGATTTTCGGTCCTAATGGGCCACAAACTATGGAGGAGTTGGGAGACATACCTGATGCAGAAACAAGATATAAGGAATGGGTAGAAAAGCATGGGCCTTCCAGGTATGCTGTGATTGATGAAGGCAAGGAGTATGACATATTTAATGTGATAGTCGATCCTGAATGGAATGAGAGAATTCGTGCACTGAAACCTCCAATTCCATACTGGTTTGAGACACGTAAAGGTAGGAAAGCATGGTTGAAAAAGTATATTCCTGGCATTCCTCATGGAAGTAAGTACAGGGTATACTTTAACACAGCTAATGGACCATTGGAACGAGTACCTGCTTGGGCTACATATGTGCAGCCAGGTAAATGTTATATGGGTTCTTCAAAGTCATTAAATCATCAATGAATCTGAACTATTTTATAAGTATATTTGATCCTGTGTTATCTTGTGGTATTTTCTTCCCAGTCCCAAAATATCTTCTTGTGTATTTCAACGAGGTCCTTTTTTTTTTTGTTTTTAATATATAACTATTTAACTTTGCATGGTCTCATGAATATATATTGTACTTGTGTTTTTTATATGGTTTCATTGTAAAAGTGATTCTTTGAGGTGCTTTGTGGTTCACTAACAATCATAAGGCTTCTTTAAATTTAACTAAAATACATCTAGAACTTGCTTGATCTTGAAGAATAAATTTTAGAACCAGAAGTATCAGGTTAGAATATCATTAAAAGACTATTACTCTAGGTTGTATTATAGAAAATATTGTTCTTTTTAATATCAAAATTAAATATATGTAGCTTTCAAATAATGTACATAAGGCGGGTCGGGGGAGCACTGTAGCTTTGTCAGTTGTTGTTCTTGTTCTTGTTCTTGTTCTTATTATTATTATTATTATTATTATTATTATTATTATTATTATGGGCATTGGTCACTTGTTCCCAAGGTTCCATCTTACCAAGATGTGGTCTGTGTTTCTTTTATTCTGATCTTTTTGTGGGTATTTATAATTACCTTTTGTGTTAATTGAATTTCGTTGATTTAATGATGTACATGTGTTTAGGTGGAGATGGAGTGCCAGCTTGTGCTATCCACTGGGAACCATCCCCTGAACAGGCATACAAATGGAAAAATAAAAGCCCCGAAGTGCCAAAATCCCTACGGATGTATGAAGCTCATGTCGGAATTAGTGGATCTGAGCCAAAAATATCCTCATTCAATGATTTTACAGACAAGGTTCTTTTTAGTGTGGGATTATGGGTCGGGAGAAGGGTTTCAAATTAAGCGATTATATGCATAATTTTCATGTCCTTACACTGTGTGTGTTTCCTTAGGATTTTTTTTATGTATTCAATGCAGGTTCTTCCTCACATAAAGGAAGCTGGATACAACGCAATCCAGTTGATTGGAGTTGTTGAACACAAGGATTATTTCACCGTTGGTTATCGAGTAAGTTAAACTTTGTTGTCATTCTTAATTACATTTCTATCTTATACTTATACCTATCTATAGCTATACATATAGAGGAATGGGTAGTTAACCACCTTTTGGTTTTGTAAATCATAAATTGAAGAATCTCTTCGAGTCCGAAAAAAAAAAAAAAAGGATAAATCACCACCATGTCAAAAAAAATAACTGCTGCCACACACTATCTTATAATATCATCACATAACCATATATGAACATCTATATACTTGTATAATTATGTATAAGTATCTCTTATATATAATCCTATCTAAAAATGTAGTAGAAATGCAATTTGACAAGCACTATTAGTGTTGTGCTTCTGAACACGCTTGATATGTATAAGTTTCTTTTGAAATTCTTCATGTTAGGAAAATTTGGTGCTTTTTTTATGTATGGTGTATCTGAGTGCAAGTTTCATCTTTCTGAGTTAGTCTTTTTTTATTTTTGACTTTTGAATTGGGAGAATATGGAGAATTGTCTAATGAATTTATCAGATATGGTGATATGTGATAAAAATAATTTGTAACAGGTGGTACCAAATTGTATGATGTATGCATTCCTACCTTCTACAGGCTGCTTATCTCTGACCTTGTGACATTCTCATGTTTCACATTTAGGTTCTGACGATGCAAATATCTAATATACGCTATTTTAGGTTTGTTGGATAGGAACGTATCAAACATTTGTTTTTGTTGCAGGTTACCAATTTTTATGCCGTCAGTAGTCGATATGGCACTCCTGAAGACTTCAAGCGATTGGTTGATGAGGCCCATGGTTGGTGTTCTTTACTTGTGCATATCTTTTCTTTTTTAAATTGTTTATCATGAACATCTTGACCTACTTTATTTAGCCCTTACTGCTATATGCTATTGGAATTGGAAATGCTCTATCTGCTTGGAATGAAGTGCTATCATGACGGGAAGATAATATATAGAAAACTGAAATGCAATGTTGGGATTAGGGGCTTTAGGTAGGA
Source organism: Arachis ipaensis (assembly GCF_059453495.1). Lineage (NCBI taxonomy): Eukaryota > Viridiplantae > Streptophyta > Magnoliopsida > Fabales > Fabaceae > Arachis > Arachis ipaensis. The sequence goes on from NC_142436.1 coordinate 11,037,832, forward strand.
GAGGAAGGAAAGAGAGAATAAAGAGGGAGTGTGAAATAGTATGATGTGATATAATAGACAAAATCCTAATCCCTATTTATAATACTACTAGACTCTCCTAATTAAATAATTATCATCAAATTAAGGTAAATATGAAAATAAAACTTAGAGATCGCCAATGATAGTCTTTGATATTCTAGAGATAGCACAGGATATTCTCTTTAGTCCTAACATGTGGTAAGTTGCTGATTTAGACTAAGATATTCGATGAATTCAAATATATTTTGGCTAAAATAAGTTTTTTGCCCTTATACAATATGTGAATTTTGTGTGTAGAAGAATATGTTATTTTAGAAAGAGATTGCAAAAGCAGACAGATAAATAATGCACTAAAATCTATAAAGAAAAGAGAGAAAAGAAAGAAAATAGTAAGTATAGGAGAGAACATGATGGAATACATTTGTTTCACGACAGACCTTTATTACAAAGGAAAGATGTTACCATTGTGATTGTTAACTGGAAAGTCATCAAAATTAAAGGAAGGAAATTGAGAAAGAGAAAGAGAGAGAGATATTGAAGCCAGAAATGGAAACTGTGACAATATGCATGTGTATCTATTTTTTATGCAAATGATATAAATATAAATATAATTAGACTTCTGACATAATTTCTGTCCTGTCTTCATCTCAGTTGTACAAATGATAAAATTTTGGTAACTTGGGTTTTAACTGCACAGGTCTAGGACTGCTGGTCTTCCTAGAAATTGTGCATTCATATGCAGCTGCAGATGAGATGGTTGGATTATCAATGTTTGATGGATCAAATGACTGTTATTTTCATTCTGGTACTTATCATGCTACTTGAATCTCTCTTCATTGAATCACATGTGCAAATTGTTCGTTATTACTTATCAGTTACTAATCTGTCTTGTGATGTTTTTCCTGTTATCTCGGTCTCAATTATTGATATAGCTGATTTCGTCTCTGAATTTTGAGAATTTGAGGTAAAAGAATGAATCTCATTAAATTTGGTCTTCTTGTAACTCGTTTTGTCTAATGTAATACCTGTATATGTTTTTTTATTTTGATTTACATTTTCCTAAATTCTTTTTCTGCTTCAGTATCATTGATAGAAATTATCCTAAACCTGAAGTGAAACCCTGGGACTATTTCTTGTCTCCACATAACGTAGTCAACAAGATACATATTTTGATGATTCTTGTTCTGTGTTTTTTGTAGCTAATTAGGTTAAGAAGCTCCCTGTTGGTCTAATTTATGAAATTTTAACTACATTTCTTCCAATTTTTAGAATATTTTCTGACTCCAGATTATATACAGGTACAGCTATAATTATCATTTATAGATGACTGCAGTGAGTAACTATTTGATATATATTGTCTGTGTGTTCACTTTTTTGAAGTGAGAAATTGCTTTGACTGGTTTCCTGTAATGGTAGTGATTACTTTTGTGTTTGTCAAGCTTTTGGTTCCTTATATCTAAAAAAAAGGCTATATAATTTTTCATAATCTTGTAGTCTCTACTTTGCCATCATTGTCATACTGGTTATTATTCCAGCCTGTCTTGTGAATAGGTAAGCGAGGACAACACAAATTCTGGGGCACCAGAATGTTCAAATATGGCGACCCTGATGTTTTGCATTTCCTTCTCTCGAACCTGAACTGGTATATGCAGTAAGAAATAATGATAGTGGATAGCTATCTCATTGATTCATTGCCTGTCTACCTTATTAGTCTATTAGAATCTTTCGTAAACAATAGTGGTCTTGTTGTTATCTCCTTTACTCTTCTTCCACCTTTTCTTTGGGTCCATCATTTGTTAGGAAGTGCTGGTATATGCTAAATTGCTCATGAAATGATGCCTAAACAGGTGGATTACAGAGTATCAGATTGATGGTTTCCACTTCCATTCAGTTTCGTCTATGCTATACACTCACAATGGTTTTGCTTCTTTTACTGGTGACTTGGAGGAGTAAGACCTTTTTCGAACTTAATTGTTTCTTAAATACGTGAATCATTGAAAAATAAATTTTAGTTGGCTCTCACCATTTTTCTTCCAAGACTATGAATTTAAAGGCATCCATGTTATATTTCTTCCCCTTAACATGGTTTTCTGTGCTATTTTCAATTGTTTATTTGTTTCTCACAATGATAGAACTTGGCATTTGCAGTTT